>NC_083112.1:4715033-5317533 GCF_949774975.1 Lagenorhynchus albirostris | reverse complement strand
GCGTGCTTCTGGAGATAGGTGCAGACGCCTCTGGGGTGTACCAAGAGGGACCAGCTCTGATAGTCCCTGGCACCCCCGGCCTGCTGCGCACAAGGGGGTGCAGTCACTTGGCCAGAGTGCGTTCCAGGTGGGCGCCAGGCACCCGCTCCAGTCGCTCCTCCCGCCAAGAGCACGCGCCACACGTGTGGGCAGCAGTGGGCTGCCCTTCCCCCTCGCCTTCCACCAGCAGGAGGGCAGGGGCGCGCAGCAGAACTTGGAAGTGGACAGTTGCCTTCTCCCCGGGGCTCCAGCATGTTTCTGCGCCTCCCTCGGTGTCCTGCCCGAAGGAACTGTCTCTAGGCTACCCAGAAAGGAGGGGCTCCTTTCACTTGCTTATGCCCACTCTTCCTGAAACCCTCAGGGTTAAAGAGCGTCGTCAAGAGAAGATGAAGGTGAAACACGCCTCCCTGCGTCTGCTTCCTCCCTATTCTGTTGGTACAGGCCGCTGGGGCCTGGCTTTTGGCCTCTCTGAATGTGGGAGTTCTCAGGGAGATGGGGGACCACAAAGGTCCTTATTCTCAAATGGGGCACCTCTAAAGCAAGGCATGGGCTTTTCCAGGAGGAGCGGGGTTCTGTTCCAGAGGAAGAGGGTGAATGGAGGTTGCTTGCCCCAGCTGGTGTCTGACTGTGCTGGTGGGATGATGCGCGGGCCCCCAGCTAGGGTGGAGACGTGGTCCTGAGAGACCATTCCAGGAGCTGGTCTGCAAAGAGGCTGCGTCTGTCCTGGGAGAAAAGTTTATAAAGGGCAACGCACAAACCCACCACGTTCCCTTGCACCTCCCAGCTGCCTGGGGCTGAACGGGCTGCCCCGTCACCTCCCATCCCGGCTCGTCCCCAGGTGGTTGGGTATGTCTTCCAACTTTTACGGCAACCTTATGAGATGGGTATATACGACCCCCTCTCGCAGAGGAGACTGTGGCTCCTAGGTGTAAAGTACTGCTTGCCCAAGGACGTCACGCAGCTCTGAAGGCGGCTGTAAGATTTTAACCCGATTTGCCTGACTTCCAAATCATGCTTTTGCTGCAATTCCAGAATTTTCTACTCAAGCTCTGACACATGGTGGCCTAAAGGCACTAGCTTCCCTCAGAAAACCATGGACTAAAGTCCCTTGGCCTTCTCCCCCACGCCTTGCCTCACCAAGTGTCCTCCTCACAGCTTCCCAGGGCTTCTCGTATCCTCTCCTTTACTTCGTGTTGACCGTACCGCGGGGCCTGCTTCTGATCAATGACATCTGCTGTCCGGTGCCCATTTTTCCTTCTTTGAGTAATATCTGATAACATCACATCCACTTCCAGTGGAGGGCCCACCGCTGCCCCACCCTCAGTCTGCCGGATCCTGGGCTGGGTGTGTGACCTAGGGCTCACCAAGGAGAACTCTGCCTGTCCTGCCACGTTGATCAGCTGGGGGACATATGACAAAGCTGAACCAATAGATTGCAATAGGATTTTTGCTGGAGGTAATTGTTTCCCCTGGTGGGCTTGCTAAACTGGTAAGACGTAAGCCCAGAAAGCCTGGTGGTCTTCCTTTGCTACTGAGTATAAACAGCTTGCTCTACCGTAAGCTCCACTAGGGCAGGGGATTTTGTCTTGTTCACCGTATCCCCAGGATTTAGAACAGGGCCCCTGTTTACTGCATCCTCAGGGCCCAAGAATGAAGCGAACTCAGAGAAAAACAAGCTAAGAGAGACAGGAGTCTGACATCATCACCTGAGCACCTGGGTGCAGCTGTGCCTGAAGGCGTTACCTTCTCCTTGGTGTTCAAGTCAGTCTGTACTGGCCTTCTGCCACTTGTAACCAGGAGAGCCTTGACCAACATAAGCAAAGCAACTTAACTTTCCTGATGAAGCTTCCTGCAGGGGAAATCACCCCCAAACAGCAGCCTCCCCCAGGACCTCACACACGTCCCTCCTTTTCTGAAGTTCCTTCAGTTCCTTGGCTTGTACACTCCTTGATGGTAGCGATTAGACTTCCTTTGTGTTATTTAAATTCTCCATGGCCTTTCAGTGAAGACTCTCTTCACTGTGGAGGCCCCAGGAGGTATTGGTGACTCGCTGGACTCGGAGGCCAGGGTGCGGGGCTGCTTCTGCCTTTTTGTAAACTGAGAACTGTCCTTTCCGTGCTCATTGCTGTTTCTGGCGTGTGTTATTCGCTCGATAGGTATTTGTTGGGTGAATGAACAGCAGAAGTGTGCGCACCCCTTCTAGATTTTGTGAGGAAAGCAGCCCTGGGAATTTAAATATCTGTCCCCCATAAGCAGCTCCCCTTCTTTTCTCCTGTCTCCCCTTCCAGCTTGAAGTTTGCCCCAGGTTGCCTTTGTCCGGCCTCCTTGGGGCTACAGAGTACCGGGGCCGGGGCAGGGGTTGTGGTCCAGGTGTGAAACGCTTTGCCGCATCATGTCTGTTGGTGCGTCTGCTCCAGGCTGGGCGTCTTCCAACGACTCCCTCCAGCATCTTATTCATATTTGATGATTCAGCATCTTGGAGAACACCTGCCCTATAGAAAGCTCCGATCAAATGTTTCCTGAATGAATGAATGCGTGAACGAACCCAGCCTCCTGCTGCCCGGTCCCGACTCTAGGCTTCCGTGGCCAGATTCCTGTTCTGGAGAGATGACCCCTCTGATGTCACGGACGGGGTGGAGCCATGACCACCACTCTCTGCCCAGCTGGCCGCCCATCCCTCAATGCCACCCGCTTGTCCTCTCAGGGTTTTCCTGCCCCTGGACCAACCCCAGGCTCCCCGCTCCATCACTGCTTGGTACTCTCCCCTGGGGGAGTGGGCACCCTGCTGTGGCAAGGGGGCTGTCTCTGGCTCTAGCTCCACAGGCTGACCTGCAGTGGCTGGTATTTGGGGGCTGTGGACAAAGCTGTCTTTAAAAAGAGGCAGCATGGGGATTCCCTGGTGGCGCAGTGGTTGGGAGTCCGCCTGCCGATGCAGGGGATGCGGGTTTGTGCCCCGGTCCGGGAGGATCCCACATGCCGCGGAGCGCCTGGGCCCGTGAGCCATGGCCGCTGAGCCTGCGCGTCCGGAGCCTGTGCTCCGCAACGGGAGAGGCCACGGCAGGAGAGGCCAGCATACCGCAAAAAACAAACAACAAACAAACAAAAAAGAGGCAGCGTGGAATGAAGCCACATGAGCAAGCCCAGGTGAAACCAGCAGAGGACGCACCCAACTTGCCCATGTAAATGTTAGAAATAAATCGTTTTAAGCCAATAAATAAATAAATAAAAAGAGGCAGCACGGTGTAGGGATTGCAGTGAAGAAATGAGGTTCCAGCCCCGCTCTTTCACACCCTGGATGGGACGGGTCACCTCTGTGGGTTTCCACTTCCCCAGCTGGAAGGTGGCCGGAGCCTGGGAGGCTGGGAGGGAGACTAGATGAGCTCCAAGTGGCCAGCATCTGAGTCGCCTGCCCCTTTCTCTCTTCCCTGGGGGAGAGACCAGTTTGGTGTGCCTGGGAGCAGGAAGGAGACAGGCAGGTGGAGAAGCTGGACCGCGTGGGAGTGCCCAGGTAGGCCGGGTCCTGCTGTCGTGCTGATGAGTTGAGAGTGGATCCGGGGGCGCGTCCAAGCCAACGCCAGGCCCTGTGGTTCTTCCTCCAAAACAGATCTTGAAGTCCACCTACTTCTTCCCATCTCTGCGGCTCAGACCGCCACGTTTTGCAGCTGGACCACTGCGCCTGCTTCCCGACTCATTCACGATGCGTTCACGGCGCTCGTGCTCGCTGCGGGCAGTCTCCCAGCACTGTGGGTGCGTGTGTGCGACGGCAGAACTGCCGCTTCTCCGAGCTGCGGTTGAGTGGGAGGGTCGGACCTAAACAGATATCTAACTAACCTTGCCAGATGGACAAGAAAGAATGTGAGCGATGACAGAGAACAAGCGGAGAGGAAGCCGTGTGGGCAGGGCTGTCAGTCCCCCTGGAGGGAGCTGACACTTTAGCTGAGATGGAAGGATTTGCAGAAAGTGACCAGGGGGAAAGCTGGGAAGGGTGTTACAGGAGAGGGAACAGCATGTGTAGGGCCCTCAGGTGGGAAGGAGCAGTCTGGGTCTGAGAAAGAGAGGGGAGACCCTGGCAGCCGCCTGCGTGAGCGAGGCGAGCGTGGGAGCGATGGGGTTGGGCCTGGCCAGGGGGTGGACCAGGCAGACCTCAGAGGGAGGTCAGAGTTCAGCGGTCACCAAGTTCTGGGGAGGGTTCGAGGGAGGCCCAGTCTGTGTTGCGTACATCTTCTCTCGAGTGGGGGATGGAGACTGGGAACTGGGTGAGGAGACTGTCCCGATGACTGGAGAGTGAGGCTGGCTGCTGTGAGGAGAGAGGAGGGAGGACAGGAACAGACTGGGTGTGTTTAGAGCAGGTGGACATGGAGGGCATGGTGATGGGATGGACGAGGGGACTGAGATGAGGGCCGCCGGGCACTTCCTGGCTTGAGAAGCTGGCCCGCAGGCGGTGGTGCTTCTTCTTGAGATGGGAAGCTTGCCTGGGGGTCCTGGGGGCTCCGAGGAGGGCTGAGGCGCCACGAGAGCCCTCAGTCCTCTCTCTAGCCCCGGCCTTGGATTCTCCTCTCCAGCCAGTGGCCTCCTGGCTCCACCCACCGTGCTGGGCAGGCTCCTACCACAGGCCCTGCACTGGTTCCTCCCTTTGCCCGGAGATCCACAGGCCTCACTCCCTCCTCCCCTTCAGGCCTCTGCTCAGAGCCCAGGTGCTCAGGGGGGCTCCCCCGACCTCCTTGTTACAGCTGCACCACCCTGCTTTGTAGTCTGTGATTTCCCCCACCGCATCCATCACCATCTATTGTAAATATATAACAAACAACTAATTTTTTAAATTGAATTATAGTTGATTTACAGTGTTGTGTTAATTTCTGCTGTACAGCAAAGTGATTCAGTTATACACATATATACGTTCTTTTCTCATCGTTTTTTCCACTCTGGTTTATCACAGGACATTGAATATAGTTCCCTGTGCTGTACTGTAAGAACTTGTTGTTTATCCATTCTATATATAATAGTTTGTATCTACCAACCCCAAACTCCCACTCCATCCCTCCCCTACACCTCCCACCCCCCTCCCCCTTGGCAACCACAAGTCTGTCCTCTACATCTGTGAGTCTGTTTCTGTTTCGTAGATAAGTTCATTTGTGTCATATTTTAGATTCCACGTATAAGTGATACCGTATGGTATTTGTCTTTCTCTTTCTGACTTACTGCACTTAGTAGGATAATCTCTAGGACCATCCGTGTTGCTGCAAATGGCATTATTTCATTCTTTTTAACGGCTGAGTAATATTCCATTGTATATATATGTACCACATCTTCTTTTTTTTTTTTTTTGCGGTACGTGGGCCTCTCACTGTTGTGGCCTCTCCCATTGTGGAGCACAGGCTCCGGACGCGCTGGCTTAGCGGCCATGGCTCACGGGCCCAGCTGCTCCGCGGCATGTGGAATCTTCCCGGACTGGGGCACAAACCCGCGTCCCCTGCATTGGCAGGCGGACCCTCAACCACTGCGCCACCAGGGAAGCCCATGAGCCACATCTTCTTTATCCGTTCATCTATCAATGGACATTCAGGTTGTTTCCATGTCTTGGCTATTGTGAATAGTGCTGCTAGTAACATTGGGGTGCATGTATCTTTTTTTTTTTTTTTCCACGGTACGCGGGCCTCTCACAGTTGTGGCCTCTCCCGTTGCGGAGCACAGGCTCTGGACACACAGGCTCAGAGGCCATGGCTCACGGGCCTAGCCGCTCCGCGGCATGTGGGATCTTCCTGGACTGGGGCACGAACCCGTGTCCCCTGCATCGGCAGGCGGACTCCCAACAACTGCGCCACCATGGAAGCCCGCATGTATCTTTTTGAATTAGAGTTTTGTCCGGATATATATCCAGAAGTGGGATTGCTGGATCATATGGTAGTTCTATTTTTAATTTCTTGAGGAACCTCCATACTATTCTCCACAGTGTCTGTACTAACTTACATTCCCACCAACAGTGTAGGAGGGTTCCCTTCTCTCCACACCCTCTCCAGCATTCAAACAAGTTATTTTTTATGTTTACTGTTTATTGCCTGTCTCCTCTCACTAGAACGGGAGCTCCAGGAGGGCAGGAATTTTGTCCATCTTGTTCACTGTGGTAGCCCAAGCCCTGAGAACCATGCCTGACAAATAATTTGCCTCTGAAGTTTGTTGAATGAATAAATGACTCACTTTGGAACGTGGTGGCTTTCAAAGCCAGGGTACTGAAGAGAGTGTAAAGTAAGGAGAAAATTCCAGAGGAGGAGAAGGGGGGGTAAGTTGAGGAGAGCCAGCCACGGACATGGGGAGGGATAGCCCACCAGGTAAGGGGACACCAGGAGTAAATGTCCTCACGGAGGCTCAGCCCCTCCAGCTGCTCCCCGGCCAGGACAGTCTTTCATGCTCTCAGGTCTTGGTCAGCCTGGCACCATGTGGCTTCTTGTCGGCTCAGTGGTGCCCAGATCCTGCACCTGGCATCCAGCGACTCTCTCGGGCCACGTTTCTCCACACTTCCCTGCCCCTGACACTGCACCCACGACCTGAGGGCATTCATTGGCTTGGCCTCACGCTAAGTCACCTGTCACTTCCTGCAAGTGCCGACCTCTTCTCCTGGCTCCTGGACATTCTCCGCTGTTCCCGGGACACCCGCGTCCTGTCTACCCAGAGCCTCCCCCTGCTGAGTCCTAACCCTGTCCAGGGCTCAGTGGAGATGAGACCTTCCAGGTCTGGCCTGGAGCACTGAGCCTGGGCCAGGGACCCCTCCAGTGCCTGCGTGCATGTGTGTGGATGTGTGTGTGCATGTGTTTGGTGTGTGTGGATGTGTGTGCATGTGTGTGTGATGTGTGGTGTATGATCTGTGTGATATGTGTGTGATATGTGTGGGTGTGATGTGGTGTGATGTGTGTGTGTGATGTGTGTTTGATGTCTGTGATATGTGTGTATGATGTGTGATGTGTATGATGTGTGCATGATGTGTGTGATGTGTATGATGTGTGTGATGTGTGTGTGTGATGTGTGTGTCGTGTGTGTGTAAGAGATGTGTGTCGTGTGTGTCTTGGTATGTGTGTGTGTGATGTGTGATGTCTGTGATATGTGTGTGGTGTGTGATGTGTGTGTGTCGTGTGTGTGTGAGAGATGTGTGTTGTGTGTGTGTCTTGATATGTGTGTGTGATGTGTGGTGTGTGATGTCTGTGATGTGTGTGTGGTGTGTGATGTGTGTGTGATGTGTGTGTGTTGTGTGTGTGTCGTGTGTGTGTGCGCGCTCCTGGTTCATCCCCCACCAGGACACTTCTGTGAAATAAGTTTCTAACTGTCAACAGTGTGCTGGGCGTGATGCTAAGTGCGTTGCTGTGTTAGCACATCAGCGGCCCGTCTCAGCTCCGAGGTGGCCCCGCTCTCCCCATCTCACAGATAGGCAGGAGCTGATTGCCCGCAGGAGGCGGAGCGGATGTGGAGCCCCAGGTGCTCTGACCCCGGGTCCACACTCTCCTCCCTTAGGCGCCTGGCCCCCTCTGGGTGCCCGTGCCTTCTCTCCAGCTAAGGGAGTCTTAGCAGGAGGTGATTTTGCCCCCAAGGGAGGCAGTTTGATGTCACAACTCCGGGGTGCAGGTGCTGTGGCACTGAGTGGGTAGAGGTCAGGGGTGCTGCTGAACAACCCACGATACGCAGGGCGGCCCCCCAGAGAGAACGCCGGCAGTGCTGAGGTACGGATCCCCCCAAGGCATGCGCTCCCCTCCGCGACCTCCTGGCCCCTGCCCCGCTCTCTCCATAGGCTGGAGCACCGAAGCTGGTCAGCTCGCCGTCCTGGGTTCTCTTCTCTGCCTCATGCAGTCCAGGGCCTGTAGACTGGCCTTTCTGATGACTCTCAGATTGACGGCTCACATTCCCTATGGCCAGTCAGTTGCGTCTGAGCCATTGCCTGTCGCCACCCCCAGAGCCAGCGGCCAGCTTCCACCACCTCCCTCTGGGGTCTGCCGTGCCCCTGCCACTCTCCCCCTGCAAGTCACTCTCTACTTTGCAGCCAGAGCCTCCTGTCGATGCCTGATCCCGGTGGTCCCTCCCCTGCTTAAACCCTCCACAGCTTCCCGTCCTGCAGGCAGGAACTCCAGCCTCTTCCCGTGGCCCAGGAGACCCCGGTTCCTCCGGCCTGCTGGACGCCTGCGATCACAGCTGGTCCACCTCCCACTGGCCTCCCTTCTGCCCCTTTAGGCGCCATGCCCGTCGTGCTTCCTCCCTGCCATGGCCCGTCCTTCCCATTATTCAGGTCTTAGACTCCTGGGATGAGTCTGCACCCCAGCGTCTCCCCTGTTCCTCTTTCCCAGAGGGTTCTTGTCACGCGTGCCCGTTCACGTGTTCAGCACTGTCTGCTCTCCCTGGAGCGTGAGCTGCCTGAGGGCAGGGCGCTGCCTCCTGTTTTCTGTTGACTCTTCAGCACCCTGTGCAGTGCCTGGCACACAGCAAGTGTTTGGAAGGATTTCTAGGAATGCATTTGAGTTGGAAGTTGTAACAGGTTGGAAGTTTGTCCTTGTGAACAACCAAGGTCCCTTCTCTTACCAGCTTCCTCTCGTCCCCGAGTCTCCCCTCCCTTTTTGTCCTATTTCCTTTCATTTCTGTTGACAGAACTGTGATGCCTGTACCAGCTGCCTGTTCAGCATCTCCACCCGGATGTCTGACGGGCTTCGTCCACGCAACATGGCCAAAAAGGAGCCCTTGAAGGATCCCCCATTCGTCCCCACCCCGACCTGCGTCTCCCCCGTCTCCTCCATCTCAGGAGATGACAGGACAATTGATCCAGCTGCTCAGGCCAAAAAACCTACTTCCCGCTCAGGATTCTGCTCCCGTTCTCACATCCAGCCCAACAGCAAGTACTGACTTCCCCCGCAGAGTGCGTTCTGTCACTACACTTCCCACCCCTCTAGCCCAGCTGCCACAAACTCTGCCCTGGACCACATCACTGCCCCTGACTGGCCGCCCTGCTTCTAATCTGGTTGTCCTACATTCTGTTCTCTTCAGAGCAGCCTTTCAAAAACATAAATCAGACGATTTCACTCCCCTGTTAAGAATTAGCCAATGAATAGTTATTATTCTAAGAGTTTTAGAATAAAATCTAACCCTTGGGCTTCCCGGGTGGCGCAGTGGTTGAGAGTCCGCCTGCCGATGCAGGGGACGCGGGTTCGTGCCCCGGTCCGGGAAGATCCCACGTGCCGCGGAGCGGCTGGGCCCGTGAGCCATGGCCGCTGAGCCTGCGCGTCCGGAGCCTGTGCTCCGCAACGGGAGAGGCCACAGCAGTGAGAGGCCCGCGTACCGCAAAAACAAACAAACAAAAATCTAACCCTCTTACCCTGCTCTTAAGTCTCCTTACGATATGACCTCTCCCTACTTCTCCAGCCCCAGCTGGGGCCCCTCTTTGCCCCCTGCCTCCACCTAGATTGGCCTTCTTCCTCTACCTTGCACTGCTAAAGTCTCTGCCTGCCCTGGGGCCTTTGCACATGCTGGGCCTTCTGTGTGGAATGCCCTCTTCCAGCTCTTGCCATTTCCATCTCCTTCTCATTATTCAAGTTTCCACTGGACGTTCCTTCTTGGCAGGAGCCCCTCTGACCGCTCTACCGAAAGTGACCACACCTGCATACTCTACAACACGCCCGTTTCCTATGTCTTGTTTATTTATGTGCTTTGGGGCTTCTTTCCCCCACTGGTGTGAACGCAGTGACCTTGTCTCTTCTGGTCGCTGCCATATGCCTAGAACCACCGGTCTAGTGCATCGAAGGAACGCAGTAGATCATGTCTGGTGAAGACACGTGGCTTAAAAATGTTTTGGGGTTGAGGCATACTTCCCAACAGTAGTGTTCGCCTTTCAGTGGGGACATTTGAGGAACTTTTTCATTAAAGAGACTGAAGCTATTAAAACTCCCCTGAAGGGGCTTCCCTGGTGGCGCAGTGGTTGAGAGTCCGCCTGCCGATGCAGGGGACGCGGGTTCGGGCCCCGGTCCGGGAAGATCCCACATGCCGCGGAGCGGCTGGGCCCGTGAGCCATGGCCGCTGAGCCTGCGCGTCCGGGGCCTGTGCTCCGCAACGGGAGAGGCCGCAACAGGGAGAGGCCCGCATACTGCAAAAAACCCAAAAAAAAACCCAAAAAAACAAAAATACCAATTAAAAAAACCTCCCCTGAAGATCTAGGGCTTTACTGTTTACAAAGTACATGCACATGGTCTCCCATGTGATGATGGGGAATTCATTTAATAAATATTCATTGTGCTTTACTGCGTTCCAGTCCCTCGCTGATGGGATGGTGTTTGGGGTGGGTCCTCGTGCTCTTCATCCACGGGGCTGCTGCTTCAGAGCGGACTCCCAAGGCCTGTTGTTGAGGTGAATGCAGCCCCAGGTGCAGAACTAGGGGAGCCGTTTGTGTCCTGACTGTACTACTCTGGGCTGTGTGACCTGAGGCAAGTTGCTTGGCTTCTCTGAACTGAAGCTCGTGTGGAAAATAGAGATAATAGTAATAAAGAGCTTGAAGGATTAAGGATCTCCTTCAACCCATTTCTCCTCCCACTGGCTCCACCGTCCATGCTCCCAGCTCTCCTGAGTTCTCTCCTGCCTGCCCACAGCTGAGCCTGGCCTGCATCCCCAGCAGAACCTTCACGGGGAGGCTCGGTTCTGAGAGCCTGCCTTCCTGGCACGTGCTCATCCGCTGAGCTCGTTTCTTGTCCATGCCGGCTGCACAGGCTGGGGTTGTCCTGCAGGAACGTTTGTGTGTATCGGAGGTCAGGGCTTTTAACTTGAAAGACCAGGTCTTTTGTGGAGGAGCCTAGTTCTGCAGCAGACAGACGAGAGAGAGATTCCTTGGCAGAGTGAAGGGGCCCTTTGCTGTGACCCTCAGATCACATAGAAGGCCGTCGGCTCTCCGTCATGGTTTGTACCTGCAAGAACAGTCTAGACAGCATGCGTGAGGTGAGTGTGTGACACCTGCCGGTCTCCCCCGGCCACTCTTGCCTCCCTCCCATCAATTTCCCTGCTGCAGCCAAGGTGGGTCCTTCAAAACACAGGTGTGATTGGGTCAAGCCTCTGCTTAAAACTCTACAATGGGTTCCACTGCTCTTAGAACAAAACCCCAGTCATTAATCCAGCCAAGCAGGTTCAGCATTAGGCTCCTGCCCGCCCCTCCCATCTTCCCTCTCCAGGAGCTGCCCTGCCCTTTGCACCCCCATCCCTGGGCCTCTCAGTTCCTAGAGAGGGCCTCGTGCCCTGTGACCACAGGTCCTTTGCACAGGCTGCCCTTACCTCTCCAGGAGCTGCCCTGCCCTTTGCACTCCCATCCCTGGGCCTCTCGGTTCCTAGAGAGGGCCCCGTGCCCTGTGACCACAGGTCCTTTGCACAGGCTGCCCTTCCCATCACTTCCTTCCACACCTAGATCTTGG
The DNA here is from genome assembly GCF_949774975.1 of Lagenorhynchus albirostris. Taxonomy (NCBI): domain Eukaryota; kingdom Metazoa; phylum Chordata; class Mammalia; order Artiodactyla; family Delphinidae; genus Lagenorhynchus; species Lagenorhynchus albirostris. The sequence continues at coordinate 5,306,077 of NC_083112.1, read as the reverse complement.
CCTAGTTAACACCTTCTCATCCTTAAGATCTCAGGTCCCTCCCGGTCCGAGTTGGAGTTTTCTCTTCTCCCTTCGTCATCTGATTGTGGCTTTTCCTCTAATTTGTGGTGATTTGCTTAAAGTCCTCATTCCCCCCTCAAATCCTATCAGGATAGTTTTTCTCACCACTACCCGATGCGTAGACTAGTTGTGCTGAGTGAATCCTTGTTGAGGAAGCAGGTGTATGAGCGGGGCGGGGGGGTCAGAGTCAGCCAGGAAGTTCAGGAGAGGCACCAGGGCTCCGTGGCTGCCTGGCCGTGCCTGGGAAGGCCTAGAAAAGGCCACAGCCCCAGGAGGGGCAGTTCGTGTGGCCTTTTATACCAAGGCAGCCCTGTAAGAATTGCCACATCTGACTGAGGAGCTGATTCCATGCCCAGGGGCGTCTCTGCATGAAGAGAAGATCTGAACACGTACTGGATGCCTTTGTCAGCTCAGGCTGCTGGGACAAAACACCACAGGCTGAGTGGCTTACACAGGAGAAATTCATTTCCTCATGGTTCTGGAGGCTGGAAGTCCGAGATCAGGGTGTCACCAGGGTTGGTTTCTCCTGAGGCCTCTCTCCTTGCCTTGCAGACAGCCGCCTTCTTGCTGTGTGCACACAGGCTTGTTCTCTGTGGGTGTGCGTGTCTGCGTCCAGATTTCCCTTTCTTATAAGGACACCAGTCAGAATAGCATAGGGGCTGCACTGGCAGCCACGTTTTAACTTAATCACCCCCGTCAAGGCCGTCACTCCAGATACAGCCACATCTGAGGTCCTGGGGGTCAGAGCTGCAACCTATGGATTTGGGGGGATACAGTTCCTCTCATCACAATGGGTGATGGAAGTGATCTGATCCCAGACTCTAAGAGGGAACACACAGAGGCAGACCCAGACAGGGACCTAAGTTATTTCTGAATAAGACCATGTACAACATTTTCATCTCCATGACCAAACTTCTACCCAAAAAAGTACAATGTGGCCAGGGAGCGTGTTACCTATTTCTCTCCCCGTGCCTGCTCCCCTCTCACATTTCCACCATCAGTCGGGGGTTCACGGGGAAGCTACTCTCCATGTGGGCTGCCCGGCCCCTCAGGAGGTGCTGCTGCCTGACCCCCCCAGCGCATGCACCTGCTCCCAGGATCACAGGCAAACGGCTGTTGGGAAGCAGATGCCCTTTTCCAGGGAAGGAATCTTCAGGGCTGGCCTCCCGGACGGTGGGCTCTTCAGAGGGGTGGGTTTGAGGCATCTGACAGAGGCCTCAGTGTGAGTTTGGAGGCAAAGGTGGGCAGGGAGCTGGAGAGGGGAGCAGAGCCCTTTCCCCCGGGGTGAGCAGGGGGCAAGCAGGGAGGTGCAGAGGCCGGGGCTGCAGCAACAGGAGGACGGAAGAGGAAACACACGGTGCTGGGACCTGGGGACACAGAGGGGTCAGACCCAGTGTCTTGCCTTGAGGAGCACTGCTTAGGTGGGGAGACACATGGGGATGCAGACGGCCATGCTCTGTGGTCAGAGCCCAGCCAGGCGCCGGCACAGAAAATGCACTGAAAATGCATTGAACAGACGCCGGCACAGAAAATGCACTGAAAATGGAGTGAACGAGGCTGTGCTGCCCTGAGAGGGACGGGCTGGTCCCCTCCCACAGGAGGCTGAGTAGGAGCTGGCCAGGTTGGGAGTGGGATGGATGGAGCAGCTCCGGAGGAAGACAGCCCGGCCCAGGCAGGGCGCAGCCAGGGCTGTGGTGTCCGCACGCCCGCCCGTCTGCACTCTGGCCATATCCTGATGGCGGCGACGTCTCACTTCAGCCTCCTGTGTGTGCGTTCCAAGCCTAATTGGGCATGCCTGCTCGTACGGCCCTTTATGGTGTGCACAGCGCTGTCAGGCGTCCAAAGATGGTGTGACTGGGAATTTGGTATTCAGCTGTATTATTGAGTTCACAAACGCGACGTTCAGAAATCTAACCAAACAAGGGATTTGCAAAGCAGTTTCAAACAGAGCGGCCTGACTACATTTCCCATGACAATCAGCTTGTTTACCGCTCCGAGGTGCCCCGTAACTGCCGTGGACACGCTCATTTGCATGCCAACACCCAGAATGCTTTTCCAGCCCGCCTGAGCTTGGGTTCTGCCAGGGAGCTGAAAGGTTTATTTATACGTACAATACATGACAACTTCATTTTCTGAAGCATCTTTCATACAAACCGTATCCCCCAAGTGCCTTAAGTTGGTGAAAGAATTTCAGAATCCTTTTAGAGTTTAAACCCTTCTTTCTGGGCTGGAGTTGGTATAACTTGGGCATGTGCAAATTAACATTTTAATTAAAAGATACTGGAGGGAAAGGGCGTTGTGGTTATCCAGCAATGTGTCATATTAGGCTTGGTGTATTGGGCCAAGGTTATGAAGAGGAATTATGTGACACAGACAGATCAGTGGCTGTTAGAGCAAAGAGGGAGCCAGGGTCGGAGGGCATTTAACTGGGCGGCTTTCATACAGATGGAATTCCTTTGCATCCTGGCCCCTGAGAAGACATTCATCTAGGGGCACTGGGCACCGTGGCACAGGTGATAGAAACACACATAGCTGTGTGCAGTTTCCCAATTTTAAGAGTGTAACAGAAAAAAACAACGTGAATTGGTAATCCTGCGAGCTCTCAGGAGAGGGGCTGGGCTTTGAGAGTTGTTCCTTAGTGGAAGGGGAGACCTTCCTGCCTTTTTGTCCCCAGAGGAAGACAAACGTAAGAGTCCTTTAGGAAAGCCAATTTTGAAGGTATCCTGTAGGAAAGAGTCAGATTTTGTGTCAAAGGCAACTTCTTAAATGGTTTGGTGTTTTCGTTTTGGAATCACTTTTGCAGGACTCGGGGAGAGAGACACGCTCTTGCTTTTTGGCCAAGGCCGTTTAGCCAGGACAGTGTAAGCCTGCGGCCTGATGTTGCCGTTGCCCCGTTTTGCCTGCGCCCAGCCCCACACTCAAGGCTGTCCCACCTCTAAGGACAGAGCCTCTACAGCAGGAAACAAGGAGGCAGAAGTACAGAGAGGAGCAAAGCCAAGGGAGGAGGGGGGAGGTGAGCCGTCTCCCCACACCATCACTCGCTCGAGCTCCTGGAGAGGACAGTCCCACTAGCAATTTAATTGGTTCTGTGAGCCAAGAGACGCCTTCTAGCTTAAAGTAGCTTGAATTCAGCTCTGACACAAGTCATAAAAAGGGTGGTGGTTAGAAAAGTTATCGAGCGCCTCTAGGACATTATTAACTACCCCGGAGAGACTTGGAGAGAGGGGAGATTCCTCCCTGTTAAGAGCAAAATACCACACAGACTGAGCAGTTCTGTGAATGTGGGTCCAAGGGGGACAGCCACCTCAGAGGGGCCTGGCCAGGCAGGACAGACGGAGAGGTCGTGTCCCGAGTCTCCGTGCGGGCCTGAGCCCAGCTTCCCTGCAGGTGTGAAAATGGGAGGAGGGGCTGTTCCTGCTGCCCCCAGGAAGCCCAGCGCTGCTCCAGGGTGAGGCCAGCTCATGCTCCAGCTGTGACTCACGCCATAACGTCTGGATGCTGAATTCTGAAACTATCCACCCAAGTCTGACTGCCCCAGCGCGTCCAAAGGGAATGCATGGGCACCAGCCTAAAAGCCCTGGTCCGTCCAGGAAATCCTACGTAAAGCAGTACTGGTCACCCGGTCAGAACTGAGACTTGGTTCCACGGACACAACAGTCGTGCTTGTCCCAGGTCTGTTCACAGTCCTCTGCAGGATCTAAATAGCTCATACATGGCATGGCTTCCTGAATCACTCAGAGCTCTCAGTTGCAGACAACAGAAACAAATTCCTGCTACGTAAGCAGGAAAGGTATTGACTGAAAGGCCATCTGATAGTTCACAGAAAGCTGCTGAAATGGCCTGGAAACCAGGCAGGAAGGGAGGGTAGATACAGCCAAGGTCTCACCACTGGACAGTCTCATTAGATGTCCCTCTGGGGCTCCCACCCTGGGCAATTCCCTCTACCAATGCCATAGGTCATCTGCCGTCACTCAGAGGCTCTCAGCTTCACAGCCACAGGAAATAACCTCTAACTGAAACATGCAACTCTGTGTCACTCTCCTCCAGATTCAGACTTCTGGGGAAAATGTTGGGTCCAGGTCCTATGCCCATGCCTGATTTGCTGGGGAGGGGGACAAGCAGTAAATATCTAATCCTCATTGGATTCTGTCTTGGAAATTGGGACCCTGGCTCTGGGGAACTCCCACAATGTGTAAATGTCTACCTCAGTGGATGCCTCCTTTTTTTCCAGAACTTACCTTAATTTACATTTGAAAAAAGAAAATCTAGATGCTTATTGGAGAGAGGGGGAATGGTCCTGGTCAGAAAAAGAAGAAACCTCACCAATGTCAGTGACACCCCCGACTTCAGAGAAGAGGGAGCTGAGATCCAGGAAGATGATGATTCGTCCAAAGTTGGTGGCATAACTGGGGCTGGACCTCAGGTGTCCAAGGGGGACAGCTACCTCAGAGGGGCCCGACGCCCAGCCCAGTGCTCTTTGCTCTACATTCATCTTGTATTCTTATGTTAGCGTGGGGGGTGTGGGTCTAGAGAGCCCCACCCTGATCAGAAATTGTCTTAGTCTGCTAGGGTTGCCATACAAAATGCCACAGACTGCGTGGTTTAACAACAGAAATCTATTTTCTCTCAGTTATGGAGGCTGGAGGTCTCAGATCAAGGTGTCGGCAGTGTTCATTTCTCCTGAGGCCTCTCTCCTTGGTTTACCTTCTCCCTGTGCCTTCACGTGTCTATCCCTCTGGGTGTGCTCACGTCCGATGTCTCGTCCTCTTCTTAGGAGGACACCAGTCGTCTTGGATTAGGGCCCCACCCTTACGACCTCATCTAACCTTAATTACCTCTTCAACGACCCCATCTCCAAACGTGGTTACATCCTGAGGTACTGCAGGTTGGGGCTTCAACATATAAATTGGGGGTGTGGGGCACAATCTAGCCCGTAACAGAGCTGCTCGACAAACTGTCCACATCAGGGCACCAAGGAGGCAGACGTCTCTTCTCTCCAGCGCTTGCTGGGAACAGGCAGCCTCTGGAGGTGGCCCCTGCCTCCCGTGATCCAAAAGCCTGGGGTCCAGCGGGACCAGCAAGGGAAGCTCCTCTCTGCAGGGATCTGAGCCCTGGTGTGCACTCACGCCCAGTCCCCTGACTGTGGCGGCTCCTGAGGGCAGCACCTTCCTCACCCACTATTGCCTGAAACCATGCCCGGTTGAGCACCTGCCAATGTGCCTTGGGCGGCGCTTCCTCCCCAGCTGGGAAGGAAGGCCCGCTCGCAGACAGAGGCCTGGACACCAAGATGCAAGGTGCCAGGACCAAGGCCTTGGATTTCTTGGTGGTTTCCAGGGAGATTTCTAGAAGAACCAGGGCTTGGATTCATAGTGACAGGATGACCTGAAGCGGGGCATTCAACCGGAGGGTAACCTGGTTCTCCTCCAAGTTTCTTTACCTTCCTTTCGTTTCAGCGTCTCTAACACACACACACACACACACACACACACACACACACACACACACACACACACACACGCTTCTATTAGGGTGTCCGTATTAGAAGCCCACCTGTTGATCACCACATGCGAGACTGGGGAAGCCCTGGATGGGTGGTGTTACTGCCTCACTGGAATCAGCTTATTCCTGACTCTGTGGGCAAGTCTGGTTCTGAATCATCCCACAGCACCTCACTCATCCCCAGAGCTCAGGCTCGGGGGCACATGACCCAGGCACCCCTGATCCATGCCAGGGAGGCTTCTGGGACCCTTCCCCTGATCTCCGCCCCCTTTTTTGCTCTTACATGTCCCCTGCATCCCTTCCCCTTCAGGGACTTTCTTCTCTTTGCCCTTCCAGAGGCTTTTCTCAGAAAAAGTGAACGATGTACTCAGTGGTAGCTACTCTCAGGGGTACTTGTGTTGAACCAAATATAGGAGGCCTTAGTCAAAAAGAATTGATTTCTAGTTTCAGATTTTCAGTCATTGAAAGTCTGAAATGGTGGTGGCAGTGAGTGTGTCTATGACTGATGGGGATACCACCCAGGCTCCTGAAATCTTTCCCCCCCAAATTTGGTCTTGTGGGTACCCATGCGCAAAACGGAAGAGGGAGCCCCGTTGTCTACGGGTCATAGGACGAATGGATAGGGTGTTCTTGGAAAGGCCCTCGTGGCTCTGTAAACTCTGCTCGCCCAGCACGCCTCGGATCGATTCACCCTTTCAACCCAGACGCCCAGGGCTGTCCAGACTAGCGGCCATGCTCCCACTGCGCAGGCATCTTTGGTCTCTCCCCTCGGACCCCCACTCATCTTCTCTTTCCCCTTCCTCCTCTCAAGCCCCTCCCGAGTGCAGAGTCCAGTGCTCCGGATGGAGAAGGTCCACTTATTCCATGAGGGATGGATGAAGGGAAGGAGAGAGGTGTGCTTGAAGCTGGGCTGCCAAATCCTGACCACTGTGGCAGAGAAGACCCAAGTCTCAATCAGTGCTTCTCAACCTGAAGAGTGGTTCTCAAGGGGACATTTGCAGTGTCTGGAGACATTTTTGGTTGTCACAACTGGCGGGAGGGGTACTACTGGCATCTAGTGGGTAGGGGCCAGGGACGCTGTGAAACATCCCACAATGCACAGCACAGTCCCCACAGGAAGAATTATTTAGCCCCAAATGTCAGTAGTGAGGAAGTTGAGGAGCTGGTCTAAATGCAGGTGGAAAGAGTCCCTCTCTGGCCTTCAGTGAGTCCCGGCACCTGGGCAGTGCCTGGCCAAGCAGAGCCGACCGTTACTGACTCTGAACAACGGGCTGCAGGGAGTCCTGGAGGTCTTTGCATCTGTGCGTGCTCTCCAGCCCTGCAGTGGGGGATTTGGGTAGCAGCCTGTGTGTGAGTGGTCGCTTTCCAGCTTTCAGAAAATAATTCCGCACTGTGCCCCGGGCACAGCTATAGGCACGACAAGTGACAACAACAGCCATGTTGTTAGTCAGCATTTATTGAAACTCGGCAGACCTTGTGCTTAGCAATTTATGTGAATTCTATGCTTTAATATTGCACGACAACCCAGCAAAGGAACTATTAACACAATCCCCATTTACAGATGAAGAAACTGAGGCTTAGGAAGAACCGGTGGTTTGCCCAAGATTACCCAGCTTGTAAGTAAATGGTGGAAATGGGTTGCCAAGCCGGTCACTTGGATTCTAGCATCCAAACTCCTGGCCACTAAACCACAGAGAAAAGAAAGATGCTGTCCCTGAAATAAACTCAGGGGTCTGTATGTGGATTAGTCACACTCAATGATAATTTCCAGGAAATTTCGTCCTGATAAGATAACTCAGTTTGATTTTAATTGCACAATTTGCCTTGCAAATCCCAAATTCCAGCTCAAAATAGGGTGGTTAGACTGAATTCTGTCTCCCCAAATAAGAAGCTCCGTTTCTGCAGACGCGCCTGCCTTGGCCCCAACCCAGGCAGCAGAGTCGGTCTGGACCGACAGAGACTGCAGAGTGAGGACTAAAGAGTGTTGGAACTCAAAAGCCGTAGCCGCCCCTGCAGGCGGCGGCTGGATGCCGAGAGCCCCCGCGCGCCCAAGCCGCGTCCACGCTCCGCAGCGTCGCCCTCTTGTCACCGCCTTGGTAACCACACGCCGCAGGGAGGCTGCGTTTTTTCCCACGCTCACCAGGAAAGCCCACCAGAAAGCGAAAAAGCTGGAGCGGGACGGGGAGTGAAGTCTTGGGTAGAGAAAGATGAGAGGGAGAAAATCGCGCTCCCAGGAGAACTGGAGCCGCGTGGACACGGCGCGCAGCAGTGGATCTGCGGCTTCTGCGAGCAGCTGGGGACAGGAGGGGCCACTGCATAGGATGGCAACACTGAAGAAGTCCGGGGTAGCTTGAGATGGGAGGGGCGGATCCAACCTCTTCACCACGCTCCAAGCCCAGTTTCCGGCTCCCTCAGTAAGGCACCTCTCCCCCGCCCCCCGCCCCACGCCAACCCACCCACCCACCCACGCCCTCCCCAGCTCGAGCCCATCTCCGAAACTGCATTTCTGGTAAGGGGGTGTGTCACCGAGAGCCAGCGGGAGCCTGTCTCAGGTGCACCTCCCGACCCCCATAAATCCAGGAAAGGTGCTGGCTCAAAGCGAGCCCTTCGGATCCACCATGGACCTGGCCCCTGGGGGCTGCCGGGTCCCAAACCTCAAAAGTACACTGGTGGGTAGCGCTGGCGCTAAAGGATGCGAAAGTTCACTACCGAAGGGCTCTTAGAGCAGCGGGTTAGCCGCCCCAAACTCGGAAAGCGTCAGAATCACTGATAATAACACATGCGTTGGTATTCTATTCAGGGTGTGCCTTAAAGCACCCCGGCTTCGGCTTCGTCTTGTATTGGCACAATGGCCCCTCCTGGGAGGGCGGACAACTGGTCTCCCGTGAGACTGGGGTTCAGACTGATGGGGATGGGGGTCAGAGGGAGGGCGCCAAGGGCGCGCGTGACAGGCTTTCATCTGCCTGGGGCACAACCCATGCGTCTGCTCCAGGGGGAACCAGGAGTGGCCTCTCCGTGGGGAGCCAGAACGCGCCCACCTTTATTCTAGCGGAACTGGAGAGAGAACCCCGCGCTCAAATGACCCCGCATCTGTTGAGCAACCCCAACTGGAGCGCCTTTCTCGCCGAAAGGACACGTGTGTTTTCTCTGCCTAAATACCCGGAGTCCGGAGTCCGGCGCTCCCCAGGGTGTGCGTGGGGTGTGTGTGTGTGTGTGTGTCGGAGAGATTTCTGGCAGGAAAAGAAGTGACCCAGGCCCCTAGGACGTGGAATGGGGGGCTTGGGGAGGTCGTGGGAATCCGGATCCGCTGTTTCACGTATCCGATTTCCTGAGCAGCAGAAACACCCACTCCGGTGTCCGTGCGCCCTCCGCCTCCGCGGAACCCGCGCACCTCCTGCGTCTCTTCCTCCACGTACGAGTAAAACCCCCAGCGTATCTCCAGAGGAGGGCTGGGGGGTGCATTATAAATCGTAGGGGGCTGTGGGATTGTAACAAGAATCCGTGAGAATGCAACGTCTCGGAGCCACCAGCTCCGGCTACGGAGGACCCCTCGCGGGAACCCCGGCGCCGAATCTTTCTGGGTCCCTGAAATCGCGGCCAGCGGTCTGGGAGTAGGGACCCCGCTAATGGAATTTGCCTTAAAGCAAAGCGAGCTGGTCTTTCCAAGAGGAGGCTGCGCCATTTCGCTGGGAATTTGTCCCTAACAAATACGATAGATTAAAATAAATGGATTGATAACAGTAACAAGTTATCCATCCGAGCTCAGCAGAGGACTGAGTTCAGCGGCTCGCGCAGAAGTGGTCGCTGACCTTGGAGATGGCGGTCAGGACAGCCAAACCAAGGGGGCTGGAGGTGGGGCCGGATCCCAGGTGGGACGGGGGCGCTGCAGGGGTCACGACTACAGGCACAGCACGGGGAGCGCCCGTCCTTCCCATCGGACAGGGCTCTGCTCTCTCCTGCAGGGGTGCACCTTGCCCGAGTCGGACAGGAGACCGGGGAGCGCACCCGGTCGGTGGGCGCCGAAGGCGGAGTCTCGGGGGCTGAGGGTGCAGAGAGGGCTTGACGAGCTGCGAGGAGAGGAGCGGAGCTGGACTTCGCCACCCAGCCCCGCCCGGCCCCAGCAGGAAGCCCCAACCTGGCTGGGGATCCCGAGCCACGTGGATTTCTAAGAAAAAAAAAAGTTTATTTAAACTTTTGTACATAAATAAATAAATAAATATCTTCTGGTATTACAGAGACCTTACAGTTACAAGCTAGGCTGGGGCGGGGCCGGGGTCTGGGAGAAGAGGGGTCGTCAGAGGCAGAGAGCCGGCCTCTGGGGGAATGCAGAGCGTCGCCGAAACAAAGTGAATCGGTTTCCCCAACACGAATACCACGGGAGGCAATTTCGCTCGTGGGAGAGGAGCCATGGGCACAGCAAGGTCTGATGGAGGGACGACTGAACTTCGAGGAGCGGAAGAGAAAGGAAAAGAAAAACAAAACCCAGACGTTCATAAATGTGTCTGGGGGGGTGGGAGCGTGGATAAATCACCGCAGGAAAGAGGTGGGGAGGGAAAGACGTAAAGCGGGGAGGGGGGAGCGAATGGGCACCCGAGGCGTCAAAGGCCGAGCTTGACCCAGGGTGGAGAAAGGGGAGGAAGCGAGGAAGCCTGAGCCAGTCCAGAGAGGGCGGGCGGGGAGGCGCCGGCGGCCAGCAGGGCGCTGGGCCGGGCCGCTGGGCTGCGTGACTGAGAAGGACTCGCGCGCGTGCAGTGTGTGCACAGCTCGGAGTCCGCTTTGGACGGCCGCGGGCCCTGGGGTAGGGATAGCAAGGCCAGGTGTGCCAAGCTCTCGGCGCTTCCCAGGGCCGGGGGCCTCCGCAGAGCCGTGTCAAATCCGGGCGTGGCCGCCATTTGGCTGTGGGTGCCTGGGAAACGGCGCTGCGTCCCAGGACCAGTCTTTGAGCCGCGGGGAGTGTCTGGGATGGGCGACCCGGGGAGGCGTGCGCCTAGGGAGTGACCGTGAGATCCCGGTCTTCCTTCCCCGATGAGGATGGAGACATGGGCAATTCGTCGTCATCCTCGGAACACTTGGCTGAGGAGAGCGACGCGCACTTGCAGCCTTGCGGTGCGCCCCCGCCGGCGCCGGCACCCGCACTCCCGCCGCCGCCGCCGCGGTGGTTGCTGCCTTTGCCTTCCTTCTTGTGCTTCACCCGGCGGTTCTGGAACCAGATCTTCACCTGCTTCTCGGACAGATTCAGGTAGGTCGCGATCTCGATGCGGCGCAGGCGGGACAGGTACATGTTTGAGGCGAACTCGCGCTCTAGCTCTAGCAGCTGCGCGCTGGTGAACGCCGTGCGCATCCTCTTGCTGCTGGGCAGCTGGTTCGAGCTGTTGTCTGGAGTGGGTAGGGGTGCAGACACGGAAGCGATCAGACCCTTCGCTGTGGGCCCGATCCTCCGGTAGGCGGCCGTCAGAATCCCGGGTCTTTGGTCTCTCACCCACCTCTTTGCCCTGAACACAATGCACAGCGGCGTAACCGCGGGTGCCTCCTCGCCAAGCCTCGGGACCCTGGTACTCCCGGAGTCACGCGGCCCCCGTGCTCCCTTCTGGAGCGCCCTGAGCCCCAGCCCTCGTTTCGTCCTGGGAGCCCCCGCCAGGGCCTCAACCTTCTGCCTCACCCTCCCTCCCCGTGTCCTGTCCCGTCCCTCCAGCCGCATGCCACCCAGAGTGTCCACTCAGGGGCCCGAAATGGCCCTCATCGCCCGCAGAACGCCCAGGGTCCTCATCCCCCATGCCCGCCTAGTCAGCTTTCGTCTGCCCGGTCCCGTCCCTCCCCGCCCCACCTCCCCACTCCCCGCCTTACCCAAGGAGATGCAGTGGAACTGCCTGGGGTCGGGCAGCGGATAGGAGGTCTGGTACAGCGCGGCGGCGGCCGCGGGGCCGTGAGCGACCCCGGGCGACACGGCCGAGTGCTGGCGGCCCAGGGGCGCGTGGCAGTATTGCGAGCCGAAGGACGGGAAGGACGCCTTGAGCAGAGGCAGCGCGGGCGGCCCGGGGGGCCCGTGCAGCTGCGAGGCGGTGACGCAGAGCGGGCACACGCACAGCAGCCCGGCCTTGCGCGCGTGGCAGGCGCCGGGCGAGAGGCCGTGCAGGGCGTGCGGCGGCGGCACCGCGTAGGGAAAGAGCGGCGGCGGGCTGCCCTCCGGCGCCTTCTTCTCGCCGGCCTCGCGCAGCACCAGCGAGTCCACGAGGAAGGAGCGCGGCATGGCCCCCGTGCGCGGTCGCCCCGCCGCCAGCCCGCTCCCGGCGCCCCGCGGACCTCGGGGCTCACCACGCACTTCCCCGGGCCGCGGCCGCGCTCAGCTGCCTCTTCCGGGGAGGCCGGAGGCGCCGCTGAAGCCGGGGCTGGAGGCGCCTCCGCTGCTGCCGCGGGCGCCGCCCAGAGAGCGCGGGGTGCTGGCCAGCACTAGTGGTGCTGAAAGGCGCCGGCGGCGCCGCTTAAATAGGACTATTGCCATGTGATGGGCTACGCCAGGAGCGGCCGGGGCCTCTCAATAGGGTTTTTGTGCCTTTTCTCTTGGCATTCACTCTGCACGCTTCCTCATTATTTCACTTGTTAACTAAATGAACTGCATAATGTACTCCATTCTTGTCAACCCCACCCAAGCCGTAACAGGCGCCCTCGCCCCCTCCTCTCCCCTTTGCGGGTTTATTTTCTCATTCTCCTGCGATTTAATATTCTTTTCTTTCTCTTTATTCCTTACTCCCCTTTGGCCTTGCGTTGGCGATCGCCCGTTTATCTTATTGATTTTGCACCCCCAATGCCTCGCTTCCACAGATCCCCATGGGCGCACACCCCCATCTTCTCTGCGCGCTCGGTCGCCGTCCCCCTCCTTCTCTCATTTCTCCCTCGCCCCCCAAGATCAGGCTGCCTCCACTTAGTCTCCTCAGCTCGGCGTTGTGCACCCCGCGAGCGTCCCCACAGCCGGCCTCCGATTTCCACCTGTGGAATCGCTCTCATCTTCCTGTGTCGGAAGCAGAAGGACCAGGGCCCCTGCAGGAGTGGCACCGCTGGGCAGAGAGGAGAAGGGCTCGGTATTTGTTATCCAGCACTAGCCCCATCGCTGTCCCTGTTTTCTCTGAGTTTCTCAAATAGTCTTAACTTTGATGCTGCCTATAGCGCCCAGTCTTTGTTCGGGAGATGCTAGTCGACGATGTGGCCGTGGGTGTAAAAAGGAAGTCACCCGCTGAGAATCGCGGACAGAGAGACAGGGGATGGGAGGGAAGACTGGCCAGCGAAGAGGTAGATCTCACTCACAGCCCACCAGACGTGGAGAGTGTGGGCGCTCTCTCCGCCGGCGCACACCCCCACAGACCCGCGGGTGCGCTCGGATATCACTGCCTTCCCGAAGTTCACCCTGGAGGAGCGGTGCGGGGGGCAGTTGTATTCCCAGCTTCCGCTGCCTTCGCCCACCCGGGCGGAGCTCCCCTCTCCCCAAGACCTGCTCCTGTCGTGTCACTCTCTTCTTTCTGGTCACACAATGGTTAAACAACTTCAAACGCCTGGCCTCGTGTACTCAGCTTCAGCTTTTAAAATCGTCCTCTGGGCTCAGGGCTGCTTCATGCAGGCGCTTTTTCCATACAGTGGGAAATTAGCATAAACATTTTGAATGTACAGCCTGAGACTTTCCAAGGAAGACGTTTACTTTCGATTTGACTGGAACCAAGTCACTGCAGTCACCTGCTCTGAGCCCTGAAAGGAGTCCTGAGTGATGCAGGGGGAAGCTTTCCGGCCGGGGGAATCAGTGCACAGGAATAAGATGGCCCCAGATCGAAGCATTTGCACGGCTTTTCATCATTGATGACATCTCTGTGATAACAACAGCGACAAATTATAGCTGATTAAAAAGCAAAGAGAATTTATGTGAGAGAAAATAACGGATTCCATATAAGAGAGAGGGGCAATGGGGAAAATAACCTGGATGGAGGGCCTGTCATCTAGCAGGAAGAGTAAGGGATCAGTGCTTCCTTGATTGTTTTGCCCTGGGGGGCTGGTGGGGTCCACTGCTAACCTCAATGCCAAGGTCTCCTCCCCAAGGCTCCCCGTTCTAAGTGGATGTTTGCAAACAAGCCAGGGTGTATCAGTGTAGCCTAATGGCGGTTCTAATTGCTCTCTGGGAAAGGTGGGCTGGCCTGGACCCCGGAGACTGGGCCCAGAGCGGGACCAAGGCCGGGAGAGGGGCTCCCTGTTGGGCAGAGGCAGGTGGGAGAGGCGCAGGGTGACAGAGGTGGCCGCAAAGGGTCAGTGCAGAGCTCTCCAGGGAGCCGAAGCCCGCAGCTGGGGAAGAAGGGGTTAAGAGCCCCTGACTTCGAGCAAGGCCAAAGCTACTGGGAAAGAATATCTGGGGCGGGGGGGGGGGGGGAATAACCAGTTTTTTTTTTTCCCTCCAGCCTCTGGACCTTATTGAATGTCATTGAAGAAAGTTTTGAATGCCAGATAAAGAGAGGCGAATTAAAGTGTGTGACAGCAGAGGATAAGCAAACACAAAGAGATCTCTGTCACACTTCGGGGCAAAATCCGTGGGCTTTTTACCAAGTCTCTTCGCTATGATTGAATTAAGTAATAGGAAAACATTTTCTTTCAGTTTAGAGCCATTAGACAAAAACTTCAAAGCGAATAACACTTTTTAATGTGCGGCCCACAATGGATTGGGTTTTGTGCTGAAATGTTTAAACGGTTTGTGTGCAACTCGGCGCGGGAGAGACCCGGGCCCAAGCAAAGCGGCATCCCTGAGGGGGTTTCGGGGAAGCTGGAAAGAGCGCACACACGTCATCCTCAAGCTCTAGGTCGGGCGGCTTGTGGCCGGAAAGGGGGCTCCCTGCTCGGCGGTCCTGGGCCGCCGGCTGCGCCCCAGGAGTTGGATAATTTCAGGGAAAAAGTTCTGCGCCAGACCCCCCCACCCCCAGAAGGCCAGCTCTGCGGGCCGGACAGGAACCGAGGGGCTGGGTGCGGCCCGGAGAGGGTGCCCAGCGCCCTTCGGCCCCGAGGCCTCTGCCGCCGCCTGGCTTCTGGCCGCTGCCCTCGGAGCCGGGCTGGGGGTCGGGGGTCCCCCGCTCCCCGGGTGCACGCGGGCGGCCGCGCGGCTTTCCAGTTTGCGGAGCCTCCCAGGGCTGGCTTCTGCGGGGTTAGAACTTTCCTCGCACGAGCAAACGCCCCCAGGGCGGTGCAGGGCTGGGAGGGAGGCGGCGGGATTAGCCTGTCTGCCCGGGACAGGCGCCCGGGGGAGCCCCTCGGCCTGGTGGGCCCTGCTCTGCCCCCGAGCTGGTTTTCAAGTGTCCGTCAGGGACAGTTCAACATGGAATAACTTTCTGTTGTCCCGGTCTTTTCTTCTTTCAGCCTACCTCCTTTCCTGTTGGTATGGAGAACACACCATGTTTCTCCTGGAAATGCGGCTTTAATATATTTGCAGCAAAATCTGCACAAATTGGGGGTGGGCTGGGGAGGGTCCTTGTTCCCTTATTTCATTCGCATATTTCTTCAAATGTCATCTTCCTTCTCAGGAAGGCCAACGACCCTACTTAAAAATATCACCTCTCTTTCCCCAACCCTCCCCACAGGGTTCCTTGCTTTATAAATACCTTCCAACTCTGTGTCCTTCCCTCCTCAGTTTCTCTGCTCCCTGCGCCCCGCTCCCCGCTGAAATGTACGCCCCACTGAGGACTTGCACGTCTGTCTGTCTGGGGCATTACTGTTTCCCAACTCAGGACAGTTACTGGCACGTAGTACATACTCATCCTATACTTGCGGGATAAAAAAATGAATGAAAGTGGCCTGACTCAGGAGGTAGGGTGGGGAAGGAGAGGTCCTGGTCTGCCTGCTTACTACACCTGGACACTTAGGAGCATGGCAGGGGTAACTGACCTGCAGGGACTGTCTGACCCTCTCCCAGCCACCACACCCTCCCCTGGGCTCAAACAGACAGGAGCTCAATGAATTTGTTGAGGAAATGGCAAATCTGGAGGCAGCGTGGCTTCATAGAGGCAAGATGGTCCCATTCAAGGCAATCTAGTGTCCTGCTCTGGAGAAGTTGGATGAACCCATAGGTAGCTCAAGGCTCGGGGTGTCATCTGGGTTTTTCATGGTGTATAGGAGGAAAGGTTGGTCAGAGAGAGATGTGGGGTGTGCTCTGGAATTGTCAGTGACCATTTCTGTGCTTTCTGGCTGAAGGCAATGGAGTGGGAATCCTCATGGGTGAGGGAGGGGCTGCTCCCTTGACTGGGCTGGTGGTGACTCAGACCAGTCTGCCAGCAGTGAGCATCCTGCCCAGTGGAGCAGAGGGGCCAGAGGGCGCCTGACCTGCCAAGGAATGATGAGGGCTTCTGGGAGGCAGGAGTGGGGGGCGCCCTCTACAGGGGGGAGGGGAGGTGCCTGGACACAGGTGTGCTATGAAAGTGGAGGCCGAGCCATGAAGGGCCACGCTAACAGCTCTGTACTTGATCCTACTCAGAAAACTTTACGCAGGGGTAGTAACAGAGTCAGATCTGAACTTGAGACATGTAACTGGCAGCAGTAGGAGGTCCTGTTGATGGGGACAGAGAAAGGCCAGAGCAGGGTCCGACAGAGTCGGCTTGCAAATGGATGTTTACCGAACTATTGAATGAACAGAGGGAGGGAAACAAACAAGGAGAAAATTGTATCAGTTCAAGTGATGGATAATGACCGCCTGAGCTGGGGTGGGGTTAGGAAAGAATTTGAAGGGGGAATGGGTAAGATCAAGTAGGGTGGGGTGTGTGTGTGTGTCTGTGTCTGTGTGTGTTGGAGGGGAAAGGCACGAGACAGGAAGTCACACACACCCGTGGCCACTTGGTGCGAGGGGATGGGAGGGTGGCGATGCCACAGGCAGAGACAGGGATCTGCAGAGCAGGGCCCACTTTTGCTCATGAAGCTGCAACATGATGTCATATTTGGTCGTGTTGCATTTTCATCCTTAACCTCAGCGGCTTCTGCTGATGTCCCATGGTGAAAATGTGAGTCTAAAGTTGGGTAGAGAGATTAGAGGTGGAAAGAGAGATTTGGGACTTACGTATACAAAAATGGTAGCTTTAGTCTTAGGATGGAAGAGCTTGGGGGTGGGGGAGTATAGAGAAAAAACGAGATTGTAGATGTATTCCTGGGAACACCCATATTTAAAGAGACCAGTGAAAGGACGGCTCCTTGAAAGTCAGAGAAGAATTTTCAGCATCCATCTTAGAGCAGGTAATAATCCTTAGGATAGAAGCTTCATGCTGGGAATAACAGAGCAGAAAGGTGGCAAGAACCAGGGTCCCAGAAGATCAGGGAGCTGCTCTACTCATTTTTTGTGAGTAGAAGATAAATGTTTATAAATAAAATGAAATAAATAAAATAGATTATCTTTTTCACTAGTATTTGAATTTTCTACTACACGTGGCTGTATTTAATCATAGCTAATATGGTCCCTAACCCCTGACCCAGCCAGATGATAAGAATCAAGCCAAGGGAAGGAATCAGTGGGAATCATGTCATAGCAGCTGGAGGTCCTCTTGCTTTTTCCCAACTACCTTACAAGGTCATCAGGGCGGGGATAGACTCAATACTGGTGTCACCAACCTTTGGCACGTTAGATATATCGGATAAGTGTTTAATGCGGGTGCTAATGGCGATAAAGGCGCTGTCCTTTCTTTGCACCTATTCAGTGTATCACAGCTGCATCTTGACAAGCGTCACAAGATTTCAGAGGCTCGTGGGCCTTTAGCTTTCTTATAGTAGAATGAGAACGATACCTCACCTTCCTTGTAAGGATTAAAGATGATGTACGTGTATCCTGAATGCTACCAGGCTTTCCGGTCAGTGGGTGCGAGTGAAGGCAATTCATACCAATAATCAGAGCTTCTATCTGAACCTTGTGGGGCCTCTGGCCTCCTTCTCCCATATGATTTTCTGGAAGGCCTTCCTGGGCTGCCTTACAAGTACCCACAGGCCAGTCTGTGGGCTGACACCCGCCCTGTGCTTCCCCTCCAGAGAGTTTCTCCCTTATCCACACACTCAGCCTGGGATAGACTGGCTGTCTTCTTCCACATCTTGCCCCAGGACCACTGTGTAGCCCTCACGCCTCATAAAGCCCTAAGCACGCTGTCCAAGACAGTCAGTAAATGGGAGCTGTGTTTTCCTTCCCGAGCGAGAGGCTGCAGGAATGCCGAGTGAGGCCCTCTCTTGGCATGGATTGTCCGGCCCCAGTAATTCACCCTAAACCTTTTCCTTTTCTCTTCCCCCTTGACATCAATGGAAGCAAAGATGATTTCTGCGGGAAGGAGGGTATTCTCCTACTCGGGGACCTGGAAGGTGAGCATGGAACATCTTACTAAGGATTTCAGTAGGAAGTGTTTGCAGATTTTAAGAAGAAGAAAACACAGAGGGTTTGAAACAGGCAGAACCAGTCTCACCTCAAGTAGTTTTCCGTGGATGAACGGACCCCTTACCTTTAAGCATATGGCCTTTAGCGTGAGCCCCCGTCCCCCTCTGGGGACGACAGTGACTCCTGAGTCACGAGGCTGGGCTCGATTGTCTGTGGCCTAGAGTCACATGCCCATCAGGAAACGTGGCTTTGAGACCTTCCAGTGTAGACGTTTCTTTCCTGTGTGTCTTCCTTTCTCTGCCAGCAGGAGCCCGCAGCTCCGTGATCAGCCAGGTGGCAGCATAAAGCAATAAACCCGCTGACGGTGGAGCCCTTCTGCCGCTCAGCTGCCTCCACACACCCTCCTCTTTCCCCATTTTCACCAGAGCAAACCCAGAAGACATCCGCTGCTCCTCCAGCCTCCCATTCTCTGACAGCCTTCGGTTCAAAAACACCCAAGAAAGCAAAGATAAGCCACTGCAAGGGAAAGAGCAGAGGACTTGTTTACAGCTGACGTTCTGTGGTGTGTCGTACAGAGCAGAGGAGACTGATTTAAAAAGTCCTGGGGAGTCTGTGACCATCACCCCAAACCCCACCCCCAACCAGCACAGCCAAGCTCCCGTTTTGTTCAGCAAAGCACTTGGCTCGCAATGTCTCAGAGGCGCAGCGAGTGGGTGATTGATGCCTGCCGTCTGCTCGTTACATTTTGGAAGAGGGGAAGGGGTTGGAGGAGGGGAGGGGTTCCCAGAAAAGGAGGGGTGCTGGAGACCTTGATTCTTGCGGGAGCTGCTCTAGGATTTTCGCAGTGATGCCCTTACCCCTGGCAGGGAGCTGGGTATTCCCACCCCTGATGGACCACCAGTGGATTCTGGGGCCGTGCTGTCTTGCAGTCATGTGTGATTCCAAAGGATAACGTCCTCCCCATTTGGCTAATGTTTTCCAGAACCCCGGTTCTTCATTCCCACAAAGAACGTCGCATCTGTCATCCCTACTTGAGTAACTGTAACTGTACAGATCCCTGTGTCATTTTGGAGTACCAGGCTAATGTCTCCAGTACGGCAGGCCCTTGTAAAAAGAAAGAAAATTAAAGTTAGACTCCACAGAGAATTGTTGATGGGTGGATCTGCTCTGCGTGGGCTCTGGGCCTCAGAGAGAAGCCCTGTTTCCAGCTAACAGTGTAGAGTTTGTGAATAAACTGAATTCCCTAAGAAAAGTCACTTTCTTTTCCTTCTCCAGCTATTAAGTGGCGGCTGATACCATGGGGCAGTTCCTAGCAGCAGATGCCTTAGAGCTAAGCCTAGCTGGTTCTATCCTGGGATAGCAAGAAGATACCGCTTCTATCTCGTCGACTTTGTGCCACAGACACAAACACTTCCATAAGCTTTTGTGACTCATTAGGGATCAAAGCACAAATTGGGAACAACCTGAGCGGTCTCTCGCATTTACTGTCTTGTCTTAGGACCTTGTAAGTAAGTCTCTTGACCTTGTAGGAACGTCACTGCCACAACCAAACTGTGGCACAGACTCCAGTTCATAACGCACGTGGCCCCTGTATGGGGTACACACGCTGCCTTACTTGTCCTTACCCCAACCAAAGGCATCAGTAATGGGGCAGCTTCTTAGATTAGCCGTCCCAACTCTCCCGTGTCCTTTTCTTCATCTCTTGATTCTCCGATGGGCGCAAACGTTAGCAGGACTGAGTTCTGTGGGAAATAGCTTCATCGGGCTGGCTTCAGAGGGAGGGGCTGTTGATTTGTTTAACACAAGCACCACGATGGTGGAAAAGGACGCTCCCCTGTGACTATTTCTTTAGGTAGCAGTTGGTTTCTGAGAGGATAATTTCTCAAGTATTTAAAAATCAAGTCACATAGATTACTAACCAAAAACTACCCCAAACTATAGTATGTGACTAATAAAATTATAGATTTTGTATTCCTAATCAGTAGTTCATTTATTGTTAAAATATGTTGTAATTCTATTTCATGACAGAGTCTGAAGGGTCAAGCTTTCTCTGGAACTTCTTAATCCGTTATTGGGAGGGATTTATAGAATGGCATTGCGTTTAATTCAATCAACTGCCCAGAATTTGACTATGTGCCTGGCACATGTACTCATTTATTTAGTCCATAAAATGAGCTACAAGTTGGAAATTTAAAACACGTATTTTTATCGGTCAGCTGTTACGGTTTGGGAGGGTTCGGGGTTAGTAGCCTACTTGACTGGGAGTTCGTACACTTGAGAAACACATGAGACCGGTACTAATTTCTATTTCACAAGTGTGGACACTGAGGCATAGAGAAGTAACTGGCCAAGGAGGCAGGGACTCAGCTAAAATCTTGGATGACAGTGGTGGTTATTACTAAGATGAAGGAAAGAATGGATAATGGGGGAAATCAGTCATTTCTGCCGCATTGGTTCTAATCCGTTGAACAAATTTCCGTGAGGTTCCTGCTTTGTGCAGGTTAACACAGGTGTGAGAGACAGGCCTCTGGAGGCACCCTGGTTGTGATCTAGGTGAGTTGATGAACTCTCCGGGCCTCTCTTGCCACGTGTATAAAGTGTGGAGTGTCACAGAATTGTTGGGAGACTGAAATGGGTTAAAAGACCCCTAGAGCATTTAATACGGTGTCTGTCACATAGCAGGTACTCAATAAATGTTAGCTATGACCATATGCATAGATCACATGAGCAGTTGAATGCAAATCCCAGAACCCAGCCACCTGCGTCGCATAGGAAGGGTGTATCCCCTGCCAGACCCTGAGAGAATAGCACCGTGCAGCGTGGAGAAATCATAAGGCAGTTCTGAGAGATGCCCTTCCAGAAGTTCCTACACAGGACGGGGATGGACACTTTGGGTCACCATTAGAGAGCAGTTCAGGGTAGAGGGTCCCAGACACTGAACAAAAAGGCTTGTTGGGAGTGACTGAGTCAACCAGAGCCCCCATTCCAGGAGGAACCCCTAGGCCGTGACTTAGGCTAAAGACATGAATGTTTCCTTACTTTCCACCCCCTGTGAGATGTGGTGCAGGTATGAAAACAGCTTTGTGACTGTTGCACACGGCACTGAGATCAGGCTTCGCCCAGATCCAGCCAAGATGTGACCAGCCCACGTGAGAGCGGCTGGGAAAACTCTCTTGCGTCACAGAGAAATTCGGGGAAAATGTAATTTGAAAAAAGCAAAACAAAACCAGAGCTCTAATTGGTGAAGCTGGGGTTCCAGTGACAAGTGCGCTTACTTCTCCTTTCCATACTTGCAGGAGATAAAGACTCAAAAAACTTTCTTTTTGGAGAATATATGATATTTTGATGGAAGAGGAGAAAAATAATGAAGAGTTTTCACCCTCCTCTTGTCTCTGCTTTATTCTTCCTTTCTTCACTCTCTTTTTTTTCCTTTACTAATTATTATCACCACCACCACCATCATCGTCACCACCTTCAGCATCATCAGAAGTCTCTAGTCAGAGGCATAGGAGCTTTGGTGAATAATGAGGTTTAGTCTCTACTTACTTTATTTTTTTTATTATTATTTTTTTTTGGCGGTACGTGGGCCTCTCACTGTTGTGGCCTCTCCCATTGCGGAGCACAGGCTCCAGACGCGCAGGCTCAGTGGCCATGGCTCACGGGCCCAGCCACTCCGCGGCATGTGGGATCCTCCCGGACCGGGGCACGCACCCGTGTCCCCTGCATCGGCAGGCGGACTCTCAACCACTGCGCCACCAGGGAAGCCCCTCTACTTATTTTAGTTAGTACCGGAAACAAAAACCATTCCAGCCCTTTTAAGCGGTAAAGGAAGGATTTAATGCAGGAAATTTAGTGCTTAAAGAACTCTTGGAAGTGATGGGGAAATAGACTCCAGGCTGGGCCTTCAGGAAATTCAATAACATCTAACTCACCTGCCACCATCAAGAAAGAGGAAAGTCAGGAGGCTGTCACAGGCACAGCTGAGCTCAGAAATCAGTCATAGCTGTGACCTGGGGCTAGGGATTTGCTAGTTTTAGAATTTCCTTTGGACACTATGAAGCTAGTGGTTGGACACTGGGATGCGGCTGTAGAAAACCCCAAATCTCCACGACCGTCTTTGCCAGAAGCAACAGCTGGCGGCAGGAAGATGGCCTTGCTGGGAGATGATTTTCCATGAGTCTCTTGTGTCCGCACATCTTGCAGATGGACTGACGGCTTTGTTCTAGGCTATCTTTCCAAGGATGCTTGCATAGCAGATAGCCTTGGATTCAGAGATCCAGAGCAAAGCTAGGCGTGCCTACCGTACATTATAAAAGACTTGGGTTCTCTAAGCTCCAAGTTCCTCTCCTTTAACGTAACCCACTGCATGTGCGGGTGTCACGTGACCCTCCTCACATTGCCCCATGGGAGCTGGGGTTTGAGGAATCAGCGCAAGGAGATGCTGATATTCTAGCTACTGCTATTGCTTTGAGTAATGAAGTCCTTTGTCTCTGACCCAGGCATCTCCTGTCTTCTACCAGCATGTATGATACTGTGGCCAACTAACCTGTTAGCTTTTGCATGTAGAGCAAAACCTCAGACCCTTCACAGTTCTTGAGATGCCTCGCCTCACTTCTGTCCTCCAAACAGTGAAGCAATACGTTTAGCTGTTGGAACCTTATGTATAACCTGAACCTTAGTGGCGAGAGGGTCTGAGACACATAGGTTTAACTTTCCATACTCTGCAGTACAGAAAAGTACCATACATACCATACTTTCCTCCGGGGGTCTGGCATCCAGTTGGGATTTATAATAGCTACCACTTACTGGGCTCCCACATCGTCTGGGAACTGTGACAGGTGGGTTCCATAAATTACTGTGAATGCTGACAACAGACCTACAAGATAAGTGGTGTTTCATTCCTTTTCCTTATGGAGAAACTTCCACAAGCATTCAGTGACCGCCCAGGGCCATGCAGCTCTGAGTTTCAGCGTCAGATTCCGGCTGGGGTTGGCTGGCTTCAGATGCTCCTCTATATGCCAACCGCGAACAGCACAAGGTGGTGAGTACCAGTGCAGTCCTAGTGAGCTTCAGTTCTGGGGGCATTCAGAGAAGAGTTCTTGTGGCCCTGGGGCTGAGAGGAAGCGTGTCTTTGAGGAGGGGGAGACTGGACTTCATCGTTCAGGAGGGGTGGGACTTAGATTAATGGCCTGCCAATGGGTGGATGAGACGGGGAAGAGAGAGGAGACGGAAAGGACAGTGTGAGAAGACGCACAGGAGTATATACGTCGGGGATATAGTGAATTTTATGGGGCTGGAGGGATAGTAGAGGGAGAGCTTGTTGGAGGGTCTGGTCTGTAAAGAATGTTGAATCTCAGGCTTCCCTGGTGGCGCAGTGGTTGAGAGTCCGCCTGCCGATGCAGGGGACGCGGGTTCGTGCCCCGGTCCGGGAAGATCCCACATGCCGCGGAGCGGCTGGGCCCGTGAGCCATGGCCGCTGAAGCCTGCGCGTCCGGAGCCTGTGCTCCGCAGCGGGAGAGGCCACAACAGTGAGAGGCTCGCGTACGCAAAAAAAAAAAAAAAAAAAAAGAATGTTGAATCTCAGAATAAGACTTGCTCCTACGGATGGTGGTAGGAATACAAAATTGCCATTACACGTCTCCAATTACCTTCTTCACCCCACTAACTGGCTTTTTTCTTTTTTAAAATTATTCTCTTTTTTTAAAGAGTTATTTATTTTATTTTTGTCTGCGTTGGGTCTTTGTTGCTCCGCGTGGGCTTTCTGTAGTTGCCGCGAGCGGGGGCTACTCTTCGTTGCGGTGCGCGGGCTTCTCATTGCGGTGGCTTCTCTTGTCGTGGAGCACGGGCTTCAGTAGTTGTGGCGCACGGGCATAGTTGCTCTGGGCATGTGGGATCTTCCCGGACCAGGGCTCGAACCCGTGTCCCCTGCATTGACAGGCAGATTCTTAACCACTGCGCCGCCAGGGAAGCCCTGACTTGCTTTTCAACCCAGATAATTCCTGGGGAAAAGAGCAGCTCATCGTTTCCCTAAGCTAGGGGATGCTGGCAGGAGGAAATGGCTGCCAGTCCACCACTTGCTGCAGCCTGTCTCTGAAGGCCGGGGAGAGAGCGTCTTCCCCAAATCGTCCCTCGCAGGACCAGCAGAAGAAAGGCGTTAGCATAAAATGGAGAGAGAGCATGGGCGGGAGCTCACATTAGCAGACAATATTGCTTTGATTGCAGACAACACACATGAATTGAATTGATAAAGGAATCTTCCCATCAAAGCCAGAAATGAGTGGAAATTAACTTTAACAAAGTAAGCAACTGTGCTCAAGAGACAGAAGAATCCCAGCGCATACTTGGTACGTGTCAGAGGCGTAGAGGAGCAGAGTGTTCAGGCCCATCAGCGTGCGCGGGAGTGATTAATAAACACTTACATGGACATTCATCTGACAGGCGACTGACAAAGCCCCACAATGGTGGGGAGAAGGGGCATTTCTTCTTGATAGATGTATCTGAAATGCTCATTTACTCCTTTTTGATGGATTTAAATGTCCAGGTATTCTCTCTCCATAGAAATTGATTCAGAAATGGTGCTGGGTTAAAAATAAGGGCTAGGGATTTAACTACATCTATGTGGCAGAAAATGTATTCCTGCTAGACATCAATGCATAGATTGCAACGTGTTGGAGTTTAATGCAGGTTTGCGAGGTGGTGAGGGTAGAGAGGGCTACTTTTTTTTTTTAAGTATAAAGTGACACAGACGGATACAAAATCACTCTGCCTGAGACTCTGTAAATAATGTTGGAGACTACTAACCAAATACTAGCCTTTTTCTCCCTGGTCTGAAACAGTTTAGCAATTATCTATGGGGAAAAAGATCTCAAAGAACAGGTTCACATTTGCACTTGCTAAGACTTGTACTGGATCTGAATTTTCCACTGGAGGTGGCATGGATATGGCCCTGGAAGACTGCTGAACTTGGTCCCCAGAGGCGTGAACCTCATTCATTCTGGCCTCCATCCCCTCTCCCCAGATAACAAGGCAGAGTTTGGTTTGTTCAACTGAATTATCCAACATGGGGCCCACTGTCCCCTTGGGTGTGAGGCCCAGCCCAGCAGGCTGCTGGCATGCCACCTGCAATTCTCCTGTGTCTGCTCGGGTGGACCCCAGGGGAGTGTGTGTCGTGGCCCAGGCAAATGGGAAGTGAGTCTTGTTTGTGCATGGTGTGGTGGTACAAAAGGTACTGCCAGGTGCAAACTTCCCTGGGAGACGGGGTTTGTCTCCATCACTCGACAGACTCCCTAAGGCAAGAAAAGTCTGGCTTGGGGATTCTGTACGGGGCGATTGTAGCTGGTCTGAACAATACCGTTCCCGGAGACAAATACCGTGAATCGTTTCCTGAATCTTCTAGTAAAATACAGGAGATGCTCTTGGAGGTCTGAAGACTGTTTCTGAGAATGTATACCAGAGCACAGAAGGAGAACTCACGCCCCTGCCAGCCCTGCTCTGTCCCCACAGGGGCTGAACAGATTGTCACGAACAAGACAGTCTTCCTCAGGCCTCCGACTCTGAAAGAGTCAAAGGGCTCGGTAACCTGAGGAATGCTCTCCAGGAATGCTCTGGAGGGTGACACTGTACCCATTAGGAATTCTCCCAGCTACAAATGACAAAAAATCTGACCAACAATGTTTTCAACACATAGGACATTATTTTTTCATAAAAGCAATGTGTGGAGCAGCTATGCAATAACACTCTTAGGGGACCCAGGATTTTCTTTTTTTTTAATTTATTTATTTTATTACTTTTATTTTTTATTTTTGGGTCTTTGTTGCTGCGTGCGGGCTTTCTCTAGTTGCGGAGAGCGGGGGCTATACTCTTCATTGTGGTGTGTGGGCTTCTCATTGCGGTGGCTTCTCTTGTTGAGGAGCATGGGCTCTAGGCACGCGGGCTGCAGTAGTTGTGGCTCACGGACTCAGTAGTTGTGGCTTGCGGGCTCTAGAGCACAGGCTCAGTAGTTATGGTGCACGGGCTTAGTTGCTCCATGGCGTGTGGGATCTTCCCGGATCAGGGCTCAAACCCGTGTCCCCTGCACTGGCAGGCAGATCCTTAACCACTGCACCACCAGGGCAGCCCTGACCCAGGGTTTCTTATCTTTCCTCTCCAGGATCCACAGTCTGTTTCCTTTCGTCTTCACGTTTGTCCCTCATGGTGGCAGAGGCTGCACTCCATACCTCATCACATTCCAGGCAGAAAGGAGTAGAAGGGGACGGACAAAGTGGGGGATGGGGGGGCACTGGCTTTTCGTCAGGAACCAAAGCTTCCTGGGAGCTCCACCTTGATTTCTGTGATATGCCACCCTCACTGGAAGGGAGCCAGGGAATGGGGACTGGGGTGGGGATCAGGTCAGCCAACCACTGGTGTCCACCATGAGTACTGAGACCACATGAGAGAATGAGGAGGGCACCTCTGGGATGGAAACTGTGGTCAGCGGTGTCTTAGTCGCTTGGGTTGCTACAACAGACACCATAGACTGGGGGATTAACACGAATTTATTTTCTCACAGTCCTGGAGGCTGGAAGTCCAAGGTCAGGGTGACAGTAGGGTTGGGTTCTTGGTGAGGGCTCTCTTCCTGGTTTGCAGACAGCCGTCTTCTCATTGGGTCCTCGCATGGCGTAGAGCAGAGAGAGAAAGCAAGTTCTCTGTGTCTCTTCTTATGACGGCACTAATCCTACCATGAAGTCTCCTCTCTCACGACCTAATGACCGTCCAGAGGCCCCGCCTCCTAATACCATCGCATTACAGGTTAGGGTTTCAAAGTGTGAATTTGGGGGGGGACATAAACATTCAGTCCATAGCAGGGATGATGAGAATTGTAAAGTGGAATTGTAAAGTGTAAAGAGAATTTTAAGCGAGGTTGACTCAAGATTTGCCGCCTGAGAATCCTGAAACCCTGCAGCCTGCCAGGCTCAACTTTTCCTTTACTACTTGGTTGAAGTAGCTTGACTCTCACCCCATCCCAGGAACCACGGGAAGTCCAATGCCTTCCCGAGACTTCTGGGGATCCCTGCAGCCTGCTTCCACTGGAGCCCCCCCTTCTCTCCCTGCAGAATGTCCCCTCGGGCTCCACTCTGTCCTTCCTTCTTCTGTTCCCAAGGCCTCGTTAACACAGGGCTCTTGCATGCCGTGATGTTTTCTTTTCCACGCAGATCTTTCATTCACTTTAGTTAGCTGGTGTTTACTTTAAATTTATTTTATTGATTGATTGATTTATTTTTGGCTGCGTTGGGTCTCGCAGGCTCTAGAGCGCAGGCTCAGTATCTGTGGCACATGGGCTTAGGTGCTCCGCGACATGTGGGATCTTCCCGGACCAGGGCTCGAACCTGTGCCTCCTGCCTTGGCAGGCGGATTCTTAACCACTGCGCCACCAGGGAAGCCCAGTTGGTGTTTACTTTAATCACCTTCTGCACTGAGGAAGAAAACAGTATTTAGGACAAAATCTTTCTCAGAATGCTGAGTCTGCATTTTTAAAGAACATTCTCTAAAAGATGATTTACCTTTTCTCGTCTGTCATCTAATTCTCAAGGACTTTTCAGAGCAGAGTCTTCTTTGTCACCTTGAGATAATTTTTCCTTTTCTTATAGAGTTTGTTAGGCTGATGTTTCTGACTGTGAACTAAATACATAAGTGAGCACTAATTAGTGCCTTTGAGGTCATTCATTTCCAAAGGCCTAATAGTCATATTTCTTTAAAAGAGAAATAAAGCTGAAGGTTTTTTTCTTTTTTCCTGCCACCCGTCAGAAATATGAAAACCATTTCTATTTTCTTTAGTAACAGCTAAGGGCAAAGACCACAGATCCACCTCCCTCCATTAGGGCACAATCAATAGAGCTTTGGAGTTTTCCCCCCAAGTCTAGACTCCTGTTTGGGAACCAATGTGAGAATGAGGCCCATTTCCTGCGAAGGCCAGAGGACAAAGGGACCTGCTGACGGCCGTCCATGTGACTCCGGGAACTGCCAGGCCTGAAGCTCGGATTGTGGCCTCTCATAGGACAGGAGGCAGTGATGGATGGGGTTCCAGTTTGAAGGTCTGAACTGCCATGAATGAGGCAGGCCTGCTGTGCCTGCCTGGGGCGGAGTTTTTTCAGCAGTCACTTTACAGCTCACTGTGAAGCCCTGTGCTGTTTGTGTGACAGGCAGAAGTGGGAGCTGCCAGTGACACAGGCTGCGGGGTGAGCACAGGCCACCTCCTCTGAGCAGCGTGACCTGGCGGGGGGGCCAGGCAGTCGGAGGAATTAGGCGTCAGGGGTTTGGTCAGGCTCCTGAGTGAAGCGGGGACGTAAGACTGCTTCCCTTTTGTGGCGCTTCCTCCAAGGCAGCTGGAAACTCATCTCGGGCAGCTGGCAATACAATCCTGAATGCTGTCGCTTCCGCATCCTCCCGGGCAGTCCCCGCTTCAGCCAAGCCCCTCAAAAGAGGGGACTTGAAGTTGAAAGCATGAGGCTACCCTTGGGGGCAGTTAAAAAGTCACTCACCTCTAGGCTAAAGAACCTAAGTCTGATCATCCAAGACTGCAGTCCTCTGGGGTGGCATGGGGGAGGCGTCTTCCAGCCCCAGGAGCCATAAAGAGGCAGGTGCTTCTCCCGAGGGATGCCTGGGAGGACGGACCGCAGACGCATGCGCGCCCCCGGAGGACGCCGCAAGGACGCAGCTCCGCCCAGGCACTCTAGTAAACAGATCATCTCCAAGACTTCCTTAGGACAGACTTTTGTATTCAGGAAGGGCTTCCTTGGGCTCTCATTTACCTTGAGTGTCTGGGGCACCCGTGTGGCCCCAAGATCTGACTCTAACAGTGCTTCCAGCAAGCGCAGTAATGATCGCTGATTCCACCCAACCCAAGAAAAGGACAAAGGAGGAGGCCACACACAGATCAAAGCAGCTTCCCATCATCCTGAACACGCAGACGCCCAGAAATACACACGGGACGGACCCGCTGGGTTTACGACTTCCGATGCCTTTCTCCCTCCCTCCAACCTGCAGCCTCTCTGACATCTTCTAAACCCTCCACCCCTCGCACCCGCAGCCCTGCGAGGCAAGACTGCGCCACCCCAGGGCGTCCTTGTGGAGGAGACTGAGGGGCAGGCACAGAGGTCTGGGTCCTGGAGTGGGAACCATGGGAAGGGAAGGGAAGGGAAGGGCAGGGCGCCTGCCAGCACGTGGGTGCGCCCCCGCGGGTCCCTTTGTGCCCTCTCGGCCACCTTGCTGTCACTAAAAGGAGAAGGGACACCAGGGTCGCAGGACGAGGTGGGGCCAGTGGCCGCAGCCTGGGGCCTGTGACAGAATAAGACCCGGACAGCCCCGAGGTGGTGGGAGGACGGCCCGTGCCCACGAGTGCCGGCCATTGGCAGGGCTGCGTGCCAGGCCACTGTCCCGCATTGTCGCCTCCAAACAGCCCCATCAACTAAGCTATGATTCCTGCTTTGGAGATGAGGAAACCGAGGCTCAGAGAAATTGTCCAGGGTCCCGCATAAGTGGCTGGAAAAATGTCTCTACCTGTCCTGAGGTTCTGGGATCTTCCTCTTGCTTTAGGGGGACGTGGGGTGCACTGCCAGCCCCCCACCTGCCCAACACAGGCTCCCCACTCGGGGCCCCTCACCAGCAGCCGCAGGGGCTGAGGCCTGACCCCCTCAATAGGCTGCCCTATGGGATCGGAGTGGCAGGGCCAAGCCCCCCTGTGCTCAGCAGTGGACTCTGGGCCGGAGGCATGGCACTCATGCGACTCCAGGCCCGCCACCGCCCCCTGGGGCTTCTCTTCTTCTCCAGAACAGTACCAGCGGTGTGAAAATGCTGGGACCATAGAGAGGGCTCTGCCTGGACTGTGGGGAGTGGGGTAGGGCAGCAGCCCTGGAGAGCGGTCTGCCTCCAAAACCAAACAACACGCAATGTGGTTAAACCATCCACGCTTCTCATGCGACTTTGGTTCCTAACCCTGCCGTGAAGCGCATTTCCTGAGGGTGATGAGCGTACGCCCCTTCCTCTCCTCACGCGCTCACAAATGCACACGCGCACACACTGCTCTGTCTTTGGCCATTCCTTTCGGCCTGAAATGCAATTCTGCCCGAATTGATTTCTCTTCCCACTCCTGGCCAGAGATCTTTCTAGAACACAAAACTGACCATGCCACTCCCTTCTTTGAAACCCTTCAGTGGCCCCCTCTTTGCTCTCAGGATTACATCCAGTCCCCATCCCACCAGACAGGCCCTTCATAAAGACATGAATTGTCCCGTGGGGGTACCACCAGCCGCACGCGGCTTTGGAGCACCTCCAACGCGTGGTCGGTGCAAAATACCCACCAAATTTTGAAGAGTTAGAAAAATAATATCAAATGTTGACATTTTTCACATGTTGAAATATTTAGGACTCAAAAATATATTATTAACAATTTCACCAGTTTCGTTTTACTTTTTTAATATAGATACTATAAAATTCAAAATTACATATGTGGTTCAAATTGTATTTCGATGGGGCAGGGCTGACCCGAACCCTGTTTATCTCTCTGGCCTCGACTTTCCCCTGGTCTCACCCGGGTACTGCAGTCCTTCAGAACTCCCCACATCTCCCCAGGGTCCAGGCTGTTTCTGCTCTGTGCCCTCGCTCACACACCCGCTGTGCTCCGGATGCCTCCCCAGCAGTGTCCACCAGAACCACAGATCTCACGGCCCAAACCTCGCCTCAAGAATCAGCTCTCCTGAAAAGTATTCCACACCCTCTTTGGGCCTCCACTGTTCCATGCGGGGCTTCCTGCTTTTCTTACCCATATGCAAGGCTCCGTGTCACCCAGATGGCCATCCAGGCAAATCCAAGTCAGTGTGGCCAAGGGGTCTGGAGAACCTGGGACTGGACCCAGCTGCCCATGGGCTCCAGAGGGCTCCAGACTCGTGAGTGGACGTGGTACAAGGTCAAGGTTGACCCCAAGGTGATCATCACCCACGGCCAGCCTACCAGTGACCAGGGGCTGGTCCTCTGTCTTCCAGGAGCAGAAGTTTTATTTTCCTTCAGAGCGCATTAAACTTGGGAGTTCTGACTCGCCTCATCAAGGCTCACAACGGGCTGACGCATAAAGGCAGAACACCCGCTTCCTAGTTCCCAGTGAAAACATAGTGGTCTGGTTGGCCAGATCAATGCATGGTTTCATATTAGATGAACTAAGCAAAAAGTCAGAATTATCAGTGTTCATGTCAGGAGGTTACTTGGTGAGCGTGGAATTGGAGCAGGGGGAGTTGCTTAGGTGAGTTCAATAATAGTATTAGGACAGATACACTCCTTCCTCCAGAAGATAAACCTGCCTGGGGACAAGGCACGACCAAGTTCTTGGTCAAACTGCCCGATTTCCGGCTAGAAATGGGATGGGCACTGCTGACATTGGTTTGGGACTTTTCTTTTTCTAACCTTCTGTTGTAGACCCTCCTGTCTTCTCATTAGCATCTTCTTTCTTGGCCAAGGTTCACAGCCAATCAGGTTAGAGTGTGGTCCCTCGGGCTGGGATCCACTGAGTTTCTGGGTCTCTGTTTGCCTCGACCCCATGTTGATTGCCCAGTTTACCTCTACAGGGTGGTTTTATTCCTCCTTTCCAAATGCCTTGGAAGGAGAGGCAGGTGGAAACGAGGCTGAGTGGGTGGAGGGCAATGATTCCAGCAGGTCTGTCAGACTTGGAGCAAGGTCCCCACCTGGGGATACTGGACACAGGCTTAGCCCCCGATAAGAGCTAATTAACTGGGGGTGGGGATGGGGGTCAGGCCTCCAGTTCCAGCAGAGCCACTTGAATCCACGCAGGAAAGCAAGGCAGAAACTCTGTCCTAAAGACTGAGCAGGCTGAGGCAGGCAGGGAGAGAGGAGAGATGCAGACAACAGGGCCTTGGTTCTTCCCCCCTGGCCCCGGGGCTCGCTGGTTACAGAGGGAGCAGCAAAGCCGATGCCAGATGCCACAGACACCACATGCTGTTGGGGACTGGTTTGGGTTGGTTCGTGGACTGGGAGAGATGGACCCTGCATGTGGTTGAACCCAAGACTCGCAAGGGCCAGAAGCCACCAACACCAGCAGCAAACATTTGGAGAGCGGGTGACGTCCTTTAATTATTTAAACTTGATTTCCCTTAGTTTGAACATATTTATAATAACTTCTTTGAAGTCTTTGTGAAGTTTAACATCTGAAATTCCTCAGAGACAGTTTGTATTCACTACTCCCCACCTCCCCACCTCAAAGCATGGGTCTCATTTTCCTGTTTATTTGTATATTTTGTAATTTTCTGTTGAAAACTAGATATTTCAGATACTATATTATAGCAACTCTAGATTCAAATTCCACCCATTGCCCCTTTCAGATGTTGCCGTTGTGGAGTTTTGTTTGTTCGTTCATTTGCTTAGTGACTTGCCTAGACTAATTTCAGAGTCTGTTTCCCTTGCAGTGGCACCTGCTGATGTCTTTTGTCAATTTTACTTAAACTGTTATTTTTATTTTTGATCTTAGCTTCCTAGGGGCCATCCCTGTGTCAGTGTAACTTAGTGGGCCACCAATGATTGATCAGAGGTTGTGCTCGAACACCTTAAGTTCGTAAGAATTCCATCTTTTGCTGATATACCTGTATGGAGGTTGGGGAACACACTCAAGATTTAGGTCATTTACAAGTCTTCCCTGGGGTTTGCTTTTCATCCGGTCCCTGTGTATCTCCTCTGTGTGTATGCAAGGCCTGGTGTTCAGCTGGCTTTATGTTAGTTGGGACCCTCTCCGGTCTCCCTCGTTCATGTACACAGTCTTGCAAATGTGTGCCGCTTTCTAGACTGCCAGGGACATGTCAGAGATCACTGAGGTCATTAGGGCTGTCTTCCTCCACGGAGAATCTTGCTGTTACATCTCTGGCTAGTCTGACAGTATGTTTTCTGCCCCAGCCTCAGGCTGTATTTGATGTTGACCATTCCCATTTGTTTGGAACTGGGAGTGCTACCATTTCTGACAATGCCCAGGGCATGGGATTTCTCTGCATTCTACTCCTTTTTTTTTTTTTTTTTTTTTTGGCTGTGTTGGGTCTTTGTTGCTGCACGCGGGCTTTCTCTGTTTGCGGCAAGCGGGGGGGGGGGGCTACTCTTTGTTGCAGTGCACGGGCTTCTCATTGCCGTGGCTTCTCTTGCTGCAGAGCACAGGCTCTAGGCACGCAGGCTTCAGTAGTTGCAGAATTGTGGCTGATGGGCTCTAGAGCACAGGCTCAGTAGTTGTGGCGCACGGGCTTAGTTGCTCCGCGGCATGTGCGATCTTCCCGGACCAGGGCTCGCACCCGTGTCCCCTGCATTGTCAGGCGGATTCTCAACCACTGCGCCACCAGGGAAGCCCTCTGCATTCTACTCTTGATCAAGTCAGCTCACTCTGCCGGTGAAGCTGCTAGTTTTCACAGCCCGCCCTGCCCTGGTAGAACCACCAAACTGGAGCTGGGGTGGAGGAAAGGCAAGGAG
This sequence comes from Lagenorhynchus albirostris, assembly GCF_949774975.1. Lineage (NCBI taxonomy): Eukaryota > Metazoa > Chordata > Mammalia > Artiodactyla > Delphinidae > Lagenorhynchus > Lagenorhynchus albirostris. Next base: position 5,272,677 of record NC_083112.1, on the reverse strand, counting down.
GTGATAGATGGGACCAGCTCCAGGCTGCAAAGCCACAGAGTCCCAGTGTTCTTTCCCAAAGTTCAGAAGTCTCTCTTGAATAAATATTTTGCAAGTTTTACATGCCTTTGATTTCTAGCATCCTGAAATGGTTGGGGTTTTTGTTTTGTTTTGTTTTGTTTACCATCTTGCCCAGTTTTGTCATTACTTTTTGAGAAGAGATTTTTGCCAAACTTCTCACTCTGCCCTTATGCCTTGTCATACTATGTAAGCACTGAACTTTGTAGACAAAGTGTTTAAAAACACTATATTGATAAGATAGGAGGAAAGAGAGTGAAATCTTTATATTCCCAAGAATATAAAGAAAGCCACTTGGCGATGCCTAAAACTGAAAAAAAAAAATCAAGAAGTAGCAATAATAACATAGTACTTAAAGATATGAATATAAATATAAAATAAACCAGCTAAAGGAATAAAAAATCATTACTTTTGAGGGAGAGGAAATGAGGAGGAGGGACACAAGGCCTTAGCCTTGTAGAAATATGTAGATTCCCTAAACAAAGTCTATATATAACTTTGATAAAAATAAAATATTTCAAAAGTAGTGGGGAAAAAGATTTAAAGAAAATTAAGCCTTTAAGGTCAGTCATACCTGAGTTTGAATCTTGGCTTCACAACTTACTAGCTGTGTGATTTTTATCATGAAACTTAACATCATCAAGTCTCAGTTTAGTTTTCTATAAAATGCAAATGATAGCAGCTTCGAAGAGTTATTAATAGTACTAGCACATGCTATGAGACAGGAAGCAAAAATTACAAAGTAGGGAACAGAATCTGTTTCTCTATCTCCAGGTAGGGCCATGTGTCCCTCACCCTTCTCACCAGCCCAAAGTTCTTGAGAATGAATTTTTTTATAACTCTCTAGCTAATGGCTAATGAAGCACCAGTATATGAAGCAATGTCTTAATGGCCAGCTTGGTTATATCCACTCTGTCCCCGTCTATAATGTAATCTGCAGAAGGGCAGTGACTAGTCTGTCTGCTTGCAGAGTGCCTAACAATTTGTTGAATGAATGAATGAACTCAGGCTGTCTGGTGGGGGGATTATATTCTTCATATAACAGTGTTCGTTTCACCATAGCACAGGCTGCTCTCAAAGCCTGCAGAAATGTGATGTTCTTTTGAAAATAGAGAAGATGGATCCAGGAGCTGGATCTGTTCCATATATGGAAAAACAGCTGAAAAGCAGCATACCCTCCAGGGAACATTCAAGAACAGTATTATTTTTCCCAAGTATAGCGGGCCTCTCACTGTTGTGGCCTCTCCCGTTGTGGAGCACAGGCTCCGGACACGCAGGCTCAGTGGCCACGGCTAACGGGCCCAGCCGCTCCGCGGCATGTGGGATCTTCCCGGACCGGGGCACGAACCCGCGTCCCCTGCATCGGCAGGCGGACTCTCAACCACTGCGCCTCCAGGGAAGCCCTGAGTTTTTTCTTTTAAAGATCTAAACTAGCCATTTCCTTGGGTCTAAATCCTGTAAACAGTGACCTGAATAGCATTACAGGTAAAAACAAAACACAACACCTTTTCTTCCTCCTTCCATGATATAGTGCTAGGGATATAAAGAGGCAGTTGTACTTGGAATGTTTTTCTTTGGCCTTAAAACATTTTCCTTCCAGATAAGAGGATAGTAATGTATATGATTTGGACCCTTTTTAAGTTTACTCTGCTGTGCCTGGCCGCAGAGGGGGAAGGTGTGGGCATTGACATATCTGGGCGACCTGGGTTTGAATCCCAGCTCTGCTACTCCTAACCAGTCAGTGCCTCTGAGTCCAGTTTCTTTCAGTCTAAGTTTTTTTCTTTTTTAACTTATAAAGAGAAACAGCAACAAAAATACCCAGCTCACAGGATTTCTGTGGAGATGACTTGAGACACATCACAGAATGCACATTTGAGGACGCCCAGAACTGTGAGCTTCCTGCCCTTGCTTGGATGCTCTTAGGGAAGAGTTTCGTGCTCATAAAAGCGTGAGAGGGATAATAAGCTTTACAAGAAGTCCTGAGAAGCCTCTTACCAGGTAGAAAGGAAACACATATGCAAGAACCTCAAGTTTGCTCCCAAGTCCTATAGGTACAGCCTCATTTGAGGGGGGGAAATCATACTCTTCCCTTTATCCCAGATTTAAAAAGAATCCTACCTCAGTGCTTCTCAGACTCGAAGTGCTGCATGTGAATCACCTGAAAATCTTGGTAGAATGCAGATTTACATTTAGTAGGACTGGGGTGGGCTCCGAGATTCTCCTTCTCTAACAAGCTGCTAGATGATCTGATGCTGTTGACTCATGGACGACACTTTGAAGAGTGAGGGAGACTGTGGCCCAGTTGGTGCTGGATCCAGTAATGAGGCCCTTTTCTCATTTCATACGCAAGATTGTTGGATTTAATACAGAGCCTGGCATATAGTCCGCCCATCGCTGTTACTGCTTTATTATCTGTCTAGGATAAACTGGCAAAGTTATCCTGGATGCACTGTTATTGCATATGATCCAAACCGGGGCAAAGTTGTTCTCCCCTTCAAGGACTTGGTAAGTGATGGCTCTCACGGATCCACTGTGGGGAGACCTGTCACTTCAGAGTCAGCCTGTTGCCCACGGTGGTTGTCCGGTCTCCCACAGGTTGGATAGTGAGGGGTGATCAGGTGAGGGAGGGGAGGGGGCAGGATGTAACAGAGCTGTGGCCTGGCCAGCTGGGTCCCTGGGGGAGCCTGGCTCGCAGGGAAGATCAGAGAAGCCAAGGCCCTGACCACGTCGCCAGCGGGGATGCAGCAATAAACAGTGGAAATGGAAGGGGGCGTGTGGTGCCTCTATTCTTTCTTCTGGTGACTATACCTTCTGCTTTCTGTCCAAGCAGATATGGCGTCAGGCAGCACAGATGCCTGTGGTAGGTGGCATCTAGGAGATACACCCACAGGGTTGTTAAATGCCCTGGGTGCAGCTCCCCTGGCCCATGGTTTTATTCCTTTGAGAAACATAATTGACCCGCATTGAAATGGGAAATGGGAAGTGTGTGGTGTGGAGGAGACGGGAAAGTGCATTGGAAAGAATATGGACTCGGGGGTCACTGAGGGCTACTTCCGGCCTCAGCTCTGAGGCGGTGAATCGCTGTGTAGCTGGTGCAATGCAATGGCCTCAGTTTTCTGATCTGTGAAGTGCAGGGTCATTGTGAGGAACGGAGGGGTGATGCACTGTCAGGTGGCACTCTTAAAAAAAATTTAATTGAGGTGTAGTTGATTTACAGTGCTGTGTTAATTTCTGCTGTACAGCACAGTGATTCAGTTATACACACATATATATTCTTTTTCATATTCTTTTCCATGATGGTTTATCACAGGATATTGAATATAGCTCCCTGTGCTGTACTGTAGGACCTTGTTTATCCATCCTATATATGCTAGTTTACATCTGCTGACCCCAACCTCCCACTCCATCCCTCACCTCCCCAACCGCAAGTCTGTTCTCTATGTCTATGAGTCTCTTTTTGCTTCATAGATATGTTGATTTGTATCGTGTTTTAGATTCTACATATGAGTGATATTATATGGTATTTGTCTTTCTCTTTCTGACTTCACTTAATATGATAATCTCTAGGTCCATCCATGTTGCAGCAAATGGCATTATTTTGGTCTTTTTTATGGCTGAGTAGTATTCCATTGTATATACGTACATCTTCTTTATCCATTCATCTGTCAGTGGACACTTAGGTTGCTTCCATGTCTTGGCTATTGTGAATAGTGCTGCTATGAACATAGGGGTGCCTGTATCTTTTTGAATTATAGTTTTGTCCGGGTATATGCCTAGGAGTGGGATAGCTGGATCATATGGTAGTTCTATTTTTAATTTCTTGAGGAACCTCCGTACTGTTTTCCATGGTAACTATAAATATTTATAAATTTACATTCCCACCGACAGTGTAGGAGGGTTCCGTTTTCTCCACATCCTCTCCAGCATTTATTATTTGTAGACTTTTTAATGACGGCCCTTCAGATGGTTCCTTTATAAATGGGTTCTGCTAGTTTCTGGAAAGCAACATCCACTCAGAGAGCCACTCAGGCAGGACCCCTTGGATTATCCACCCCCATCATAATTCCTACAATCACCCTCCAGACACTGTCTCAACTCTCAAACCTGACGGTCCTGCACTTCCGCCCACAGTAAGATGCCCTGGCCCGGGCTAGCTAGCCCTTTTCTCCTGCCCAAGCACTCCCTGGCACCCTCCTTTGCTCCTTTACAGTTACAACCCTCATGGGATGGGCCAGACATCTGTAACCAAGCGAGTCGAGCACATGTGACAGCCCTTCCCACAGTCCCCAGCGGGTCACTCCCTCTCAGCACAGGCTCCACCCACCCTCTCCTGCCGACCAGCAGAAGGGGAAACCACAGGTTTTCATCAACAGCCAGGGAGATCTGGGCCAACCTGTAAAGTGACCAATCTGCTGAGTTATAAAAGCAGCCCTAAAAGAAAACACAGTGTAGGAAAAGAGGGTAGTGAAAACTGTTAAATAGTATAACAGCACAGATCCTGTGAGGCAAAGGTCAGGGTCGTTTTGCAGGCTGGCAAAGCATTGCTACAGGACCAACGTGGTGAACTTGAGCTAAAAAGTGCTTTCTAGACGGCTGGTGGTCTCAGGCAGGCATTGGAGGACACCTGCGCCTTCACCCATAGAAATCCCTGCACACCAGAATCTTCAGGCTTTGCTTTCACATCCGAAAGTCACTCATCACCCAGATTATTCATTAAACTCGATTTCAAAGCTCTCTCCCGGCTGTAAGCCCAACAGTGTCAGAGAGATAGGGTGTTGACCATAATTTTTCATCCGGTGTGTGTGGGGGCTTGGGGGAGGCCAGCAGAGAATTACCAGTAATAATGACTGCTTCCCCCTCTTGAATTTCACCTCCTCTCGGGTCGAAGCGAGGTACGTATCCTCCGCAGGAATTCTTTCAAACGAAAACGGGGGAGGGTTACAGGGTCCCGGGACCTCCCAGCCTCGTAGGCTCCCGTCTTAACATGCTTTTGTAGGTGGGTAATGGATACAGGTAGAGGGACACTGCCCTTCAAGTGCTTCATAAAAGAGGGAGATACAGGAGGTGTGGGCCAGACGACCGCGCGCCCAGCCGGAGGCCTCTGCGGAGCCAGCGCCCCGGTGAGAAATCTCTGAACCGCCGCCGCCGTACATGCAGATGTGGGAATCGTCCAGACCGAAAGGCTTCTCACGGACCCTCCCTCCCTAGCATCAGAGAACTTGACTTTCGGATTCCCCCCACGCGCACCCCTACCTCTTCCTGCACCGGGTGCCCCTGCGCCTCTGGAGGCTGCGGGGGAAGATGGCAGCATACAAACTGGTAAAATAAACCTTTTTTGGGAAACCTCCAGATTGTTTCAGAGTCAGCAGGACACATGGGCCGGCCACAATAGGTTCACTTTCATGTGGATGCTGGAGCAGGCAAGACTTCCAAGTAAAAACTCTGAATGTGAATTTAGCTAGTTTGAGATAAAGACGCCTTTCAGCGTCAATAAACACCCTGAATGCAGCCGCGGCGGAGTTACAACTTAATGAGATGAGGGGAAGTGCAGTGGGTCAGGCCTCATCTCCCGGCCTCTGTCATGCTAATCAGCTGGACAGCCGGCAGCTGAAAAACTGCTGGAATTTTTATTTGCATTTCATTTACTTGGAAGGAAATTGACCCAGATGGTCCACAAAGGCCCTAGAAGGCTGGCCAGCAGTGTAGGGCTGCACACTTCTCAGAGGGCCTGCACTTGTCTGCCCATCCTTCTTTGAGCCTAGGGCATAAAAGATTAAAACAGCGTAAGGGAATTGATTTCATGATTTTTAGATAATTTCCCCAAGATTTCAGAAAGGACCTCAACAAACTAATTTAATCAGCCAGGAGCTCAACAGTAATTAAGGGGAAGAAAAGCTGAGATAATGAAAGAGGTGGTGAGGATTTTTGTCGTTGCTGGTGGGAACCTTTCTTAATTAGGAAAAAGTCTAAAAACTAGATGATGTGATGGAGGTAGGCATAGGCGCGGAGCGCCAGCGTCCGACGGCTCCATCAGCCCATGATGGATTGCCTACACAGTCCATCTTCTCCAAAGAGATCCCAGACAAGTGGCCACGGAGGTGTCCACTGGGCATTTCCGTGGGTATTTGCCTGAATCTTGAAGGTTGGGACCACTGTGGGAGGCCAGGGTTCGTCTCCACCTGGTCCCTTCCACCAGGTGAGGCTCACACCTCATCATGCTTTGGGCTGGACAACAGGCATGGGGAATGAACCAAGGGTCTGTCTCCAGGAGGCTGGTCCTCAGCGTTCACCGACAAGCTCGGCTGTCTCCCTGATCCAGCTGGATCTGAGCTCCACCAGAGCACAGGAACTCCCCTCTGCAGACCCCTGCTTCAGGTCATTAGTGTGAATGGACCAGCCCAGGCTTACTCATGCCCTGGTCTGATTTTCTGACCTGAAAGCAAGCAGGAAAAGACTGTGTACATGAACAGTCCTGTCTCTGAGGATGCCGACTGCAGGAACTAAAGGAGGGTTTCTGGTGGGTGGGCCGGCCCTTGCTTCTTTGACGCCCTGCCTGCGCTGGGCACTGACCCTGGCCTCTGAGAGCAGATGCTCCCTGGCCTTGGGGTTCACCACCTTGCCTGTGATTCTGCCTTTGCCGACCTCCCGGCTCGCATGCTGCCTCAGGTCCACCCGACGCCCCAGACCAGGAGCGAGGCCTCCCCCAGAAGATGAGCCTGGTTTGTTTGCCAGCCTCATTCCAGAGTCTTTCACATCCAGCTGCTTGTTCTCTGCTCCCTCCTGAAAGGGCAAGAAAGAGCACCAGGCCTCATCTCCCATGAATCGCATCCTGATTTACGTCTAAATCTTTATCTTACGTGTACTTAGAAGGGTCTTTTTACAATGGCAGTGGAAACGAGGACCAATAAACGGCTCTCTTCACTAGAACGTCTGTGCTTTGACTTTCAGTAACAAGCAGTTTCCCCTTGTCTTTCAAGTAAACCAACTCAAACCGTCTGATGCAAAACGTTAAGAGTTTGTTGTGAAGATCCAGGAGTGGGTCAGAAATCCCAGAGACATGAGTGCATCCTGGCCTTGGAAACGTGCTGAGAGCTGGAACTTGAACTTGAGACCTCTCTCTGCCACTCACCTCTGCTCTCCTGGGTCTTTCTTCTCTCTTGCTCTCTGCGCTCTGGCTTCCTCTGCTGTTTTGGTGCACGTAGTGGAACATGTGACCTCTGGTGGCTGCCAAGTGATGTCTTACAGGTCGAGGCACCCAGAGGGACCTTGAATCTCCTGATTCTAATTCCACATCTAAGGGAAGGGGCTCTTGAGTGGCTTAGTTGGGACAAGCGCTAGGGGAAAGGTGGGGTCAAAGTGGCTGCCAGAGTTACTGAGTTCATATTTATAAAGCACCCTTTCCTTAGCACATACAGAGCATTCTAACGAATGGAAAGAAAAGGTTCAGTCGGTTTTCAGGGAGAAAAGAAAATGGTGTTGCTACTCACTCTACTTTCTCACCCCTCAAGAATGGCTCAGAGAAAGGATCCAGGCAGACCCTAGAGACCTGGGAACCAGCTTCCCTTTAGATAGTTCGTGGGCATTGGTGCCAGGAATTGCTCTCCACTGAAGGTCAGTGGTGAAGAGAAAAAAAAATTACTCTGTGAAGAGCAATTTGGGGTCAGGAAAAGACCCCAAATTACTCTTCACAGCCTCTTTGGGATATGTGTTCCTCAAGGAACCCAGCATCCTAGACCAGCAGGGCAGGGTGAGCTCGGGGTATCTGTGTCTGTCTGGTGAGAGATGGAGGGGTTTCCCTCCCAGAAGGCTGGGCAGGCGGAGGGGTGGGGAGTTCAGGCGCACATTCTCTTTTTTTAAATTAATTAATTAGTTTTTGGCTGAGTTGGGTCTTCATTGCTGCACGCAGGCTTTCTTTAGTTGCGGCGAGCGGGGGCTATTCTTCATTGCGATGCATGGGCTTCTTGTTGTGGGGGCTTCTCTTGTTGTAGAGCACGGGCTGTAGGTGCACGGGCTTCAGTAGTTGTGGCATGCGGGCTCAGTAGTTGTGGCTCGCGGACTCTAGAGCTCAGGCTCAGTAGTTGTGGTGCACGGGCTTAGTTGCTCCGCGGCATGTGGGATCTTCCCGGACCAGGGCTTGAACCCGTGTCCCCTGCATTGGCAGGCGGACCCTTAACCAGTGCGCCACCAGGGAAGTCCAGGTGCACAGTCTCTTGAAAGGGAGACTGACCAATGATTGAGCCGAGTCCACCGGGGCCATCTGAGTTCCCCAAGAAGGGGCTGTACATCACGGAGCACACAGGACAGCAATGGTGACAGGAAGCCTGGGCAGTGCCATTGCGGGGACAGGCTTTGTCTTAGAGATCTTGATTTCTCAGGAACTCTAGCTCAAAAGCAGAGAGAGAGCTGACAGAATGAGTACCCGAGGGCAGTGGGTCTCAGCCAGGAGGGAATCTTGTCAGCCTCACACGCCCACGTCCCCCAGGAGCATTGGGCAGTGTCGGCGGATACTTTTGTGTGTCGACTGGGATGGGGGATTCGGCTGATCTAATGGGGAGAGGCCAGGGATGCTGCCACCATCCTCCAGTGCACAGGACAGGCCCCCGCAGCAAAGAGCTATCTGGCCCCAAAGGTCAACAGTGCTGAGGCTGAGAAGCCCTGGTGCAGGGAAAGTCTCTCTTGCTCTTGGAGGAGTTTTGCACTGGTTGTGGAGGTGACTGGGTCGCAGTGCTGGCAAAGGATGCTGATGAAGATGGTGGAGTTCGCCTTGGCTGGGGGCTTGGCCAAGATGGGGGGTTGTCTTCTGGACGCAGAGTGCTCTTAAGCATCCCGGCTTCGCAGGCAGTTACTCGGGATTTGTTTCCCACTTTCGTTCATCAGTAGTTGGTGACCTTGGAAAATTATTCAACCTGTGTGAGCATCAGTTTTCTCTTCTGTAAAATGGGTGTGATGGTGTTACGTCCTCACAGGGCTATCATGAAGCACAAATGACCTAATGCACGGTAGAAGGTCGGTGCAGGGACCCTTTGCCTCCACTGGAAGCTGAGCGGCGTCTCCCTTCAGGAAGCGGGTGGTGGGAGCAGAGACTGAGTGCAGGGCACAGAGCTTAACTAGAGTTTCATGAAGAGACGCTTGAGATACATTTTTTACTTGGTGGTTTGCAAACAAGAAGTGAAAGAGTGGTGAGAGGGCTTGGTCACTGCCCCAAAGGACCGAAGGCTCAGAGTTGGGTGGGGCCTCAGTGCTGGTCAGTGGAAGTGTCCTTGTGAGGACACCCAGATATCCTTCCAGGCGAAAGAAGGGACCACTGATAGCACCTTACAATCTCCTCCGAGTCTCTCTTCTCCCGAGGAAACCTGAATTATGTCTCTGGAGCTGCCCTGCAAGCCCCCTTGGGTTGGACCCGCGCTCACCTGGCGGCCCCCTAGACAGTGCCTTAAGGAGGCTCAGGACAGCTCCTAGCCAGGCTGCGTGCGATGCAGCTGAGATGCAAAGGACTGCTGGAGTTACTTGTAGAACCATTGGCAGAGCCCATTTTTCAGTCCTGGCTGCATCAGACACAAAGTCCACTGTGTGCAAACAAGTTCTAAAGAAAGTGGAATGTTCCTTCAAATAAGAGGACAGGGTCGACTTAAGCTGATCGCATTTGCTGGCAGCCCAGCCCAGCTCCCGCAGCTCTGCAAGGGCGTTTGCAACGAGGGGCAAAGGGCCAAGTACTTGGCAAGAGCCCCCAGCCCTTGGTGGAAGCCATGAGGGATCCAAACGCAACGCTCTTTTTCCGGAGGTGCAAGGCTAGCTCCCAGAGAGGAGGATTTGAGTGTGGCTAAAACACGCCTCTGCTTCAGTGAGCGTTACGAAGTCCCAAGTCACCTGGGTTCCAAAGTCACCAATGACTCTAGCAAGATACTTGGCCAAATGTGGAGAGAAGCAGAAACTTTCATGTTAGAGTTCTGAAATTGCATCCGAACGCTTCAGAAGAAAACTGTGGCCCCCATGTTCGGGTTAAGAAGCTGCTGACATCAGTGGGGGAAGATACTGAAAATGGAGAGCCTGGCGAATAGGCCCAGATGGAGCGAGTGACAGCGGGCTGCGTGCGCCGTAGAAGGCTGGGGGGAGGCTCAGACCACATGAGAGCAGGCCTGAATTCTTTTTTGTTTTGCATAAGGAGAGATGGGGAGCGACCCTACGGCTTTAGGAGAAGCCACCCTTGGCCTTGCAGGAACTGACTCCACTTAGATGGGCAATCTGACTCTTGTCCAGGAGCAGTAGGGGTGCTAGATCAAGGCAGGGGGAGGCCAGTGTAGGAGGATGAACCTACTTTGTAGTCATAAGAGATAAGAACTCACTAAAATGGAGTCAGGTTTTTCTAAGGTCACCCCTGGTTCTACTTGTAAATTCAAGACCTGGAAAGGCCAGTCCCCTGGAGCATGGGGTCTCACACCACCAAACCCTGGTGGTGCAGTGATTGAGAGTCCGCCTGCCGATGCAGGGGACACGGGTTCATGCCCCGGTCTGGGAAGATCCCACATGCTGCAGAGCGGCTGGGCCCGTGAGCCATGGCCGCAGAGCCTGCGCGTCCGGAGCCTGTGCTCTGCAACAGGAGAGGCCACAACAGTGAGAGGCCCGCGTACCGGAAAAAAAAAAAATTGTAGCCATCCTAGTGGGTGTGAAGTGGTACCCCACTGAGGTTTTTATTTGCATTTCCCTAATGACTAACAATGTTGAACGTCTTCTCATGTGCTTTTTGGCCATTTGTATATCTTTTTTGGAGAAATGTCTATTCAAATCCTTTGCCCGTATTTTAATCAGGTTATTTGTCTTTTTATTGTTGAGTTGTAAGAATTCTTTACATATTCTGGATACAAGTCCCTTATCATAGAAGTATATAACTAGTAAATATTGTTCTCCCATTCTATAGACTGTCTTTTTATTTTCTCGATAATGGCCTTTGATGCACAGAAGTTTTTAATTTTGATGAAGTCCAATTTTTCTTTTTGCTTTTCTTTTTGCTTTTTCTTTTGCTGCGTGTGCTTTTGTGTCATATCTAAGAATCTATTGCCAAATCCAAGGCCATGAGATGTAGCCCTATGTTTTCTTCTGAGGGTGACAGCTGACTCTGACTAGAGGACTGAGAGCTTTTCCAAACCTTCCTTAGACTCCAGAGCAGTCTAGGAGGCGTCCATTGCCTCCTACCTTTCTTCCCGTCTCCTCCACTCGGGGTCAGATCCGCATCAAGTCTGACAGCCCTCCCGCCTTCCCCGGATAACTGCCTAGTTTCTCTCACTTCCCTTAATAATATTCTTGGCACAGTGAATCCTGTCTTGGTACTCGCTTCTCAGAGAATCCAGACTAAAACAAGACGGGGAGATGTGTCTATTTAAATACTGGGAAATATTTCAAAACGTGTCAGTATTTACCGAGAGAGTATTATTACTTCAGTTTCTAGGATCCTGTCTTCAGAAAAAAACTGGGAAACAGATGCAAACAGAACTGAAGCTTATAGAGGAGATCGCTCCAAATAACCCTAAATTGGGGCTCAGAGTCCGGCATTCTGCTGAGCATCTAGGCGAGGCTGGGGTCTTCACCCTTCCCCCACATATATTTTACACAAGTTGATGTAGGGGGAGGGGTAGTAACTCTTGGACGGTTGGGTGTTTAGGTGTCTGGGCCAGGGGCTGATGGCAGGGGTTATGGAGGAAGATGTGCTCTCCCTTTCTTCATGGAATGTGTAGCCCTGGTCTCTCGCACTGAAGGCTGGAGGGGACCGTTGCCACTTCCAGCAGTGGGCACACTGACAGCACCAAGACATGGTGACTTTGGCGGGTGTCGGCTGTCACAGGGACACCAGCAGCAGTGGTCGTGCTGAAGCCCCTCCCTGAAGCCCCTCCCTTAAAGGACTTGTGAATAAACAGACACCCATCAGGAAGATGAAAGAGGGAAGAAACGTGCCGACGTCCCCACGCACTTGTAAACCACCCCCTCGAATCTCCCAGGAGAAGACTTTGAAGAGAGGTTCAACGTTGAGGACCAGCTGATAGGAACCGTTGAGCCTCCAGAATGAGGTTGCTCTGTTGGTTAGCGCACTTCTGGCTGCAAAGAACAGAAAACCTGTTTCCAGCTGGCTCGACATTAAGGACTTTGATTATGGGACTCAGAGAAGTGCAGAGGTGGAGCAGCTCCTGCTGGGACACGTCAAGGCCTCAGCGTGGATTCTCCCCGATTCTCTGGGCTCTGTCTCCCTGTCTGTGCTCAAGGCTGAAGGCCCAGAAAGAGATCCCTTTTCTGGATGTTGTCATGCCCTGGATGAAAACCAGAAGACACTCTTTTTCTAAGAGCTGGAAAGCTTTTCCCAGAAGCTCCAGCAGATGTTGCCCCACATTCTGTTGGACAGAACCGTATCTCAAGGTACAGTCCAGGACCCTCCCCACTGGTTTGCTCAGACTACTCAGGGTCTGCTCTGAAGCTGATGGTGGGACTTACTTTCACTTAATTGTGTAGGGAAGTGGAGAATCGTTGAATAAAAATAGAGATCGGGCTTCCCTGGTGGCGCAGTGGTTGAGAGTCCGCCTGCTGATTCAGGGGATGCGGGTTCGTGCCCTGGTCCAGGAAGATCCCACGTGCCGCGGAGTGGCTGGGCCCGTGAGCCATGGCCACTGAGCCTGCGCGCCCGGAGCCTGTGCTCCGCAACGGGAGAGGCCACAACAGTGAGAGGCCTGCGTACCGCAAAAAAAAAAAAAAAAAAAAAAAAAAGAGATCCCTTCTCTTGACCGCTCACAACCTTCCAGTGGCCTTCCATCCAGTGGGAATAATATCAATAATGAAAATAGCACTGATGCTAACAGCTAACACACTTTGCTGACTCGTCCTGCACTGTCTGGCTCCAGTCTCTTCTCTGACCTACAGATGCCACCTCCCTCACTGGTCTTTGTGTTGTTCCCTGAAAACGTCAAGCTCGTTCCCATCTCAGGATGTTCATAGCTGCTCTTCTCTGCCTGGAACCTACTGCTGCCCAACTTCCTTTGCGTTGCTTGATCCTTCATTTCATTGCGGTCTCTGCTCAGCTGTCACCCCCTCCCAGAAGCCTTCCCGGACCACCTTATCTGCAGCAGCTTCTTCTCCAGCATGCTTCACATCCCTAACCCTACTTCATTTCTCTAAGTATTTTTAATTGAGAAATATAGCACACGTAGGGAAGTGTATACATGTATGTTTACCGTTAAAACAACACTATTAAGTGAGTACCAAGGTGCCCTTCACTAAGGAGCAGAGAGTTGCCAGGACCTCGGGCTCTTTCCCAGTCGCGTGCTGCTCTCTCCTTCCCGGACTTATGCGTATCCTCACTTTTAGGTTAATCATTCCCTTGCTTGTCTGATGCTGTGTCTGTATCCCCACTTGTATATAGGTTTAGTTTTGAAAAACTGAGTAGCAAGCCCCAACTTAGTTTTGTAAGAAAAGGGCAATATTGTCAGTGTTAGATGAAGGTGCCAAGGAGGAGACAGGGGTGTTGGCTTCCCCATGCGTTTACAGGAGCCCAACTCCTCCTCCAGGGCACCTGACAGGGCTGTCATGTGGACCAGGTCCTGGGTATCCAGCAGGGATTGGGCTGCTCTGTGTTTCCTGCTCCTGAGTTCACTCTGGTCCACCTCCATCTCACAAGGGAAGATCGAAGCAGAATATTTCCGTCTGATGGAATGGATCTCTTCAGCTGATCCAGAGAGCAGAGCATGGAAAGGCATAGAAGGAAGAAGGACGATTCTCCAATTTTTGTCTCTGGCCTGGACTTCTCCCTTATACTCCAGACCTGGGTCCATCTGCCTAATGACATTTTTGCCTGAATGTGTAATAGGCGTGTCAAATGCTATAGGTCCCAAGCCCTGTTCCAGTCTTCATTCTTTCTTCTCTTGGCGTCATCCGTAACTCACCATTAATTCCCCTCTTTCATATTCTGCATGGAAATTGTCAACCGATCCTATTAGATCAGCTGAGTCTGAGTTGAGTTGAGTCTGAGAAGCTCTTTGGAAGCTCTGGCTGTGAGGGGACTCGTTGACTTTGAGTTTCACTCTACAGGGGTCTCGGTGGGTCTGTTGCTGAAGAACCTCCAATGTCAGGATCTTTATTTTAAACTCTTGGGCTCAGAGATTTCCCAGTCTCCTGTCTGGAGGGTCAGAGTCTGGCCAGCTGGGAGACTGTAACTGGGAAGTGTTGGGGGTGGGCAGTGGAGCAGGGTGGAGTGTGAATGCTGAACCTTTAGCATTCGCCATTCATTAAGCACAAGCTTCCCTAATCCTCCTGTTCTTAGAATCGCACTCTCTCGTGTTCTTTCGTCCAGAGTTACTCTTCACACTGCAAACATCTAGTCTTTTACGACGGGTTAGGGGCACAAGCCAAGTGGAGTGGGATGAGTGTGGGGCTCTTGGGATAGAGCCGCTTCTTAAATGGCTTCACCTGTCCTCTTTATTTTTATTTATTTATTTTGTGGTACGCGGGCCTCTCACTGTTGTAGCCTCTCCCGTTGCGGAGCACAGGCTCCGGACACGCAGGCTCAGCGGCCATGGCTCACGGGCCCAGCCGCTCCGCGGCATGTGGGATCTTCCCGGACCGGGGCACGAACCCGCGTCCCCTGCATCGGCAGGCGGACTCTCAACCACTGTGCCACCAGGGAAGCCCCCATTTTTTTTAATTTAATTTTTATTTTATATTGGGGTATAGTTGATTTACAACGTTGTATTAGTTTCAGGAGTACAGCAAAGTGATTCAATTATACATATATCCATTCTTTTCAGATTCTTTTCCCATATAGGTTATTACAGAATATTGAGTAGAGTTCCCTGTGCTATACAGTAGGTCCTTGTTGATTATCTATTTTATATATAGTAGTGTGTATATGTTAATCCCAATCTCCCAATTTATCCCTCCCCCAACCTTTCCCCTTTGGTAACCATAAGTTTGTTTTCAAAGTCTGTGAGTCTGTTTCTATTTTGTAAATAAGTTCATTTGTATCATCTTTTTAGATTACACATATAGATTACAAATATCATATGATATTTGTCTTTCTCTGTCTGATTTACTTCACTTAGTATGATAATCTCTAGGTCCATCCAGGTTGCTGCAAATGGCATTATTTCATTCTTTTTTATGGCTGAGTAGTATTTCATTGTATATTTATGTATGTACCACATCTTCTTTATCCATTCCTGTGTTGATGGACATTTAGGTTGCTTCCATGTCTTGGCTGTTGTGAATAGTACTGCAGTGAACATAGGAGTGCATATATCTTTTTGAATTATGGTTTTCTCCGGACATATGCCCAGGAGTGGGATTGCTGGATCTATGGTAGTTCTATTTTTAGTTTTTTAAGGAACCTGCATACTGTTCTCCACAGTGGTTGTACCAATTTACATTCCCACCAACAGTGTAGGAGGGTTCCTGCAAAGACACTTGTATCACTCAAGAAAGTCCAAGGATGTAGAAGTCATCTACCAGGAACCAGGGACAAAGGCCACATTCTTTATTATATACCATGAACACGTTATGTAAAAAATTCGTCGGGCTTTTATGTCATCAGTATGAGTCTGCAGTGTTTTATGGCAGCCAAAAAAGATAAAAATAACCAAAACAAAAATTAATGTTGCCCTGCAACATTGGAATCGTAGTATATTCCTTTGCTAAACGTGCCATAACAAAGTATCACAAACTGGGTGGCTGAAACAACAGAAATTCCCTTGCTCACGGTTCTGGAGGCTGGAAGGGTGAGATCAAGGTGATGACAGGGTTGCTGTCTTCTGAGGCCTCTCTCCTTGACTTGTAGGTGGTCGTCTTCTCTCTGGCTCCTCACGTGGTTTTCCCTCCATGTGGGTCTGTGTCCAAATTTCCCTGTCTTATAAGGACACCCATGTGGTTGGATTAGGGCTCATCCTAGTGACCTCATTTTAACTCAGTTATCTTTTAAAAGACCCTCCCTCCAAAATACAGGTACATTCTGGGGTACTGGGGGTTAAGACTTCAACATATAAATTGGGAGGGGACACAATTCAGCCTATAACTGTCTGCCCTCTGGTCCCCCAAGTTCATATCTTGTTTGCATGTAAATCCATTCACCCCATCCCAACAGCCCCCAAATCAACCCATGCCTGCATCAACTCTAAGTTCAAAATCTCATCTAATTATTATCTAAATCAGGTATGAGTGGACTCAAGGTATGATTCATTCTGGGGTAAAATTTCTCTCTAGCTGTGAAACTGGACAGTAAGCTATGTGCTTCCAAAATACAATAGTGGGACGGGCATAGGATAGACATTCCTGTTCTAAAAGGGAACAATCAGAAAGAAGAAAAGTGTCATGGGTCCCGAGGGAGTCCAAAACCAAGCAGGGAAAATTCTACTAGATTTTAAGGCTCAAGAATCATCCTCTTGGGCTTCCCCGATGGTGCAGTGGTTGAGAGTCCGCCTGACGATGCAGGGGACACGGGTTCATGCCCCGGTCCGGGAAGATCCCACATGCCGCGGAGTGGCTGGGCCCGTGAGCCATGGCCGCTGAGCCTGCGCGCCCGGAGCCTGTGCTCCGCAACGGGAGAGGCCACAACAGTGAGAGGCCTGCGTACCGCAAAAAAAAAAAAAAAAAAAAAAAAAAGAGATCCCTTCTCTTGACCGCTCACAACCTTCCAGTGGCCTTCCATCCAGTGGGAATAATATCAATAATGAAAATAGCACTGATGCTAACAGCTAACACACTTTGCTGACTCGTCCTGCACTGTCTGGCTCCAGTCTCTTCTCTGACCTACAGATGCCACCTCCCTCACTGGTCTTTGTGTTGTTCCCTGAAAACGTCAAGCTCGTTCCCATCTCAGGATGTTCATAGCTGCTCTTCTCTGCCTGGAACCTACTGCTGCCCAACTTCCTTTGCGTTGCTTGATCCTTCATTTCATTGCGGTCTCTGCTCAGCTGTCACCCCCTCCCAGAAGCCTTCCCGGACCACCTTATCTGCAGCAGCTTCTTCTCCAGCATGCTTCACATCCCTAACCCTACTTCATTTCTCTAAGTATTTTTAATTGAGAAATATAGCACACGTAGGGAAGTGTATACATGTATGTTTACCGTTAAAACAACACTATTAAGTGAGTACCAAGGTGCCCTTCACTAAGGAGCAGAGAGTTGCCAGGACCTCGGGCTCTTTCCCAGTCGCGTGCTGCTCTCTCCTTCCCGGACTTATGCGTATCCTCACTTTTAGGTTAATCATTCCCTTGCTTGTCTGATGCTGTGTCTGTATCCCCACTTGTATATAGGTTTAGTTTTGAAAAACTGAGTAGCAAGCCCCAACTTAGTTTTGTAAGAAAAGGGCAATATTGTCAGTGTTAGATGAAGGTGCCAAGGAGGAGACAGGGGTGTTGGCTTCCCCATGCGTTTACAGGAGCCCAACTCCTCCTCCAGGGCACCTGACAGGGCTGTCATGTGGACCAGGTCCTGGGTATCCAGCAGGGATTGGGCTGCTCTGTGTTTCCTGCTCCTGAGTTCACTCTGGTCCACCTCCATCTCACAAGGGAAGATCGAAGCAGAATATTTCCGTCTGATGGAATGGATCTCTTCAGCTGATCCAGAGAGCAGAGCATGGAAAGGCATAGAAGGAAGAAGGACGATTCTCCAATTTTTGTCTCTGGCCTGGACTTCTCCCTTATACTCCAGACCTGGGTCCATCTGCCTAATGACATTTTTGCCTGAATGTGTAATAGGCGTGTCAAATGCTATAGGTCCCAAGCCCTGTTCCAGTCTTCATTCTTTCTTCTCTTGGCGTCATCCGTAACTCACCATTAATTCCCCTCTTTCATATTCTGCATGGAAATTGTCAACCGATCCTATTAGATCAGCTGAGTCTGAGTTGAGTTGAGTCTGAGAAGCTCTTTGGAAGCTCTGGCTGTGAGGGGACTCGTTGACTTTGAGTTTCACTCTACAGGGGTCTCAGTGGGTCTGTTGCTGAAGAACCTCCAATGTCAGGATCTTTATTTTAAACTCTTGGGCTCAGAGATTTCCCAGTCTCCTGTCTGGAGGGTCAGAGTCTGGCCAGCTGGGAGACTGTAACTGGGAAGTGTTGGGGGTGGGCAGTGGAGCAGGGTGGAGTGTGAATGCTGAACCTTTAGCATTCGCCATTCATTAAGCACAAGCTTCCCTAATCCTCCTGTTCTTAGAATCGCACTCTCTCGTGTTCTTTCGTCCAGAGTTACTCTTCACACTGCAAACATCTAGTCTTT
This sequence comes from Lagenorhynchus albirostris, assembly GCF_949774975.1. NCBI lineage: Eukaryota > Metazoa > Chordata > Mammalia > Artiodactyla > Delphinidae > Lagenorhynchus > Lagenorhynchus albirostris. The sequence goes on along the minus strand of NC_083112.1, from coordinate 5,254,382 downwards.
TACGACGGGTTAGGGGCACAAGCCAAGTGGAGTGGGATGAGTGTGGGGCTCTTGGGATAGAGCCGCTTCTTAAATGGCTTCACCTGTCCTCTTTATTTTTATTTATTTATTTTGTGGTACGCGGGCCTCTCACTGTTGTAGCCTCTCCCGTTGCGGAGCACAGGCTCCGGACACGCAGGCTCAGCGGCCATGGCTCACGGGCCCAGCCGCTCCGCGGCATGTGGGATCTTCCCGGACCGGGGCACGAACCCGCGTCCCCTGCATCGGCAGGCGGACTCTCAACCACTGTGCCACCAGGGAAGCCCCCATTTTTTTAAATTTAATTTTTATTTTATATTGGGGTATAGTTGATTTACAACGTTGTATTAGTTTCAGGAGTACAGCAAAGTGATTCAATTATACATATATCCATTCTTTTCAGATTCTTTTCCCATATAGGTTATTACAGAATATTGAGTAGAGTTCCCTGTGCTATACAGTAGGTCCTTGTTGATTATCTATTTTATATATAGTAGTGTGTATATGTTAATCCCAATCTCCCAATTTATCCCTCCCCCAACCTTTCCCCTTTGGTAACCATAAGTTTGTTTTCAAAGTCTGTGAGTCTGTTTCTATTTTGTAAATAAGTTCATTTGTATCATCTTTTTAGATTACACATATAGATTACAAATATCATATGATATTTGTCTTTCTCTGTCTGATTTACTTCACTTAGTATGATAATCTCTAGGTCCATCCAGGTTGCTGCAAATGGCATTATTTCATTCTTTTTTATGGCTGAGTAGTATTTCATTGTATATTTATGTATGTACCACATCTTCTTTATCCATTCCTGTGTTGATGGACATTTAGGTTGCTTCCATGTCTTGGCTGTTGTGAATAGTACTGCAGTGAACATAGGAGTGCATATATCTTTTTGAATTATGGTTTTCTCCGGACATATGCCCAGGAGTGGGATTGCTGGATCTATGGTAGTTCTATTTTTAGTTTTTTAAGGAACCTGCATACTGTTCTCCACAGTGGTTGTACCAATTTACATTCCCACCAACAGTGTAGGAGGGTTCCTGCAAAGACACTTGTATCACTCAAGAAAGTCCAAGGATGTAGAAGTCATCTACCAGGAACCAGGGACAAAGGCCACATTCTTTATTATATACCATGAACACGTTATGTAAAAAATTCGTCGGGCTTTTATGTCATCAGTATGAGTCTGCAGTGTTTTATGGCAGCCAAAAAAGATAAAAATAACCAAAACAAAAATTAATGTTGCCCTGCAACATTGGAATCGTAGTATATTCCTTTGCTAAACGTGCCATAACAAAGTATCACAAACTGGGTGGCTGAAACAACAGAAATTCCCTTGCTCACGGTTCTGGAGGCTGGAAGGGTGAGATCAAGGTGATGACAGGGTTGCTGTCTTCTGAGGCCTCTCTCCTTGACTTGTAGGTGGTCGTCTTCTCTCTGGCTCCTCACGTGGTTTTCCCTCCATGTGGGTCTGTGTCCAAATTTCCCTGTCTTATAAGGACACCCATGTGGTTGGATTAGGGCTCATCCTAGTGACCTCATTTTAACTCAGTTATCTTTTAAAAGACCCTCCCTCCAAAATACAGGTACATTCTGGGGTACTGGGGGTTAAGACTTCAACATATAAATTGGGAGGGGACACAATTCAGCCTATAACTGTCTGCCCTCTGGTCCCCCAAGTTCATATCTTGTTTGCATGTAAATCCATTCACCCCATCCCAACAGCCCCCAAATCAACCCATGCCTGCATCAACTCTAAGTTCAAAATCTCATCTAATTATTATCTAAATCAGGTATGAGTGGACTCAAGGTATGATTCATTCTGGGGTAAAATTTCTCTCTAGCTGTGAAACTGGACAGTAAGCTATGTGCTTCCAAAATACAATAGTGGGACGGGCATAGGATAGACATTCCTGTTCTAAAAGGGAACAATCAGAAAGAAGAAAAGTGTCATGGGTCCCGAGGGAGTCCAAAACCAAGCAGGGAAAATTCTACTAGATTTTAAGGCTCAAGAATCATCCTCTTGGGCTTCCCCGATGGTGCAGTGGTTGAGAGTCCGCCTGACGATGCAGGGGACACGGGTTCATGCCCCGGTCCGGGAAGATCCCACATGCCACGGAGCGGCTGGGCCCGTGAGCCATGGCCGCTGAGCCTGCGCGTCCGGAGCCTGTGCGCCGCAACGGGAGAGGCCACGACAGTGAGAGGCCCGCGTACCGCAAAAAAAAAAAAAAAAAAAAGAATTATCCTCTTGGGCTCCACGCTCTGTCCTCCAGGCCCCCTGGGATGGTCTTTGGGCCACACCAGGGAGGCGGCCTGACCCCTTTGGAACTGAGGAGGAGACGGCCCTGGTCCTGGCTTTCTTAAATTAGTGATGAACAAAAACAATAGTAACTCTTTTTTTTTTTTAATGGTAATTCTTTTAATTCAGCCACAGGAAAGGAAGAAATTGCCTTTTTTGTTTTTCTTTTGGCCGCACTGCGTGACATGTGAGATCTTAGTTCCCCGACCAGGGATCGAACCCACGTCCCTGCATTGGAAGTGCGGAGTCTTAACTGCTGGACCACCAGGGAAGTCCCAGAAATTGCCTTTTTAACACAAGGCCATATGCCTACCATGGAGGGCAAAAAACGAAGACCCAAAGGTCCCTAAGCTCCCGTGTCCTCATGTGCAAAAGATCGATATTGCACTCGAAACTCTGTTCCAGAAAAAAATATGATCTGTGGAAAAAACGTAAAGAAAGGCAGTGACTTTCCAGGGGTGTTAAATATCAATACAGGTTTTATCCTAAGAGGGGATGAAGAGACCGCAGTCCTCAGGTAAGCAGAGCAAAATAGCCCGAGGGGAGCATGGGACGGTGGCCGTGGTCACGCCCCTTGTGGCCCATACCCCCACCTTCTGTACATGGGTGCGATTTCCCTAAGGATAAGCAGAGTGAACACTTCACTTTCTTGGTCTACCTTCCTGACTTCTGCTATTTATATGTCCCAAGAGATATATTTCTTCTCTTTTAAAAGACAGTCTCAGGAAAATATCTCTTATCTCACAGCAGTAACCCCCAATGAATGCTTATTAATACCTAATTTAATATATCTTTTCATAGCTCTCCGCCAAACTCACAGATTCGTAAGAACACGTGACTGGAAGATTTTTACACAAAGTTTCCCTCAGAGGGTGGGCTTTGTGATCACCCAGATCTGGGTTCTATTCGTCTATCTACTTGCTGTGTGACCCTGGAAAGTTACTTGACCTTTGAGTCTCAATTTTCCCCTTTATCGAGTGAGGATGAGAATATCTCCTTCAACAAAGATGCTGTATCATTATACTGTCATCGCCCCCGGCAACAGTTAGAAGTGAACTTTCTGGGCACAGAAATGAGTCTCAGTGACTTTCGAGAACTCTGTCCTGGAAGGTTCGTGATTTCTAACAAGCATTTTCATTCACCCCCTGGGCTTTTTGAATCCTTCTTTGTTTGACATGAAGCCTCAGGGTCCACTTCGTTCTGCTTTCTCAGGTCCATCATTTACTCGAGGTTCAGACTCCTCCATCCTATGTCACTGGTGTGTCTGGTATCTTCTCTCCTGGCCCTACTATGTTGATGGAATTAGTTGGAAAAAAACATCTCCAGAATTTAGCAAGTGGTATCAACAGTTGGATTTATGTTGTCTTTCTATAAAGAAACGGGTGGATGGTTTTTCTTTTCTTCTTTTTTTAAGAACTTTTTATTTATTTTTGGCTGCGTTGGGTCTTTGTTCCTGCATGCGGGCTTTCATTAGTTGCGGCGAGCGGGGGCTACTCTTCGTTGCGGCGCGCGGATTTCTCATTGCGGTGGCTTCTGTTGTTGCAGAGCACGGGCTCTAGGCACGCGGGCTTCAGTAGTTGTGGCTCGCGGGCTCAGTAGTTGTGGCTCACAGGCTCTAGAGGGCAGGCTCAGTAGTTGTGGCACACGGGCTTAGTTGCTCCGCGGCATGTGGGATCTTGCCGGACCAGGGCTCGAATCCATGTCCCCTGCATTGGCAGGCGGATTCTTAACCACTGTGCCACCAGGGAATCCCAGTTTTTCTACTTTTAATTGGAAAGTGCAGGAGAATGATGAAGGCTAAAAATGGGAGAGAGAAACAGTGGGCTAAGGTGGACTTGCAGCTGAAGGCCACTTTTCTATTTTTTTTTATTGAAAATTCCTTTTCTTCTCTTGCCTCCCTCCACCTCCCCCCTGTACCCCTCCCCACTTTAAATGAGCACTGTCTGTGGCCGTTTTTGCCATAAAAACACTCAGAAGGAAAAGATAGGGCTTTGAAATGCTGACATGCCTCAAAACGTCCAAAAGAAAATGTAAGCTCATTTTAAGTCCAAACGTGCATATTGACTAAAAGAATGATAATTCATTCCAGAGAGTTCTGAGCAGGAACAGAGACCCCAGTACAGAGCAGTGCAGAGCAGAGCCTTGCAAGGCTGCTGTATAAGGTGAACAGAACTACCTCTTGGGGAAGAAAATCAAGTTCAAGACAATAGCTTCCTTCAACCTTAGCATTTGTTTCATCCTTGCGTAAAATGAAACACAAACCCCAACTCTTCTCCAAAAAGCTTGTCTAGCTGCAAGCCAGACTTCAAACAGCCCTAAAATGTCCTTTGCCTTCACACCAGAGAGTTCAAGGAAGCCGAAGAGTGACCAGGAGAAGATTTTTGTATGGGAACTTTAACTTCCCATTCCATTTGACTTTTGGTCTTTAAAATACAGGTCAAATCAATGAATTTAATGAAGGCCGTTGAACACAATGGCTTCGCCTTGCATTTTGACCCACATAAAGGGGAGGCAGTCCAGGTCACAAAGCTTTAGCAGAACTTTAAGTGGTTAGTACACAAATGTGACAGAACGTTTAGAATCTCAGACTTGCAAGACCTATTGACAAGCAGTTAGAAGTATTTGAAGTAGCTGCATGAATGAACTTTGATAAGGTAGCCCTATTGTCTGCCATTGTCTCTTTCTCTTCATATGAAGACTCCCCCAAAAGAACAAGAGTCAATGAATGTGAAATGTTGTGTCCGTTTTACTGGACTCTGGACGCCTTTCAGCCCTGTGGACTTTTTGTGGGGAGTTCATGCTATTTAAGAGTATTCTTCCCTCTGAGTTTCAACTCTTGCAAATGGTGACTTTTCAGTCCGCTACCCACCCAAGTCTTTTCCAACGGCTTTCACGCCCTGAAGAGCTCTTTAAGTTAAAAGAAGTGAAGATTAATTTCAGTAGTTTTGCTTCTTCTCAACACTTGGAATTTTCGAGAGGGAATGCATCCTTCCTGACCCTGTGGCGATGGAGGGGTGGAGGTGGGGGAAACACGGGGCGGGGGGGGGGAGATGAGCCGTGTTCTTCTGAAGCCTAAAGATGGTATCCCTCGTGCCAAAGGCATGGACAGGAAGCTCCCTTCTGGAAAACTGCCCATCACCTTGAAACCCGGGAGAGATGAGGAGACTCAAGGAAAATCCAAGAGTCAGATTTTTAAGTGTGTAGGGAAGCGGACGTTACGGGGTTGGGAGGTCTTTTCCACCTAAAACAGCTCAGGAATTACTCTAAGTCAGTCCCTCCATTCCAAGAAAGGCTTGTTTCCCAAGATCATCGATACCTGTCTTTATATAGTTTTTATCAGCAAACATCCATTTTTTCCAGGCTGTGTCTAAACTATCAGCTCCCCAGAGGGCTCTGCCATTGTTTGAAAACACCCTCGTCTGTTGGCAGGTTGCGTGGAAACAGTGGTGGGATGCCGCAAGTCTCCAAAGACCCCGTCTGAAGAGCCATGTGTTGGTTTCACAGGGTTTCATAGTTCTCAGGTTTGCTAAGTATGCTTTGGGGGGTTTTCTCAGTAAATCTCTATGGATAGATTTTATTGTATTTTACCCTTTTGTCTGTTTTTTTGTGTGTGTTTGAAATTTCTCCCTTGTTCATTGACCAGTAACTTTCTGTCACCCATCTTTGACTTTTCTCCTTACATCTGCATTTAAGCTGTCATTTACTTCTGCTGTTCCCTCCTCTCAATATCTGACAGCCAAAGCCTTCATGCGCTTTTATCCCTTTGTGTTTGCATTATGACATAACCTGTGCAAAGTGGCCCAGCTCCCCAATTCTTGTGTGTAAAATTTGCAACATTTTTTGAGACGGGTCAGTGCTCATTTTTGGGATCCTTTCTTTATCTGAGTACCGTGTTAAAACTTTTTGCAGATGTGGCCTATTCAGGAGCAGGCTGCGGCTGCATGCAGAGATGGGGAAGAGAAGAAAAGGCCTTCCCATTTTGTGATTGCCATAGTAACTCAAACATTGCCGCTGTGTGTGCTGGTCCGGTCAGCCGCAGCCTGTGAGCTTGATTTCCTGTGCGATCAAGCCCTCTACCGGAGATCATGGCTTGTGTGACACAGGGCTACACAGAGGACAGTGTGCTTGTTAGACCTGAAATTAAGCATTTCACTTTAAAATAATACCCATTTGTATCCATTTTGTTCAACGTAACAACAGCTGCTGTCCCTGTAATGACAGACTTGCCTTTTTAACCAGAGCTTCATATGACATTTATGAATGAGGCCGGTTCCATTCACTTGCAGTTTGAATTCACAGTAGTTATTTTTGCCGTTTTTTTTCCTTCCGCAGCATATGGGTGAAATTCAACGTGATTCAAGTAATTATATACACAGTTCATGGGGAGGAAAAAGCCTGTTTTGTTTGTATCATCTCTTTTAAACTAGTTAGTGGGCTTTAGTTTTGTTTTTTTTTTTTTCTCTAAGAAGGCAAAATATAGAAGACGAATTGATGGTAACTTTTAAAATGTTGATTGCCTCGAAATAATAAGCGATAAAGAAAGAAAGGGCAATGTGGTCATTAGGTTTTGTATATTCACTTTTGAATAAACAACCAAAAACATCAATCCAAGTTTCTCAGTGGGAAAGGGGCAGAGAAATCCTGGGCAGAACACTCCTGCTGAAATCATTAAAAAACTACAGCTCCGAATTCTTGTTTTGCCTGCCAAATGCCTAGGGCCCAGAAGAATGAACAAAACGACAGGGCAGTGCCCAGGTGAAAATTCCTGATTTGGCATAAAAGACCAAATAGAAATTCTCTCAGAATATTCTGTAGTTTCACAATTGTTAATATGAAGAAAAATAATCAAGGTTGTCATCAGGTTAACCAATAAACGCAGCATAATGGGGATGAACAACAGCTATACTGGTAGCTCTTCTGCTCTTTCTCCTCCTCTTTCTTCCCCTTCTCCTTCTTCCTCTCCTTCTTCTTTACCACCACTACCTTCATCCTCACCATCATCATCATCATCCTTCTCCTTATCATCCCCCTCACCATCATCTTCACCATCATCCTCACCATCATCACCATCATCATCACCACCACCACCACCATCACCATCATCATCATCTTCACCATCATCCTCACCACCATCATCATCATCTTCACCATCCTCCTCACCATCATCACCATCATCATCATCACCACCACCACCATCATCACCATCATCACATCATCACCTCCATCAAATAAACCCAAGTCTGGCAGAAGACACCACCTTTTATATCATATCATTGAAAGCCTTCTCTCCCAACCTGAGGATTGGAGAAGCAATAAGAAATCAATTTGAGCCTAATTCTCAATCTGTAAACCATTCAGCTCACAATGAAACTTGACCCTATGAATTCCACATCACTTAACAATGCTCCCCAACCTGAAAATAAGAAGAACCTGCAAGGGTGATTTTCATAATTAGGAAATTTTCATCTCTCTCAACATGGAAAAACGTTTAGAAAATGAAAACGTTTGCCTCTAGTCACGAAGTTTGAACAAGTTATCCTGTCCTTCCTCCATAGCCCCAATTTATAGAAAATAAGATCGAAAAGCAGCTTTCATAGGAGCAATTTCAACGGAAAGCATCTTTCTTTGAGACCCACAGCATTTGTTTCCCAGATCTTTTGACGTTCTCTATTTCATAGAAAAACCACATCCGTACAAGCTATAAATTTAGACAGGAAAACTTCTCCAACTCACATGATGGTTTTGATTTTTGTAAGAAATTGATTAAGTGTATTAATATATTTAAGTGTATTAATATATTAATATATTATTTAATAAATAATCAAGGTTCCTCTCATCAGAAGATATGTGTGTGTGTGTGTGTGTGTGTGTGTGTGTGTGTGTGCGCTCACACACAATATATCCAGACCGCTGTAAGTCAAATATATAGTCTGGCATAGAAAATATTCTATATGTAAAGTGCTTAGAGATGAGTTTGACACATGGCAAGCACCATAATGTGCTTGTTTTTTTTAATTATCCTAGTAATTGTATCCATTCATTTAAAATTCACTTGAAACCAAAATGGGAAGGGAAACACTTCGAAAAAGTAAACTCTCCAATAACTTCTGTACTTAAGAACCAATGGAAAACTATAAGACACTGATGAAAGAAATTGAAGATGATACAAACAGATGGAGAGATATACCATGTTCTTGGATTGGAAGAATCGACGTTGTGAAAATGACTTTACTACCCAAAGCAATCTACAGGTTCATTGCAATCCTTATCAAACTACCAATGGCATTTTTCACAGAACTACAACAAAAAATGTCACAATTTGTATGGAAACACAAAAGACCCTGAATAGCCAAAGCAATCTGGAGAAAGAAAAACGGAGCTGGAGGAATCAGGCTCCCGGACTTCAGACTATACTACAAAGCTACAGTAATCAAGACAGTATGGTACTGGCACAAAAACAGAAATATAGATCAATGGAACAGGATAGAAAGCCCAGAGATAAACCCATGCACATATGGTCACCTTATCTTTGATAAAGGAGGCAAGAGTATGCAATGGACAAAAGACAGACTCTTCAGTAAGTGGTGCTGGGAATACTGGACAGCTACATGTGAAAGAATGAAATTAGAACACTCCCTAACACCATACAAAAATAAACTCAAAATGGATTAAAATGGATTAAAATGGATTAAAGACCTAAATGTAAGGCCAGATACTATAAAAAGTACTATACTATAAAAAAAGGCCAGATACTATAAAACTCTTAGAGGAAAACATAGGCAGAACACTCCATGACATAAATCACAGCAAGATCCTTTTTGATCCACCTCCTAGAGAAATGGAAATAAAAACAGAAATAAACAAATGGGATCTAATGAAACTTAAAAGCTTTTGCACAGCAAAGGAAGCCATAAACAAGACGAAAAGACAACCCTCAGAATGGGAGAAAATATTTGCAAATGAAGCAACTGACAATGGATTAATCTCCAAAATTTACAAGCAGCTCATTCAGCTCAATGTCAAAACAACAAACAACCCAATCCAAAAATGGTCAGAAGACCTAAATAGACATTTCTCCAAAGAAGATATACAGATTGCCAACAAACACATGAAAGGATGCTCAACATCACTAATCATTAGGGAAATGCAAATCAAAACTATAGTGAGGTATCACCTCAAACCAGTCAGAGTGGCCATCATCAAAAAATCTACAAACAATAAATGCTGGAGAGGGTGTGGAGAAAAGGGAACCCTCATGCACTGTTGGTGGGAATGTAAATTGATACAGCCACTATGGAGAACAGTATGGAGGTTCCTCAAAAAACTAAAAATAGAACTACCATATGACCCAGCAATCCCACTACTGGGCATATACCCTGAGAAAACCATAATTCAAAAAGAGTCATGTACCACAATGTTCATTACAGCTCTATTTACAATAGCCAGGACATGGAAGCAACCTAAGTGTCCATCGACAGATGAATGGATAAAGAAGATGTGGCACATATATACAGTGGAATATTACTCAGCCATAAAAAGAAATGAAATTGAGTTATTTGTAGTGAGGTGGATGGACATAGAGCCTGTCATACAGAGTGAAGTAAGTCAGAAAGAGAAAAACAAATACCGTATGCTAACACATATATATGGAATCTAAATATATATATATATATATATATGGTTCTGAAGAACCTAGGGGCAGGACAGGAATAAAGACGCAGATGTAGAGAATGGACTTGAGGACACAGGGAGGTGGAAGGGTAAGCTGGGACGAAGTGAGAGAGTGGCAGGGACATATATACACTACCAAATGTAAAATAGATAGCTAGTGGGAAGCAGCCGCATAGCACAGGGAGATCAGCTCGGTGCTTTGTGACCAACCAGAGCGGTGGCATAGGGAGGGTGGGAGGGAAACGCAAGAGGGAGGAGATATGGGAACATATGTATATGTATAGCTGATTCACTTTGTTATAAAGCAGAAACTAACACACCATTGTAAAGCAATTATACTCTGATAATGATGTTAAAAAAAAAAAAAACTTCATGAAATGGCAGGATATGAAGTATCATGAGAAGAAGGTAGCATGATCTTGTTGTTGTTTGACTTTTTATTCACTTATTTGGTATTTATTTGTTTTTCTTGAATAAACTCAGACAATTACAAAAAAATAAAAAGAACCAATGGGATTGTTAAGTTAATTTTTAGCTGTGTACACCTTAACTAATAGATATTTATGCATTCACTTGTTCATTTATGCAGAAATTTTATAGACTAAATGTAGCACAGTGCTGGGCCCTGAGGCCAAAAGATAAAAATAGCCCAGAGACTCACAGAGCATATACTGCAGTGGGGAGACAGCAGAACAAAAAGGCCCTTCACAGCAGCGTGGCACCCGTGAATGGAGTGCGTTCAGTGGCAGAGGGAGTGTCTGACGGTGACGGTGGGAATAACATCGCTCCTCTGAAACTGGAGGCTGATTGTAGTTTGGAATTTGGATCGTGGAGGAAGGAGAGAGGACAGGAATGATAGAGAAAGAATTCTCAGTAGATGAAACCAAATGCATGAAAGCTTGGAGGTCTGAGAGAATAGAAGACCTTTCGGAAATATAGAATTCAGGATAGCTGGCGCATTCCTTAGTTTTCCCCACTAATTTCTGAGTAAGTAAAATCACTTATTTAATTTATGCAGCAAAGATTTAAAAAAATGTTTAATCTTATTGAAGTGTAGTTGATTTACAATGCTGTGTTACTTTCTGCTCTACGGCAAAATGACTCTCTTATACATATGTATATATTCTTTTCATATTCTTTTCCATTATGGTTTATCAGAGGATATTGAATATAGTTCCCTGTGCTCTACAGTAAGACCTTGTTATTTATCCATTCTATATATAATAGTTTGCATCTACTAATCCCAAACTCCCAATCCACCCCTCTCCCTACCCTCCCCCTTGGTAACCACAAGTCTGTTCTCTATGTCTGTGAGTCCGTTTCTGTTTCGTAGATATGTTCATTTGTGTCGTATTTTAGATTCCCCATATAAGCAATATCATATGGTATTTTTCTCTGTCTGACTTACTTCACTTAGTATGATAATGTCTAGGTCCATCCATGTTTCTGCAAATGGCATTATTTCATTCTTTTTACTGGATGGGTAATAGTCCATTGTATATATATACCACATCTTCTTTATCCGTTCATCTATTAATGGACATTTAGGTTGTTTTCATGTCTTGACTATTGTGAATAGTGCTGCTATTAACACTGGGGTGAATGTATCTTTTCGAATTATAATTTTATCCAGGTATATGCTCAGGAGTGGGATTGCTGAATCATAGGGTGACTCTATCTTTCATTGTTTTGAGGAACCTCCATACTGTTTTCCGTAGTGGCTGCACCAATTTACATTCCCACCAACAGTGTAGGAGGGTTCCCTTTTCTCCACACCCTCTCCAGCATTTATTATTTGTAGACTTTTTAACGATCGACATTCTGACCCGTGTGAGGTGGTACCTCATTGTAGTTTTGATTTGCATTTCTGTAATAGTTATGCAGCAAAGATTAATGCAGCACTCCTATTATAAGCAAGTTACTTTTTTACTAGAATAAAAAATCAATCATAATCTCTGCTCTCAAAAGACTCCCAATCTGCCATGATAAGTCTAATAAAGAAAAAATTGCAATCCAAAACGAAATAGAAAATGCCTCTGGATTTTCTATAGCCTGGCTTTTCTGTACTCATTTAAATGATTGAGGATTAACTATGATCACTCCTCAGCTCGGACTCTCGTTTACTCTCTATCTTCAATTTGAAAATATGTCTTGTCCCTGTGAGCCATCCCATCTATGTGATGTGTGCGTCCTCTGTGAGTGTAGGAGCATCTTTCAGATGGGGTGTCGGGGAAGAGCTTTGGGCAGGACTGCATTTCTGCGGCTAATGAGGAAGCTTCAAACAGCAGTGGGACAGAGCAGTGCCAAGGCCACGGGAGGGGAAGGAACAGCAGGGGTGGGGGCAGGGACTCCAGCTTTCCTCTCCTCTTCCCTCTCTGTCAGCTCTCCTCACCCATCCTGTCCTCCCAGGTCCCTCCGCAACACACACACACACACACACACACACACACACACACACACACACACACACACACACACACACACACACACACCCCTCACTTCTCCCGCAGAGCCTCTTTGGTGCACATGGATTTAGCAGAAGCAATACTGTTCCCAACTCATGTTGCTTTGTGATGGCTTTTGTTAGTTCACATTCACTTGGGTTAACCCAGCTGGTCAGTCCAACTCTGCAGGGCTCTGTCTGCAGATATCATTTCACACACTTTAAATATTATTTCACCAAAAGCCTTCTTTCCCAGCTTGACAGTTGGAGAAGCAATAAGAGATCAACCTATTTGTTCTCGATGTGGAAATTCACTTCAGCTAACAATAAGATCTGGCCCCATGAGTTCCATGTCACGTAATACGTCCTACTCTGTGCTCAGAATGAGTCCAGGTTACGGGATGGAGGGCTGGACAGGGACTCAGGGGGTGTAGACCCAACCCTGTGACACTCTTGCACAACAGTCTGTATAGCACTTACTGAAATTGTCATTTAAATAATGGATGGGGTCACTGCTTGTGTCATATCTGTGTCCCTTGCTAGAACATAGCTCTAGGAGGGAAGATTTCTGTTCTCTGCTGTATCTTCAGGGCTGAGCAAAGTGCCAGTGAAATAGCAGTCACTCAGCACTTATTCGTGGAACGAAAAAGGGAATGAATCCAATACCACTGTTTCAAACTCTCTGGAATCCACTATGGCAGCCATAACACCACCTCTTATCCCCACTGAGAACCCCTCTGGACATAACAGACACTCACCCAGGTCTTTCTTGTGCCACCCACGGAACCTGCTATAACCAACAGGCAACATCCATCTCCATTTCCCATTCGAGTCCAGAAGATACCTGGTTTTCCCTTCTCTGTATGCTGTCCACACCCCTCTGCCCCTCTGCCCCCAACTGTCCTCAGTTGTGACAGCCCCATTGCTGTGACATCTAAGATAAAAGCACTGTGTACATTTAGACAATTCTTACTCAGTTGCATTATCTCTCGACCAGTGGTTCTCAGCCCTGGGGGAGCTTTTTTTTTTTTTTTCGGGCCTCTCACTGTTGTGGCCTCTCCCGTTGTGGAACACAGGCTCCGGACGCGCAGGCCCAGCGGCCATGGCTCACGGGCCCAGCCGCTCCGTGGCACGCGGGATCCTCCCAGACCGGGGCACAAACCTGTGTCCCCTGCATCGGCAGGTGGACTCCCAACCACTGCGCCACCAGGGAAGCCCCTGAGGGAGCTTTAACAAATGCCTGATACCAAGGGTATAACCCAGCTGATCAAATCAGAATCTCTGGAGCTGGACCCAGGACTCAATATTTTTTAATGTCCGGTAGATGATTCCAGCATGTAGCAAAGGTTGAGAACCCCTTCTCGGAAGGGTTGTCAGAAACTCCGAGTTTGGAGTTCTAAGAATTCCGCAATCAGGAGCCCTCAGTGAGTTGGGATGGGAGGGGTCATTCGCTGTTGTGTCTTCCCCACACCACCTCCCCAAAGAACCATGAGGTGGGCCTGTTCTTCCCAATCTGGATTGGCTGTGGGAAGCAAATGCTTGTATCTTGTAAAGCTCCAAGCCACTTCTTTGGGATAGTAGCTGGACATTTCCGAGGACATGGTAGGGGAAGAAGCAAATGAAGAATGCGGGTACAAAGGGTCAGTTTGGGGGGCGGAGGATACAGCCAGAGAGGCAATGAGACAAGCAGTCCCAAGAGAAAGGCTGCCCCGGAGAGCAGGACACGGAGCGCTTTGAGCAGAGGCAGCTGTAATTGTAACCCAAGCGACCTGACCTTCCCAGGCTGTGGGTAGTAATGAGGCCACTATACGAGGATATGGCGTCAGAGACTCCTTGCTTCTGCCTGCTGACAGGGGTGTCTGGGCATCAAGTCTGGGAGAGCCTTGCCTGGGCCCACAGGTCAGTCTACTCTTCCTGGGGTACCTGCTCTGCCAGGTCCACCTGTCTCACCCACCATGCTGCGTATTCCCCATGGCGCCCTCACCAGTATGCTGCCCCTTTACATGTCAGAGCTGCAGGATGGTCATGGCAAAGGCGGGGGTGGGGACCTTAGCAGAGGACAGTGTTTTTCAACTTTGCTGAGGGGCCTCAGGGCCCACTGTTGTTGGGGGGACCCCCAGGCTGCCAGTTAACAGGCCACCACACATCGCCCCTGCTGCCCTTCAGGGGTGCCCTGCTCAGAGCAGAAGGATGGCAAAGTTGGTTCTGGCCTGACTACCCTGATGGGAGGATCCCATAGAATTCACTTGTAGAAACAGTAAAAAAAAAAAATCTAAAACTATCACAACTAGGTAAGGAAATGAGAGTGATTCTGTCCCAACTCATCCCCTTTCCTTTTCCTTTTCTTCTTTGCCTCTGCAAGAAGCCACAAAAGGGTTAAATACTTTGCCACGAGGTGGGATAAGCTTCTCAGATCCGTGGTGTGCCTGATGGTCCTGGCACCGCGCTGGGTGAGGGGTGCCCCGTCCTTTGTCGACTATAATGGTGCATCTTCGTTATTGTCCTAATACTCCTTTAAAAAACACACCCTAATCTTTCTCTGGCGCCAGTGACGGCCACCATGCGGGATGTTTTCTTTCTCTCCCCTCTGTCCTTCCCTTCAGCCCCTATTGTTGCCATAGTCACGATGGGGCGATAGCACGGGTGCAGGGCTGTTTCTGTACTGTACCGCCCCGAGCTGATTGTTTAAATCTGTATTATTCCACTGTTCTGAAGATTTACATTTTTAATGGCTCATTTATGTAATCCCATAAATAAAGTAGCAAAAAAAAAAGCATCCCACACAAATGAGTGAATTGGAGTTTGAAAAAGGCTCCTGAGGCAGGTCAGCCAGGGTCTCAGCTGCGGGGCCTTGATTGGTGTGGCCGGTGTAGCCAAGATGGCAGTGGGCTTAAGACCACCCAGTCAGTGCCCAAATGGGGCATTACCACGGAATAGTGGGCTGGTGCTGGAGTTCAAGCTCCCCTATTTATCAGAGAACACAGTTCTACTGCAAAATCCACTTTAGTCTGAAACTCATTTACCTTACTGCTTTGACAGCTGCACCTCTCCCCGGCAGAGAAGTTTCTGCAATTAGCTTTTTCCCTCCTAGCAGCTGATGCTGTGTGTTTCCCCCCACCGCCCCTCCTTTCTTCTTCTTAACCAGTATATTCCTGGGGCTGCTAAATTCTCTCTAAAGAGCCTGTGAATTCGAGCACCTGCCTCAAGAATGTATATGACACACTGAACAGAGATATAGTTGGAACAATTCACTGTTAGCCTTCCTCCACCGGTTTCTCTGTTCACGCTCCCTCCCCTGCCAGTGAAGGTTTGTACTAATTAGGCACAGATGAAGAAAATGGCTAAAATGGAACCGAATCAGCACATGTCTGACAATCTTTCCAGGTCCCTGCCCGGCTCAGATGCGAAACCACAAGTCACCGCATCCCCACTTGGTAGATAGCTTGGCTCTGGAATCCTTGATTGACACTCACTATTTAATGCTCTCACTTGAAACAGTTTTGCTTTCGGATATTATAGCAAAGCGTGACCCCGGATCAGAGTCCTCTGTCTCTGTCTGTCTCTAGTTTCCCTGTATCTCTGCAGGGGCCTCTGCTGAGACCGGGACCTCTGTGTGCGTGACTGTCTCTCAGAAACGCACAGCGGAAGTTTTGTGAGTGTCCGGGACCCAGGCCGTAGAAAAACAGAGGGATTGTTAAGTGCTCTAACTTCACCTAAATCTCATATTGTAGCCAAATGTGATCAGAATTAAATTGACCAAAACAGCAGTCCCAAAGCAAGAAAGCATTTAAGTCCCACCTTTCCCATTTCCCTGCCATCGAAAAATGACTTTTAAACTTTGCAAAATGAAGATTTTAATCTGTCCTCCCCATCTCGGGCATTTGTGGGAAAGAGAAATGCACTTTAAAAAAAATTTACTTTATTCAAGTGTGGTGGATTCACAATGTTGTGTTAATGTCTGCTGTGTGGCAAAGTGATTCAGTTACACATATATACATTCTTTTTCATATTCTTTTCCGTTATGGTTTATCACAGGACGTTGAATATAATTCTGTGCTATACAGTAGGACCTTGTTGCTTATCCATTCTATATATAATAGTTTGCATCTGCTGAGCCCTCCTCCATGGCAACCACAAGTCTGTTCTCTATGTCTGTGAGTCTGTTTCTGTTTCATAGATAAGTTCATTTGTGTCATATTTTAGATTCCACATATAAGTGATACCATATGGTATTTGTCATATTCTCTTTCTGGTATACTTCACTTAGTATGATAATCTCTAGGTCCATTCATGTTGCTGCAAATGGCATTATTTCATTCTTTTTATGGCTGAGTAGTATTCCTTTGTATATATGTACATCGTCTTTATCCATTCATCTGTCGATGGACATTCAGGTTGTTTCCATGTCTTGGCTATTGTGAATAGTGCTGCTATGAACATAGGGGTGCATGTATCTTTTCAAATTAAAGTTTTGTCCAGATGCATGCCCAGGAGTGGGATTGCAGGCTCATACGGCAACTCTATTTTTAGTCTTCTGAGGACCATCCATACTGTTCTCCATAGTGGCTGCATCAATTTATATTCCCACCAACAGTGTTAGGAGGGTTCCCACTTCTCCACACCCTCTCCAGCATTTGTTATTTGTAGACATTTAATGACGGCCATTTTGACTGATATGAGGTGGTACCTCATTGTAGTTTTGATCTGGAGAAATGCATTTTTTTCTTCCATCTTCAGAAAGGGAAAAACACTATGTAAGTCCAAGAAGGATCGTGGGATTTGTTGTCCGTTTTCCCCAAGAAGGGTAGGAAGGCAGAAGGGCGAAGCACTGGAATTAGAGCTGGAACTGGGGCGGGGGGGCTCCGTCTGGCCTGAGCGTACTTGCTGGGGAGTCTGCGGCGAGTCCTCCCTCTGGAGCACAGGTCCCGAGGAGTCAGCAGGAACTGCTCCGGGTTCACCAACTCAACCGCCCTGCGCCGGATGACGCCTAGCGGGGGTCATGCAGAGCCACTGGATGATGGAAGAACCTATCCGAGCCTCACTTCAGTCGTCTGTGAAGCCCGTCTCTGAGTGTGGTCAAGAAAGCAGCAGGAAACAGCGCATGTGAACGCCTGGTACATACATCCATATGCAGGTCGTCTTGAGGACCACCTCAGTGTGAGTCATTATTTACAGTGATGGATGTCTCCAGTGGAACGGGCGGAAGCTAGTCTTGTCATTAGGCTTTTAGTCTTTTACAGTATTTCCTGTGGGAAACCTTTAAGCATCACTCATGAGGTTATCGTTCCTTAATAGAGAGAAGGACATTCCATAACATCCTGCCTCTCATATGAAAAGGTGATGCTGTATCTTTAAAAATTTCATTATTGGGGATGGATTTGCCCTGAATCATCTACTATCCCTGTTGGTCCTCTTCGTGACCAGGACCCAATGATGAGCTGAGATAATTGTGGCTAAAAGGAGTTTCAGGCCACGTCACGCAGTTGTCACTTTTTTTTTTTTTTTTTTTGCGGTACGCGGGCCTCTCACTGCTGTGGCCTCTCCCATTGCGGAGCACAGGCTCCAGACACGCAGGCTCAGTGGCCATGGCCCACGGGCCCAGCCGCTCCGCGGCATGTGGGCTCTTCCCGGACTGGGGCACGAACCCGTGTCCCCTGCATCGGCAGGTGGACTCTCAAACACTGAGGCACCAGGGAAGCCCGCAGTTGTCACTTTTAAAAATCTTATACTTATGGAGGTTGATTTAACATTCATGACCTCCTTACAGAGAGTTCTGACTAGTAGAACTAAAATACCCAACTAGTCCATACCAAATTAGCATTAGCAAAACCTTGAATTTAGTAGCAATCTATTAAAATGAGTCAGTGTATCTATGCTGCTGCTATTCCTGGATATTTATCTCTTTAATTAAGCACAGTGAAGTAGGGCCGAGCATTTTCTTTCTTTCTTTTTTTTGGCTGCATTGGCTCTTCGTTGCTGTGCTCAGCCTTTCTCCGGTTGCGGCGAGCGGGGGCTACCCTTCGTTGTGGTGCACGGGCTTCTCATTGCTGTGGCTTCTCTTGTTGTGGGGCACGGGCTCTAGAGCGCATGCTCAGTAGTGGCTCGTGGGCTCTGGAGCGCAGGCTCAGTAGTTGTGGCGCACGGGCTTAGTTACTCCACAGCTCATGGGATCTTTCCGGACCAGGGCTCGAACCCGTGTCCCCTGCATTGGCAAGCGAATTCTTAACCACTGCACCACCAGGGAAGCCCAAGTTGAGCATTCTCTTGAGGCTTCTGTGTCTCCAAGGCCCCAGATTATATCACTTTCAGTTTTGACATTACCTTCTCTTGATGACAATTTCT
This sequence comes from Lagenorhynchus albirostris, assembly GCF_949774975.1. Classification (NCBI taxonomy): domain Eukaryota; kingdom Metazoa; phylum Chordata; class Mammalia; order Artiodactyla; family Delphinidae; genus Lagenorhynchus; species Lagenorhynchus albirostris. The sequence goes on along the minus strand of NC_083112.1, from coordinate 5,235,603 downwards.
TGGACCAAGCAAATCTATGCCAGCCTCCCTCCACCCGAACAAAAACCCTCCAGGACACAGCTGGGCTCGTGCTCCCAACACAGCTGCTTGAGCTGCAGAGGGGGCAGCCTCCACCTGCACAACAGCTAGATGCCAGGAGCCTTTCTATTGCCTCTTGCTGGTGCCGCTCAATCGTATACTAAAATTGTCACACGAACTCGGGCCCAGGTGAGAGACAGGCCCCGGCCAGGCCACCAGAACCGGGGGCTTCAGGACTCCGTCTCCCTTACAGATCACCAGCATTATTCCCATCATGCCTCACTTCTCTTATTTTTTTCCAGGCCACCCAGGTCATCCATCACCATAAAGATTCTTATCCTCATAGGGTTCTATAGTCACCAAATGCCGTGGCTTTCAGATTTGTTTGACTCCAACCTACAGTAAGGAATACATTTTATACCTATAGCTAGTACACACATGACACACGCACACGCACAGACACACACACCACATGCACTCACATACGCACATTTTTAGAAATTTGTGGAACAATGCTTATCTAAAGTCGATCAGATATGGTCTTATATTTTCCACTCTATTATATATAGCTATTCTTTCTCAATTTTTTAAAAGCTCAGTCATCTCACACTAAATTGATTCATAACGTGTTAAGTTGCCTTCTTGCTGTAATTGAAACCTGGCTTCCTCCCAAGGATGCTGCTTCCACTGTTTCTCCTGGACGCCGTCTCTTCTCTTTGGTCCTGCCATGACTTTTCCTCCATCTTCCTTCCAACCTCCCAGCTCCTTGGACTTGCATGTCATCAGCCTCTGTCCCCAACTACAATCTCCTGGTACTTCGCCTCATTTGTTGAAGACTCTGGCCCTCGGGACACTGTTTACCTCCTCAGGAGCACCCGTACGCCAGCAGCCAAGTTGGTGCTGCAGTCAGCACTGCGAACTCTCAGCTGCCCGGCGTCTTTGCTGTGATCTCCCCTCGTCCTCACTGAGAACTGCACCACCTGCCAAGCCACGTTTCCCACTCGCTCCCCCTCCCCCTCCATCTGGCCATTGACTCTAATGCCCCCCAACATTTTCAACCCCAGGAGGACCTCAGTACTTTACTTCTTCCCTGTCAGTCACTCCTACTTGTCCTCTTCCAGGGCAGATTCTGTGGGATAGACTCTTTATTTTTTTAATTTTTATTTATTTATTTTTGGCTGCGTTGGGTCTTTGTCGCTGTGTGTGGGCTTTCTCTAGTTGTGGCGAGCAGGGGCTACTCGTTGCGGTGTGCAGGCTTCTCATTGCGGTGGCTTCTCCTGTCGTGGAGCACGGGCTCTAGGCACGCGGGCTCAGTAGTTGTGGCGCGTGGGCTCAGTAATTGTGGTGCACAGGCTTAGTTGCTCCGCGGCATGTGGGATCCTCCCGGACCAGGGCTCGAACCCGTGTCCCCTGCATTGGCAGGAGGACTCCTAACCACTGCACCACCAGGGAAGTCCCTGTGGGATAGACCCTTGACTTCTTTCTCCTCCGTTATAATTGTCTATATTATTGGGAGGAAAAAAGCAAACTCAGCCCCAGCTTTCTGTCTTCTCTGGACAGGCACCTGAGCAGCTGAATGTATCTTCAAACAAGCACATGCCAGGCAGACAGGTCGCACTTTAAATTCATGACCACGAATGGTGTCATGCAGCCATCTGACCCCTGTCTTTATCAGATTGGATCTCTGCTCTCCAAAGGGACTGCTCCACACACCTCCTCTCTTGCCTCAGACCTCCAGTTCCCCCCACCCACCCAGATATTGACCTAGCCCTGTGTTTCCATTACTTCATTGAAAAACAAAAGCAGATAAAAAAGACCTCATCTTCCCCATGACCATCCCTTTCAGCCGACTCCTACCTCTGCCTGTATCCACTGCCTTTCCTCCACTCCTAAAACCAATACCTCCACTTGCACAGAATTCCACTCCCTCTCATTTTTTTGAGGTCTTGGCTCTGAAACTTCCCACTTTCTCTCTGGCAGCATCAGTTTCTCTTTGTCCACTGGGCCATTCCCTTTAACCTACAAAGACACTGTGATATCTTCCACCTTAAAAAAATTTGACTCCATGCTTTTTTCCAACTACACCAATATTTTCGTTTTCCTTCATAGCGGTTCTCCAATTTCCTATACTCACTGTCCTTACTTCCTTATCTCCTATTTTCTCTTTACTCCAATCAGGCTTTTGTCTTCACTTTTCCAATGATACTGCTCTCATCAAATTTATCAATGACCTCCATCTTGCCCAGATCAATGGTCTATTCTCTCTTTTAGAGAACAGATTTTTCAGATAGCAGGCACTCAATAAATATCTGTGGAATGAGTGAATGAATATAACTCCCATCCCATTAGTTTACTGAATTCATGGTTGTGCATTACAAAAATAGATGAAGTTCAATTTTATACCAGGCTAATGAATTTTCATGTACTTATTCACTTCTTATAAGGTTTTGTGTATATTTAATCCATGTCAGCTTTTTCCACGTGAATTTCCAGAGCTATGATTTCTGACCTTGCAAAATTTCAAAAACACTTTTTAACGTAAATGCTAACATTTCAGGATAAAGGAGAACTGATTGGACACATATTCATGTATAATTTTATATTGGACCTCAGGTCCACAGTATTGGACTTATCATAATTCAGAGTTTGAGATAATTCTCATTATTGCCCATGCATGGCCTGCTTTAATTAATTAATCAGGTTTTAATGAGGTAGTAATCATTCATGAACCCAACACCCAACGTGAAGGTTATTTCGTGCTAATTTGACATATAAATTGTTCCAGTCGTGGATTATAAGGGACAGGAAAGAAGGAAGGAACTAATAATATTGCCTTTGTACTTTGTATCAGACTCTATGCCAGATACTTTATCTACATTATTTAATCTTCACAATAACTCTGAGAAGTAAGCATTATCCTCCTCATTTTCCAGATTAGAAAACTGGTTCAGAAATAGCATTTGTCTAACTGCTCATGGGAAGTACTAAAGCTGGAATTCAGAGCTAGGTCTGTCCAGCTTCAAAGCACAGGCTCTTTCTGTGTTAGCACACTGGCCCTGTGGGAGAGCAGTAATACACAGAAGATAGTTGACCTGGCATGTTTGGGACCCAGCCTGTTCCATGTCACTAGCCTGGCTGGGATTTAGGTATCTTAACTGCAAAAAAACAGGAAGATTTTAAAAAGTATTCCTTATAAGGTATGATATGTAATATAGCTCATAAGATGTAGGAAATTAATGTTTTAAAAGTACATACATCTTAGAAATCTCATAAATAAGTATTTGAAGAAATAACAGCTGATTTACATGATTCAAAAGCATTGGGGGATATCTGAAAATGAAAAAAAATGAACACAAACCTCATATTTTTAGTGCCATAAAATATTTTGAATATCAGTTTTCATACCAAAATATCTGAATTTGCAGGGAACACTCATTTCCTTTAAATCGCCCACTGTAAAAGAATTTGATGCAGTAGAAAATGAAATAAAACAAAACCAAAACTATAAAGGCTATATATGACATCTTTTATTTACAGGAGAATGTTTTTTTACTAAAGTATTGTTGAGGGGCTTCCCTGGTGGCACAGTGGTTAAGAATCTGCCTGCCAATGCAGGGCACACGGGTTCGAGCTCTGGTCCGGGAAGATCCCACGTGCCGCAGAGCAACTAAGCCCGTGCGCTACAACTGCTGAGCCTACGCTCTAGAGCCCTCGAGCCACAACTACTGAGCCCACATGCCTAGAGCTGGTGCTCTGCAACAAGAGAAGCCACCACAGTGAAGAGTAGCCCCTGCTCACCACAGCTAGAGAAAGCCCGCGTGCAGCAACAAAGACCCAACGCAGCCAAAAATAAATAAATAAATTAATTAATTTTAAAAAACCCCAAGTATAGTTGATTTACAATGTTGTGTTAATTTTTTCTGTACAGCAAGGTGATTCAGATATACATATATATATACTTAAAAAAGAATGTGCTCCACAGTATATTCTGGGTGCTCTACAGTAGGACCTAATTGTTTATCCATTCTCTGTATATCAGTTTGCATCTACTGATCCCAAAATCTCAATCCACCCACCCCCTCCCCCGCTGGCAACCACAAGTCTGTTCTCTATGTCTGTGAGTCTGTTTCTCTTTCGTAGATAAGTTCATTTGTGTCATATTTTAGATTCCACACATAAGTGATACCGTATGGTATTTGTCTTTCTCTGTCTGACTTACTTCACTTAGTATAATAATCTCTAGGTCCATTCATGTTGCTGCAAATGGCATTATTTCATTCTTTTTTTATGGCTGAACAGTATTCCATTGTATATATGTACCACATCTTCTTTATCCATCCGTCGACGGGCATTTAGGTTCCTTCCATGTCTTGGCTGTTGTGAATAATGCTGCTATTACAGGAGAATGTTGAACCTTACATAGTGTGGTAACCTCACTCCACTCCAGGCTTGACTGTCACAGCATCCATGGGGCTGGTGGAGCGGGGGACAGGGAAAGCTCCTCTGGTGTCCTCGCCTGTGTGTATCTTTTCTTTCTACTTTCCTACTCAGCCTGTGTATTGCCGAATACACAGTATTCAGTAGTCCATGACTTTTGTTCTATAAAATTCATAGGTTTGCACTACACGAAATTGCCTCTGACAAAAGTCATTTTGGTTCTGCCCTTTTTGATCCGTACACCTCTGTCTGAATTCCATGCACTGGGTCACATCATAAACTGATGTTGTAGGCCAGTCTCCGAACCTCTCTGGCTTTGTGTCCCCTCTATAAGATGCAGATGACCATTTCTACAGTGAATTGCATTTAGTCGTCTTGTCTGTTTAATCAGGAACCACCCAGCCAATCATTGTCTTTCGTGACACCCAGCTATTTTGTAGAACATTCCCCAGTTTGGCTGTTTCTCCATGATCAGATTCAGTTGCACACTTGTGGTAGGACGACCGGAGAATTGCTGCATGTCGTTGGAGGCACATGTGTTGTTTTGTTCCCTCATTGGTAAAGTTAACCTTGATCTTCGGTTCAGGTGGTGGTGTTACCAAACTCAGGTTCAGCTGCTCACAGCTAAAAATCCAATAATTCGAGAGACGAGTATCAACAGAAAGGAAAGGTGCTTTAATCAGAAAAGGCGGCAATCTGGGGAGAAGGTGGACTCGTGTTCCGAGACCAACTCCAAAGGGTCTGCTCAGCCATGACAGTTTTTAAAGGGAAAAAGGAGGGAAGAATCTCAGTGAGTCATCAAGGCAGGAGGTTGGGTTCTGGATCCTTCTCCATTGTGTGCAGGCTGGCTGACTCTACCTTCAGATGTTATCTTGCCCGTTCGATCTGACCGCAGGATTGCTAAGGGGGGGCTGATGGGGATAGAGAGCTAGTCATTCTTTAACTACTTCATTCTTCATTCTTACTGCTTTTTACCTAGAAAATGAATGAAGTAGGTTCTTTCAAGTTTAGAGGGGAACAGAAATGGGCAAACAGGAAAGGGGAAAAAGAGCTGCTTTCAGTGAGGCCAGGCTTCTCCACTGGAATTTAACTATTTTCCCCCTTTGTAATTAATACATATCCAGTGGGGGATATATGTTGAAACATGCAAATATCCTTTTTCTCATGTTGCTTTTGCCCATCAAGTTTTGCAGCCACTGATGATCCTTAACTGAAACAATTCCTGCCAAACAGTGATTTTCTAATTCTAGCTTCTTCCTACATCTGGATATTTTCCAAATAAAGCAGTATCCCCCCCAAAAATATTTTAATACAATTTTTTTTGGGGCTGCACCATGCAGCATGCGGTATCCTAGTTCCCCAACCAGGGATCAAACCTGTGTCCCCTGCAGTGGAAGCGTGGATTCTTAACCACTGGACCACCAGGGAAGTCCCCAATTTTTAAATGACAAAGTTCATCAATTCTTTTTTTTTTTTTTTTTTTTTTTGCGGTACGCGGGCCTCCCACCGCCGCGGCCCCTCTCGTCGGGGAGCACAGGCTCCAGACGCGCAGGCCCAGCGGCCACGGCCCACGGGCCCAGCAGCCCCGCGGCACGTGGGATCTTCCCAGACCAGGGGGCGCGGCAGGGGGACTCCCAACTACTGCGCCACCAGGGAAGCCCCTAAAGTTAATCAATTCTTTAAGTTCCTCCTGAATACATTTGAGTATATCCAGCTTTACTAGCCTCTTGGACATCATAGCACTTGTGAGTCAATTCAGCAATTAAAGGGTTCCCCGAGCCCATCTTCTCCCAAGCCCAGCTAGGAAGCATCTTCTCACCCAGCATCCAATTGTTGTTTGATATTGTTGTCATTGCTTGGGGAGGGAGGGACTCTCGAACAGGAATTATCAAAATGAAGAAAAAGTCTAACTTAATTTAGAGTGAGCCAAGTTTTATTCCTTCTGTAGTTTAAATATTAAACTCAGCCAAAGAATGACATCATCACAAAGAAGAAACTTAATAGAGTCAAAGAATTTACAAAAGGGATAGAACACAGGGTGTAGAGATTCTCCCAGCTAAGTAACTTATTTGATATTTATATTGCAAAGTCAATGATTTAATATTAATTAGTAAGGCATTAGGTAGATGTCACTAATAATTTAAAAAGATGTTTTCCTTTCTAATCTTGCCCTGTTGGTTTCCTCTTTATTTCATGCAGAGACATTTACAAATACAACCTTCAAGAAAGTTACAAACAAGGACTAAAATCTACATTTTTCTTGCATAAAAGGGTTTTAGAAGAAGTGTGATTGTATTTTTGACACATTTTCATTCATATTCTAGACATTTCTTGTTCATTAAACAAACACTTTTTAAAAGGTTTGTACTGAGAAGTGGCTCTTCAGTCCCCACTATTTAAAATAGCCAGCCTCTTAAAGCCATTATCTGGCTGACCATGTAGTGAAGTCATTTGAATGATTACTGTAAAACAGGATTTAAGAGGAAAATAAATGAAAGGGGAAAAGTAATTTTGTGATCATTTCAAAGCTCTAAACACACGGGGCCGGGTGCCATGACAATTATTCTCTCTTGCCTGTAGGCACAGGAAAAATGGAGGGATTTCCTTTGAAAAAGGAGCTCCTTCTGAATCAACAGTCAGTGGTCAAAGTAAACACCACTGAAGATTATGTTTGAGAAACTGCTTACAACTCCTGCAAAGGCATTAACGAAACAAGGAGCTGGGGTGCAAGTGCGGTGGAAGGCCTGAAGGAGTGTGTTGAGAAACATCGTGTAAGTCAGGCCATCGATGGCCGGAATCCAGACTCTCCTGCAAGAGTGTCCTGCACCTTATCTGTTTTGTGGTTCTCCTGAAAAATAATTATTAGGAGCTACCCGGATAGAATAAACGAAACAATGTAATCAGTAACTAGCTTGCAGACAAACACACAAAAACCGATTCTGTTTGTTGGGAAAAACGCAACCCCCCTCCTGCTACATTATTCCATTGATGGAAAAACATTTACATCTCTTTTGTTAACTAGTTTTCTGTAGAAATTTTATAATCGCCGGGCAACTCTATTTCATTGCTCTCTTAGAAGAGACTGAGTAGCTAGACCCATGTTTTTATTCCACGGCCAAAAAGAAAAAAAAATTTTTTTTCTGGGCTTTTTTTTTTTGGAAACTTTCGTCTATCATACATCAAACCTGTCAAGCTTTTTCATTCAAGTTCATGGTTTTTAAGTTCATTGTAAATAACTCAAACCGATTTTACAAAAGAGAAAAAAAAAAGTCCTGCCCTGACGTTGGGCATTACAAACTGTAATAATATCCCTTGTCAAATGGGATTTTGCAAGTGGCTTTGTAAAGGGCGGGGGTGGGGGTGGGGGGGGAGGATTTAGCTAAATAAAAATAATTTGAGGTTAATGTTATACTTTGATTGTGGGTTGACTTCCTTTATTTTCTTAAAAGTCTAGAATTTTTGCAAAATGTTAAAAGGAAATCCAGTAGCTATGTTTATCATTAAGTATGTGTCACATTTCATTTTGAGGTCCTTAAGAGTTACTTCGTGGGAGAAAATTCCAACAATAAGGAACATTCACTGATTTGCTGAGAGCTCTGTAAATTTTTAAAGTAAGCTAATCTCTTGGATGTTTCTTTTCCAAAGTAATGAAAAAGGCCTTTTCCCCCTGTCAATCAGACAGGGTCGTTGCCGCAGGCCAAGCTGTACCGCTCAGGGTTCATTTCAGGAAGCAGAGCCGTGACAAGAGATACATAATAGAGGACTTTTGTGGGCATTGGGCTTTTTACAGCTGTGAGAGCTGGTGAAGTGTCCATGGGAAGCTTGCCTCTGTTGTCCGGTGGTGGGCATAACCTTGCTGTAGGTCAGCAGGGCTGGCCGTCCGGGAAGAACCCAGACGTGAGACAGGACAGAGCAAGACAAACCAGACCTGCAAGAACCAAGCAGAACCCGCAAAGACAGACTGGAACCTGTGTCGCTGGTCCCTCCCCTGCAGGGCCTGGGCTACCTACAGAAGAAGCCGGCCCTCTCCTCACTGAGCTGCACCTGGACCTTGTCCGGAGCTCAGAGGAGCTGTGGGAGCCGTGGGCCCAGCCGCTGCCCCACGCAGAGAAGGAGGCCGGCACGTCAGCGGCCACGGGCAGACGCTGTGGCAGCATCTGTACCTTTGCCCCGAGCCTGGGCTTCGAGGATGCTGCTTCACTGCCCCCTTTCAGGTCAGGCACAAGTTTTCCCGCAGCCACCCTTCACCTGGAAACATACAGGGAGGGAATTCTGGGAAACTCAGCTCCAGCTTAGCTAAGGTGGTCCTGCACAAAACCACCCCCAACTTCTCCCTCCCATCTTGCCAATCCCCTGTTGGCTGTCTTTTCCTTTTTCCCTGAGCTGTTCCTCATGCTGGGCTGTCAAGAGGCATCTCCAGGTCAGTGCAGCTGAGGAAATCATCTTGACATTCTTCCTGTGATGACACTATCTGGACAGGCCCCAAGTTTTGGGTACTTCTCAGTTTGGAAGAATACATAGGCAACCTTATTCTAGAAAATGCAAATTAATCTATAGCTGTAGAAACGGTATCAGTGGTGCCTGTGGACAGAGGGTGTGGAAGAGGGTAGGATGATGGATTAAAAGGGGCATGAGAATACTCTGATCGTGATAGATAGGTTCATTATCTTGATGATGGCTGTAAGTTTTACTGGTGTAAATATATGCCAAAGCATATCAAATTATACCTTAAAACATATGCAGTTTAACATATATCAGTGATATCTCAATAAAGCTAAAAATATCAACTATGTAAAGGCTCTGAAGAGTGAACCACAGCAACAAAAAACATCATTCAATCTGAAAAGGAACCCCTCCCCCCTCAAAAAAAATGTTATCAGAACTTCAGAGACTATGGCCCAATACAAAAAAAAGTCTGACATACGTGGACCTGGAATCTCCAAAGGAGAGAACAAAGAGAATGAAGCATGAGAAATATTTGAAGAAACAATGGGAAAAAACTTTCCAAATCTGTGGAAATATATAAATTCATAGTCATGGGAGGTTCAGCGTACCCCAAACAATAAATATATAAAGGAAGCTACATTTAGGCACATCATATTAATGTTATAAGTAAAAAGATAAGTAGTTTGACTACTTGCCTTTTTGTACAAGTTTGCAATAAAATTGTAAGTAACTCTGAAGACTTATTTTTATGCAGGTGTATAAAAGTGTAGCGTGGGAATGGTGCTCATCAGTTTTTAAATTCACTGTCGAATTGTGATTTTTCTTCACGGAAGGGGGGAAACACATTAAGCAAAAGGTAAAAACCTCAATAAGATTTTTCTGAAGAGTATTATTTTGGTAATAATATTAGTACATATTCATTTTTATTTCAGTGATACAGATGTATACCTATTTATCCTCAAGGAAACTTATACATCACTATTCAAGGAAAAGTATAAGTGTTTTTATTGAAAGTTACAAGATTATTACGATGAAAATAAAACTTAGGAGGTGATTGAAAAGGGTTAATTATGGAAATGATTAGTCATTTGAGGTATTATTCATTTACAGAAAATAAAAGTTAGAGTATATGTGATAAAATAAAGAATATGTGGCATCCTTTTCACTGAAAAAGTCCTCTGGTTCCTGGAAAGGGACAAGTGGATCAGAGATCTTTTCAGCTTTTCCCAGGACCCAAAGGACTCGACATCTTAGCAAGAAGATCAGTTTACCAAAATTTCCATCAACAGAAATTGGAAAACTTTGTACTGCACCACTTTTTTGAGATATTTCAAGCATCCCTCCTCTGCGACTGCTCTGAAACAAGTCATAAAGAAGTGGTGACCCATTGTCATTTATATCACACATAGAATATTGCAAACAGAGTAAATGGGCCGTGTAAGGACATCCACAGACCCACCACCAGCTTTATCAAACTTTAACATTATGCCATGTTTATTTCCACAATACACTTAAACAGTTGTCTTCATTTTTCTTTTTTTACCACTTATGTCTTTTTCTTATTGATTTTTACATATTCCTTATAAATTCTGAAAACAAATCCTTTCTTGGTTTTGTTTCAAATCACCTCTCCTAGTCTGCGATTCGTCTTTTTTTCCAAATGGATTTAAATTTTTCATTTTGGGGTAATTATAGATTCATATGCAGTTGTAAGATATCGTACAGAGAGGTTGCATGTCCCCTTTACCCAGTTTCTCCCAATGGTAACATCTTGCAAAACTCTAGGACAATATCACCACTAGGACATTGGCATTGATACAGTGAAGACACGGAACATTTCCATCACCACAGCGATATCTCATGCCGCTCTTTTATCCTTTTCATTCTCACTCTTTCCTTAAAGTCTCTGGCAGCCACTAATCTGTTCTCCATTTCTGTCATTTCAAGAATGTTACGTAAGTGGAATAATATAATATGCAACCTTGTAGGACTGGATTTTCCATTCAGCATAATTCCCTGGAGATTCAACCAGGTTGTTGTGTGTGTGTCTGTAGCTTGTTCCTTTTCACTGCTGGGCAGTGTCACGTGGTGTGGATGGACCCCATTTTGTTTAACCCTCACTCACTGAAGGACATCGGGTCCTGTTGTTGGTTATTATGAATAAAGCTGCTATAAATATTTTTGTACAGGTTTTTATGAGAACATAAGTTTTCCTTTCTCTGGGATAATGCCTAGAAGTGCAATCACTGGGTTATATGGTAGTTTTTTTTTTTTTTTAATGCCAGGTCATTTTTCATTCTCACCAGCAATATGTTGGTGATTCAATTCTTTACCTCAGAATTCTCCCTGTTGTTCAGTTTGGGTAATTTGTATTGTTCTATCTTCCAGCTCACTGATTCCTTCATCTGGCTCCTCCACTCCATGGAGTCCTTGAGTTTTTTTAATTTGGTTATTGTCATTTCTATTTGGTTCTTATTTAGACCTTCTGTTTCTTTGCTGAGATGCTCTATTTTTTTATTCGTTTTGAGAGTGCTTAGAATTGTTGAGACATTTTCGTGTTTGCTTTCAATCTTTGTAAGAATTCTAACGCCTGTGTTATCTTGATGTTGATACCTGTGGGTTGTCTTTTTCATTCAGTTTGAATGAAAAAGGTTCTTGATATAATGAGCAATTTATTATTGCAACCTGGAAATTTGTGGTATTCTATTATGAGGTTTTCGTAGTTATTTAAGTCTTATGTGTTAGCTGTCTTCATCTCATACCACCCCCGAACTGGAAGGAGGGGGCTTCCTCACTACTGCCAGGTAGGAATAGAAGTCCAAGCGTTACCGACCCTTTCAAGTCGGGCCCCAGCAAGGGTCCTCCTGCCTGGTGTCACTGTGCCAATAGAATGAGACTGAGTTGGGTTCAGAAGCAAAGGAAAGCTTTATGCCCTGATTAAAGAATGGAGACGGGCAAGCTCCCGCTCTAGAGCACACGCTCTCCTGATAGGCTGTGGGCGGGGCTGCTTTATAGGGTTCTCGCAGTAGGGAGGGGGCGGGGTTGTCCAGCGCAGGCGCAGCGCAGCCGCTCACGCCCCCGATCCAGAGCCGGCGCGGCGTCTCTGCACATGGTCCCTGAACTGAGCGTCCTGCAGCCCTTCCGCTGGAGGAACTCCGGTCTGAAGTGCCTGGTGCGAGGCCTCCGCATGTGAGTCGATGCAACTAGACGCAGCACAAAGGAAAAGAAAAAAAAAGGTTAGACTTTATTTTATTACCCAGATTCTATTTTTATTTTCCGGGAGTTGTGAATGGGCTTTGCTGGTGACAAACCCCTCCTCTGCCTTTTGTCCTGCTCCTCATTGTTGAGGGCACTGAGGGTCTCGGGTCCATCTTCTGTAACTGCTTCCTGCTGAGTGTGGGCATTGTTGTCTTGCAGCCACCGTGAGGTCTGTTTGGTGGCCCCAGGCTTCGGCCCTGACCATCTCCCTGAGCGATCCCCATTTGTCTAACCTCTTGGAGACAAAGGACCCAGGAGAGTTTAAGATACGTGCCCAAATGTCAGCAAGAGAATAATGGTCACCTGTGAAATTTTCCTGACCAGGCAGGGCTGCAGGTCTTTGGCCCCGATGCAGAGGCTCACTGCCGGACCTGAATGTACGTGGTCGAACTTTGGTTGTTTTTCAGGAGAGAAGCTGCAGGTCAGAGAGTGGTTCGCACAAGTAGTCAAGGGGGCTGTGGCCCCAGGTTTTCTCTCCAGAGGTTGGGTCTCGGGGGCCTCTTCCCTCAAGTGCAGTGTCCCCACGGAGTGACCCCTGCTACTTCTGGGCAGAGCAGGTGGTGAGGGTCACCAAACAGGGTCCTTTCCACTTAGGGGTGAGCTGGGCTTGCAGGCTGCCAGTTTTCCAGGTTTTTAGATGTACTCAGAGCTCCTGGCTGGAAGGGGTTGGGGGCCGGGTCAGTGGGTGCAGGCAGCACCTGGTCCCCATATTCCGTGAGAGCTTTCTTGTTTTCTCCTGCCTGGAGGGCACACACGGGCTGTTGCATTTTAGGGGGGCTAAGGTGTCCCTTCTCTTCAGCTTGGGGAATGGGTCTACCATACAGGAATTCAAGGGCACTTAACTTATCCCTCGGGGCCAACCGCATGTGGTGCGGGGCAGTTGGAGTTCCCTGACATAGCTTGGCTAAGGCCCGTTTGAAGGTCTGATTGGATCTATTTTCTCCGTTGATTGGGGTCTCCAGGCTGCACGCAGGGTCCATCTTACGCCCAGGGCACTTGAGACATTATCGCATTGTACGAATCCTGGGAGCCCAGACCTGGGGATTCTTTCTTTTCAGTTCTGGCAGGGAATGCTTCTGTCTAACCCAGAAAATGTGTTTACTAGCCCCAAGGGACACCTGAAGTTGCCAGCTGCCCTCGGCATGAAGGTGAAATCAATGTGCCCATCTTCTCCAGGATATGTCCCTCTGGTCTGAATGGTCCTTATCTGGTGGCTTTGGTTGGGGGGATCAGGTGTTAGGGTTGTTCATTGTGCAGATGGGGCCCGTCTCAACTATCCAACTGATTATACTTTTCATGCCAGGAGTTACCATGACCCCAACTAACCAATTATATAGGGCTTCCCTCCTGTAGTGAGTTCTTTGATGAGCCTCCCTAATGGCTTGACAAGCTGCATTTGGGGAAAGGAGTGCTACACGTGTTCATTAACTAGCCCTCCATGGCTTCCTAGATCTCTGTTGAAGTAGCTAAATCTGGGAGGGTCAGGACAGGGGCCTGAAGTAATTGCTTTTGTAATTCTTGAAATGCCTCTTCCTATTCTTAATGCCATTCAAAAGCGTCATCATCCTTCCCTTTGAACATTTCATGTAGAGGCCCAGCTATTAGACTGTGGCTGGGGATCCCAGCCACCCCTGGGAAACCCCTAAGCTGTCCTCTGGTTCTAGGAGGGGCGAGGCTGCAAATGCTTCTTCCCTTTCCTGGGGTAGGCTTCCCTGACCTTCTGTGGGAATGAAGCCCAGGTAGTGACTCTAGCTTGTGAAATTTGAGCCCTTTGCTTGGACACTTTATACCCTTTATTGGCTAGGTGGTGGTTACAGTATTATTTCAGAGGCCTCCTTAGTAGGCCTGGTGATCGGAATGGTGGGTTCCCTCCTCCAGATGTGATCTTTTGGGCCTTTAGCTATTTCCCCAAAGATGATGGGGGAGTTTTTGAATTCTTGGGGCAGGACTGTCCAGAAGTATTGTTTTTGTTGAGTGTTTGGGTCCTGCCACTCAAAAGCAAAAATTCCTTGTGGCTTTGGGGCTAATGGAAGAAGAAGGTGTCTTTTAAATCTAATACAGAATATTAGGTCCTGGTGGACATAGAGTAGCCAGCAGGGTGTAGGGTTTAGGGACCACTGGATGTGTATCCTCAGTGGCTTCATTACTGCCCTGAGGTCCTGTACCATCCGGTATTCCCCACTGGGTTTCTTTATGGGGAGAGTGGGGTATTACAGGCTGACTGGATCAACTAATAATGCCCTGGTCAGTTAGGTCCTGTATCACAGGGGCAATGCCCAACAAGGCCTCCTGATGGAGAGGGTCCTGTTTTCTATTGGGCCACGTATGTCCGGGTTTTAGATGCACTGTCACGGGACTGGCTCCTACAGTTCGTCCCACCCATCCCTGGGCCCAGACCTCAGGATTTACTCTGTCCAGGGAGGTTTGTCCTCAGCCATTAACATCAACCTCTTGTGCCCTTTGTCTACAGGGACACCAACCTCCAGTTTGTCTCCTGTTAGGTGGACAGCAGCCCCCAATTTATGTTAGATATCTCTTCCCAGCAGGGGTACAGGACATTCGGGGACATACTGGAAGGACTGGGTGAGCATGTGTTGGTCCAATCTACATTCTAGTGGCTCTAAGAATGCCCGTTCTTGGGCCTTCCCTGATACCCCCATAATTTTACAACTCTTGGGACCCACTTTGCCTGATCTGGTGATCAGATCTGAGTAAGTGGCACTGGTGTCAACTAAGAATATTTTTATAGCTTTTGTTATATTAACCTTCGTTCATGTCATGTTAGGTTCTCTTGATTTGGTCTTAAGAATTCAGGTTACTATCTGGAGTTGTTTTAGTTCCACATAGCTTTGTGCCCACTCACCTCCTCTACACTGTTATTGGCAAAATCATTACGTTTCTATATGTTACAAGACCAACAATCACTGTATACATACGGTTTTATACACTTTTCAAATAATTTAAGAGGAAAAAGGAGAATAAAGATGTATTTTTACTGTATTTTATAATTACATAGTTGCCTTCACCAGTGCTCTTGGTTTTTTCGTGAATTCAAATTACCCTCTGGGGTCAGTTCTTTTAGCCTGAAAAAATTAAGGTGTGTGTGCTGGGAACAAACTCTCTCATTTTTTTAATCCGATAATGTCTTTGTTTTGTCTTCATTTTTTAAAGATAGCTTTGCTGGATATCAGATTCTTGATTGACAGGTTTTTTTTTTCTTTGCACTTTGAATATGTTATCCCACTGCTTTCTGGCCTCAACTGTTTCTGATAAGTAAATTGCTAATCTTATTGGATTTCTTACAAGTGGCGAGTTTTTTTTTTTTTTTTGGTCACTTTCAAGATTTTCTCCTTGTATTTGGCTTTCAGCTCTTTTACTGTATATGTCTATTTGTGGATCTCTTTGTGGAATTTGTTGCACTTCCTGGATGTATAGATTAGTGGTTTTCAATAAATTAGGAATGTTTTCAACCATTATTTCTTTAAATATTTTTTCTTTCCCCCTCTTCTCTTCTGGTACTTCTATTACATGTATGTTGGTGTACTTAATGGTATTCCACATTTCCTGAGGCGCTGTTCATTTTTCTTCATTCTTTTTTTTTTCTCTTTGTTCTTTGGATTGCGTAATCTCTATCAACCTATCTTCAAGTTTGTTAATTCTTTTTTCTGCAAGAAGTTGGGCAAGAAGTTCTCTAGTTAACTTTTCATTTCAATTATACTTTTCAACTCCAGAATTTTTATTTGGTTCTTTTAAAAATTTTATATCTCTTTATTGATACTAGCTATTTGATGTAACGTTGTCAGCATACCTTCCTTTATTTCGTAAATCATGGTTTCCACTAGTTCTTTGAATATACTTATAACTACTTTGAAGTCTTCATCTGTTAATCCAACATCTGGTCACTCTCACAGGCAATTTCTGTTGCTTTTGTCCCCCAGTGTATGAGCCGTATTTTCCTATTTCATTGAATATCTCTTACATTGTGTTGGAAATTGGATATTTTAGATAATTTATAATAGCAATTCTGGGTTCTGGTCCCCCCCCCCCCAACCACCACCATTTGCTTGATTACTTGTTTAGTGACTAGCTTTTATTTCAGTGAAGTCTATTTTACACACACACACATACACATACACACACAGGTACAGACACACACACTGTGTTAAGCCTTTGGTGTTGCTTTTCAGCCAAGGGTGTGCAGCCTTGGGTTTGCCCACAGCCACCTTGGATGGCAGTGCTTTGGCAGGGCTCTTTTTAGCTCTCTTTTCCCCCCATCATACCCTGCTGTTAAATGCCACAAATTGTGGGATAATTGCTCTATTGTCTTCAACAACGCCCTGCGGCATCAATTGTTCCAGAGACTAAACCAATCAAATTCTAGCTTCTAGTTAGTGTTTGATATTTGTTATTATCTTAGGAGAGCCACTCCCAGCTTCCCCTCCCCCCCAATTCTCTCCTGCAAACTAGCAGTCTTCAATTTAGCCTGTATCTTCTTCAACAAATCTACCAGTATCCTCTCAATTATCTTTCACCGCAGTCTCCACTGTTTTTGAGTGCATCATTAGGCTTGAACTTCTCCATGTTCTGTTGCAAACAAAGTCAGGTTCTTTGGGAAGAGATTAGGAGGTATCTATGTTATGTCCTGCTTCTTCCTCCAGGAAAAGTCTCTGAGCCCAGTGTGCAAGGAGGGGGCGTGGTGGGTGGTTCCCTGACAGTGAGGATGAGGATGTGGGCAAGGATCTTTCATTTTTGAAAGGTTTTAACTGGGTAAAAAATTATAGGCTGATGATTGTTTTCTTCTTTCTGTATTTTGAATATATTTTTTCACTGTCTTGTAGCTTCCGTTGTTGAGATCTGATTTGAATCTTATCTTTGTTTCTCTGAATATACTGTCTCTTTTCTTTGGCTGCCTTTAATACAGTTTCTCTGTCTGTTTAAAGCCATGTGATTTTGATGTGCTTTAGTGTGGTTTTCTTCATTTTTTTTAATGTTTGAAACTCATTGAGTTTCTTACGTCCATGCATTTATACTTTCCATTACATCTGGAGAACTTATGGTCATTATTTCTACAAATATTTTTCTCTATCCATCACTGTCTTCGAGAATTCCGATTACAAGTATATTTGGTACTTGAATTTGTCTCAGAGCTCAATGATGCTTTGTTCCTTTTTTAAAAAACCATATTTCCTGTCGTAGTTCATTTTGAACAGTTTCTATTGGTATGTCTTAAGTTTATTAATATTTTCTTTTACAGTGTCTAATCTGCCACTAATCTCATCTGATATATTTTTCATCTCAGACATTATAGTTCCATCTCTACTTGATTTGGGTCTTTTTTGTATCTTCTATGCCTCTGCTTAACATGTTCGATCTTTTCTCTAGCTTCATAAACATATGAAATAATATTTATTGTCTTTAGCTATTCTGTCATCTCTGATAGAATCTCTGAATCATTTTCTGGTGATTTATTTTTCTTCTAATGATGGCTTATACTTCTCTGCTTCTTTGCATGTCTGCTAATTTTTGATTGGGTACCAGACATTGTGAATTTTGCCTGGTGGGGCTATTTATTTTGTAGTCCTGTAATCATTCTTAAACTTTGTTCTAGAGTGCAGGTAAATTGCTTGGAAACCAGCATCTGTTGTCTTTTGTATTCTATCTATCTATCTATCTATTTATTTATTTATTGCTGCATTGGGTCTTCGTTGCTGTGAGCGGGCTTTCTCTAGTTGCGGCGAGCGGGGACCACTCTTCATTGCGATGCATGGGCTTCTCATTGTGGTGGCTTCTCTTGTTGAGGAGCACTGGCTCTAGGCATGCGGGCTTCAGTAGTTGTGGCATGTGGGCTCAGTAGTTGTGGCTCATGGGCTCTAGAGCGCAGGCTCAGTAGTTGTGGCACACGGGCTTAGTTGCTCCGCGGCATGTGGGATCTTCCCAGACCAGGGCTCGAACCCGTGTCCCCTGCATTGGCAGGTGGATTCTTAATCACTGCACCACCAGGGTAGCCCATCTCTTGTATTCTTGATGATAGCCATTCTTACAGGTGTGAAGTAATATTTCATTGTAGTTTGGATTTGCATTTCCCTGATGCTTAGTGATGTTGAGCATCTTTTCATGTAAGAGTTTTATAATATCAGGTCTTATGTCTTATGGTCTTATGGTCTTTGATCCAGTTCAAGTTCATTTTTGTGCATGGTAAGGGTCCAGCTTCATTGCTCTGCATATGTCTATCCAGTTTTTCCAACACCATTTGTTGAAGAGACTCTCCTTGTCCCTCTTGGCTCCCTTGTCAAATATTAGTTGGCTATGAGCAGGGGTTCAATTCTAGGCTCTCTATTCTGTTCCATTGATCTATGTGTCTATTTTGTGTCACTACAATACTGTTTTGATTACTGTAGCTTTACAGTATAGTTTGAAACCAGGAGATGTGATACCTATAGCTTTGTTCTTTTCCCTTAGGACTCCTTTGCTATTCAGGGTTTTTTGTGGTTCCATACAAATTTTAGGATTTTTTATTCCCATTTCTGTAAAGAATTCCATTGGTATTTTGATGGTATTGAACCCATAGATGGCTAAAGTTAGTATGGACATTTTAACAATATCAACTCCATAACAATATCCATAAACACAGGATGTCTTTCCATTTGTTTCCTTCAATTTCTTTCACCGACATCTTGTAGTTTTAATTTTTTATCTATCTATTTATTTATTTATTTTTGGCTGTGTTGGGTCTTCGTTTCTGTGCGAGGGCTTTCTCTAGTTGTGGCGAGCGGGGGCCACTCTTCATTGCGGTGCGCGGGCCTCTCACTGTCGCGGCCTCTCTTGTTGCGGAGCACAGGCTCCAGACGCATGGGCTCAGTAGCTGTGGCTCACGGGCCTAGTTGCTCCGCGGCATGTGGGATCCTCCCAGACCAGGGCTCGAACCCGTGTCCCCTGCATTGGCAGGCGGATTCTCAACCGCTGCGCCACCAGGGAAGCCCGACATCTTGTAGTTTTTAATGTACAGATCTTTCACTTCCTTGATTAAATTTATTCTTAAGTATTTTATTATTTTTCATGCTACTGTAAATGGGATAGTTTTCTTTTTTTCTTTTTCAGATGTTTCATCCTGAGTGTATAGAAATACACTCTAATTTCTGTATGTTGTCTCTGTATCCTGCAGCTTCTCCAAAATTTTTTATTAGTTCCAACAGTTCTTTGGTTGAGCCTTTGGGATTTTCTATATACAGAATAATATCATTTGCAAATAGCAACAGTTTTACTTCTCCCTTTCCAATTTGGTTTCATTTTATTTCTTTGTCTTGCTTAATTGCTCTAGCTAGGACTTCAAGTACTATATTGAATAAGAATGGTGATAGTGGGCATTCTTGTCTTGTTCCTGATCTTAGAGGAAAAGGTTTCCATTTTTCTCCATTGAATATGATGTTTACTGCTGTCAGTTTGATAGGTATAGTTCCAGATGGTTTTCTAGGTACATAAACTAACACGCACACGCACACGCACACGCACACGCACACACACACACACACACACACTGTCTCTCTCAAGAGTAACACACAAATGGGATCATATTTTGCTTAAAGTGCTGCAGCTTGCTTTTTTCACATAACATTTTATCATTTCCATAATGATGCATCTATATCCACTTAATTCCTTTATTTAAAATAATTTTCAAAACAATGTACATGGTTTGAATTTCAAAAAGGTACAGTAGAAAAGGAGGCCTGCCTTTCACTCCAGTCCCCCCACTCTGCTTACAGTTTCTTGAGTATGGTCATGTCCAGAGATATCTATGCCTATGTAATGATGTTCCATTTTCTTACACAAACCATAACATACTACACACCATTCCGTATTTTTCACTTTATCTAGGAGCTTCTTATTCTTTTATTTTAACACTTGCATAGTTGTATTAGCTAAGGTTCTTTGGTTGCAAGCAGTAGAAACTTACACAGTGAATTAAAGCACAAAGGGAATTTATTGGAAGGACAGTGGCAAACAGCTTCAGAGCCAGACTTTGGGAAAGACAGGATGAGGGTTCTTTGGGGAGCTTGGAAGCAGGAACACAGGACCATCCAATGACTTCAGCTCCACCTGCCCTCTCTCTGTAGGTTTCTGTTCAGAATCTATTAGCCTAGTCTGCACCTTCTTTGGTCGGGTCCCCTGCTTGGATGAATCTTTTTTTGGTTTCAGAGTTGAAGTAGTCTGTTTGACTGCCACAGCCTGGCTCATGGGACCACCCCAATTTGGGGGTGCATGTATCATTTCAAATTAGAGTTTTCGTCTTTTCAGATATATGCCCAGGAGTGGGATTGCTAGATCATATGGTAAATCTATTTTTAGTTTTTAAAGGAACCTCCATACTGTGGCTGCACCAATTTACATTCCCACCAACAGTGCAGGAGGGCTCCCTATTCTCCACACCCTCTCCAGCATTTATTATTTGTAGACTTTTTGATGATGGCCGTTCTGACCAGTGATACCTCATTGTAGTTTTGATTTGCATTTCTCTAATAATTTTGCCAATTGTTTTTTATTATTAATTTATTTTATTGAAGTATAGGTGATTTACAGTGTTGTGTTAATTTCTGCTGTACAGCAGAGTATTTAGTTTTTTATATATATATATATATATATATATATATTCTTTTTCATATTCTTTTCCATTGTGGTTTATCACAGGATACTGAATATAGCTCCCTGTGCTCTACAGGAGGACCTTGTTGTTTATCCATTCTCTATATATTAATTTGAATCTGCTAATCCCTAACTCCCAATCCATCCCTCCCCCACCTCCCCTCCCCCTTGGCAACCACCAAGTCTGTTCTCCATGTCTGTGAGTCTGTTTCGTAGATAAGTTCATTTGTGTCATATGTTAGATTACACATAGAAGTGATATCATATGGTATTTGTCTTTCTCTATCTGACTTAATTCATTTAGTATGATCATCTCCATATTGCTGCAAATGGCATTATTTCATTCTTTTTTATGGCTGAGTAGTATTCCATTGTATATATGTACCACAACTGCTTTATCCATTCATCTGTCAAAGGACATTTAGGTTGTTTCCATGTCTTGGTTGTTGTGAATAGGGCTGCTATGAACATAGGGGTGCATGTGTCTTTTCAAATTATAGTTTTGTCTGGATGTATGCCCAGGAGTGGGATTGCTGGATCATAGGGCAACTCTGTTTTTCTTTTTTTTTTTTTTTTTTTTTGCATTACGCGGGCCTCTCACTGCTGTAGCCTCTCCTGTTGCGGAGCACAGGCTCCGGACGCACGGGCTCAGCAGCCATGGCTCATGGGCCCAGCCGCCCCGCGGCATGTGGGATCTTCCCGGACCGGGGCACGAACCCGTGTCCCCTGCATTGGCAGGCAGACTCTTAACCACTGCGCCACCAGGGAAGCCCTCATTGTAGTTTTGATTTGCATTTCTCTAATTTGCTAATTGTTTTCTGAGAGTATTTGTATCACCATACTTGTCAGCAGAGTTACTTAAAAAAAAAAACCTGCTAATTTAAAAGGTGAAAAAATCATTTTAATTTACATTTTTGTTTTTTAGATGATTTTTTTTGTATATTCATTGGATGTTTGTATTTTCTGTGACTGTTTCATCTTTTGCCAAAATTTTATTGTGTTCCTAGTGTGTTTCTAATAGTCTTACATGCACTGATTATGTTTATAGTTTTGAAACACATATTTTTAAGATTCATTATATATATACATATTTTTAGAACTTAACAAAATGGAAAACTTTTCCTAAAAAATGAAGATGAAAGCATCTGTGCTGTTTTGTGCTGATGAACAACCACCAATGCTTCTCATATAGAAGACTGAAATACAGGCATGGCCAGGATATTTTTGAGAAGTAAATCTCTTGCTGCACAAATACTCTACAGCTTTGAATTTGGAAGACATGAACATGGCCCAGCAGAGTCTGAAGACAGGAGTTAAACTGCTCCAGTCTGGGCCCAGCATGTGCTTGTCATATGTGCTTGGTTCCCTAAGTGTTTACTGAATGAGTGAGTGAGTGAGTGATGCTTTGTTTTTTATGTAGGATATAGGATTAAAAACCTGAGGCTCCCCTGGTGGTGCAGTGGTTAAGAATTCGCCTGCCAATGCAGGGGACACGGCTTCGAGCCCTGGTCCGGGAAGACCCCATATGCCGCGGAGCAACTAAGCCCATGCACCACAACTACTGAGCCTGCGCTCTAGAGCCCGAGAGCCACAACTACTGAGCCTGTGTGCCTGGAGCCCGTGGTCCACAACAAGAGAAGCCACCGCAATGAGAAGCCCGTGCACCACAACGAAGAGCAGCCCCCGCTCGCTGCAACTCGAGAAAGCCGCACGCAGCAACAAAGACCCAACGCGGCCAAAAACTAAATAAATAAATAAATTTTTTTAGAAAAAAGCCTATAGGATCGTGACTTCCCTGGTGTCCAGTGGTTAAGACTCTGGGCTCCCAATGCAGGGGGGCCCGGGTTCGATCCCTGGTTGGGGAACTAGATCCCACATGCTGCAACTAAATATCCCACATGCTGCAACTAAATATCCCACATGCTGCAACTAAATATCCCGCATGCCGCAACTAAAAAAAAGATCCTGCATGTTGCAACGACGATTCTGCTCGCAGCATCGAAGATCCTGTGTGGGGCAACTAAGACCCAGGGTGGGTAGGTAGGTAGGTAGGTAGGTAGGTAAGATAGATAGATAGATAGATAGATAGATAGATAGATAGATAGATAGATAGATAGATAAATATTTTTAAAAACCCTGTAGGATTGAAAACCAGTCTTGCTGTTTTTCCTTTGTAAACTGACATCGAACTTTGAAAGACTACCCATCCGACTGATGGATCTATAATTTGGAGTAAATAGAGGTTCATAATTGGACAGTGTATACTAGTTCATTTTGAGAGGACTATGCCTGAGGAATTAATGAGAAGAAACAATTTGGGAGAGACAGGGGACCAGCGCCGTGGGCAGGCTGTACGTTCGCCTGGTGGAGAAACATCTTCCTCCAGTATTTTATAAAATATGTTCTATCTGGAGTTTATGTCTCACTTAGGAAATTTTTATAAGTTATATAAGCCAGCGGTGAAAATACAGGGCTAGATAGATGGGAGAAATTGCTCATGTAGTCAACTATTAATAATGCTCTTAAATCTATGTTTATTATTGGGCCTTTTCATAATGCCCAGGGCCTTCTACTGAGATTTATGGCACGGCAACCCGAATAAAAATGATTTATTTATAAAATCCCTCTGAATTCTACTTGCTATGTTGTCATGCCAGTTTAATGTACATTAATTAATTAACTTACTTTTTAAAATGTGTTCCTGTGCGTGAGCGCCTGCTTCTTGGCGTTGTTTTCCACGCTGAGAACAAGAGTTTCCATTCGGCAGACTGTCCTTCTCATTCTCTATACTCGGATGAGCCACGTGGCAGGGCTCAATCTATGATCTGTAGACATGCCTTTCCAGGGCCTAAGGTAGAGGCAGAGGTAGTGTACTTTCCTTGGACCATAGGATGTTGTTTATAGTACCACAGAGACCTTGACTCTAAGACTTTTTTTTTAATTTAATTTTGGCTGCGTTGGGTCTTCGTTGCTGCACGCAGGCTTTCTGTAGTTGTGGTGAGCAGGGGCTACTCTTCATTGCAGTGTGTGGGCTTCTCATTGCGGTGGCTTCTCTTGTTGCAGAGCACGGGCTCTAGGCTCACGGGCTTCAGTAGTTGTGGCACGCGGGCTCAGTAGTTGTGGCTCTCAGGCTCTAGAGCGCAGACTCAGTAGTTGTGGTGCACGGGCTTAGTTGCTCCCCGGCATGTGGGATCTTCCTGGACCGGGGCTTGAACCCGTGTCCCCTGCATTGGCAGGTGGATTCTTAACCACTGCGCCACCAGGAAAGCCCCTCTAAGACTTTTTAACTCCCAAACCTTGCTATTGTGGGTGGAAAAAAGACGAGGTTAAATGTGAAGTAACCTAAAATATGTGCTTCACATGGAGAGTTTAGTGTCCCCTCGTTATAGTCTGTGGGCTGCTGTTTAACCGCGGAAGCACGGAAGGGTAAGAGTTTTTCTCTTGGATTTAGATGGCTGTCTAAACTGGCCCACAGAGATGCTGCTCTAGCGCAAATGTTCCCTGCCACAGGGCTTCTGCATTCAGATCCCCTCGGGAGTAAATTTTAACCAGTGAAATGCATTGGTTATAAAAATTCTTTAGGCTCTTAAACTGGCAATCCTTGGGACATAAGTGCGTTGAGACATCCCAGTCCTGTGTTTTGAGGGAGCTGAGTTTGGATCAAGTTCAGCATAAGGTAGAAGAAAGAATATAGGTTTTTGATTCAGACAGTCCTGGCTTCCAATAGGATTTCTGCCACTCCCATGACCTTGGGCAAACTTTAAACCTCTCCTCGGTTTCCTTATTTGTAATGGGAGTGATGGCATCTTCTTCATAGGGTTGTAAGATAACCACGTGGACACGGGGTTTTAAAAGGCGTATCTTGGGCTTCCCTGGTGGCACAGTGGTTGAGAGTCCGCCTGCCGATGCGGGGGGCGCGGGTTCATGCCCCGGTCCGGGAGGATCCCGCGTGCCGCGGAGTGGCTGGGCCCGTGAGCCATGGCCACTGAGCCTGCGCGTCCGGAGCCTGTGCTCCGCGGCGGGAGAGGCCACAGCAGTGAGAGGCCCGCGTACCGCAAAAAAAAAAAAAAGGCGTATCTTAACTTTCTCACCGCGCACACACAAAATGGTAACTCAGGTAATGACTGTGTTAACCAACCTTATTGTGATAATCACTTTGCAATATGTACTTCTATCAAATCATCATATTGTATACCTTAAATGTACAGTGTTATATATCAAATACTGGATATCTCAGCAAGCTGGGGAAAAAGGGCCCCACAATGTTTGCCCATAGGTGACAGACAATGAATGTTGTTGTCCACGCAGGTTCCCGTATAGCCTGCGATACCTTGTGGGTTTAATGCTCCTTAGGAAAGTGGCTAGGCTTCACTTTATCTGAGGTTCACCTCAAGTAATGTCTATTCAACAAGCACTGATTACCTACCAGGTATTCTTTATGATCCAAAGACAGTGGCAAGACTTCTAGCAGTGACAGATATGATGTAATAATATAAACATGTAAATGCCACGTTAAGTCACATCGATAATCAATGACAGAACGGTAAATTCCACTTAGTAGGTCTGAGGCAGATCTATCCACCCCTCGCCCCCCACCCCCCAAAAAAATCACAGAGAAATTAAAAACTCCACGGCCACCTTCCAGAATCAGGCCTGAGGAGACGTCCTCAGTACGTAGCCTACTCTCGGGAAAACTACCCACCCTGGCTCCCTCTCCCTCCACGTATGCGCTGTTCAAAAAGACTGGCCACCAGCAGGTGATGGGACATGGCAGAGACCGTGGCTTCTCATTTACTTTCTTGGAGATGATGTTTTCTAAAATGATTTAAAACAGTAAACGAATTGTGCTAGCTCGCACTTAGGTTTAACTCCTGCCGCTTTCTAGTGGAAGCAAGCAATGCAGTTCCTAAGCTTAGGGCCAGACATGCACTTCTGTCTCTACTTGTTTCAAAACCAGAGACTCAGCGCAAACACCTTATTTTATTTTATTTATTTACTTTTTTATTTTTGGCCGTACCGTGTGGCATGTGGAATCTTAGTTCCCCGACCAGGGATCGAACCTGGCACTTCCAAGTGGAGTCCTAACCACTGGACCACCTGGGAAGTCCCAGTGCAAACATCCTAGTTTGCAGATGAGGATGATGCTGTGCAGAGAAGTGGCCCAGAGGAGGCCCCCCAGTGAGCCAATGGCAGAGGGGGGCTGAGATTCAACCCCCTCCACCTTCTGTCCTGGGCTGGATGATCTCTTAGTACGGTGCTGCCGTGCCCGTGTGTCCCCCGCAGACGCAGGAGGTGGCTGGGTTTGCGTCTCAGGACCAGCCCCTCCCTGATATCCACTGTATACATATGGAACACAGATGAATAATTTGCTTTTGACATTTAAACACAGGAAACCATGGCTGCTTGTGATGAAAGTTTTAAAGATTCTAAGAAAAATTTCACAAGTGGGACAGCGGATCTTAAAGGGAAAATGGTTTTGTGGAACACTTGTCCTTTACCACGATTGTCTGAGAAAGGTACGTGTGATGAGGCCAAGGCGCTTCCTTTACTTCTGAGTGGATAATCATCCCCCTCTTTTAGGAATAATGAGCTTGCCAGTGTGCTCTAAACACAGAGCACAGAGACGGATGATACAGTCCAGTCTTATTTTACTTAATTAGAACAAGAATGTTTAAAACCACAACTCTGGGCTGTTTCTAATAGATATTTAAATACAAAACATTTCGAATTTTAGCACAAGTGATACAGGCTAATGCGTCACTGGTTTGGATTACAGTCACATGAGCCAGATGATTCCTCTGGAATGTCTGAAAGGAAAGGGTGTTTGTACCAAGTCATGGGGTGAAGCCGGGGTCTGGGGGAGAAGGGTGCGCAGAGCGGGCAGGCTCTGGGCTTGTGCCCCTGAGCTTTCGGCTCCAAGCAGACTGAGCAGGTGTGGCACAGCAGCTCGGCGGGGGGAGCGGTACGCGTCCGTCCAGCACCCCAAAGCTAGCTTTGCGGATGTGCTCCTTTCTAGTGCTTAGAAAGGGTTTTTTCTCGGCTGCCAGGAAGCAGGGAGTGGGGCTGCGTTGAGTGATTATCTGGGAGCGGCCAGGCATAAGCTCAGATGCTTTGGAAGATTGGGGGTGGGGTATGGACAGAGAGATTCTTCTTCCTTTTGTGGATGGGGGAAGAGGGTGCTTGGCGACATTTTCCTGAGAATGCAAGGAAGAATACAGGTTTGAAAGGTTTATGATTGTATGTTAGAAGAGAGCCACGCCGATATTGAAAAAACGAAAAAAGGCATGGTAAACACACTTTTATTGAAAATTCAGATTTCTGAAACAACCATACTAAGAGTGGCATCGTACGTCTTTAGCTAAATAAGACATAGCACGAAAATCACGTTCACTTTAACTTTTGAAGGTTCTTTTAAAAGCACCACTTAAAATGTACACATTCCCCCCCCCCCAAAATTAAATGTAGAAAAACTGCTCTATCTCAGGAATGAGTTTGAGCGTGCACACGGAAACCACAGAGACAGTTTTTGAACCTCTGGTTATTGACAGGGAGCATGAATTCAAGAGGATTTGGAGATTTTCCTACATTGTTTACTTAAAGGACCACAGGTGCGGTGCTATCAGAGCTTCGTGGTCAATTTCTAGCCCTTTTCATAAATATGGTTACTGGCCAGATTTCTAAAACTTAAATTTGTCACCCAAAAAAATAAAGTATAGCATTTACAAGTGTTTAATTTTTTGAGAAATTCTGAGAAAGGATCACGAGGGCAGCACACCAAAAAATAAGTGGAACTAGTTTTAATAATCTCTGAAAACTTTTAAGATTTATTTTGAAACCAACTTCCAAACAAGACAGAATAAAATCAATACGTATGTATACTACACCGCTGAAGCAGCTTAAACTTGCCAAGGCGTCTTCAGAGCGTTCCCTTTGAACTCTTTCCTCGGAGCCTCAGGTGATCTTCCGCTGTCACGACAGCGGCCCTGCTGGAAAATCCCTCTTGGGTGTTTGCGCTGCCAGCGCGGGCCCGTCCTCAGCCCCGTCTCTGCACCAGCCCAGGCCCGGGTGCTGGGACGGTCGCGCTCGCGCTGCGTCCCTGCCTCACCGCTTGCTGGATCGCTTCTGGGACTTCTCCGGGCTGCGCCGCTTCCCCGGCGGAGAATGACGGGCAGGGCCCCGAGCGTGGACCCTGTGCTTGTATGGGTGGGTTCTGTGCTTCTGCCGGCTTTCCTCCTTCTGGTCCTGGCTTTTCGCAGGTTCCTCACTGCCCTCTTTTTGTTCTTGGTCTTGCTCTTTCTGGGAGGGCAGCGTGTTCTTAATTGTGTTAATTAGAAATCTTTTATTTGTACCAACAAGAGGACACTTCATCCTGGGGGAAAAAACAACCACAAATCAAACACTGACTCCAAAGCTGAACCCTCCGATCGTGGCAAGTCCCAAAGAACTGCTTCCCCAGAGTCGACTTTCTGAATTTGTTTAGCTTTCCTTGCATGCCACCTAGTGTAAACTCTGGGCACAGGGGGGAAAACCCAAGACACTTAGAATTCTGGACACAGACTGGCTGGACCTCATCTGAAGACTTTAACCCTTTCTTCCTTGTTGGGACTAACTTTCCCAACAGGTACCACAATGTTTATGTATAGGTGTTGACCACAACCCAAATTACCTGAGTCATTTAATAGTATCTCCTTACACCATAAATGCCTGATTTGACTAGAATCTGCATTTTTAGTTACATTTATGGTGGCTTGTTTTTAAATATCAAAGAGGAAGGATCAGTCCCTCCCTGAGGAACAGAAAAAGGATACCTTGCTATATCTTGAATACTGGAGCTATACGATCTACTCTAGAAATAAAAATATCTAAAGAATCTATTAAATGCAATAATCACCTTTTACCCTCCAAAAAACCTAAAGTTTCTATTTCAGGACCTTCTGTTTCAGAGTCTGTGCTCTGTCCCAGAGCGCTGTTCACACATCTACCCTCTGGGT
Organism: Lagenorhynchus albirostris; assembly: GCF_949774975.1. NCBI lineage: Eukaryota > Metazoa > Chordata > Mammalia > Artiodactyla > Delphinidae > Lagenorhynchus > Lagenorhynchus albirostris. The sequence continues at coordinate 5,206,816 of NC_083112.1, read as the reverse complement.
AAATTTCTGTGCAGTGTACATTTCAGGGGCTCCCTGAGTCAAGTTCACCCAGGAGGAAGGATGTAACTGGTTAAATCGTTAATTTACATGTTTAGGTATATTTATATACTCAGTATTTGTTTTATTTTTCAGGTGTAGTAAACCTTTCATTTTAGAAAAGAAAACCCCACACGGATGAAAACCTGAATACTTCTCTTGGCCTTGAGCCAAGGAGGATGCTAATTGGTCCAAATCATGTTACTCAGGGTGGCTGGTAGTAAACAAAACTGAATGTAGTATTCTGTAATCTCCATCTTTGTATCAGACTTTGATTCAAGGAGAATCCCACACAAAACTCAAAAGCAACCCACCAGCAGCCCCACTGCAGTGATTTTCTCGTGGAAGAGACATGTAAGGGGTCACCAGCCAAGTGTCCCTGTTATGGAGATCAGACCACCTCAGACAGTCAGAATGGCACTGAATCTGTTAGTAAAAGGAGGAGGAAAGGGGCTTCCCTGGTGGCGCAGTGGTTGAGAGTCCGCCTGCCGATGCAGGGGACACGGGTTCGTGCCCCGGTCCGGGAAGATCCCACATGCCGCGGAGCGGCTGGGCCCGTGAGCCATGGCCACTGAGCCTGCGCGTCCGGAGCCTGTGCTCTGCAACCGGAGAGGCCACAGCAGTGAGAGGCCCGCGTACCGCAAAAAAAAAAAAAAAAAAAGGAGGAAAAAAAGAAAAGAAAATGGCTCCTGCTGCGAATAAGCAGCTCTTGAGCCTGCATGGAGAGAAAGTACCCGCGAGGTCTCAAGTGGTGTGTGCGCCCACGTGCTGGTGTGTGCGCCCACGTGCTGGTGTGTGCAACGCTCAGGCTGGGAGGAGTGACGGGGAATGAGCGGCGGTGAGGAGACGGACTCAGGGAGAAAAGGACGCAGGGGGCAGCAGAAGCAGGGGAACGCTGGGTGGGGACGGCACCGGAGGTTTGGTTTTCTTTTACTGCTGAAGTTCAGAAGCCACAGTGATGAGCAAAGAAGAAAGGCAACAACAGAGAGCAAAGAAAACCCACGGTTCTGCGTGTGAGGCTGGGGGAGGCCGAGCTTCCGGAAGAGTGCGCCAGCATGACGCTCCTCAGGGGCCCCAGGGCACAGCCACGTGTACCTCCCAGAGGGACAGGCTCAGGACACCTGTGCGGTTGGGAGGGATGGCCAGGCTCTGACCTCAGTGACTTTACAGGATCATCAGTGCATCTAGGCACTGAGTGGCTGACGACACCTGGACCACCGCATTGGCAAGCTCAGCAGAGGTTCAGAAGAGCACGACACACGCGTGTGTCACAGAGCGGCACAACTCCGCCAGCCTGCGGGAAGGGACTGCCCTTCAATGCGGAACACGAAGAGCCCAGGTGCCCCTCTTTGCCAGCTGTGGCCAGGGCTTACTGTAGCAGCTAATCATGTTCATGAGCAACGGAGCGCCGCTCTCTCTGGGATGGGGCGGACTAGAAACGGCTGGTGCAGAACAGCCAGCTACGGGAGAATTCTGGGGCCTTGTCAGTGCAGTGGGTCGTCAGCGCTGGTAAAACTGGTCAGTTCTTGTCTGGATTAAACAAAGAAAGAAGGCGATTACTGCCAGATGGGACAGTAACCCAAGATATTCAAACCTTTGGAAACTGCTGGTGCATTCAACTGCATTTTGCCATCTTCCACGTGAGATCATCTCCAGCACCATGTGCTTGCCTGAGATGGACAGAGCTCCTCCTGGGCTAGAGACCGGCAGGGTTCATGCTGTGAGTGGGGACCACGTCGGAGGAAGCACCCCTAGCTCCCCGCTGCTCATGTAACCCGCCGACTCAACACAGGGACCAGAAGCTAGCGTGGAATGAGGTGGTGTTCTGGAACAAAGTCCACAAGAAAACCGGCCTTTACATCACTTTTTCACATCGAAGATGCGAGTTTTAATGCTGGTTGTGCCTAGGTTGTGTCCACCTTCAAGGTGAAAAGTCAAGCGTGGCTTGGAGAGAACTTGGTTTACTTGGGTGGGGGGAGGAGTGGGGAAGGAGGTATGAAAGCGGCTGCCCCAGATACACCAGGACACATTTTAGAAATGGTGACAGGTGCTCACCCACGCTCCACTGATAAATGAGGCAGGACAACGAGATTGGGGGGCCGGGGGGGGAGCAGTTGAGGGCAGATGTGAACGGACACGTGGCAAATGATTCCATATAAAGAAAGTATAAAATCTGCACTGAATGTATTCAAGCATAAGGAGAGTAACATCAATGCTGAACGTGAGGAAGTCCCTGGCAGAGAGCGGCTCTGGCCTATAACGTGGTCATTAATTTTGCGGAAGCTCACCGCCAGTTGTCCCACGGCTACAAAGTCATACAACACAGTGTACACACGTGCTCTGGAATCATACTGTCTCTTAGGCCAGACCTTGGGCATGTTAAATAATCTCCCTGTTGTCTCTCATCTATTAAGTGGGGACAGTAGTGACTATTTTAGGGGACCGGATGCCGATCAAAGGAGTGAGAATGTGCTCAGAACAATGCCTTACGCGCAACCAGCGCTTGGTAAAGGTTGGCTCAGTGCGCGGCCTACTCCTCCGACTCCATTCGCTCTGTGACGGTGGGAAAGTTACTTAATGCCTCTGTGCCTCGCTTTTCTATTTGCAAATGGAAGCAATAGAAGTATCCACCTATTGCAAGGGTCTAATGAGATAATGCACAAAGCACTTAGCACAGGGCCCGGCACATGGTAAATCTTCAATGAATGTTACCTATGGGGCTATGATTTCTTATGCATAATTCCAAAATTTGAAAACCAAGTTCTTCTTCTTTTTTTTTTTTTTTGCGGTATGCGGGCTTCTCATTGCAGTGGCTTCTCCTGTTGGGGAGCACGGGCTCTAGGCGCGCGGGCTTCAGTAGTTGTGGCACGAAGGCTCAGTAGCTGTGGCTCGCGGGCTCTAGAGCACTGGCTCAGCAGTTGCGGCACAGGGGCTTAGTTGCTCTGCAGCATGTGGGGATCTTCCCGGACCAGGGATCGAACCCGTGTCCCCTGCATTGGCAGGTGGATTCTTAACCACTGTGCCACGAGGGAAGTCCTCTCTGCTGATTTTTAATGGCTTTATTCTTTTTTTTTTTTTTGGTGGTACGCGGGCCTGTCACCGTTGTGGCCTCTCCCATTGCGGAGCACAGGCTCCGGACACGCAGGCTCAGCAGCCATGGCTCACGGGCCCAGCCGCTCCGTGGCATGTGGGATCTTCCTAGACCGGGGCACGAACCCGTGTCCCCTGCACCGGCAGACGGACTCTCAACCACTGTGCCACCAGGGAAGCCCCCAAGTTCTTTTTCTGATACGACAACTCGTTTGGCAGCCAGACCTGGCCTAACCTGACGCTGGGCCCTTCTTTCTACTCTGTATCCCGTTTGAGGGAAGCGTTCATATGCTTTGCTGAGGAAATGATCATGTGTTGAACAAGTACCACTAGGGTACTTGTTGTGCACGCTGTCTGGGCTATAGTACCTGTCTAAAATGTGAAAATATCTCAATTTAGAAACGTATCTGGATCCAAGGGCTTTAAACAAGGGATTGTGGACCCACATTATTACTCTTCACTCTCCCTTCATGAAAAAGAATATATATAGCACTCAAGTTAATACATCAGGGATTTTTCCGTGATGGAAACTCAAGACAGCTAAGTCTCAAGTCACCTGGGATAATAAGTTAATCAAGAACAGAGAAGAATGTCTGATGTTTCTCCATGAAAAAAATGATTAAAAAATGAAAAGAGCCTGAGCCATCAGGAAAAAACGAATAAGATGTTTTACAGAAATGTTCATAAAAATGGTTACAACTTTAAAGTTTCGGTACTTCAGATGGTTAAACTTCTGTATCTGCAAGTTTCACTTTCCAGGATATCTCAATTCTCCATTGATAGCAGAGTCAGTGGGCTACTGGGTAGTACCTCTCAGGTTATAATTTGCATTTCCTAATGGTCTATAGACTCTGTTTGTAGATGGTCCTCGGGTATAAATAACACTGGAGGCTGGAGTAAGTGGGTGATCTCGAAGGTCCTTCCACTTTTGAGTTTCTCTGCGCACGTTCTGTATGTTGGCCCTTCAGAAAGTGACCCTCCTCTCCTTTATCAAATTAGGAAATTATTTCATTGCTCTCTGTCTCCTTGTTTCTCAGCTCTCTTTTAGTGCCATGTTATTCTGTATTTGAGATGACACAATAAGCTAGCGTTAGATCCTCAGCCGCCCTAAAGCCTTCTTTATACCAGCATCAAGGCAAAAGCCTGAGCCCTGCGGCACGGGCACAGGCCTGGCTGCTGGGTGGGTCTGCACCGGCTTTGTCCCTGGCCGCGCCCAAGGATGTGGGGTGGGGACCACAGGAGGCCACAGGATGGGCAGCTGCTTTCCTGTGGAACTCTGACCCCAGCTCTGTTGACTTTCTCATGCTGGCTAGTTATTTTTGTTTTGGGTTCATTTTTGATTTTAGAACGTTCTACTCGCTCATGTGGGAAGAGCCAGATTTAAGGTGCTAACAACATAAATGGATATAAAACCCTAAAGAGAATGAGACTGGTTAAAACTGCTCTAGAAAGTACCCATGACAGCACTGTCAGACTCAGGAGCTGGCATCCTATCCACGTGAAACCTGACAAGTGAAGCGAGTCCCTTCGCTTTCAAAGCTGTGAGCCCAGAGGCTGAGATGAAGGGCTCCGCCTGCCACGGGAGAGATTAAGATGGGCCGAGGCCAGGCCTCTAAGCTTTTCAGTCTTCTTTCCCTTTTTCTCGAGTAGGTACACTGTGTAACACTGTGTAACTGTCATTTGCAAAAATGAGGCTCTTTCTCCCCACAGGTATCATACTCGACTTATGAAAACCAGTAAATTATAAAACAAATCTAGAGAACAGAAGGGGAAAGATAAATGCAGTTTCTTTTTCTTTCTGATTTTCATACTTCTGTCTCTCTGCTGCTGAAGGACAGAGGTAGTAATAGCTAACATTCTGCAGATACAGACCTGCCACGTTTGTGTCTAAAGCAGTTTCATGAATGTGACCCCTCAAAGAGTGACACATGACCACTAGCCAATAAGAACGACGACAGCGGTGTTGCTGACACTGACGAGCAGTTCCCTGTGCCCTTACGTTACCAACGCCTCACTTCATCTCTCCACCGTCTCCCCTCTTACAGATGCACAAGAGGCAAAGCACCTTATCCAGGCTCCCAAGCCAGAAGGACGTGGAGCTGGGACTGGAACCAGGGTCCGCCTTCCCTGCACCATTCCAGCTGGGACAGAAGGAGCAGATGAGAGAAAGGCACCTGTGGAGTAAGCAGATGGCCCAGAGCAGGCAGGGAAGGAAACCGCAGGTGAAAAGCTGTCAGCACGCTGGCCGCCGGGGCTGCTCCGTTTGGGACAGACTCCTAGAAGTAGATCTAAGTCAGCTAAGAGCGCTGGCCATGCAGGAGCCCAGGTGAGTCTGACACAGACAAGAACAAAGGCACCAAACTCCCTGCACACACGTGACTTGGAGATTCGTGAAGTACATCAGGCTGTGGGAAACTATGGTTCCTCTTCTTCTGTTTAGGGAAACAGAGCCTTGGGATCGTGGAAGCCGGGTTCAGTGCATTGCGCCCCGCTTCATTCCTTTATTCTACGGCCAGAGCCCTTTCCACGCCAGCAAACGGCATTTTATCTTCCATTCTGCACATTGCTTTGCATGATCACGGATGTACGTCGAAAGTAACAGCCACAGGAGGAAGCACGACTACACTTCCAACACTCCAAGGAACCAGGTAATACTTTTGATCTGATGCTGTGGTTGGTTACAGCTCATCTTGTTTAACACGCCACGATCACCGTAGCCACCCACGGCAATCAAATGCCTTAGCCATCCGAGAAGGTCTTTTATAGTGTTTTAATCCCCACAGCGACACTGTTAATCCTTAATTACACTGCATACAACAGGCCTGAGGCCTGAGGCAGGTTTTCAGTATGCTCCGTCTCCACCACTACACCCAAAAGTAATGAAAAATCGTTGACATATGTGTACATATGTATCTGCAGTATTTATTTTCAAACATCTGAGAATCTTTCATATGTAAGGCACTATGCTAGGTCCTGCAGCAAAAATAAATACCAGGCTACCTGTCTGATGCTCTTTAGGAGATGGCCAGGAGGAAGAGAAGGTGTGACCAGGCGAGGGTCAGAGGCGGGGGTGTGAGTAGCGGGGCCCTGGGATGGGCAGGGCACGATCCCTGGCCCCCTGCTCCCTCTGTAGGACAGGTCGTTTCTGTAGCCGTGTAAGCCAACGAGAGCTCATTCAGGGCTCCCGGATCCACTTTCATAAGCAGACAGGAAGGGGATGTGAACGTGGGAAGCAGGGGCAGGACACACAGCGCTGTGTGCTGACAGTAACCACAGAGGGAGGCTCTAGACAAGAAGGATCCGTGCTGGTCCCATCAGCAGTTAACCAGGACTTAGCAAACCTCTTTGGGCTCCACGTTCTTTAACTGGAAAGTAAAGGCTCTGGATCTCCGCGGCCCTGAAATACTGCCGGGAGCCTCACCACGAGTCAGGCTGAAACTTGAGCCCTCCCTGCCTTCCCCGCTGGTTCCGGCACGTGGTCTGGTGCTCAGCTGCAGGCCTGTCCACGTGCACCTGTGCGTGAGCAACTTCAGGGCCGGCATTTTGTGTGAGGCTTCTGTACCGCTGCCCGTGCCTGGCCCCTTAATACCCCGACTGATACTGAGCGAATCTTCAAACGAATAAAGACACCACGTGCCTCAGTGGAGACTGGGGCAATGATCTGCTTCCCAGTAATCAAAAGCTGATTACGTAAAATGGAAGGAAATGTAGGTGGTGCTCCCCCTTACCACCAGATTGACCCCACGCCAAACAGAAGAGCACCCAAAACGCCACTCCCCTTAAAACAACTGGGTAAAGAAAACTGAAAAATCATGTTCTGTCAAATTCAATCTTTGGAAGTTTTGGTACCAAAACATACGCCTACTCCAACGTCTAAGGCTGAAATCATACAGGCAGTGGACTCAGGCATTATACTGGGCAAAGGTCAGCTGAAGTGGACGTGACCAGAATAAAAGCAGCTTTGTAGGCAAGGAAGCTGAGCAAATTTCTGAAATTTGTGCTTATAAATTCCTTTATGTTGACTGAAAGGAAGTCACGTGGGCCAATATTTCAGCTTCTCTGAGGCTTCTGTCAAGAACAGCTTCTCAAGAGATTCTTTTGCTGAAATACATCCAAGGAAGTATATAGCACCAAATGGTTTCTTTCTTTACACTACAGAAAACGGCATCCCGGTTGCATTTCCTTTAGTTCAGCAATCTCTTTCTGGCAACGGCTCAGCTACCTCACTTAAGATCTCTCTCATGCAGTATCCAAGAGGAGGAAATAATGTCACTCACTCTAGTTCAGTGTCAAATTTTAAAGCCAATGTGAAGATCTTTGAGATGCTTAGAAACGCAGACCATCGCCCGCTAGTAACTGACCGATTGTCTGCTCCTTTGGGGTATCTGTCCACTTGACAGGGATGGGTCTTGGGACTCCTGTGGCTGGCCACCTGGCCACCTGTCTGCTCCTGGGAGGAGTGTGGGAATGCTCCCAGTTCTGCAGAGCAGGTTGGTATCATTCTTTTTAATAAATAGGGATTAGCATAGTGTTTTTCACATTGGTGTGCACTTTAGAATCACCTGGGTATCTTTTTAGTTTTTTTTTTTTTTTTTTTTTTTTTCCTGCAGTAACGGGCCTCTCACTGCTGGGGCCTCTCCCGTTGCGGAGCACAGGCTCTGGACGTGCAGGCCCAGCGGCCATGGCCCACGGGCCCAGCCGCTCCGCGGCACGTGGGGTCCTCCCGGACTGGGGCACGAACCCGCGTCCCCCGCATCGGCAGGCGGACGGACTCCCAACCCCTGTGCCACCAGGGAAGCCCCCCTGGGTATCTTTTTAAAACCCCAAAGCTCAGGCCATACCCCTAACTAATAATCTTTGATGGTGGGAAACAGATACTTGTATTTTTGGAAGCTCCTCAGATGGTTTCAAATGTGCAGGTAAATTTGGAAACCACTGGATTAGTGGTTAAAAGTTTTATTCACACACACACACACACACACACACACACACACACACACACACACACACACACACACACACACACACACACACACACACACACTTATTTAAACAGATGTAGAACCAGGTGTTCCCCTGGAATGAGCAGGATGGGAAAGGCGTTCTTTGTCCCAGCACCGTGGGCAGAAGCGAGTCATGGGTTTCCTTGGACCAGACCTCCCTTCACAGCCCGTCCCTGTTAGGTGTGCTGGACCAGAAGCTGCCTCAAGGAAAGTTCTGCGAGACTGTTTGAGCTGCAAGGTGACCTAGCTGGGTATTCAGATGTAAGTGAGCCGTCACTTCAAAGAAAACAACTCGCGGTGTTCACTGCTGAGATAAAACTGAAGCTTGCAAACGAAAGAAAATTAGACTTTTGGGAAACAGTGACCTTGACAGTTTCCCAACGCTTAAACGACTTTTCTGATGAGATCAGTGGTGATGTTAACAAATGTGTTTTTAAAATATTATATAATGAAAGGTGTCAACATTTGGAGGAGCTGATCATAACTCAGCGAACCAATATCCAGATGACCAGTTCCTGATATTACAGAACCATGCACGAGTGGAAGATCCAGTAGAAGTGCAAGGTAGACCAAGGGATTTTACTGTAACAGCATATGAAAAGTCCACATTATTAAAAAGAATGTGAAGAAACTACCACTTGCTGAGGTTACTTGCAAGTACTGATGCAGTATAAAAGAATACCACAGATTTCTGAAAATGCTGTTGAAGTACTTCTTCCTTTTCCAAATACGTATCTGTGTGAAATCAGAGTCTCTTCATAGACTTCAACCAAAATAACATATTACAGCAGATTGACTGCAGAGGCAGATAGGAAAATCCAGGTGTCTTTGATAAGCCAGACATTGAAGAGGTTCGCAAAAATATTAAACAGTGCCACTCTACTGAATAAATTTTTGCAAACATAGCTATTTTTATAAAAAAATATACTATCTACATGTGTAACATGTTTATTATTTTTAAAATAAATCAATAAATACTTTAAAATTGCTCAGTTTTAATTTCTAATACAGTAAATACCGATAGATATAACCCATGTAAAAAAGTTCTGTGGGGTCCTCGGTAATTTTCAAGAGTGTAAAGGATCCTAAAGACCCAGAAGTTTGAGAACCGCCGTTATGAGAGTTGAAAAAAAATAGCAGTGTCAACAGGAATGCTCGCTTGTCTCGTCACCTCATGGGAGAGTGTGAGTTTCCCATCCTGTTCTCCCAGGATCCACCTCTTGTAAATCTGGAGTCATCTTACTTTGTCTGCCAGTTTTTACTCTCTTTTCAACATCCTTCTCCCGCCCTTCTTGGGAAGAGGCTGCTAGTTGCCCCCCAATATCCGTTCTTCCTTTCTTCTGTAGTAAAAGAACCTCAGATTTTATCTGCCACGTGACTGACTGAGGGAAAAAAGACTGAGTTCCTGGCCTTGTAGCTGGTGTAGACATGAGACCAAATTCTGGCCAATGGGGTCCAGGTAGAAATGGCACAGACGACTCCTGGGAAGTGTGCTTGAAGGGGGTGGGGGCATGCCTCTTCCTCTTCTTCGTTTCTGCTAACTAAAGTGTGGAAAAGAATCACACCGTTTGGTTGGGAGATTTGGAAAACTGGAAAGAGCCCGGGTCCTTCAGAACTCTGGAACAGCCAATCGAACTGATATGATGCCCAGAGAGGAGGTCAGTCAGTACCCGACAGATCTCACGCTGGCCTGTGCATATGGCAACTCTCCTCAGGAAAAGCAGAGCTGATGCTGACAGACTAGTTCTTTGACCCTCAGAAAGTTCTGCCGAGCCAGTAAGTGGCACTAAGGTTGTCAGGATAAATGACTTCCATCAGGAGAGCTGCCTAGTAACAAGTGATCCCCTTCAACATTCCTCATCTGGCGAGAACCCTGACTGATATTTTCTCATCCACTTGTCAAGTCATCTGAATTTATGGTGTAGCTTTAGGCTGATTCTTTCACAAAAGGTATTAAAATGGACCAATGACTACTGTCAGCCCGATCGAGGTCCTGCCTTACACCAAAACCCAAAGCAGCCTGCCCCTACCAAAGTTTGCACGAATCTAATTCGTGTTAGTAGGGGCACCTTATCTCTCCTCTCTTAAGGACAGAGGGCTGGAAAGAAGATAAGAGAAGTAAGAAATAACATGTATTGGTGAAGACGTGAAGAAAATGGGACACTTGTGCACTGTTGGTGGGAATGTAAATTGGTGCAGCCACTACGGAAAGCAGTATGGAGCTTCCTCAAAAAATTAAAAAATAGAACTACCGTATGATCCAGCAATTCTACTTCTGGGTATTTATCTGAAGAAAAAGAAAACACTAACTCAAAAAGATATCTGCACCCACGTGTTCACTGCAGCTTTATATACAACAGCCAAGATATGGAAACAAGCTAAGTGTCCACTGATGGGTGAATGGATAAATTGTGGTATACACATACAATGGAATACTATTCAGGCATAAAAAAGAATGAAATCTTGCCATGTGTGGCAACATGGATGGACTTTGAGGACGTTATGCTAAGTGAAATAAGTCCAACAGAGAAGGACAGATACCGTATGATCTCACTTATATGTGGAGTCCTAAAAACAAAACAAAACAAAAATCAAGCTCACAGATAACAGAGCAGATTGGTGGTCGCCAGAGGCAAGGGTAGGGGAGTCAAGGGGTCAAAAGGTAAAAAGAAAAAAGCCAACCACATAGGTGGTTATATACACCAAGTCAGGAGATCTGATGAATCAACGATTAACTGGAGCAATCAGCCATTTAAATCTATGTTCCTCCTTAGTTAGTTCCAACTAGAAAAAAAAAAGGAGATGCTCATTCTTGTAAATACAACTTCTAATTTTTTTTTTTTTTTGGTACGCGGGTCTCTCACTGCCGTGCCCTCTCCCGCCGCGGAGCACAGGCTCCGGACACGCAGGCTCAGCGGCCATGGCTTACGGGCCCAGCCGCTCTGCGGCATGTGGGATCTTCCCAGACCGGGGCACGAACCCGTGTCCCCTGCATTGGCAGGCGGACTCTCAACCACTGAGCCACCAGGGAAGCCCACAACTTCTAATTTTTAAGGAATTATAATTCTGTCACTGACAAATAAGATTTGTAACTGCAATTTAAAAATAGCAATGTCATATCTAAAAATCTTGTGGGATATTTAAAAATATGGCCTTTAAATTTATACATGAAAAAAACTGTATTTGAGGAAAAATTCATAGAAATGGTAGAAAACGTTGACCATTCAATGAGTATCCTTTGTCTGAAATTGGCATTGAAACTGATATTCACTCCACCTGGCCTGGTACATCTAGAACACTTATTTATTTTAGTCCAGACCAGTTAGATGGCCCTTTATATGGCAATAAAAAATCCAAACAAACGAAAAAAGAAGTTAAGAGCAGATTTAACTAACGTTTAGTAACTGACTGCTCCATGCCGGGAACTATGCTGAGTGTTTCCACATACATTATCTCACCAAATTTTTACCGTATCCTAGGAGGTCGCTATTTCACTGAAATCTAAAATGATTACAAATGTTACACAAAGATTGACTCACATTGGATCATTTCATCTTATTATACCACTGCATCCATAAATACATCAGAATGAACTTCTAAAAGATAATAGCTTTTAAAAAATAAAATAACAGGGCTTCCCTGGTGGCGCAGTGGTTGAGAGTCCGCCTGCCGATGCAGGGGACACGGGTTCGTGCCCCAGTCCGGGAAGATCCCACATGCCGCGGAGCGGCTGGGCCCGTGAGCCATGGCCGCTGAGCCTGCGCGTCCAGAGCCTGTGCTCCGCAACGGGAGAGGCCACAGCAGTGAGAGGCCCGCGTACCGCAAAATAAATAAATAAATAAATTAATTAATTAAAAAAATAACAGCAATCTTATTATCACACCTAAAAAAAAAAAAATCAACATCAATTCCTTAATATCATCAAATACCCTTGTTTCAATTAGTTTGGATAAGGATCCAAACAAGGTATACACGTAGATGTATCCCAAATCTATTAAGTCATAGGATACTCCTCCTCCTTTTCTCCTTGCAATTCATTTGTTAAAGAAACTGGTTTGTTTGTCCTGTAGAATTCCCCACATTTTTGTAATTTTATCTCTATAATATCATTTAGTATGTTCCTCTGACCTCTATTTCCTGCAAACTAGTAGTTCTAACTAGAGACTTGATCAGATTCACGTTCAAGTTCTTTACAAGGATGTCTCGTAAGTGGCGGTACCCTCTTCCTATTGCATCTTCTTGTGGTATAAAGATTGATGGATGAGTCCAGGTGTCGTCAGCCTGACCCACTCCTCAGAAAGTTCCCCATCAGCTTCTCATCTGATAGATTTAGCAACCGGTGATGATCTTTGCCTAGATCCAATGTATCATTAGGGATTGTAGAATAACGACATTCTTTTTATTTTTAAATCAGGTTTACTGAGGTATAGTTTATACAAACTAAAATTTATCCTTTTAAGTAAATAGTGTGATGAGTTTTGACAAATGTGTGTAGTCATGTGATCATCACAACAGTCAAGATATAGAGCATTCCCAGCACCCAGAAAAGTTCTGCAGGAAATTCAGTCCTTCAGCCCCTACCTCCTGGCAACCAATGGGTTTTCTGTCCCTATGGTTTTGGCTTTTCTAGAATGTCACATAAATGGAATCTTATAATGTGTAATGTTTTGAGTCTGCCTTCTTTCATGAGCAAAATGCTTCTGAGATTCATCCATGCAGTGTGTATCAGTAGTTCTGTTCCTTTTCGTTATTGATGAGTGTGGAATGTATGGATGTTACAACTGTGTATCCACTCATCAGCTGATGGTCATTTGGGTTGTTTCCAGTTTTGAGCTATCATGAATAAAACTGCTGTGGACATTACTGGACAGATTTCCGTGTGGGCTTACATTGTCAGCTCTCTGATAGGTGGTTAGAAGAAGAATTCTGTATGGTGAGTGCATATGTGTAAGAAACTACCAGTTGTTTTTCAAAGTGGCTGTATGATTTTACATTTCCACCAACAATATGTGAGCGTTCTCGTTGTTCCAAATCCTCCTCTTTATTTGGTGCTGTCAGTCTTTTTTTTTTTATTTTGGCCAATCTAGTGCATGTGTAGTGAATAAGTAACTGTGGTTTTAATTTGCATTTTCCTGATAACTAATGATTTGAGTATCTTTTCAAATGCTTATTGGCCAATTTGATATCATTTTTGGTGAAGTGTTTGTTCAAATCTTTTGTCCATTTTTAAATTAGATAGTTTGTCTTGTAATTGAGTTGTTATTCAAGTGATGATAATCTTACTCTATAGTCCTACATTTAACAGTTGCAATTCTATAAGGAAGTTTTCTTTCATCAATTATTTTGTAACTTTGAAGTATAACTTGTACAAGGAACAGGATAAATGCTCGGCTCTTCCTCACTATTTACCAGTTTTATAATCATTTGACCCCTTAGCCTCATCCAAAAGCTTCTTGATGTGATTTTTATTATGACCTTATGGATTTTAACATATTTTAGGTTATCTCACTCATTATTGCTTTATTCTTTGGTGATTAAATTATCCCATCTTTGACTAGTGGGAGGCCTTTCAAGTTGGTTCCTGTGTCTTTCTGACATGACTACAGTAGTTTCTGACAGTTTTACTTTCTGATCTGATCTCTGACAGTTTTACTTTCTGATCTGATAAGATTTTCTGGCTCTTCTTATACATTTCCTATCTACGTAGTAAACAGTGTGGTCTTGCCCACAGAGAGGTCTGGCCTTCGCCCTGGCTTCTGGGAGGTAATATCAATTCTGGGAGGCAATGTCATACCTGACAGAAATGTCTTTGTTTAGGGTGGAGCTGGCCACAACTGATAGTCTTACAGGGAGGGCTGGCCATGCCAGAGACACACCACATGATTGAGGGTGGAAATCTGGGGTACTGTGGTATTGGTCAAACTGGAGACTGGTATCAACCATGTGAGCAATCAATCAATCATACCTAAGTAATGGAACCCCCCAAACAACTTCGGACACCGAGGCTCAGGTACGCTTCCTTGGTTGTCAGTATGCCAAGTGCATTGTCACATGTTGGTGCTGGGAGGGTAATGTGTGGGTCCTGACTCTATGGGGTGGACAACAGCGGCTCTGTGTCTGGAACCTTTCCTGACTATGCCCTTTGCATCCCTTATTCTGGCTGATTTTAATCTGTATCCTTTCCCTGTAATAAACTGTGACCATAAGTATAATAGCTTTCTGTGAATTGTGTGTGGTCTAGCAAATTACTGAAACTGAGGATAGTTTTGGGAGCTCCCGGAACTTGCGGTTGGCATGAGAAGTGAGGGCAGTGCTGGAGGCTGTGACAGCTAGCTTGCAGTTTGGTTAACTCCAGGCTAACGGCCTCAGATTGGCAGCCAGTTATTTCTCTAAGGATCTGTCTTCTTTCAGTGAGAAATGGAATTATATATACCACAGTAGAATTTATACACCACCCCTGGGTGCCAGGGATACTCACTGCTACTGAGTGGATGGTCATTGTTTCCAGGACTTTTCTGTGAACAGAGCTAGAAAAGCTTTTCTCTCTCTCTTTTAAAGAGAAAATCTAGCACAACTTCATACGGATATTTCCAATTAATATTTAGGAGTACAGATTTTTATATCTTTGATTTTATAGTTGTATCTTTTACACTGAAAATTTTGGTATCTATAACAAATAAACATTTACTTATTTGCTTTATCCTACTATACAATATTTTCAGAATAACAATGTCAACGTTATTACCAACAACGTGATAACTGGAAACAATTTAAGATTTCTTTCTAGTTCTTTTCTGCCTTTGGAAATACAGTCAAATTTCAGATCACCTGAAACAGTTCCTCCATGTGTGGCTAAGCCATCTGCTCAATGGCTTACTGAGGTCCATTTATTTTATGTTTCTTGATTTTTAGGAACTGCCTTTGCCCTCTTATTTCTTTAACTTTGACTGAACCTTGTTTTATATTTGACCTAAACCCTGTGCTTGGTTCTAAGAGTCAAATCCACAGAGATCTAGCTTCTACTCCTGTCCCATTTTTACGTTTTACACGTTTTCACGGCCCACAATACTCCATTATAGTGAATTTTAAATTGTGGATAAAAGACGTAAGCCAGCATGTTTATTGGATGAGAATGCTATTGCTAAGGTAACGCTTAGAAGAGTAGACTTGATTCTTAAGGTTAAATTCTTCCTTTGTCTATATCATTAAGTTTTAGTAAGCTCTGTTTTGTATAGCAACTGCAATGGTAAACTTTAGTGCTACACAGCTGAACTGTCACAAAATCAAAATACTTAAAATTATAAATCTTAATTTACTGAGGACTATAATTAAGATAGAAGTTCTTAAACAATGAACACTGACATAATATTACTGTCACTCAGGTGGCCTTAGGCACAGCCGCGTCATCATATCTCTTGGGGACTTGTGGACCAAAGGGTGACAACACCATGACAAGTGTTCTCTGTTCTCACCCCTCTGCCCACTTCCGTGGCTGCAGCCCTCAGCAGTGTCCCTGCTCTACCACTTGCCTCTGAGTGAGTTCCTCTGCGTCCACGGTTCTACATTCCCTGTATATGCTAAAGAAAACTTTTCTCTTTAATATATACATGAGTTTAAATTTTAAGGAAGATGACTCAAGAACTTACCAGCCCATAGGTCCCATTGTCTCTGCTCTTGTTTTCCCACGTTTTGCCTCTTTAAGGAGTTCTTCTATTGCTTTCCTGGTGGGAAAAAGGAAGAAATTTGAGAGAATTTTAGTCACCCCACTAAATTCTGAAAATCAATTTGTTCCACGTTTGTGATCCTGGGAAAGAAAGAGCTTTTGAAGCATTAAACTTCAAAATTGGGGGAGAAATTTAAAAAAATGTTTTAAAATGGTTGATAGTTTTGAATACATAAAAATTAAAAAGAAACCTTTTCCATATAGGGGAAGAGCACTGAAGAGAAAATTAAAGGCAAAATGACGAATTATATCCATATTAAAAATGTTCAAACGCACTATTATTCTAAGAAATACTAATTAACCCAACAATGATGAATCTGTTTCTGCTCATCAGTTAGTGAGGGAGTGGAGAAATGGATATTCTTTTCTCTACCAACAGGGACTAAAGCTGATATAACATTTCTGGAGAACAACTGGAAACATGATAAAGAGCCGTAAAAATAAAACATACATGTTGACCTAAAAATTCCACCTTATTCTAAGAAAAATTCAACTAAGTATGCAAAACTATATGTACAAGGATACGCATTCAAAACCTTAACAGCTAAAGAAAAAGAACAGAAAGCTTAAACGGTTACTAAAAAGGGATTGTTTAAATAAATCATGGCATATCCACACAGCGGAAGATTAGGCAGTTGTTAAAAATGAAGACAAATGCTTGGCACAGCAAGACATTCATAACATGTTAAGTGTATAAATCTGGGAACAAAAGAGTATGTATAGGATAATTTTATTTTAAATTTATTTACATGTACCTATTGCACAGGGAAACATTTGGAGGGATGTTACCAAAACGATAAGTTTTGGGCAGATTTTTAGTTTTTTGTTTGCTTCTCTGCATTTTCTGTTTTTTCTAGAGTGAATCTGTATTATTTGTGTAATTTTTAGAAAGAGGCTTTTTAAAAGCCTAGAAGACATATTTATCAACCATACTCCGAGACTTTATCACATATAATCCTGTGCAAGGTGTCATGGGTAGTACGATAGGACCATGGTCATCCCTGACTTTAATATTACCTATGATATAGCAATAATAAAGTTAAGAAAAAGAGAGGTATCACGTTGCAAACAACAATAGTCCAAAGACAGAACTATAATTCTAATCACAAAATTTGAAACTTTTTAATAATTATAAATATTATTATAATTATAATAATATTATAATATTATAATAATTGTAATAATTATAATTATTATAATATAATAATTCTATTATTAAAATATAATATCAATAATTATATATTGATTCTATATAAAAACATTTAATTACACTCTTACAGTACTACTCTAGGTACAATTCACATAGTCCTTAATGATATTACCATTCTGTTAGTTTATAAGAATGTTTTATTTTATACTGATTTTTATTTTATCAAAGCATGCATATAGCTTAAAGAGCAAAATATTATTTAAAGACTTAAAATGAAATACAGCAGTCTTCTGCATCAACCTTCCTTACCCACCAAAAAAACCAATTTCAACTCCTTCTTATCTGTTTCTCCTGGTATTCACCTCCATATTTCTAATAGTATTCTTTCAAACTATTTCACCACCCTCTTCATCCTCAACAGATATATCTGGCTATTTTTCTATAATTTACACAAGTTTTAATAAACTCCTATTAATAGTGAGATCTTTAAAAAAAATGCCATTTCAGCTAACTCAGCAGCTGGACACTTTCTAATCCATCCTGGGAGGGCCCACGGATGGGCTGATGAAAAACTGAAACGCTGACCAGCTTGTCTGCTTCTTGCGCCTGGACTCAATCAGATCAGGTGTCATAGCCCAGCCTCCAGGTGTCGGGAGTACTAAGTGCATGTGACACCACAGAGCCTTCTTCCATCTCTTTAAAATAATAATACATCCTATGGATGTGATCTGAGGACTTTGTCTCATAGAGTATTTCGGGAAAGATTTATCCTCTCTGGCTCCAAAACAGAGATCCTTCTTCACCCTTATAGATGTAAGCAAAAAAAAACCAAAGGGTAAAAATATGCCAAATACACCCCTGCCTTCCCATCAATTAGAGTGGTAGCTTTCAAAAAAACAAAAAAAACAACCAGAAAATCAATCATCCTGGATCCATCCATATGTCCTCTCTCCTGACAACAGACACAGTTAAAAATCATCAGTGAAAGAACCTGCTTGGGCAGTTCCCCAATTATGAACAAACTATGTATCAGTGACAGATGAAGTAGAATGCATTTTCCCATAAAAACTGTTAAAACGTTTGCCCAGCTTTCTGGACATGCCTACGAAAGCCAGTTTGTGTCACGCTACAGTTGGGATGCTGTACATCTGCAGGAAGCAATACTCGGTCAAGAACCGTGCCGAGATCCTGCAGGCCTAGTCTAGGCACCTTCCAGAGCGTGAAGTTGGACGTGGATTCTTCTGTAGTTGTGATTTCACTGAAAACTGTCTCCAGTGCTGTGCTTAACTTTCTCTGCCGTGATTAAGGATACCTTCTGACTTACAACGACAGCCCAAGAGAAAAGAAGGTGTAAGTATGAGAAAGACTGCCTGGGGTGAACCAGTTCACCAGTGAGGAAAGACGGTGACAGGTCGGGAGCAGACAGGGCAGAACCCAGGCCCAGCAGACTGCCTGCGACTGAGGCGTTTGTTACTGTTTGGACAACTCATGTTGTCACGAGCTTTACGGTTTACAAAGCACTGTCCCATCTGAACATGACAACATAGTCATCACGACCAGTGTTCAGATGAGGAAGGAGGTACCGGGGACACTGAGAGCAGTGGGGAGGACCAAAACAAAACAAAAGGACCTGTGGGTTTAAGGGTACCTGCCCTCCATCTTCCTATCATACTTCCCGTCTCCTCCACAAACATTTGCACGACAAGTCCTGGAGAAGCCCTTTTCTCATTATCATTAAAAGGCAAAAAATAAAGTAAATGCAAAAGGGGAAAAAAAAAAAAAAAAGCCCTGACAGAGCTGCCACTGCTTCCGCACTCATTCAGAGAACTGCAGAGGCAGAGGAACGGAGGGCTGCTCAGACTTTGTCCTAAGAATGTGGGGCATTCGCTGTGTCCCACCCACACTCTGCACGAGCTCCTTCTGCAGGGCTTTCCTTCCAAATAGGAAAGCAACTTCTAGCAATCATGTGTTTTGTCCTTGAAATAACAACATCACCTTCAAAATCAACAGGAAAAAAAATTAGAAAGTCAGGTAGTTTTCCTCACTCCTGTAGCCTCTGTTGTTTTTTCTGGAACTCTCGCTAATGAATTCTCGGGTAAGGAGATAACAAAGTCAGTTTCTACCACACATTATCACAGAGGCTAGATACTTAAATTATCAAAGATTATGAAACATCGGCATCATGAAACAAGATAGTTTTTAATGAGATTGTGAAACAGAAGTGTAAACTGCAATTAAAATACAGGAACAGCAAACAGTAGGAGAATATATAAGAACTAAGTACAACAAGGACTTGAACAATTAAATTTCAGACACAAATTTAAGTACCATAATTTTTATGCTTAGATCCTTTAAGCATCTTAAAGGTTTCTTTGTAAAACAAATCCATTGTATTAGAATAGACAGTCCGGTGCAAACAAGAAGTCCCAGAAAGCCAGGTCATTAAGCAGACAGTTTCTTGGGCACAGGAACAAGCTACAATCGGTTTTCAGTGATCCATGTGTGTATTATCCACAGACAATTTTCCATCCTAGCTCAGCTTCTTCAGGCCTGCCTGTTCATCCCATTAGCCAGCTGGTACATCCTTGTACAACGTACACTGATCATAATAGCAGCTTAAATAAAACCCGAGTGGGAACACAAATCTGGTGCTAAATCGCCTTAAAATCCAAAGTCAAACAAATTAGTTTTGAGTTATCTGGGTCTGTGGTCCTTTATACTCACATAAATCAACTGAGAGTTAACTATATCACTATAGCGAAAGGGTAGCAAGATATTTAAGGCAACTAAAATGAAACAACAGAAAATTAAATAATGAAGAACACAAGAAAATGAGATTTTTAAAGAAATAATATCAGAGAAGCTAAATATCAAGTAATTGCTCAAAAAAAGACCTCAACATATACTTTCTTGAGAAATGGTGAAGGAAAGCGCTGTGGACTCAATGTTTGTGTCCCTCCCTCCCCAAACTTAGATGTTGAAATCCTAGCTCCCGATGTAATGGTATTAGGAGGTGGGGCCTTTGGGGGAGGTGATTGGTGCCCTTATAAAAGAGACCCCAGAGAGCTCTTTCCTCCCTTCTGCCATGTGGGGACACAGGGAGAAGATGGGCCCTCACCAGACACCGAATCTGCTGGCAACTGGCTCTCAGACCTCCCGCCTCCAGAACTGTTAGAAATAAATGTTTGCTGTTTAAACCACTTAGTCCATGGTCTTTTTATTACAGCAGCCAGACAGCACATTCGTGGGCTGTAGCTTTGCTAGTCCAGAAGCCCAATTTGGCCGGGACAGCGGCTGGACGGCAGCACCATATCTGCCGTCGTGTGCATGGGAAGCTTTGCCTGGGCTGCACCCTGCCCAGGGCTCTTCCTGCAGCTACATCCTCACCACCGGACGCTCAGGTCAGAGGTCACCTTCTCCACCAGCCCTTCCTCATCTCCCCACCGGTGCCTCATCAATAGATATTATAAAACCGCCTTTACTTTAGGGCCGATGTACCATACTTCTAAATATTTAAGTTACATTTAAAAACCATTAAATAAAACATATTCATTCCTCCTACCATGACAAATACACCTTCATTACAATAAAAATTTAAATGTGTAAACTCTGTATGGTGATAGATGGTAACCAGACTTGTCGTGGCCATCACTTTGTAATGTATAAAAATATAGAATCACTATGTTGTACACCTGAAGCTAATATAAAATTGTAAGTCAGCTGTACTTAAAAAAAATGTGTAAAGCTATGATTTTTAAAAATTTAAGTTAGTGAAATATGAGATAATAGAATTAACTCCCTGCACACATTGATTATTCTCTTAATGGGTTGGTAATATTTAGATGAATACATAAAGACAGAAAATTTATATATATCTTTATTCCATAAAATTTATTTTCTTGCCTTTATTTCAGCAAAATCACTGATCATATTGTTATGATCAAGATTTTCATATAAAGTAAGTTCTATGGACTGTAATAATCTAAAGTATTAAAAAACAAAGTGTAACCATTCAACATGGACCAAATTGTAGTATATTGTCAAAATGTAAATTAACATAAATGTAAAAAACTGAAAACCTAAATTTTGAATGTTTTTAAGTTTCCCTGTAGATTAATGAATCAGTAACAAACCTCCTGTATGTTCTCCAAGACCTACACATATACAAATGTACGAGTAATCTGATCTAACATTAAATGTTAGTCTCCAAGTATAACTATTCCTCATACTGAACTAAGTCATGAGAACCTCCAGAACACTGAACTGAAATCCTGAGACAAGCAAGCAAAGGGAAGCTTAGCTCTGCTGGGAAACAATATTTCCTTATGGCAAAACCTCCTGCACTCACGCTGAAAAGAAGGTTTTGACAAGTTAATGTGTCTTTTTTCTTCCGAACACTGCGCGGCTCACATCCTTCCTGGACTCTGAAGCAGTGTGCGCTCTGATGTCAACAGGGCACAGCCCCCCATCGCCACGGACCCCACAGTTTCCTTTCATTCAGGGACACAGGTCAAAACAAGAGGAGGGTGTTTCCTGGGCTAGGAACTGCACTGACGGAAGATCTGCACGTTTGTGACACATGGGGCTGCCCAGGTTCAAGGAAACTCTCCTTTGAATATCGATATAATAAGCACTTAATATGCACCACTGGGGATATGATGAAAAATAATGATGGCAGCAGTACCTATGTGCCATGTATCTTACACTTAATCCTCACAACTCCTCTAGGTAACTACTATTTCATTGATAAGGAGAAAATAAAGAGTGAAGAAACTGGGGCTGGGATGTGAACCCGGGCAGTTGACTTTTAACTGACCCTGACACTACAGTTCTGGTGAAGGCGAGACCCCCAGCCTCGACACAGCTGAGCCCTGTGAGAGGAAGGCCATGGGAGGGCTGGCAGCACGTTTTACTGCGATTATTTGCAGTCACGACAAGACTGCTGTGGTGAAGGCAGAACTCCCGTCTCCTCACCTGGACTTGGACCGTCTCAAATGTCCACAGCTACCCATCCTGCGTGACCTCAGAGGGTGGGTTATTATTACAGCGAGATGACTTCTTCAGGTAATACGTGGGCTGACTTCTATTAGTTTAGCTCTTAGAGGGAAACCTTATCTCTCAGGTCATAAAACACCTCACCTGAGGAATGACCTCATAATGAAGTCACCTCATTGTCAAAGTAGTAAGTATTTCTGCAAATATTTATTCTTAAATCCCGATTAAGGAGCCACACACAGAAAATACAGTGATTCATTTTCAGTTCATATTATAGGACCTAGTTAAATGTGCCACGGTAAATCGTGTATTGTGAAGACAAGCATCTCTTACTGAAAAAACTCTGTGCAGGTGGGGTGGGGATGGCAGAGAACTACCTTAGAAGATAGTAAACTCTAAATAGAAAAGCCTGTGAATTATACCATTGCCAGGAACAACGTGTCTGTCTGATAGGTCAATTAAGTTTAAAAGTATATAAAGTATACACGTGCCTTACTAAAAGATTAGTTGGGAGAAGTAAACTCAGTCAAAGAATGTAAGGTCAAAATAATTATTGAGGTCTCTTACTCCGTGAAAGCATTTTGTTATCTCTTTATAAAATTCAAACTCTCACCCAATAGCTGTTCGAAATGCAAAAAGGAAAAAAATCACAACGATTGAACAAAAGGAAACATTGCGATAGAAGGCCTCTAGGGCTCGCCTCCGCAGCCTTCTTCAGTGAGGCCTGGCGCTTGGCGCACTGCCCTTCGGTAAACACGCCACACACCAGAAAAGCCACCTCGCCCATCGCGTGGTCTGCAAATCACTCTCTTAATCCTAAAAGAGCTTTATTTTATACCAGAGATCTGCGGGTTTCTGCAGACTGTCCTAAAGGACCCTTCAGAGCTCTTGGATCGCAGCCCCATCCAAGGACGGCCTATTCAGCAGAAGGCCTGGTCAGCCCACTGAAGGCGTTTCCCTCAGCTGTGTCAGGGCTGCAGCAGTCTGCTGAAAACAAGCCATCCACCCCATGTGCATCTCAGTGTCTGATTCATCAAATGATTATAAACTATACTTGGAGGTAAGAGCCAAGGAATGGGGAAAATATAGAATATTCCAGAATGTGTAGGATTTCCTAATCAATTCAGGCTCTTTAAAAAGTGTTTTCCTTTCAACTGCATTAAGCAGTGTTGAACCCAGGAAGAAAACATACTGATGCTTCTAATTCTTAGAAGTCCCGCAATACACAATGAGATGGGAGGAAGAGAAAGCCTGTGTTCCTTAGCGACCAGCGCAGGTTCAATGGCTGCCTGGGCGCCCCTCAGTACAAGGCAAGAGACGACGAAACAGAGGGTGCAGCCCCTCCCAGCCCCCACTCTGTGCACCTCCAGACCCAGCCTCATCTTGAGCACCAGGTGTGTCCTGTCTTCCACACTTTAGGTATCAAGGGGTACTTTGAGAGGGATGGTAGTTTCTCCTACAAAACTGGCTGGGAGAGTTTCTGAAAAAAAATAGTACATATACACACAGACAACATTTTCTACCTCAGTCATTAAATACAAGAATCTACTATACAAAATAATTTATTGAAAACAACCAGTGAATTCTTGACTCTTCGTAAACTCTTTAGCGTCAAGTTTCAAGTTGTCTTTAGGGGCTAATGCACATGACAATGAATTTAAGAAGGACAAGGCAATTTTCAATCCCATTTTCCAATTTAAAAAAAATCTTAGTTAATATAATACAAGTGCTTTGGGGAAAAAATTCTACATTGCTATAATGTAGTTAATAGAATTGAGCAGTTAGACACACACACACACAGACTTGGGGAGTAGTGTCTCTGTGAGGAAAATGTTTATAAAAGTTCAAAGTTCTACTGAACTTAGATGGCTCAAGGAACAAGTCAGCCAAAACTGCACAACTGTGCAAGCAAGGCTTTACGTTTACTTATAAAGACCCGAGATGCTTCCCTCGTAGCTGGCAGAAGTCATAGACTGTTGCAGTGCAAACATCCTTACAGACGCTGAATTCAACAGCACAGGAGGGACCACTAGAAAGGCTGCAGAGATGGCCAAAGGGTAGGAACCAGCACATGGGGACTAAACGCTACAGGAGGAAAGCCCAAAGCATGGAAAATTCCATTACTGATTAATCCTATCTTTAGGTTTATATCATACCATGCAAACAATACATCAACTGCCAAAAGAAAGAATCCGGAGAGGATAATACAATTGGTGATTTTGGCATCAGAAACCAGCTGCAAGACAGTCAAGAACTAGTGAACTCTGAAGTCCCACTTCATTATTCTGCCTTGTAAATTACTTACAAGTGGTGCTGTTAGCCAAGAAGGGAAATATGGAAGCATGTTCTGGAGCAGATGTTTCACTGTACATTTCAGGAAATATCAAGACACAACACAATCCTCTCCTGGCCCTTTTTACTGCTGTGCTTGAAGTAGCTGCACATATTAGAATCATCTTGTCTGCTACTGAAATACCACCCATCCTTAGGGATGGGACAGCAGCTGCAGTTTAACTGGATGGAGCAGTGCTAATGAAGAGTTCAGGACTGTGTTAAAAATGGAATAGGTACCCAACCGAGACAGCAGGGAAAGCTCTGAGAGACAGATCGTGCTGATTATACAAACAGCATCATTTGGCCTGCTCCCAAGGTGTGATAATGGGCTTACAAAAAAAGGGCACTGCGTTTTCAATACAAATGTTCAGGACCACACTTTCACAGCTCATTTGAAATATCAACCCCCTAAATTCACAATTCTCCCTTAGCATTTGCTTGATAGAAATCGGGCCATATGCTAAACTTCTGTATTAATTCCTACACATTCAGTGTTCCCAGAGAGACCTCAAATCCAAGTACTTACAAGGCTCTTTTTACTATAACAGGCGAGGAAAGAAACCAAAGTGAATTAAAATGTTCAGGTAAAGATCCATTAAATATAATACTATATTATGAAAATGTAAGGGGAGTTTCCTGTTAGAGGTCATCTAATTTAACATTATCATATAAAGCCAAGGAAATGATGGTTTAGAGAGGTTAATAACTTGCCTAAAACTAAATAGTTACCTGACTTTTTTGGGGGGGGCGGGGGGAACATTTAATTCACAATTATATTTCTTCTCCCCCCACCCCCGGCCAGAACCTGGATGGCATGTTTCAGTCATCCTGGGGAGAAATTAGGAGGGGATAGACCATAATTATGATACTTCAGCCCAAGGTCATTACCTTTGGAGTATAACCTTACAAGGACCAGCACTAGTGTGTCTACAACTGTGTTATGAATCACACTAGAAGACCCCACCCAGTGATGGTTTACGGGAAACTGGGTCCTGGCTGCAGTCAGGGGTAGTGTTAACTGAAACTCACTCAGCCTGGAAAATGTTACTTGAAGTCATTTGCTGTAATTGCTTAATCATATAAAAATGAAAACCTATTTAAAAGTACCTAAATTATTAACTTCAAAGCAGGATAGATCAAAAGCTTTTACTATGGAAACTGTGTTTCATGTTGGAGAACAGTGTGGGACAGTGGGAGCCAGCTCCACTAGCCACCTGGGTGCTCTGGACAAGTTAAGTACCTTCTCTGAGTACGTTTCCTCTCCGTAAAATGAGCCTGAGCCCCGGCTCACAGATGCACTGCAAGGATTGAAAAAGATGAGCGGTACAGAGGGCTTTCTTTGCATTGATGTTTCTTGGGAGGGACAAGGGGTCATTTAGGTATCTGAATTTGCCAAAACAAAACTTTAATCTCAGTACCTCCTCTTTTCATTTATACTGTAAAGAAAAACTTGCAGAATGTTAATTTTTATCTGTTGCATATTTCTGTTTTGATGAAAAGCTCAGGGGTTATTTATCAGTGCAAATAATATAAAGGAAATTCTATCTTCCTATGGTTAAGTCAGAGGAAATTTCCTGTATCTAATGACAGGGAGATGGGCAGAGCCCCAGTCAGAACAGAATTCCCTCCCATGACCTATGAAATACATGATCAGAAACGAATTACATGAAAGCATCCTATCTCATATGCACAAAATGAAAGCCAGTGGTCCTGGCTCTTTGGCTTTTCAGACAGTTGTGTTCATTCGGGAACTAGGTCTGCTCCGTGCAAAGTCAGCAGCTGGGCAACTTCCTGGTGGATGTGACCAATACAGGGACAAGCTCTGGAAAGTTCAAGCTTGAGAGCAGAATCTCTCACCTGAGAAGTTCAGACTGAGTAGAATTACCTGATACTTGTTCTACTATTATACATTCTCTACCACATCTCTTGATGCTCTTAGAAGAGGGATCCAGCAGTTCCCACTTCCTAGGTTTGAACCAAGGACATGTTCAAGTCACCTTAGGAAAATGAGGAAGCGGCCACAGTGCAGTGGAGAGGATGATCCCAGTTCTGCCCTTACTGACTCTGTGATTTTTCTTGTCATCTTGGTTACACCATCTATAAAATGAAGATATCTCTACTACCCTTTCAGAGTTTGTATGGGGATCAAACACAATCATATATATAATTACTTTGTAGCTATAAAGCACTGAACAAATGTATTATCTTAAGAAAAATTTTAAATGGGTCTATAGTATCGATTGTTATATTGTTAACTAAAACACAAAAATACCATATAATAGTATGTATCATGTGCACGGTGATTAAGAGCAGAACATACGATCTCACTGACCCTCAGAAGAACCTTTTCAGTTATTGTCCCCTTTGTATGTGTTAGACCACTAAGGCTTAGGGAGGCTGCCTCATCCAGGGGCAAACCATCAGGGGACACCTGATCTGACCTGGACATCTGAGTCCTCTCCGCTCACACACACCCTTACTTTATCCCGTCCAGGAAGATGTCTTCTACCTTTTGAGGATGATCAAGTGCTGCTTTGGCATAACATCGATTAAAAAGTTAATGTACTTAAAGATAATGCCAATGAAGTTTAATAATATGGAAAATGATATTTTCATGAAGCGACTATTAGTAAGCCTATATCTACGTTCTTGACCAGATAGTCTGTAACTCAGTGACTCTTTTCATGGTTAAGTTTTATAGAAAACAGTCCCATTTCCAACACGTTTCAGCCTGAATTTAGAAATAAACAAGGATTACTGGTCAATAGTTTTGTCTCTCAAACTGAACTCTCTGGAGCACACGCTCTGGCAAAGCTTTCCTGTCTTCCTGCAGGGGGTAACACAGGCAACATCATGGACATAAAAGCTGAACCTCAGGGTTCAGGCTGTCTTCGGTTCATTCCACTCACTAGCCGTACAGCCTTAGGGCGGTTACTTAACTTCTCCAGACCTCAGTTTCTTTCTCTATAAATGGGAAACACATCATCTGCCTTGAAGGAGGTGTAAACTGGTTTGTCCACCTGGCTGGTCTTCTTACTTCAGTCACAGTTGCGTGTCTGCTTCTGGCTAGGAATAAGCCTAGCAATAAGCCTAGCTGGATTCTTCACGTCCGGGCTTGTTCTGAAGCACACTGCTCTCAGATGGCGACCAGCTTATTACAACAAGAAAACAGAAAGGGAACCTTTGGCATGCTTGCTGCAAGTCTGGGCAGCAGGCAGTGACGCACCTGCAGGCTGATACTCCTAAAGACTGACATTTTCAGCAGAACAGTTTTTTTTTTTTCTCTTCCAGTTTTATTGGGATATAACTGACATACAGCACTATATAAGATGTGCAGCATAATGATTTGACTCACATACATCATGAAATTATGACCACAGTAAATTCAGGGAACATCCATCATCTCATATAGATGCAACATTAAAAAAATAGAAAAAAACATTTTCCCTTGTGATGAGAACTCTTTAGGATTTACCCTCTTACCAACTTTCATATATAACATACAGCAGCGTTAACTGTATTTATCGTGTTGTACATCGCATCCCTAGTGTTCTTATTTATCTTATAACTAGAAGTTTGTACCTTGACTACTTTCATCCAGTTCCCCCTCTCCTCACCTCCTGCCTCTGGAAACCACAAATCTGGTCACTTTTCTATGAGTTGGTTTGTTTGTTTTTGAAGTATAATTGACCTACAACACTATGTTATTTCCTGGTATAAACACAGTGATTTGATATTTTTATACATTTCAAAATGATCACCATGATGTCTAGCTGTCACCTGTCACCATCAAAGATATTACATAATTATTGATTATATTCCCCACACTGTACATTTCATACCTGACTCATTTATTTTGTAACTAAAAGTCTGTACCTCTTAATCTCCCTCACCTATTTCTCTCCCTTCCCCAGCTCCCTCCTCTCTGGCAACTATCTGTTTTTCCTCTCTATCTATGACTCTGTTTCTGTTTAGTTATGTGTGTTCATTTGTTCTGTTTTTTTTAAGATTCCACATAAGTGATTTCACACAGTATATGTCTTTCTCTGTCTGATTTATTTCATATTACCTTCTGGGTCCATCCACGTTGTTGCAAATGGCAAGATTTCATTCTTTTTTATGGCTGAGTAATGTTCTGTCACGTACACATCTTCTTTATCTGTTCATCTATCGCTGGGCACTTAGGTTGCTTGTATATCTTGGCTATTGTAAATAATGCTGCAATGAAATAGGGGTGCATGTATCTTTTTGAATTAGTGTTTTTGTTTTCTTTGGATGAATACCCAGGAGTGGAATTGCTGGGCTGATGGTAGTTCTATTTTTAATTTTTTCAAGACACTTCATACTGTGCACCAATTGACACTCCCACCAGCAGTGTGGGAGGGCTCCCTTTCTCCACACCCTCACCAGCACTTGTTATTTCTTGTCTTTTTATAACAGCCGTTCTGACAGGTGTGAGGTGATATCTCATTGTGGTTTTAACTTGCATTTCCCTGATGAGACGTGTTGTTGAGCATCTTTTCATGTCCCAGCGGCAGAACAGTTTCTAATCATAAGGCTCTAGAATCCCCACTTTCCCCATCCATTTAATGACAAAGTACAGCCTTTGCCATGAAAACAAATAAACAAAAACCAGGAAAACAACTGTGGAACCAAGTCCTGAAGGCGTAGATTACAAGCTCTGATGGAGAACATAAATCCACCTCTTTTACTTTGATAGACACTGAACTTGGTGATTATACTTTTTTCTTCATCTTCAGGGAATGAGACGATAATTGACACTTATATCCCCAATTAAATATTAATCACTTCCGAATAAAAACCCTGTTAAGTATTCTAAACACCAGGATTTATGCTTAAGTATGCAGAACAGAGTTAAGCAAGCAAGCCAGGATCTGAAATAACTTTAGATGAGGAATCTCAATGATACGTCCCCCTCATCTTGAAATCTAAGCTCCAATGAAAATTCATTCTGAAATCCCATATAATTTACCAAGCATGGTGGTGAGAAATTAAGAGTTGTGGACCAAATGCTCTGAGGATCCCAGAGAAAACTGAAGAGTCTGTGCATCTTACTGTGGAGCTAATGTGATAAAAATGGCATAACAGATGTCAAATTATAGAATGCTTCATTTAATTCTCTGTTTGGTCTTATGATATGCTGACTTATATAGTAGGAAATATATGTTTGGTTTTCCTCCCATTCCTGACACAGAGCTCCTAAAACCATGGGGATTTCCTAATTGATGAGAGCTATAAAGCTGTCATTCGTTTTGATGAGGTGATTTTAGGGAAAGCCCTGGGTAACCTAAGGATGGGGGCTGGTCGCCAGGATAACCAATCGCTGATTAGAGAGTTGGAATTTCAGTCCCATCCGCAGACCTCTGGGGAGGAGAAAGGGGCTAGAGATTGAGTTCTACCACCAATGGCAATGATTTAATCAATTATGCCTGTGTAATGAAGCCTCCATAAAACCCCAAAAGGACAGGGTACAGAGAACTTCCGGGCTGGTGAGTGCGTGATTTGAGGAGAGGTGGTTGCCCAGAAAAGGCATGGAAACTTCACCCCCCCCGACCCCCCCACAGTCCTTGCCCATGCACCTCTTCATCTGGCTGTTCATCTGTATCCTTTATAATAAACTGATAAAAAGTAAGTAAATGTTTCTCTGAATTCCGTGAGCCACTCTAACAAATTAACTGGGCCCAGGGATGGGGTCATGAGAACTTCCGGTTTACAGCCAGTAGGTCAGAAGCACAGGTAAAACAACCTGGATTTGCAGCTGGCATCTGAAGTGGGGTTGGGTAGGTGCAGTCTTGTGGGACCGAGTGAGCTCTGATACTGTCTCCGGGCAGACAGTGTCAGAATTGCACTGCTTGACGGATTGCTTGATGGTGTTGGAAAACACACACTGGAGACCTTTATGTGCTATCAGGCCATATAAAGACTGGGATTTCTGACAGTTTCCAACCAAAACAAAGTTCATTTTCAATGGCAAAATAAAACTATGCGACACTACATCAGTTCACCCTATTAGATTTTATTTTTTGAAATATTATTGTCCAGTGAACTCCCCAAATCTGAAACCATACAGTAGGTATGTGAAGTAGAGCAGGTGCTCACAGAGTCAACAGCGGCTGCCTTGGGGGTCAGTGCTTATGACTATATGACTATGAGATGCACTCAATGGGAACCACTTCTGGCCTTTCAGATCCAAATAAAACAACACAGCCAACTTTTCTTAGCTCAGGTGACTTCTCTGGACTCCCCTACCACCTGGTCGATGCATGTGTAAGGTCTGAGTGGTTCCTGCTGTGCGGGATACTTGGTTGGGACTCCATCTCTGCCTGCTCTGGTCATGACCACCTTTGCTCAGTGAACTCCTCCCTGTGGCTCCCAGCATGTTGTCATCTCCATGTGGACAGAGTATGCAGCTGAAGACATACAACTAACGACAAACTTGTGGTTCTCAACCCCAAAGCTTATAGTTATTTCAGCATTACAAATTCAAATTCCGCTCTTAGGATATTCAGTTAAAAAATACAGAGTGTCCATCTTCTATTCATTCATGTGATAAATATTTTTTGAACACCTACTATGCTTCAGGCACTGCTCCAGGGGCTACAGAGACATCGGTGAACACAAAAGTCTCTGCCTTCATGAAGCTTATGTTATAGTATGTGTGTGTGGCAGGGGTGGGGGAGGAATAGATAATATAGAATAAATGCAACAAATAGGTGAATTCAATAGGGCTATATTTAAAAAAATACTGCAGGGTGTGGGTGTTGGGGGAGGGGCTATGGTTTTGAACAAGGTGGACAAGTTAGAAGAAATGACACCTTTCCTTTAGTCCTGAAATACACAGCTCTTTGGTCTACCCTGGTTGCAAACTCTGTGAAGGCAGGAACCAAAGGAGATTCATTTTTGTATCCCTAATGTACCTGGTCCATGGCAGGACTTTAGAATAACTGCTGGAAAAAAAGACATATATTCTGTATTTTTCCAAAGCAAGGCTACTTGTAATAAACAGCATAGATTTATCAGACAGCTGGCCAGGAAATGGATGTAGTATTTGGCATTGACAAAACAGCATGCCTTAGAATCACATCCTTGGAATTCCACCTCGTGGTACCCAAAATAATAATTCTACCATGTTTGTTCCACTAGAATTCTGTGGGGACAAGATCCCAGGATAATCCACATCACCCTTCCATATAGTTGTTACTGCAAAATCAGAATGTCCTTTGAGCACCCTTGAGTGGGAGGTGTGCTTGCCTTTTATTTTAGACCAGTAGGAGAAAAGGTAACAAATGTTGCATGGGATAGAGGTGGTAAGGGATGTCCGTATCCAGGGCTCTTGGCAATATAGAGAAGACATCAGTGAGATGGAGTATAAGGTGTGGCCACCTTCACTGAGGTGCTCCACGACGCTCATCACCTCAGCTGTTCCTCCCACTGAAGCCACAGGACAGGCATGCTTCCTTGCCCCACTCGAGAAGCCCTTTTCTTCTCGGAGCTTATTACTGTGGTGGCTGAGTATGCAAGTGTCAGCCGATAAGTGTACAAAATAATGTCAGTGCAACTGCAGTTTTCCCTCCCTGCCGTGGCAGTCATGCTTAGACACTGACGCTCAATCACGCACACACAGTCATCCATTCGTTCATCAACTAAGGACTGACAAGAGCCTACTGCGTGCCTGGCATGGATTTTAGTGCTGGGGATACAAAAGCAAACAAGGACAAAGCCCTTGCCCTCTGAAAGCCTACATTCAAGTGGAGTTAGACAATAAATGGATAAATACATAATATTAACGTCAGTTAACAGTGAGGACTCTGAAGGAATGAAACCAAGTCAAGGGACAGAAAGCAATGGAGGTCTGGCTGTCGGCACACGTGTTATCTGGGGTTAGGCAGTCTCTGAGGTGGTCCTAAGGATTCCCCACCTCCTGGCATTCCTGCCCTCGTACAACCCCTTCCCTTCACTTCTGACAGACACAGCAGGGCAGACGTGATGGACTGTCACTGCTGAGATGAGGGTATAGAGAGACTGAGCTTCCATCTTGCGTTCTCCCTCTTCCCTGGATCTCTTGCTCTAGGGGAAGCCAGAAGCCATGGCGCGAGGCCGTCCCATGTGAGCAAGCTTGGAAGCCCATCACCCCCATTCAGGCCTGGAGACAGCTGCAGCCCAGGTGACACCTTGACTGCAGCCTTGTAAGAGGTCCTGAGTCAGATTCCTCCAGCTCAGCTCCAACCAGATTCCTGACCCACAGAAATGGTGAGAAATGTTTTTTGATTTCAGCGGCTGAGTTTTAGGACAATTTGGTATACGGCAACGGGTAACTGACACAGTGGTCAAGGATGGCCTCTGAGTGAGTACCTTGAAAGAGACAGCCATGTAAAGATGCGGGGGGAGAGGGGCTGGGGACGTCAAGGGCAAGCGCCAAGGCCCTGAAATGGGAACAAGCTGGGCAAGTCTGAAAGAAGCGCGAAGCCCAGTGCGATGCGAAAAGAAGAGACAGGCAGAGACCCCCACGGGTAGAGAAGCACCCAGCCCTAGAAGGCTGCTGTTCTAGCCCCCACTAACCACCTTAAACAAGCGCCAACATGACAACAATAACAGTGAGAGCTAATGTTTGAGTACTTAGGTGTACTAGGAATCGTGCTAAACAGTAACCCTATAAAGTAGGTATTAGTATCTGCTCAGTTTTATAGATAAGGAAACTGAGGCTCAGAAGGGCTGAGTGGCTCTCTCACATTTGCAAGTTAGGAAGCAGGAAAGCGGAGATTCAAACCAGGCCCTCTGCCTTCGGAGTCCTTGCACTTCCCCTCTACACAGTACTGTTGAAAGAGGCCCCTAGAAAGAAAGCCTCTTTCACCCTTAAAAAAGAAAAACCAAAAACCCCCCTGCAAACCCCAAAGTGTTGTTAAGCCAACTGGTCCAGTCGCTGTCCAATCAGATGCTCTGGGCAGCCTGATTTTCTCTAGGAGCCCTTTTGAGAGAATCGGTTTGAGGCATTACCTACAATTGCTCTGAGGTCTGACCCAAGTCAGCATGGTAAACTTAGAAAAGCACACAGGTAGCTCTTCTTTCTGACATTTATTAAGAGCCTTACATAACAAACCTGGAAGTTACTGAGAATCAGTAGGTAAAATACCAATATATTCTATTTTAGGCAGTTTTATGCTTAGCTGACATAGCTTGAGCCCTGAGCTCCTATCAATATTCAGATACCTGGTACCCAACCAGGTATCCATGTGCTATATATAGAACTTGCTTTTCCTTCCTACTTAACCTTTGTCTTGAAGCTTGAGGAGGACTATGAGTATTCCATCAGAATCTTAATCTCTTTGTGAAAAGAGGAGAAACACAATCCATTTATCTTTGATTTTTATCTATATTCAGTTACATTAGGGATGCTATTTTAAACTATCTTTTTTTAAAAAGCAATGGCTGTAGCAGACTGATAACCTTACATACAGGGGTCCATAAATTTATATTATAGTGCTGCATTTAGCCAGAGAAAACAAAACAAAACAAAAAAACAGAGGGCACTAAGGTTTTTGTTTTCAAGTTTTCACCTAGAAGAAATATGAATGAAACCAGCTTGTTTGACACAATTAAGGATATTATAGTAATAACATTAATAGCTAACCTTGATTGAGAGCATGCTATATGGGCCTGATACTGCCCTAAGCACTTTGACTATACTGTCTAAATTAAGAGTTACAACATCCCTATATGGTATTATTGTTATCCCAGCCTTACAGATGAAGAATCTCAGGCACAAAGAGGTCAGACAGCTTGTCCAAGGTCACATAGCTAGAAAGTCTAGCACGAAGACCAAGACTCAGGCGGTGTGATTCCGACAGCGCAAGCTCTTAACTCCTACACGATACTGCCTCGCGGTTATCAGTTATTTAGCCTGAAAAGATGTGCAGGATCCCAGGCACAACCACTTCTGCTTCTAAGAAAGGTATGCTTCTTTCAAAAATACCAAAAACAAAAGTAAGATCAACTCTCCTAATACACATACATCTATTAGCCAATCCCAAACTCCTACAGTATCCTACTGCCCCGCACAATAACTCAAAATTCTTTATTATAATTATTAGGTCAGTACATATACAGATTAAAGACACATGATATGACTTTAGGCACTAATAAACACTACACACACATACAAGGCTGAAAGTTTATTCCTTTAAAAAGGTTCATCATTTTGCTTTTTTCGTGGCTCAGTAATCTAAGTTTATCTTCTAGAAAATTCTTAGCATGTTCTCATTTTTCCTTGGTCTCTCTCTTTTCTCTGCTCACATGTCACCTCCTCAGAAAAGCCCTCCTCAACTAATCAAACTCTCCGTGCCTTCTCAAACCCCATGATTCTTTTACTTCCTGTTTACATCACTACCTTAATTACATTATATATTTATACACTTGTTTGTTTTCTACTTCTGATATTTATACACTTGTTTCCTACTTCTGCTGTTAGAAAATAGACTGCACGTGGGGCAACTTGTTCCCTGCTGTCCCCCTAGTACCTAAACCGTGCCTGCATCTAGCGTGTGCTCAGTGATTTTGCCCAACAAACGAATGAATGAATTCGATGCTCCCTTTGAGAGCCACTTGGTGCAGGCAGAGGGCAGCAAGGGCCGGTCAGCTCACTGCCCCATGTCCTCTCCCCACCCCCACTTTCCACATCTGTAGCCCTGGAGTCTCGACCTTGTTAAAGATGTGAATTCTCACCAGGTAGGGGAAGGTGGTAAGGGTGGACTCCTATTATCAAGGACAGGTTTAGGAGAGGAGATGGTAAATCCTGCCTTACTGGTTTTGGTTGCAAGGGAGTGGTAGGAAAACAAAGGGCTGTGAAAGGCATGGATGTGGGGTCCTGCTCCACCTCTCTCACCTGTACCCCTACAGAGAATCTGCCTCCAAGTTATTTTTTTCCAGCAGGTTTCTAGTATCCATCCTTTTACCTCCACGCCTACAACTGTGCCCCCTTACATTACACCTGGACTGTTACAAATGCCCCCTAACTCCCAGCTATCTTCCGACATTTCATTCCACTCATTCATTCTGCACAGGTGTAGGACAAAAAAGCGAAACCTTTATGGCATTCCCTAGCTCGAGAATCTCGAATGGCTTCTTTACACCGGGAAAAAGGAAACCATTTATCCTGGAACACTATTTCTCTTATAAGTTTGCCTACTTCAGTACTCCATGAATTACTGGAAGGCAGGCTGCCCGATGGTTTTCTCTCTCCAGAGCCCAGGACAGTGGCTGGCAGAGTGGGTGCGCATGAAACAATCTTTGCTACAAGAGTGTCCCTCGCCAATTCCATTCTGTGTTCAGCAGATAATACCCTACACTGCACATCAGGGCACTTGGTCGTAAATGCAATCTGATACCTTTTTCATGTGTACAGCTCTTGTCTGCCCTCTCCAAAAGCAGAGGGCTTTTTAGGACAGACTCATATTCTCTTATGTCCACCATTTCTCAGGACTGTTACCACTACTGGGTACATATGTGCTGTACAGAGATCCAAAAATCTAGATTTGGAAGGAATTTCATTATGAAAAAATAATACAGACCATACAGTAACTGTAATTTATAAATTTTCAAATGGCAAAAGAAAAACCCATGTTAAGAATTTGAGCACAAAAGGGCTGGATTTGGGGTCTTAATAAGTACCTGAAAGCAGACCGGTAGATCTGGGCAAATTGCCTAGAAGCCCAGTTTGAAGGATAGTACAAAGACTGTCTCTGACTCTGAATTTTCCTAACCGGAAAAGATGACCTTTGTCTACCTATAGTCTTAATAACATGTTTAAGGGAAAAAAGAAGGGTGGGGAATGGTGGGCCGTAGAATTTGGTGTGCTTTCGTATTTCCGGAAATGCAAGACACTCTTCGGTTCAGAATGACACTGATAGGACCACTTTCTATGTAGACACCTTTTCATCTCCACAGAGATTTTGTAGACCCCTATGCATTATAACAACTAATTAGAACACTTAGATGTCACAGCTATATGCAATTTATAAATAGTTTGTAAAGTGCTTTGAAAATGGAAAGTGCTAGGCAAGTACTCAAATGATTATATATTAAAAGCCTTTGACATATAAAATCATTTTATTTAATAACTGGCTCTTTAAAAGCACAGTACTTTATAGCTGGACAGAATTTCTGAGCTTGAACCATTGATATTTTATTTAGAGTGAAATGCTGTTAGCAAATCAGACACTGATCAAGTTTTTTTCAGTTTATATAAATAAATGTATGATTCTTATCTATCTCCCTCACTTTTTCATCGACCAGTTCTGCCTTCCCTTAGGTTCCTGCAGACTTTTTGCAAAGATTCCTCCCACACCACAGTGACTCATGGTTATCCTGCCTGCCCTGCCCTGTTTTTTCCTTTCACACGTCTGCCTTGTCAAGGTGTTTTGTATGTTCCTGAGTTTACGGCTACCCTAAACAGGTTCAAGACTGCATGCCACATCATCAGTGACAATAAATCCTTCTAGGAGCAATGAAGCCAGGAGATGTGGCAGGTGGCCACCAGTGGGTGCATCTCCACCAGTGGGTGTACTGTTATTGATAACTCCAGTCTACTATCACCATTCCACACTGTTATGTCCACTAATTAAACTTGGCTTTCATCTCCTGACAGGTCTTGGTTCATAGGCATTGAACTTCATTTAAATAATCCTGTTTCCTATCACCACCGAACTACTCATAGGCAGAATTGTAGAAGAGGCAAACAAGTGTTTGATTGTTTACCACTATGCCTTTAGGACTTCCTTACATCTGCAAGTGCTAATATCCTCACACTGACATTGGCTTTCTCTTACTATTACCCTGGGAAAATACTCCCTGTCCCTGCCCCGTAACTTTGATCTTTCCCCATCCATTCCTCCTCCCACTTAATTTAGTCTCCGACGTCCTACAGTATATTTTCATTATTGGAAAACCCAAACTAAGCCATTCTTCTTGTACGAGTGTTAATGCTTAGCCTTTTTAGGCCCTAAACTAAGGCTGCCAGCTGCCCATCAACCTCCCCGTTAATTCCAACCCATATTTTTCTGTCCTCATGTGACTCATGCATCATTCTCCCCTCTTTGAAAGTCTTGGCTTCCACAGCTCGACTGTCTGCAGACTTTCCCACCACGTCATTGGTTGCTCTTTTGCCCAACCTTTAAATACTGAGCTTATTCAAGGCTTGGCGTGGCCCCTCTTATTTATTTAAAAATTTTTTTTAATTCTTTGGCCTTGCCACACGGCATGTGGGATCTTGGTTCCCCGATCAGGGATCCAACCCTTGTCCCCTGCAGTGGAAATGCAGTCTGAACTACTGGACCACCAGGGAAAAGTCCCAAGCCCTCTTCTTAATCACATTCCAGTTTCTACGGATTTACTTCATCTTTATGGCAAGAACTCACGAAGTTTATCTCTATTTAAATCTCTTTCATGGCCTCCAACTCCTGTCTACAGATTACCTCATTCAACAGGGAACTTTGGATTTCAGTCACCTTCTCTACCTCCCAATCAATCCCCCCAACCCCCCACCAGGCTTCCCGTGTCAGTAATTTCGCCCCACACCTCGATAGGAGTCACCCTTCTTTCCTCACCTTCCACATCCAACTCCTGAGGTCTACCAATTCTGTGCCTGTTTGGCTCTCAAACGTATCTCAAATCCACAATCTTTTCTCCATCACTAGCTTATGGCCCTTCCAGGCCACTTCAGCTCTTACAGTTTATCTGCTTCAACCCTGGCCTCTCTACAATCCATTACAACACGCTGTGATCAGTTATTCAGATGTCTTCCCATTGTACTTCCCAAAGTCCTTCCCACACCAGAGCTCTTCCCGTGGAGTCTATCGTAGGCCCTTCTCCTCCTTGCTGGCCCTGCTACAGATATGCACATCTTTCAAGACCTTTATTTCCTCAAACCACCAGTGTTCTGCTTCAGGACTTTTGCAAGTGCTATTCCCCCAGAATGCTTTTTCTTTTTGCACAGCCAGCTCCTTCTCTTCCTGTAATCTCTGGAAGGTCCTCTCTGCTTCCATACCTAAAGCAGATTCCCCTCTCAGAGTACTGGGGGGTGGGGTGCTCAGGTTCAAAGGTTGACAGATATTTAGGGTGAATTAAGAGTCAAGTGGGGGTAGGACAGGTATGAGACACAAGGCTGAAGAGGTAAATAGGGCAGCTGTTAAGTGTGATTTAGGAATATTTTAGGTTTTCCAAAAAAAATCATTTTCCCCACATGCAAGTTTCCTCTTCCCTGTCCTTACCTTCTCTCAAATACTGTTCCTTTTAATGTAACCCTGGGCTATACTGAGATACCTACCCAAGGAATGAAAATATTATCTGGTCATCCCAGTTTTCTCCTTCTTTAATATATGAGCACCCTGAAATTAGAGCACTGAACTGGTATCTGTCTTATAAATGCTACCATAAAGATGGAGCCTGATACCACCTAACATTCTCACGTGAAACCAGAATTCTCACAATTCTTTCAAATTATTTCCCACCCTTGCCCAATCTACCAATCATAGCAAAGGATGCAGTTGTCTCATGAATTACTAAAAACATCTAGGAAGAGGCCAAGTCCTCCCTTCACTCCCACCTTTCTTGTCTAGACTATCCACAGCCTATCTGGGCTCATGCTCTATTGCATCTC
Source organism: Lagenorhynchus albirostris (assembly GCF_949774975.1). Classification (NCBI taxonomy): domain Eukaryota; kingdom Metazoa; phylum Chordata; class Mammalia; order Artiodactyla; family Delphinidae; genus Lagenorhynchus; species Lagenorhynchus albirostris. The sequence continues at coordinate 5,167,814 of NC_083112.1, read as the reverse complement.
TCCCTCGCCCCCAATCACAGATGTGCATACACATTCCTTTCAATTCCCTTGATCAAAGTCCTTGTCTAGGCCTCTGATTATCTCATAGTTTCCTCACTTTCAATGTTGGTTCAATTAAAAGAAAAAAAAACCCCACAAAAACCTAAAATAGTCAACCTTGAGGACAAAGGAACAAGAACCACTCAAATCAGTTTAAATAAAAGAGGGAATTTATTAGAAGAATACAGTTTCTTGCAGGGACTCCAACAGCTGAAATGGGTTAAGAGCTAGAAGCAGGCCTCTCTGCAGGACAGATCATGTAATCACAAACGTTTACTTCTGGGTTTTGCAAGAGCACGAATAGAATATCCTAGTGGTCAGTCCTCCCTGTATAGTGCATAAGGGACTAGAATGTGGCTTCATTTCTGCTGGCTTTTTGATCCTTATATTCCTTTATGCTGGCCTCAAACTTGTCAAGCACATGCTGGCAGACATTCATGAGCTCAGTCAGGCCTCTCTGAAAGGGCTCAACAGCTGGAAGGGCACCTCGAGTCTGTATGCGCAAATTAATTTTGCTCTCTGAAGGATGGGTTGTAGTATAACCACAAAACTCCACTTCCGGGTTCTTCATGATCATGTAACGAAGAGAATTTCCTAGGGTATGGTCCTCCTCGTGCAATACAAATGTCACACAGTGTCTATCTGTCCCAGCTGCCTGGACCATTTCCAGGGCTGTCTTCCTCTCGCCTTCAGCCATTGGGGTCTTCAATCCAGATATTTTTCTACACACATATTTTTTATAAAAATGAGATCACACTGAATACGGTTTTGTAACTAGCTTTTTTTCATCTACTGTATCACAATATCAACACGTTATTACTCTAATGCACTCCAATTACACAGAACGATTAGCATTAGCCCTTATTATCTTCCTGCCTCCACGTATTCTAGCAGTCAATAATTTATTGCCTCCAATTTCTCCCTCTTCCATTTGGCCGTCCACATGGCCACAAGGGGAGTGTCCTTAAAACAAAAAAGTTTGCTAAAATTTTCTTTTGGTAGGCTCACAAGAAAGGAATAGGATTAGAATAGGGTGGGCCTTGCTAAAGGATGAAAAGGAAGTTGAAAGGCGTGGAAAAGCGCAGATTATAATAAAAATAGAAACTAAAGATCATCAACGTGCAGGGCCAACTAGGGCTTCCGTTTGCAGGAGGTAAGGAAATTAGAATGGAAAGTCTGAGAAGAGCACCAAGCATGAGGGAGAAAGCGCTCAGCGCACAGAGTGGATCAATTAGCGCTCGGCACAGAGGAGGGACTTGGGCCCGACCAACACACCACCCCCATCGCTCGGGGAACAGTGGCCTGGTGCACGTTAGCTTTATTTGCTCTTCCTGTTCCAAATGGGGGTGGGCAGTTAGGGAGCTTAACTCTGGTCTCACAACTCGTGTTCCCTCCTTGATATCGAGTGTACTGAGAGTCTCCACTCAAGCAACCCAGGTGTCCCCCCCTCCCTTCCCGATCGGGGCCCCTCTCCCCGCCCTGGCGCCCACTGCTCCCTCCTCGACTGTCTTCCCAGCCAGGCCCTCGCTGCCAGGCCGGGCCGCGGAGGCTAAGGCCCCGGTCGGCCGCGGGCTCCCGGCGCAGGGCGCGGCCAGCTCCTCCCGTCCCCCTCCTCGGCCGTTACCTCTCCAGCTCCTGGTCGTCTTCCATGGCGGGGGCGACTTCCGGGATCCTCAGGTGGTGCTGACGGGCCGGAGGCGCTGCCCCATACCTCGAAGCGAGCAGGCGCCGCAGGAAGGAAGGACTGACGGGAGGAGCGCGGACGGAAGGAGGGAGGAGGAGCCGCAGCGGCGCGGCAGGGCCCGGCCACTGGGCGGGGCGTGGAGACTCCGCCTCGGAGCCTCGCCCACGGGCCCCGCCCCCGGCGCGTGGAGGGCGGCGGCCAGGCCTGAGCGGTTCACCTGCGCTCCCGAGCGAGTCGGCCCGCAGAGCTAGTCGGGAGACTGGTGCGGTCGGGCTCCTGCCCCGCCCCGAGGCCGAGACCGGCCAGTGGGCGCCGGAGCTCAGCCCTTGGCACCTTCCCTCCAGGTGATGGCGAAGGGGGCGGGGCCTTACTTGCCGCCCTCAGATCACCTTCCTTCTCGGTGCCAGGATCGGGCCTCTTTCTGACTTGCTGCTGGCTCGGTGGGTGACGGGATTAATCCCAGGAAGGACCTCGCCTCCCGGGGACGGGGGCGTTCATGGCACGACAGACTTACACTATAGTTGAGCAACACACTTTGAAGAATTTCACCACAGAATAGCATGGGTGTAACACGGTATTTGTCTCATCTGGGATCTTGCAGCTGCACAGCTCAACTGGGTCAAAGGACAAGCGTTTGTTTTTTATCTTTGGGGGGAGGGGAGGAGTGAGAGTTTGGAAGGAAACTGTCCCCACTCCCCATCTTTTCTCTTCTGGGATCTCTTTCTACCCCTGGAGTATGTCCTGCCTCGCTTCGGACGTCCTTTTCCCTTTACCCTTTTGGCCTCTTAAGCCTCCTCACCTGCGGAACCTCCCGCTCACCTTTGTTCTCAGGTGCCCCTGCCCCCGCCTCGGCAACCTTTCACCACCCAGACTCGCTCTCCGCCCTCCTTCTCCCTTCGTACCTCTCCGCTCTCGGTCCCCTCAGGTGTTCTTCTTCGCCAATAACCCTCTCCCCTCCTGGTGGTCCTGCTCCCCTCGCCCCCATCACCCCGGACAGCCCCGGTCCCTACCTCCGACCCCCGCAGTCCTCCCACCCGACACGCCCACAGTTCTGTCTTCCTGCGCCACCTCTTCTCCTCACCCCACCCCCGATCCCCTAGATGTTCACCACCTCCCCCAGCTGTTCCCCTCTCCTCCCGCCGTCGGCGGTGAGCGCAAGAGGCACTTCCCGAGCGCGGGCAAATCAGGCGGGCTGCGTGTACAGCCGAGGGGTGGGGGAGGGCGGGCGGCGAGGGGCGGTGCGGGCTCACTCTAACTCCTAGAGACGGCCCAGGCCTGGCCCGCCCCCCGAGCTCTCGGATAGGCGGAGCCTCCCTCTGGCCCGCCCCTCCCGCCCTGTGCTGTCGCCGATTGGCTCGGGTGCGTGTCGGGTTGCGCGGCTCGGCCCTGGCGTTCGCCCGCGGGAAGGCAGCAGGGGCGGTTGAGAAGTGAAGTCTTGGCCAGAGTTTGCTCCTTGCCAGGAAATCGGCGGCGGCGGCGGCGATTCCCGGCGGAGCGGAGGCCGGCCGGCCCCGCGCTCCTTCAGCGGGCCGCGGAAGCGGAGCAGACGCTGGGCTGCAGCGCCGGGAGCCGGGCGTGCCCGGGCAGGCGCGCTCCCCCCGTGAGTAACTTTGCCTTGCCCGCCTCGCTCTGCGCCGGCTCGCGAGTCCGGCCGCGCCTCAGGTGCGGGCGGCGTGGGGTGTGGGGCGAGCGGCGTGGGGTGTGGGGCGGCCGGAGCGGCGCCGCGGCGTCTTCCGCGCTCTCCTCGCCCGGCCGGGCTGCGGGGACGCGGACCGGTGTGGGGCCGCCGCGCTGGTCCGGGGAGGAGGGCGCGGGCTGCCGGCGCCGGGTGCCTGCCGTTGTTACCGTTTGGTGGTTCCGGCCACCGTCTCGCCGGTCTTTGCGTCGCTTGCTCCAATTTTAGGGAGGGGAGAGGTGGGGATGAGTTTTCTGTTCCCTGCGTGTATGTTGCCGTGAATGAGAGTGCCGCCAGCTGCCTTACCTCGGTCTTGTTCCCTGCAAAGGAGTGGGGAGAGATCATACCCTCGGGTCCCAGCCTGTTGCCTGTGAATTCTCACCCTTCCCTTTAGACTGGAGAGGGTGGGAGAGAGATTTGACGTCTTCGAGGGAGGAATTTCAAAATTCGGATCTTGATTTGGAAGCAGTCGCACCCAGAGCACCATTCAGGAAAGACATCACTCGCTTTTCAGAGCTTCATGCCCTGTTTTAGACGAAGGACTTTCCACTTAGATGTAGTGTTTCTTCTGATGTTTCTGTGTACATTTAAGGTTATGAATTAGGACGTTCGTATCTGCCAGGAGCTACAGTACACTAATGCGTGGCCTTAACTGTGTAGCTGTTTTCTTTTTAAATCACAGAAACGAAATTGAATGAAAAGCAGCAGCGGTTCAAGAGGAGGAAACAGTTGTGAGCTCCGGTTGACTGGAACTGTCTTCACTTTAAGAATTTCACATTCTTGCAGCAGTGGTACTTATCTGTAGATTGGCTTTCGTCCCAGGACAGATTTTGATTTTTATTTATTTACTTTTTTTCTTGCTTGTACTGTGACGCAGCACTGATAAAGTTGATCTCAGTAGGTCAATTTTATTTCCTTGGATAGATTTGATTCCCATCTCCACACCCCTTTAGAAAATGGACTTTGATCTTGTATCCTTTTTGGCCTATCAGAGCTTTCTTGAGCCACGAATAACAAAAGTTTTGCCTTTTTAGCTTGTCCAAGTCCCACACATGAGTTTTCCCATAGGGGTAAAATGTAGGCCAACTCGGAACCGAAGTAGAGTAACACTGCTTTTAATTTGTCCCACCTGTGTGTTAGCAGTCATAATTCTGTAACTTGTTCCTCTCTTTTTCTCATCGGGTTATACAGTTTTCATTATTTATTCATCTAGCAAATGGGTGTCTTCTGTGTGCCGGGCGTGGATGGCAGAGGTCAGCTCTTGCCCTGAACTGGCTCATGGTGTACCAGCTACCTGAAAGCAATTTGAACAGGTGCTGTGGGAACTTAAATGTGGGAGCATTTCTGCCTGGAGCTTGTTAAGGAAGACCTCACACAGGCACTTCCAATTGCTGAGAGATTTTCATTCTAGGCAAAGGGGCTGGCGTGCACGGTGTTGCTTTATGAGAGCTGCATATGGTTCCTCTGGCTGAAGCACACAGTGTCTGGGGTTGGAGTCGTGGCCAGGGCCTGGTGTATTATTCATTTCCGAGAACTTAGCACTTTGCCTTGCTTACAGAGGGCACTCAAATATTTATTGAACTGACTTGAACAGAAACATGAAGGATTTTGTATGCCGCATTAAGAAATTTGGGCTTTATCCAGTCAGTGAATACAGAGCTGCTAATTTTAAGTAGGAGAATGTCATGATAACATGTGCATTCCAGAAGGATAACTGTGGCAGTCTGGAGGATGGTGAGGGTCCAGATGGGAAGTAGGGAGACAGAGCAGGAGCTGTTATACTGTAGGGTTTAAGTGCTCAGCACTTTTCGATTCACGTTATCTGGGTTTGAATCTGGCTCTGTCGCTCATTATGTAACCTCTTTCTTCCTTAGGTTCTTCGTCTCGTAGGGTTTGGGGGATAAAACTTGAAAAACATGTATGCTACTTAGAATAGTGCTTGGCGCATAGGAAGAACTTGGTAGATGCTCGTTGTTATTCTGCGTGAGGGCAGTGGAAGTAGAGATGGTGCGGCCCTTGGGAGGTGTGATTGGTTGGATTAGGTAAGTGACTGCATATGATTAATGAGAGAGGGGTGATTCCTAGGTTTTTTGACTTGAGGGCATTGGAGTATACTGGTTAAGGTGGCTGTGAACAGGGATTGAATTCCATCACTTACCCTTAGAATTACTATCCTAACTGAACTTTGGTTCCCTGACATTTAGAAAACGATGTACTTGTCTAGTAGGGTTGAGGATCAAATGAAATTACGCGTGTAATGCCCTTGGCGAGTACCTAGCACATTACACGTGCTTAATAAATATTAGTTGTTCCTGTCGTGGTGATAACATCAACGAGCCAGCGGAATGCTGGAAGTTACGAGAAGGAAGAGTTAAAAACAATTGGTGGTAGGAATAGGGAAAGGAAGATAGTTTTGGACCAACCCATTGAGGTGCTCATGGGTGACTGAGAAGTCTGTGATGCAGTTGTTGGATGGATGTGTCTGGCAGGAGCTAGGAAAGAATGGAAAAGAAAAACAAGAGTTCACATAAAGCCGTGTGGGTGTGGTCAGCTTTATGGAAGATTTGGGGGAAGGGGGACAGAGAAGAGGTTTACATATGGCAGTGCCAGGAGTGTTGGTGTCGGATATTGGGCATCTCTAGCCTTAAAATGCATTGTGGCCACCATCACAAGGGAACTCCAGGCTCCTATAACCAGGTTGGCTCTATGCCCTTCTCCCCCTCCTCTTCTCCTTGCTGATCACGCCCCCAAAATCCAAGTACTTTTTATTTTTGTTATGCAGAGCCATTTAACTCTTCCTGTTTATGGGGCTAAAGTTCACTCTAGGCCCACCTTCCTATGCAAAATCCAAGGTTTCTAGAAGAATCAAAGTTCTCATTTCATAGGTTTACTTAGGAAGTAATGTTGGTTCTAAAATATATATATATATGTATATATAAATAGGTTATGTATATCTGTGTATATCTTCATGTAAAATTATAGTTGTAGAAGACTTAGCCAGGCCTCAAATGACCCTGTTAAGGGGCCTGGGAGATTTACAAAATAAATCCCCTTTAGCTTTCCTGTCATGTCTCTTTTCCTCAGAAAGTACAAAAGAGTAGAAAAATCTGTGATTATGTAAGTTGTTTGGTTGGTTGGATAGAAGAAATGGCTATTTTGTGTATTAACTGATGAGAAGTTGTTAAGAGGAGTTTTTTAAGAAGCAAATATTCATGATATACGTTCTGGTGATAAATGCATCTAGTTAGTATGTTTTTAAAGAAGCAGGTATTGTAGGCTCTGTCCTTCAGAATGTATGCTTCATAAGAGCAGGGATCCTGATTTGCTCACCGAAGGAGAGTCCCCAAGTACTAGAACCATAAATATTAATGTATGCATGAATAAATGAATTGGATCCACTGGCTTTGATCTGTCTTGGCCCACAGACTTATTGAAATCTTTGGAGCAATCACTGGTCAGAGGGAAAACAAAAAAGGGATTTGAACCAGCAAAGAAGCTTAAAAGTATTTCATGTTCTTGTAGGAAGATACCGGAACTGTAACAGAATTTATAACTATTAAGATTCAGTGATTTTAATGCCAGCTGCTATAGTTATTTGCATGATTCCCTCCTTTTCCCCCCTTTACTGTGAAAGTTGTGGGGTGTAGTAGGGAGGAACAGACTTCTGTAGGGATATTGCTTTGTTCAGAGTTAAACTGATGATAGCTGTGTCATAACTTTGTCCTCTTATTAGCAAAACTCCAGAGCAGATAAGAGATTGATAAGAAAAGCTGAAAAGATAGGAATAGAAGAAGTGGTGTGGGCAGAGAGGGTCGAGCATAGTTTATGCCTCTATCTTCCCAGCCTCGAGATTTAATACTATTACTTCAGATAATCAGGATCCCTCGGTGGAGAAATTATGTAGGGGAAATTTTTTTTTTCTCCGAATTGGACTGGGAAGGAGAAATGAGAAATAGAAACAAGTGTGGAAAATAGGAATAGGCAAATAAAACTTTACGTACTATGTATATATATAGGTATACTGTAGGAATTACATATATCGTGTGTTTCTGTGCTGCTTTATATAGATGAGTATATTATAAACTATCATGTGTCCACTTAAAAAGCATACCACTTTTATGTAAACAAATGATGTTTTAATTTTTTCTCTATTGAAAGAGTAATCTTAGAGTTCTTTTAAATAACAAATTACCCTAAAGTGTATAATGGGGGCCATTGTAAAAAATGTTCATAACCAAGTTATGAGGATATATATGTTATTAAAACAAGGTGTACTTGGCTTTAGTAAAGCTTCCAAAGGCTCTGTTGGTTATTACTTTGTTTTATAGGTAAAAATAAAGTGAGTCTGGTATGTATTTATACCCCTTCCCCCACTCACCCCCCAAAGTTGGGATTTTGGCTACCAGTATTAAAAATTAATCCTTCATCAGAGTTCTTAATCCTGTTCAGTTAAACTACATAGTTATTGAACCAGTAAATTGGAGTCCTTCGCTTATATCTTTTTTCATTGTTTTATTGTGACTATTTCCACTTTTCTTCCACATGATTTTAATGTTTGCAGTTTGACTTTCAATTTAATTGTATTCAGCAAGCAGCATACGTGATGTGATCAACACTGGGCTGGCTGTGAGGGACACAAAAGATTCTCTGCCCTTGGAGAACTTAAAATCTTAAAAGACATTCAGTCGTGGAGTTAATCATTCCGAGGCAAGAGGTAGATGGGCCCCAGGTTAGACATTTACGACTAGTCTCCTGTTGACTCTTTGAGACAAAGATAATAACAGAACAGGGTAAGCGACTGGACTTTGTCTCCTGTGGACCCTTCGAGATAACGGTAATGGCAGGAGCAAAGAGGGACTAAGCCCTGCTTAGGTCAGGAGGCCACATATTTCTCATTCTTGGGGTCAAGGCGACCTCCCACACTGCACTTGCACAGAAGGGGTCCTCAGGGGAGGGGACAGTAGCCCATAATCTGTCCTGCCAACCTCCCAGAGACCCTCACACTGGAATCCATCTTGGCTAAAAGATACAGGAGCATACAGGGGAGGGCCCTGAGTCAGACCAAGTATGGGATGGAAGCAAGATGATTGGCCAGAGGAAAACAAAGACCTGGAAAACTGCCCCTATATAAGCAATTTAAGCCACCCCCAAAGCATGTGACTCTTTCTCTGAGCCTGCCCATGTGTCTGCTTTTCTAATAAACACCTGTTTCACTATTTTCTGTCTCTTTGCTAAAATTCTTTTTACAAAGGAGACGAGCTAGGGCCTTGCTTCTAGCCACTAGTGCCTGGTGGTCGAGTGGTTAGGATTTGGCGCTTTCACTGCCCAGGTCTGGGTTTGAGTCCCGCTCTGGGAACTGAGATCCTGCTTCAAGCTGCCGCCCACTGTGGCCGCCTCACATCAATTCAAAGCAGGTTGACGAATACCTCTGACTTCTAATACCTGGCTCCCCAACTCCGTGGCCTTCACTTCCACTGTATTTTGACATTCCACCCTGTTTTCCACATTAGAGACCTTACATTTATGTACCTGTTCTCTGACTGCAGCCTCCTAGCCTATCCTTCCAGCTCTCTCACACCCACAAGTGCTCTTTTGGTGCGCTTCCTCTGGGCAGAGATGGTTTGCCAATCCCTGTATTCCACCCCACCTCCCGTTCTCTGTTGTATTAACATCTGTGGAATCTATATGCTTTCACTGGCACCTTGCTTCTCTTGAACTTGCTTTTGTTCAGTGCCTGCCAGATAACGACCCTGCTGGATTAACTGCTGCTCCTTGAGTTGCTTTGGCAACGCTGTTAGAAAGCCAGGCCCTCAGTGCAGGGCATCACCTCTCAAACAACCCGTCCCCTTCACTCCCCTCAGTCAGTTATGTTTATTTGGCATCTACTGATGAGAGGGATTTGAACCAGCAAAGAAGGGATTTGTGCTCTGACGCTGAGCTAAGAATTCGGCAGGCAGAGGTATCCTCATAGAGCTTACATTCTAGAGGAGATAGACATTCATCAAATAATAGCACACATTATAGTTATAAAGTACGGCAAGTGCTTTGAAGAAATAGTGTAGGGCTGTGCTGTAGTCACCTGCACTTGCGGCTCTTGAAATGTGCATGGTCTGAATTGAGATGCGCTGTGTCACTACACGCCAGATTTTGAAGACTTAGTATCAAAAAGGATAGAATAGCTCAATAATTTTTGTATATGGATTACATGTTGAAATGGTGATATCCTGGATATGTTGGATTAAATAAAATATTAAAAATAGTTAATTCACTTGGCTACTAGAACATTTAAAATGGTGCGTGTGGTTCACATTCTGTTTCTGTTGGGTAGCAGTGGCACGGGGTGTTGTCTGGGGTATAACAAAGGGAACTAACCTAGTCTCTGGGGAGCTGGGTGTCGCTGAACCCGCCCGGAGGAAGTTGTCTTTGAAACAGGTATCTGGTTGAGTAGATGTCATACAGGTAAACCCTTCTCAGGCGAAGCAGTCAGAGGTGGGGATTGCACTTTGCAGGAGGGTGAAGAGGTGGATGGGAGAGAGCTGGGGAAGAGTGATGTGAGATGGGGCCTGGGAGGTAGACAGGGCCGGTCATGTGGCCCTTGTTGGCCCTAATCAGGATTTGTTCTTGTCTCACTTATGGATTATTCTAGACCATCGTCATTCACAAACTCTTTATCAATCCCCCACTTCTACAGCCTGCAGATAATCTGGTCAGTTCATGAGGATCTGATTTGATTTAGCAGATTTCTGTCCCTCCCCTTCCCAGCTTGTCTAGGTAAGTCTCAGGTCTTGTTAAAGGCTCATTTTTCCACGTGTGCCCTTGATCCCATCCTTCAGAGTCTCTTAGGAGAGCTTCATCAGTTAACTGCCTTCTGTATTTAATCTGTCTCCCTGCTGGCTTTTTCACCTGTAAGTATGCTCCAGTCCCAGACTCATAAAACAAAGCTCCGTTGACCCCGCAGCCCCTCTAGTTACTGTTCTTAAAGCATGACAAAATATTTTAAAGTTGAATATTTTATTGAAAGCAGTATATTCAAAATGTATTAATAGGTAGTCAATACAAAATTATTAACAAGACATTTGACTTTTTTCATATTACATGTTTGAAATCTGGTTATACAGTCGACTGACGCTTGAACAACGTGGGGATTAAGGGCACTGACCCTCCCAGGCAGTTGAAAGTCCACAGATAACTTACAGTCGGCCCTCCTTGTCCACAGTTCCTCTCTATCTGGTGATTCGACCAAATGCAGACCATGTAGTACCATAGTACTTACTATTGCAAACAATCTGTGTATAAGCGGACCCACGCGGTTCAAACTTGTGTTGTTTAAGGCTCAACTGTATTTTACACGTGTAGCCTATCTCAGTGCAGATGCTACATTTTCAGTGGGTAAAGTAAAAGGAATCTTATCAAAATAATAATTTAACAAAAATATTTTATACTGCTGCAGTTTTTATTGTGGTAAAAAAACATATCTCATAAAATTTACCATCTTAACCACTTCTAAGTGCATAGTTAAGTAGTAGTAAGTATATTCACATCGTTGTATAACAGATCTCCAGAACTTTTTCATCTTGCAGAACTAAAACTCTGTACGCGTAACAACAGCTCCCCATTTTCCCCTCCCCTTTGCCTCTGGGAACCATCGTTCTGTTTTCTGTTTATGTGGATTTGGTTACTTTAGATACCTCATATAGTTAGAACCATATAGTACTTGTCTTTTTGTGACTGGCTTATTTCACTTAGTATAGTATAATGACCTCACGATTCACCCATGCTGTAGTATGTGACAGGATTTTCTTCCTTTTAAAGGTTGAATATTCCACTGTATGTATATGACACATTTTGTTTATCCATTCATCTGTTGATGGACACGTGGGTTGTTGCTTCTCCCTCTTGGCTATTGTGAATAGTGCTGCAGTGAATGTGAGTGTGCAGATATCTCTTTGAAGGTCTGCTTTCAATTCTTCTGGATCCCAGGTCTTTCAATCCCAGAAGTGGGATTGCTGGATCATGTGGTAGTTCTACTCTTAATTTCTTTAGAAAACCCCTATACTGTTTTCCATAGCTGCTGCACCATTTTACAATACTCAAGGGTTCCGGTTTCTCTGCATCCTCACCAACGTTGTTATTCCCTCTTTTTTGATAGTAGCCATCTTACCAGGTATGTAGTGATATCTTATTGTGGTTTTGATTTGTGTTTCTCTGGTGATGAGTGATGTTGAGCATCTTCTCATTATGCTTGTTGACCACTTGTACATCATCTTTGGGTTCTGTTCAAGTCTTTGGCCCATTTTTAAACTGGGTTATTTGATTTTTGTTGTTGATTTGTAGGCATTCTTTATATATTCTGGATATTATCCCTTTATCAGATATATTATTTGCAGCTATTTTCTCCCATTCCTTAGGTTGCCTTTTCACTTCATTGTGTCCTTTGATGTGCAGAAGTTTTTGAGTTTGATATAGTCCCATCATTTGTCTGTTTTTGCTTTTGTTGCCTGTGCTTTTGGTCTCCTATTCAGGAAATCTCTGCCAAATCCAATGTCATGAAACTTTCTCCCTATATTTCGTTCTAGGAGTTTTATCGTTTCTTAAATGCATTTGAGTCAAATTTTAGATATGGTGTAAGTAAGGGTCCAAACAAAATATTTTGAACATATTTCTGAGACCTTATGTAAATAAGAGGGAAAGTTCTGAAATACATGGAGTAGTTTTAGTTTGGGGGGGATGGATGACATTGCTTAAGGACACAGTTCTCGAATGGTGCTTCTTACAGGTGATCCTTGAACAACAGGGGTTTGAACTCTGTGTGCCCACTTATATATGGATTTTCCTTTTCGATAAATAGTGCTACAGTACTACTCGGCCTGCAGTTACGGAACCACAGATACCCAGGGCCCTCCTCAAAGTTTAACGGATTTTCAACTGCAGCGGTGGGGGGAGCATTGGCACCCCAGCCCGCTCATTATTCAAGGGTCAACTGTAGCATATTCTAGTGTGAATTTCTCTTCCCTTTTTGTTTCTTATAGTTGTGAGACACCAGTATGGAAACAGTCAGTAATCTAGGGCTAGCTGAAGCTAAAAAATAAGGTGACTGGGGAGAAGCCAGGTATCAGACTGCATATGGTTGCATCCTGTGTCTTTCCTACTAAATACGTACTGTGTGCAGTCAGTAGTCTGCCTTTTAAGACCATTCTGTCAGGGCCATTTAGTAGAATTTCAGAAATATCCATAGCAATTAGATCTCATATGAAATATTTATCAATCTCATTAATTTCTCTAATTTTAGGCTCTGTGCTTTTGTTATAGATGAGATACATTAACTGATACTTCAATAGACTAATTTCAGAGTTTGGTAAAAATAGATGTAGTTTTTCTCGGTCTCTGACTTGTTCTTTTTCCAGGTGTGTGGAGCATATTTGCAGCATATTTGAATGATTTGTCCACCTTTGAAGGTATATTAATAAAGCATTCAGGATTTATTCTGTGAGTCTGGATGGTGAGTTTTAATGGTATGGTAGCTATTTACACAAAGGACTAAATTTTTTTTTTAATGAATCCATTTTGTAGGATACAGAAGGATGATACAATCTCAGCTTTCAACTAACTTTTGAAAGTTTTCAATTAACTTTTTTGTTGCTTTATTTTTGGCTGCGTTGGGTCTTTGTTGCTGTGCGCGGGCTATCTCTTGTGGCGAGAGGGGGCAGCTCTTCATTGTGGTGCGCGGGCTTCTCATTGTAGTGGCTTCTGTTTTTGTGGAGCACGGGCTCTAGGCGCGCGGGCTTCAGTAGTTGTGGCACGTGGGCTCAGTAGTTGTGGCACACGGGCTTAGTTGCTCCACGGCATGTGGGATCTTCCCAGACTAGGGCTCGAACCCATGTCCCCTGCATTGGCAGGCAGATTCTTAACCACTATGCCACCAGGGAAGTCCCCTAACTTTTTTCTTATAAAAGGTTTATATGTTATAAAGTTGCTCAGTGTGATTTTAGTCTTTCTAACTGTGACAATGTGACTTAATTTTCTTTATTTATAGTTTGGATTCACAGGCAGTAAATCAAACCTGGTCCTGGAGGAAATCAAAGTAGACCATTAAGTAGCTCTTAAAATGCTTAGGCATAGTACAGCATTCTTTACATGTCCATAAAGAATTACTCTGTTGGTTACTTGAAGCTTTTGAAAACAAAATTGCTCTGTTAATAAAAAACAAAGAAATTGCTCTCAAAGTATACTAGGATTTATGGAAAGATATCTATCTGGGAGATAAAGCTTAATATTCTTAGTAATATTTCTAATTCAGTTTTAAAGTAATAAAGTTTTAAAGTGACATCTTCATCTTAAAGAATATCTTTCTATTTTTTAATAGAAAATTGAAAAAATCAGAAATTGAGATAAATCAGATTACAGTTTCATTACAATTACTATATTTTGATGCAAATATGATACTTAAATGGTAAAGTATAAGCATAGAGAGTTCTGTGGCAAGGCAAAAGTTAAAAATTATTATTATAAATTGTAGGTAAAGAGGAGTCTCAAGAGAAAAGAAATTTCAACAGTTTTGCAATTGTGCCGGTCCGAGATAGCTAAGTAATAATTATGTGTCTTTTCTCCCGCTGGATATTTATTGAATGTCTGTTATACGCCAGGCACTGTTCTAGATGGTGAGACTCTTCAGTGAACAAGACAAGTGAGATCCCTGTGCTTATGGAGTTTACATGCTGATGGGGGCAGGCGAGCAGATAATTGAGAAGGATAATGGCAAAGGCTAGGAAGAAAATGACAATGTGGTCAGATCTCAGTGATCTGTTTACCGATGACTAAAATCTACAGCTGGTCCTCAGATTCAGCTATTAGCTTGCCTTCTTCACCAGGAAAACTTTTAGCTAACACTGCCAGAAAGACACAAATAGTGCCATCTCTGTTTCTTGCCCTTTCGTACCCTCTCCTGGAGATTTCTCACTCAGTGAAATGACTAAATAGCAAAAGTAGGAAGGAAGGAAGAGAAGCCAGGCATCCAGAAAATCATTTCTCAGATAATTTGGCTTTGCATGAAGCTGAGACTTTGTACCTGTCAGTATCTCAACAGTACTTACTATTCATATGTTCTGAATTAAGAAAAACAAAGACCTACCAGTTATTAGAAGAAGGACCAAGGGAAAATGATTTTATCAATCCTTACAGTTTTATTTTAAATTTTCTCACGTCTTTTCAAAAAACTATCATCTATCTCACCTTATGAAGAGCTCTTGATTTGTAACTCAGCTGATTAGACAGTCTTTACAATTGATGTGTAGGACTTTTGTATCCTGCTTTCTTTGGTACGTAAGAGTGTGACCCATGACTCATCAGTTGACATTGTAGTGCATTTTTAGAAACAATGCAATAGCAGATTTCCCTTGAGCAGCGGTAATGAAAGTATATACAAGAAAACACAAATTTGTCTGTATCTGCTCGTGTTATTACAGCTGTATGTTAAATTGATTCTTAGAAAAGTGTTCCAACCCTGGACATTTCAAAGAGTATGAATAGACTAGGTATAAAACTATGTTATATGTCCTGAAAAAAGATTCTTATTATGCAGCAGTAACTGCATTTCTCCCTTTTTTAGGGTATGAAGTCACTTTGTAGATAAATATGATCTTAATATGTAGGCTTGTGTTTTACCTAATTATTTTTGGAACAGATGAAGCAGTGAAGAAAAAGCATTGTCTTGGGCATACTACTTTATTTCTAGTGCTCCACAAAATTGTTTTTATTTTTGATGTGGACATCTTGTTTGTTCGCTTAGCTTTTTTTTTTTTTTTTGCGGTACGCGGGCCTCTCACCGCTGTGGCCTCTCCTGTCGCGGCGCACAGGCTCCGGACGCGCAGGCTCAGCGGCCATGGCCCACGGGCCCAGCCGCTCTGCGGCATGTGGGATCTTCCCGGACCGGGGCACGAACCCGCGTCCCCTGCATCGGCAGGCGGACTCTCAGCCACTGCGCCACCAGGGAAGACCTCGCTTAGCTTTTTAATTTCATGTATGTGAGAACCAAGCTTGGCTGCTAGAATTTCTACCTCCTATTTTATTTCCTTTTGTATGTGCTTCCACTATGGTATACCCCCATGCACATAAAAGTCAGTCTGTACAAATAGATAATTAATGAAAGTGAGACTTGCACTCCTTTTTTCTAGCCACCCAGCTGCTCCAGAGTTGACTACCATTAGGAGTCTTTTGTATATCCTTCTAGGCATGCTTTGTGCATATACACTCATGTATGTATCTGTATAGACAGATATTTTTAAACCATACAGTCTGTGCTTTGATTTAAATTAGCTCAAAATTTGTGTTAAGTTGCTAGTCTTTTTGAAATTTAACTTAGTCGTCTTTTGTTTGCTGGTTTATATTACCTTAAAAAATTGTTTCTCTTGAAGAACATGTAAATATTACCACGCAGAGGTTTTCTCTGTTGAATATGATTATAGAAAAAAAAAGATTATTTGAACTTTTTTTTAAACTACAAATGACCCTCTTGCTTATTCCTTTTTTAAAGGGAATGCTGAACATAATAAAAATTTAGTCATCTTAAAAAAACAAATTTAGTCATCTTTATGATGACTTAAGAGAAAATGGAGCATTTTCTAATTTCCTTTGATCTGGCAAATATAGTACAACCATGGAAGAATAGCTGTTTGTTACATTCTACATTTTGCTAAACTTGGTTATTAGGAAATATTATAGTAAAAATTATGCTGAATTAAAAGTTACTTGTTTAACAAATCTGCTTGCTGATTTGAAATGTCTTGGTGCATTTTACAGTGTTCATCAATTCTGTAGGTTGTATCTTTACAGTATTAATGTGTGTAGTGGGCACTCTTAGAGTGTTTTTCATTTTAAGAAGTGTTGAGTGCATCGATTTTATTCTAAAAAGGGGAGGGGGAAAGGTAGTCTTTTCCTTGAATTCAGTTAGAATACAATGTTAGATGGAGAGGGGAAAAAAGTAAATTGTTTTTAGTAATTTAAGACTATCACCCTAGAAGGCTTTAATATTTTCACTGTACACTGCCTTCCTTTTGGTTGTGAAATGTAAACGTGCAGAATTGTAGAACTGCAAATATGAATCATTGTAATAACTGCCATTTGAGTGACAGCTCTGGCTGTCACTCTACTAGGAGCTTGAAGCATCCTACAGAGAGACGCCCACCTAGTGTGCCTCACCCAGTATGTATAACCCTTGCTTCAGGGCTGCTTTTCTTACTGAATGATTCTACAGTTAGGCTTCCATGACTCTTATGTCACTATGTAGTGGTTATCTGCTAATTAGATGGTCAGTTCTTTGAGGGAAGGACTGTCTTAACTCTGTCAGATATACTTTTAATCCTCATGTAGGTATGAATACCTGTATCTCTGCTGTCCATTGTAATAGCCACTAGCCTTATGTGGTTTTTGAGCATTTGAAGTGTGGCTAGTCTTAATTGAGATGTGCTGTAAGTATAAAATGCACACTGGATTTCAAAGACTTAGTATGGAAAAAGACTGTAATACACCTCATTAATTTTAAAAATATTAATTACGCAGCGATATTGGATATATTGGATTAAATAATATATGTTATTAAAATGAATATCACCTCTTTGCTTTCTCTTAAGGTGGTTCCTAGAAATTTTAAGTTATATATGCTGCACATTATATTTCCATTGGACAGTGCTGATCTAGACCCTTGATCCCTTTTTTATTCTTTGTCAACCAAGTCCCTCCTGTCTCAACCTAGGCAGGCAGTGTGACATTGGGCTTGAGAGCTCAAGACTTGGAGTCAGAGACTTAGCCTAAATTCTTTCTCTCCTTCCTATATACTGGGTAATTTATCAGTGGTTTAGAATTAATGATTCATTTAAAAATGTTATTTATTGTTCTCTATGTGCTAAGCAGTGTGCTTAGTGCACAGACGGTAATGCTGAGCAGAACACAGGCCCAGGACTCACAGAGCTTCCAATCCAGTGGGGAAGACATATTAAATAATCATGCAAATAAATAATTACTGTGGTAAGTACTAAGAGGGAAATGTATAGGGTGTTATAAGACCATATAGCAGGAGACCTATCAGAGTCTTGGGTGCCAGACAGATTTTTTTTTTTTTTTAAGAAATCACATTTTGAAAGACAAAGAGTTATTTAGGAGAGGAGAGTGGAAAAGTGTATTCCAGGCAGGTGGAATATTTGCAAAAGTCTTGAGTCAAAATAGCGCATTATACTTTAAAGGAGGTAATAGAAAATCTGTGGATTGGAGAAGTGAAGTCAATGAGGATTGTGGTAAAAAATAAAAGTTGGAGAGTTAAGTCAGAACAAAATTATGCAGAGTGAAATTGGTAGGACTTTGTAATGGACAGATGTGGGAGGTGAGGGAGAGGGCAGTGTCACAGATGACCTCTGAGTGTCTGGCTTCCATGCCTACATGGCCAGTGCTGGTGAGCCCGTTCACTAGAGGGGGACTGAGTTTTGGTAGAAATGATCTTGGGTTTGATTTTGAACATGTTATGGTATCTCTGAAACACCCAGGTGTATATTTTGTTTTATCAAACTGTGAAGGAAGACACCTTCCCTCACGTGGTTTTCTTTTGTGACTCTTATGTTATCTCAGTCTTGTAAGTATAATTTAGGAATCTCTTTGGTCCTTATCGATAATCATTCTGATCCTGTTTCTCTAGCAAAATATTTAGATTGGCAAGTTTAATAAGATCAAGATCAATTATATTCTTTTATGTTGCTCTTGAGCTATACTTAACAGTCCACATTGAATGTTTGTTGCAAAATACAAGTCAGAATATGAAACCGAGAAGTATTGATGTTTACTGCTCCTTATCCCTTTTCTCACTCTGTACTCTGTCCCTAGATGACCTCATACCTACTTTTCATAGCCTCAGTGCCTCCTTATACTAAAAGCTCCCAAACATATCTCCCTTGTGCAGACCTGTCCTCTCATGACCAGGCCTGGATACCCCCATCTGGATGGATGTCTCTTACAGGCACATCACATTCAATGTGTCATGATCTCTCCTCCACCAGAACCTAGCGAATGGCACTGCTGCTTTCTGTTTTAAAAGCCTGGGAGTTACCTGGATGTTTTTTTCTCTCACCCTCATTCCCCCACAATATCTTAACTCATCCGTCTAACCTTCTAAATCTCTCCAATCTCCCTCCACACTGCCACCATCCTAGTTCGTTATCTTTTTTCCCTTGGACTACTCTACTGGCTTTTTAACTGCACTCCCCCGTTCTTTCAAGCTTCTCTTTAATTCTTAGCTCAACATATCCACAATAAGTTTTTGAAATACAGATCTCATCTTGTCAGTCTCCTTCGTAAAACCCTTCAGTTGCTGCTTTTTGTTTTTAGGATAAAGACCCAAGTCCTTAACATTGTCCATGGCGCTTTGTGAATTAATCACATCCCTGCAGACTTCCCAGCTTTCATCAAGCCCTCTGATGAGCTTTCTTTCTGTTTCCTGTTTCTGTGTCACTGGCTACTTAGTGTCTTTGTACTAGACAAGCTCTGTGAGGGCTCCGCAGTGACCCAGCCCCCAGCACAGTGCCTGGCACGCAGCATGATTGACAAATATTTGTTGAATGAATTGTGAATTTTCTGGTGCTTAATGTATGTACCTGTTATGTGCTGTGTTTAGTAAACTGAAAGGGGTCAACAAGATGAATCGGGTTTTTTTTAAATACATTATGTTTTACTACTAGGTTTTCTTCCTTTAGATGGTTTCCATGGAAACAGCAACCAAAAGACTGCCTGTGTTGCTGTAATAGTCTCTGGGTGATATTTGCTGTCATTGTTAACTGAGACCCAGAAATTTAAATATTTAGATCTATCTCAAGTTCGAGATCCCAAGTGTAAAAATTGAATTTGAGGAAAAGTTGTTAACTATTCACTTTTTTCTGTTTTTCTTTTGAAGCCCATCCTTTCTATTAAAATAGTTTGCTGGAGAGCAAAAGAGTTGCTAAAGCATGATGAGGGCTGTTCTATTTCTACTAGACACCTTTGTTGTTTGCTTTCATTTGTCATTTATTTTCTTTCCTAATGAATGCTTTGTAAGTATTGCTGACTGACCTTCACATTGTTAAAACATAATTATATTGTCTGTAACAAAAGTGAACTTCTCTTACTAGGAATCATAAGTTCAGATTGCACTGAGGATGTTAGTAGGGATAGAGGCATTTGTATCCCAAATTGTATAACCCAGAGCCATTGGCAAAAAACAAACAAACAAAAAGGTGGGAATACAGATCCTGACACATTAATATACAAGGTAGTAGTAGATGGCCTTGGATGGCAGTGTTGTTGCAATGAAGAAGCATGCAGTCTCCTTTTGTACCTTGAAGGCTTAGGAAGAAAGCTTTAAACATAGTTAAAACATTTGTACAGTAGTCTCTCGGTGTCTGCAGAGGATTGGTTCCAGGACCCCCGAGGATACCAAAATCTAGGGATGCTCAAGTCCCTTATATAAAGTGGCGTAGTATTTGCATACTTCCCATGTACTTCACATCATCTCGAGATTACTTATAATACCTAATACAAGGTAAATGCTGTATAAACAGTTGTAAATACAATGTAAATGCTATGTAAATAGTCTGTTTGCAGCAAATTCAAATTTTGCTTTTTGGAACTTTCTGGAATTTTTTTCCTGGATATTTTTCACCCAGTGTTGGTTGGTTTCAGTCCAAATCTGCAGATGCGGAACCTGCCTATACAGAGGGCTGACTGGATACTCTTTTATATATGAAGTTGCATTCAGAGCTTTGTAAAAATTTTGTGCCCCATGGCAAATATAAGTGAACGTTTTCCAAGAAGTTTTTAGAGAGGTTGATGGACAGCTCAGAAATTGAGATGCTATATGGTTTTATGTTTATTCAAATTGATTTTGATATCTGAGTGCAGAAGCACAAAGTTATTTGAATTTTGTGGATGTAAAAAAGAATGCTTTTTTTTTTTTTTGGCTGCACCACTGGGCTTCTGGGATCTTAGTTCCCCGACCAGGGATCGAACCTGTGCCCTTGGCAGTGAGAGCACGGAGTCCTGACCACTGGACCACCGGGGAATTCCTGGAATGTCAATTTTTAAGGCTTCATTTTATCACAATAAAAAATTAAAATGAAAATACAGAATTGTGGGAAGTAACTATGAGATTAAGAGATTAGGTCCATCTAAGCATTTTGGCCCTTCTATAAATAGCAATATGTGTTTTCTTCTGGAAATTAGCCTCCCTGATGCTAACAACAGAAAATAAATTATTTTCCTATGGGTCTATCATCCATTTATTTGTATGAACGTATATATGTGTGTGTATACATGTATGTTTGTGTGTATACCTGAATATGTATATACGTACATGTGCATATTTTGGTGTGTGCAGTCTTTACACATTTACTTTAGGCACTTAAGTATGGTATGTACTTTAAAAATTATAGCTCTGGAGTCAGAGTGCCTGATTTGAATCATGGTTCCATCAATTACTAGCTTTGGGCTCTTGGGCAATTTACTTAATGTTTCTTATTTTCAGTTTCCTCATCTGAAAAATGGGGATGCTGATGATATCAAACTCAGGATTATCATGAGGATTAAATGTGTTAATTTCCCAGTTTAGGTAATACCATGCCTGAT
Organism: Lagenorhynchus albirostris; assembly: GCF_949774975.1. NCBI lineage: Eukaryota > Metazoa > Chordata > Mammalia > Artiodactyla > Delphinidae > Lagenorhynchus > Lagenorhynchus albirostris. The sequence goes on along the minus strand of NC_083112.1, from coordinate 5,146,782 downwards.
ATATAGTAAGCAGTCAATAAATATTAGCTATTATAATTATCTCCTGAAACCCATTCCTTTTAGATGTCAAAATTGTCCTCATTTAGACTGTTTGTCTTTTTATGACATCAGTCATATCCCCTTTTTCTAATAACAAACATCCCAGTATTCTGTCCCATCACATATTCTGTTCCTTTCACTTGTTCTCATTTTAGTATCCTGCGTCTCAGTCTTTTTCTGACTTCACTGTATTTTCCTTTAGGTTATTGGGCATTGACGTTTCAGGCAGGTGTGGGCCTTAGGTCCATAGGCGTTGACCATGATTGTTGCCTTTTGGTTTTAAACAATGGTGAGACTCCTCCCCTCTAAACACCCCCACCCCTTACTGTGCCACTTCCAGAGAAGTTTCCACTGGAAGAAGCTTTACAGATCGTCTAGCCCAGAGCCCTAGTTGTTCAAAGCAGAAGGTCAGGCCTCTGACTACAACTTCTCCTGAGGATGGACTTTTTTTGTAAATCTTGAAAGACATTTTATTTCTCAACAGGGTATAATTCACAGACTAAAATATCAAATGGGCTGGTAAATTGGGGAAATACCAGGAAATTCTTATATTTATGACTGAGAAACTAATCTTGAATTACGGGGAAGGTAGGTATATTTTGATGGGAAATATGAGAAAAGTTCACTTACAGGTCTTTTTTCTTGGATATGTCTGTGATGGTTTTGGAATGCTAAGTCCTCCTTTTACCCTCTTGCCCCTCTTTAATGTCTGCATCCTAAAATGCTGCTCAAATTCACTCTTCTTCTTTGGACTGTTTCTAGACATTATACCTTAGTTCAAGTTCTCATTACTGTTCATCTTGACCATTGTAATAACTTCCTGTTTTGCCTTCCTGCCTTATTGCCGTACCCCCCTTAGGTATCCCAGAGTTTTCTCCCATGACACGCAGACCTGCACACATCAAGTCATGACTCAGAACTCTGCAGTGGCTTAGCCGTCCCTCCAGCCTTCTCTCTGTACCATAGTCCATCCCTCTGTCCCCCCACTCCCTCACATGTATACACCCACACGTGGTGCTCCAACTCTCCCCAGAACACCTTCTCTCTTCTAAAGCTCTTGTCCCTTGGCCCCCCTACTTCCTGTGGAGAACCCCTCTTGTTTCTGAGCCAGAGCACTTCTCTAAGAAACTTTTCCAAATGATCACAATAGAAATTCCTCTTTTTCCCTTCTACTTGCATAACCCTTTGTTCCTCTTCTAGTCCACCTAACCCTGACACCCTTATGTCGAAGGTCTGCCTCTCTGTGTGTGTGATAGCAGTGACTGTAAACGACCATCTTCCTTAGAGTATTGACCTGGCTGGGTGCCTTACTTTATCATGAAATTAGGAAGATGTGGTTTTAGGGACGTTGGCCATCCATAAATGGGACAGATTGATTTCTGATAATCAGGCCTTACAGGCTTTTCCCTCTAGCAATAATCTAATGATAGAGAATTTTATGATTGAGAATGGAAAAAACAGGAAGGCTGGCTGAAGCCTGATTATTTTTGAGGGGAAAATGCCTATTTAGGGGAGGAAGGTACCTGCAGAGAATCACATTCATGCAGGCATGTTAAACTTGACTAAGAGGCATCTATCTATATATTATACTAGGTGTTTGCTGGGAAGTCTCCGTATTAAGTCAGCTCCATTCAGATGTTTTTCTTTGACAGTATCTTAAATTAATTAAAGATTCATTCCTTTAATGTGTCACTTTGTCTTCTGTTAGATACAAATGTCCTTAGAACAAGGTAGTATATTAATTTTCATAAATCGTATAACAATCACTTGATTGAGATTTATTTCCTTAAAGAGGTTTTGTTTGAAAAATAGGTAAGGGTAGAGAAGGTAATATTGAAATGGAGGAAGGAAAGGACATAGAAAAGGGAAAAATGATTAAGAAAACAAAATGTATGAGACGGAATTGATCTAGGGCTGGCCCTACATGTATGCTTAATGTACCTTCATAGGATTTCCTTTTCACCATCTTTTCCTTTAGAATTTGTTTTTACAAATGAAGTTGATTTAGCTTTGCTAAAAGTATTATAGAAAGTTTGTAATGATAAATAATGAATCTATAAACTCTGTGTACTAGAACTTCAATAATCTTGTAGATTAAAAGGCATCCTCACAATTTATAACTAGAAATAAATATATAAATAACATTTAATTGAATTTTTTTTTTATTTTTTTATTGCGGTATGTGGGCCTCTCACTGTTGCGGCCTCTCCCGTTGCGGAGCACAGGCTCCCGACGCACAGGCTCAGCAACCATGGCTCACGGGCCCAGCCGCTCCGCAGCATGTGGGATCTTCTCGGACCGGGGAACGAACCCGTGTCCCCTGCATCGGCAGGCAGACTCTCAACCACTGCGCCACCAGGGAAGCCCGAAAATATTTATTTTTATGTAATGGATTTCTTTTTTTTTTTAACATCTTTTTTTTTTAACATCTTTATTGGGGTGTAATTGCTTTACAATGGTGTGTTAGTTTCTGCTTTATAACAAAGTGAATCAGTTATACATATACATATGTTCCCATATCTCTTCCCTCTTGCATCTCCCTCCCTCCCACCCTCCCTATCCCACCCCTCCAGGCGGTCACAAAGCACCGAGCCGATATCCCTGTGCCATGCGACTGCTTCCCACTAGCTATCTACCTTATGTTTGTTAGTGTATATATGTCCATGCCTCTCTCTCGCCCTGTCACAGCTCACCCTTCCCCCTCCCCATATCCTCAAGTCCGTTCTCCAGTAGGTCTGTGTCTTTATTCCTGTCTTACCCCTAGGTTCTTCATGACATTTTTTTTCTTAAATTCCATATATATGTATTAGCATACGGTATTTGTCTGTCTCTTTCTGACTTACTTCACTCTGTATGACAGACTCTAGGTCTATCCACCTCATTACAAATAGCTCAATTTCGTTTCTTTTTATGGCTGAGTAATATTCCATTGTATTTATGTGCCACATCTTCTTTATCCATTCATCCGATGATGAGCACTTAGGTTGTTTCCATCTCCGGGCTATTGTAAATAGAGCTGCAGTGAACATTTTGGTACATGACTCTTTTTTAATTTTGGATTTCTCAGGGTATTTGCCCAGTAGTGGGATTGCTGGGTTTAACATCTTTATTGGAGTATAATTGCTTTACAATCGTGTGTTAGTTTCTGCTCTATAACAAAATAAATCAGTTATACATATGTTCCCATATCTCTTCCCTCTTGCATCTCCCTCCCTCCCATCCTCCCTATCCCACCCCGCTAGGTGGTCACAAACCACCTAGCTGATCTCCCTGTGCTATGCGGCTGCTTCCCACTAGCTATCTATTTTACGTTTGGTAGTGTATATATGTCCATGCCACTCTCTCACTTTGTTACAGCTTACCCTTCCCCCTCCTCATATCCTCAAGTCCATGCTCTAGTAGGTCTGTGTCTTTATTCCCATCTTACCCCTAGATTCTTCATGACCTTGTTTTTCTTAGATTCCATATATATGTGTTAGCATACGGTATTTGTTTTTCTCTTTCTGACTTACTTCACTCTGTATGACAGACTCTAGGTCCATCTGCCTCACTACAAATAACTCAGTTTTGTTTCTTTTTATGGCTGAGTTACATTCCATTGTATATATGTGCCACATTTTCTTTATCCATTCATCTGTCGATGGACACTTAGGTTGCTTCCATGTCCTGGCTATTGTAAATAGAGCTGCACTGAACATTTTGGTACATGACTCTTTTTGAATTATGGTTTTCTCAGGGTATATGCCCAGTAGTGGGATTGCTGGGTCGTATGCTACTATTTGTAGGTTTTTAAGGAACCTCCATACTGTTCTCTATAGTGGCTGTATCAATTTACATTCCCACCGACAGTGCAAGAGTGTTCCCTTTTCTCCACACCCTCTCCAGCATTTGATGTTTCTAGAGTTTTTGATGATGGCTGTTCTGACCGGTGTGAGATATCTCATTGTAGTTTTGATTTGCATTTCTCTAATGATTAATGATGTTGAGCATTCTTTCATGTGTTTGTTGGAAATCTGTATATCTTCTTTGGAGAAATGTCTATTTAGGTCTTCTGCCCATTTTTGGATTGGGCTGTTTGTTTTTTTGATATTGAGCTGCATGAGCTGCTTGTAAATTTTGGAGATTAATCCTTTGTCTGTTGCTTCATTTGCAAATATTTTCTCCCATTCTGAGGGTTGTCTTTTGGTCTTGTTTATGGTTTCCTTTGCTGTGCAAAAGCTTTGAAGTTTCATTAGGTCCCATTTGTTTATTTTTGTGTTTATTTCCATTTCTCTAGGAGATGGGTCAAAGAGGATCTTGCTGTGATTTATGTCATAGAGTGTTCTGCCTGTGTTTTCCTCTAAGAGTTTGATAGTGTCTGGCCTTACATTTAGGTCTTTAATCCATTTTGAGTTTACTTTTGTGTATGGTGTTAGGGAGTGTTCTAATTTCATACTTTTACATGTACCTGTCCAGTTTTCCCAGCACCACTTATTGAAGAGGCTTTCTTTTCTCCACTGTATATTCTTGCCTCCTTTTTCAAAGATAAGGTGACCATATGTGCGTGGGTTTATCTCTGGGTGTTCTATCCTGTTCCATTGATCTATATTTCTGTTTTTCTGCCAGTACCATACTGTCTTGATTACTGTAGCTTTGTAGTATAATCTGAAGTCAGGGAGCCTGATTCCTCCAGCTCCATTTTTCATTTTCAAGATTCTTTGCCTATTCAGGGTCTTTTGTGTTTCCATACAAATTGTGACATTTTTTGTTGTAGTTCTGTGAAAAATGCCATTGGTAGTTTGATAGGGATTGCATTGTATCTGTAGATTGCTTTGGGTAGTAGAGTCATTTTCACAACGTCGATTCTTCCAATCCAAGAACATGGTATAGCTCTCCATCTATTTGTATCATCTTTAATTTCTTTCATCAGTGTCGTATAATTTTCTGCATACAGGTTTTTTTGTCTCCTTAGGTAGGTTTATTCCTAGATATTTTATTCTTTTTGTTGCAGTGGTAAATGGGAGTGTTTTCTTAATTTCACTTTCAGATTTTTCATCATTAGTGTATAGGAATGCCAGAGATTTCTGTGCATTAATTTTGTACCCTGCTACTTTTATTTATGAAATGGATTTCTGACCTTTGCTTTAAGATCGTTCTCTAAGCCGAAGGTTTTCTTTTTATAGCCATTTTAACTTGAACATCTGTCTGCTTTCCCTACTCCAACAAAATGAATTAAAATGAAAAGGATGTACATTGAAGACATTTTATCTGCCAAGAGCCACAAATAAAACTGAAACTTTTCTTTCGTTATTTCTAATTTTGATCAATTCTATTAGTTCTCTTGAAAACTATTGTGAAACATACATAATACGTTGAAATTGGAGACTTAAATCTGTTCAGTTAATAGAATTGTGGATAAGTACTCAATATTTGCTAAGTACCCAGGCTAGCACATAGTGGGCACTCAGTAAATGTTTGTTGGGTGCAATTTAATTGACTACATTATAATGTCAGTGGCCAAGAAATGCTAGATCTGTTCAGAAGCAGTATCCTGAGATAATATTTTGAAAGACTAATAAATTTCTCAGAAGCCAGAAAGTTCCTTCTTGTTTCTGTTTATGGGTAGATTTATTTAACTTGGAATAAAATAGACAGCCACCATTTTAACACCTTTAACTTGGAAAACCTGGTTTTCTCATGCTTAACAGAAGCTCTCATTGGTAGCTTTATATATATATACAGTTTTAGTAGAAGTAATTAGGCAACATTATTTGAAATGTAGGAATTGTGATGAGGGTGCAAATTAATTACGGGTCATTGGACCGTTGGTATGAGTAGATTGGGATGAGTGCTAGATGGACTGGAATGGTCCAAGAATGGTAACAGTAGGTGGTTGAAGTTATATCTGAGCAATGTAAAGAGGCTAAAAAGTTAGTATTTGGAGTATAACATCATAGGGGTATAGGATAACTGGGCTTAACCATTTTGAGTTGATCAAAGATGTTCTCTTGACTATTAGACTTTTCATTGGCATGGAGTGGGTCAAAATAGAACGCTTAGGTCTTAGAGACTTCTTCACAGATAGAACTCCACAGACCTGGTGAGTCTCTCTTACGTAAAAAGATTACATACAACCGAATGAACTCTTTTTGCACTAATCGTGGGTGTTTGGCCTAATTCTGGACCTCCACAGTTATTTATCCTGGGGAGGTGTGGAAGGATAAGTTCTGGTCAGAGTCACGTGCCTGGCTGCATGGGACGGAGTTCTCTGAGTGTGTAACTTCTGGACAGATCATTTATGGAGACAGGGAGCTTCCTGTAGTAGGAAATTGCCATTTTCTTTGATTTCCTTCCTCTGGAATCTTCTTTGTGGTCTAACCAATCCCCTTATAACACCTCATGTGATATGTTACTGAAATCTACCACTTTTGAGAAAATTTAAGTACAGACATTTTCTGTTTGGCATATGAAGGGAATAATCATGCCAAAGAGATCATGAAGATGTATACTCTCCAGCCACATTGTGCTCCCACCACTGAATTGTAGGATGCCTGCAAACTTGCTAAGAAGCTAGGGACACCTGTCTACATGTGCCCCATCCCTGTGTAGGTGCTCTTATTTTCTTTCTTTCCCTTCTTCATTTACTAATTACACACATTATTTTATTAATTTGGAGAGTATGCATTGCTTAAATAAACAAACAAGCTTGATTTTTATTATATACATGGCCATTTTAGAAAACCTTGAAAGGATGTATAGGTAAACATAAGAAAGTAAGTCACCCGTGATGCGCATCCCAGTCAGTATTGTTTTTACATACTAAATTTTAGGTAGGTTTACCTAAATCCTTAGGTAGGTTTATTCCTAGGTATTTTATTCTTTTTGTTGCAGTGGTAAACTGGGAGTATTTCCTTCATTTCTCTTTCAGATTTTTCATCATTAGTGTATCGGAATGCAAGAGATTTCTGTGCATTAATTTTGTATCTTGCTACTTTACCAAATTCATTGATTAGCTCTAGTAGTTTTCTGGTAGCCTCTTTAGGATTCTCTATATATAGTATCATGTCATCAATACAAAGGATCATGAGAGATTACTACAGTTTTACTTCTTCTTTTCTGATTTGGATTCCTTTTATTTCTTTTACTTCTCTGATTGCTGTGGCTAAAATGTCCAAAATTATGTTGAGTAATAGTGGTGAGAGTGGGCAACCTTGTCTTTTTCCTGATCTTAGTGGAATTGGTTTTAGTTTTTCACCATTGCGAAGGATGTTGGCTGTGGGTTTGTCATATATGACGTTTATTATGTTGAGGTAAGTTCCCTTTATGCCTACTTTCTGGTGGGTTTTTATCATAAATGGGTGTTGAATTTTGTTGAAAGCTTTTTCTGCATCTATTGAGATGATCATATGGTTTTTCTCCTTCAACTTGTTAATATGGTTTATCACATTGATTAAGTTGCATATGTTGAAGAATCCTTGTATTCCTGGGATAAACCCCACTTGATCATGGTGTATGATCCTTTTAATGTGCTGTTGGATTCTGTTTGCTAGTATTTTGTTGAGGATTTTTGCATCTGTGTTCATCAGTGATATTGGCCTGTAGTTTTCTTTTTTTGTGACATCTTTTCTGGTTTTGGTATCAGGGTGATGGTGGCCTCGTAGAGTGAGTTTGGGAGTGTTCCTCCCTCTGCTCTATTTTGCAAGAGTTTGAGAAGGATAGGTGTTAGCTCTTCTCTAATTGTTTGATAGAATTCGCCTGTGAAGCCATCTGGTCCTGGGCTTTTGTTTGTTGGAAGATTTTAAATCACAGTTTCAATTTCATTACTTGTGATTGGTCTGTTATATTTTCTATTCCTGGTTCAGTCTTGGAAGGTTGTGCTTTTCTAAGAATTTGTCCATTTCTTCCAGGTTGTCCATTTTATTGGCATATAGTTGCTTGTAGTAATCTCTCATGATCCTTTGTATTTCTGCAGTGTCGGTTGTTACTTCTTTTTCATTTCTAATTCTATTGGTTTGAGTCTTTTCCCTTTTTTCTTTTTTTTTTTCTTTCCCTTTTTTTCTTGATGAGTCTGGCTAATGGTTTATCAATTTCATTTATCTTCTCAAAGAACCAGCTTTTAGTTTTATTGATCTTTGCTGTCATTTCCTTCATTTCTTTTTCATTTATTTCTGATCTGATCTTTATGATTTCTTTCCTTCTGCTAACTTTGGGGGCTTTTTGTTCTTCTTTCTCTAATTGCTTTAGGTGTAAGTTTAGGTTGTTAATTTGAGATTTTTCTTGTTTCTTGAGGTAGGATTGTATTGCTCTAAACTTCCCTCTTAGAACTGGTTGTGCTGCATCCCATAGGTTTTGGGTCGTCGTGTTTTCGTTGTCAGTTGTTTCTAGGTATTTTTTGATTTTCTCTTTGATTTCTTCAGTGATATACTGGTTATTTGTGTATTGTTTAGCCTCCATGTGTTTGTATTTTTTACAGTTTTTCTTTCCTGTAATTTATATCTAGTCTCATAGCATTGTGGTCAGAAAAGATATTTGATAGATTTCCATTTTCTTAACTTTACCAAGGCTTGATTTGTGACCCAAGATATGATCTATGCTGGATAATGTTCCATGAGCACTTGAGAAGAAAGTGTATTCTGTTGTTTTTGGATGGAATGTCCTATAAATGTCAATTAAGTCCATCTTGTTTAATGTGTCATTTAAAGCTTGTGTTTCCTTACTTATTTTCATCTTGGATGATCTGTCCATTGGTGAAAGTGGGGTGTTAAAGTCCCCTACTCTGATTGTGTTACTGTCGATTTCCCCTTTTATGGCTGTTAGCATTTGCCTTATGTATTGAGGTGCTCCTGTGTTGGGTGCATAAATATTTACAGTTGTTATGTCTTCTTCTTGGATTGATTCCTTGATCATTATGTAGTGTCCTTCTTTGTCTCTTGTAATAGTCTTCGTTTTAAAGTCTATTGTGTCTGATATGAGAATTGCTACTCCAGCTTTCTTTTGGTTTCCATTTGCATGGAATATCTTTTTCCATCCCCTCACTTTCAGTTTGTATGTGTCCCTAGGTCTGAAGTGGGTCTCTTGTAGACAGCATATATATGGGTCTTGTTTTTTATCCATTCAGAAGACTATAGGCATTGTTAAGAGTGAAGACACATTTCTAAGGTATTATGATGAACTCTGAATATATAATATTTAGTACATCAAGGGAAATGATGTAAGGTTCCAGTAATTGTGGAAAAATGTTGTTCTGCTTAATTTATTTTGTACTAGCTTATGTTGAACATCTATCCTATAGTTTTTTTCTAAAGTATTAAGGTTTATGTTTGTAATCATTTATAGATTAGTCCAGATTAAATCAGATTGTTTCTAGAACCAGAACAGTTTCTCATATTGGACTCCTAAGCAACAGATATTTTAAAGTAAAAAATCCTAACTCAGCTCTCTAAATAGAGAAATTTGAAGAAGCAAAAATATATAAATTTTGGAGGAGTAGAATGTGACTTTGTCAGATAGTAGCTGTTTTATGTATACAATTTAATTCTGAAATTTTAAGAAGTGTTCTTTCAACAAGACCATTAGATTTTATGTTTTATTTAGAGCTAGGATATAGGAACAGTTAAGAATTGTGAAATCTCTTGGTTTTTAGATTGTCCTCACTTAAATATCTTAATATTGGTGATAAAACCACTGAAATATCTAATGATAATTATTACCACTTCTTAAGAGCTTCTCATAATAATTTATCTGTAGCTGGAGGCCCCTATCAGGACAACAAAGCACAATATTTAAGGACAAGTTCAAGAACTGTCAGTCTTTGAGAAACCTAACAAGAATCTACACTGTATATTTTAAAATAGATGTTGTACAGGAAAATTTTCCAGAAGTAACCCTTTTCTACAGTATGATTTGAAGATAGTTTCCTCTTCCCATAGTTCTCTCCTTATGTTGTATCTGAAAATGGTAAATCTCATAGGTAAAATTTACAGGTAAAACTAGCCTGTAAATTTGTAAAGTATAAAATACTATAAAAGTAAGCTTAGGCGATGAATGGTGACTCTACAAAGGACCATCAAAAGGATATAGAGGGCTTCCCTGGTGGCGCAGTGGTTGGGAGTCCGCCTGCCAATGCAGGGGACACGGGTTCGTGCCCTGGTCCGGGAAGATCCCACATGCCACGGAGCGGCTGGGCCCGTGAGCCATGGCCGCTGAGCCTGCGCGTCCGGAGCCTGTGCTCCGCAACCGGGGAGAGGCCACAACAGTGAGAGGCCTGCGTAACGCAAAAAAAAAAAAAGAAGAAGAAGAAAAGTATATAACACAAAGGAAGCCTTGAGAACTTGGTGAGGAGAGTAAAGGGAGTGTGGTGTAGGGAATGGGGAGGGACAGAGTAGGTGAAAGGAGCGGGAAGTAAGGGAGAGACAGGAGGGAGCCATAGCAGGAAGATACTCTCCTGGTCACAGAGACTAGCTCACCGCTTTGGGGAATGTCAAGGTATGCGGCTCGTGATCAATGAATGGTTTGGCGCAGTGTCCAGCTCAAGCACAGCGTGTGGGGTGTGGGGTCGGAATGATAGAGACAGACAGGTCCTGTTAAGAAGCCTGGTCTCTCTCCTAGAACCAGATTTTTCTTCTGGAGGGAAATGACAGAATCATAGTTGTTTGTTAAGAGATCACCTTTTGCGATGGAGAGGTGAAGGGACAGAGATGAGGTAATCAAGAAGTAACAGGAACCTGAATTAGGACAGAGGCAGTGGGAATACAAATTCTAGGGATTACAGTCAGGATTTGGTGAGGCAGGTGAAATTTGAGGAAATTTGTTCATTCATTCCGTCTTTGATTGTTGAGATTAACCACAAACTATGTCAGACATGCTCCAAATGCTAGGGTTATAGAGATGAGGTTTGATTCTTGTCTTTTTTTTAATTATTTTTATTTTATATTGGAGCATAGTTGTTTAACAATGCTGTGTTAGCTTTGGGTGTACAGCAAAGTGATTCAGTTTTATATATTCCTTTTCAAATTCTTTTCCCATTTAGGTTGTTACAGGATATTGAGCAGAGTTCCCTGTGCTCTACAGTAGGTCCTTGTTGGTTATCTATTTTAAATACAGCGGTGTGCACATGTCTGATTCCTGTCTTTAAAGGGATATTCAGGCTGCAGGGAAGACCCATGCAAACAAGTGATTGCTGACCCCAGCAGTGAGGAACCCAGTGACTGTAATAGTACGACAGTGATGTAAGGGGCAGGATGAGTAGTTATGTTTGGGTGGATCAGGAAGAGCTTCGCAGCCGCTGGCCATTAAATGGACGGGCGTTCTGCAGGCCAGCAAGGTGGGAGAGCACGCTCCAGGCGAAGGGAGAACATGCTGAGGTCAGAAGGTGTAAGTAGTTTGGTTTAGCATGGAATGTGTGGAATTGTGTCAGGAAATGAAACTAGAGGAGCCAGAGCTGGGAGACTTAAGTGCCAGCTTGAGACTTTGGCTTTCATTTTGTAGAAACAATTGGGGGCTACAGAAGAGTATTCAGCAGGGAAAATAATATCGCTGGTGCCTGGATGCCAGTGTTGTAAAGGACAGACAGGAGAAGAAGAAGATGGGAAAACCTTTTGAGTGATGGCTAAATGAGCAAGTGTAATAAATAACAGAGTAGTGGTAGGGGGAGAGGAAAGAGGAGGCATAAGTAACATATTCTGGAGGTAGAATCAATAGGAACCTGGTGACCGGGTGTGGAAAATGAGGCTCAGGGTGAGAGAGACACAGGATTCTCTGGCTGTAGTTATAGCGTACGGGGAGTATAGAAGGGCCATTAGCAACTACAGTAATAGGATCATTTAGAGGGCAGTAATGACATGGTTTTTGAACATAAATGTGAGTTAGATGTACTGGAATTAGGACAATTATTTAAGTACTGGGAGAGAAAGATCTATTCTCATACTGCATTCCAGTCAGAATAGAGTGTAATCATTTTTTTTAAACTATGCAAATGAAGAATACAGAGGCAAATCTTCATCTCAACTTGTTACGGAGGAGGGGATAAGTAGTGGAAGAATTTTTAAAGGGAAAATGAATGTATTCAATTACATGAAAATTGACAACTTCTTTATGCCAGTAGACAACTAAAAGGCAAACAGGAGGAAAAGTAATTATAATAATGTGATGAAGGATTGTTATCATAATATATTAAGTTCATATCAATTAAGAACAACACTACTATTCAGTAGGAAAAAAGTGAGGCCAAGGATCTAGAGGCACTTCACCAGAGTAAGGATTATAATCATAAATTTAATTTAGCTAGAATCAAAGAGATGCAAATTAAAGAAAAAATGAGATGTTATTTTTGTATTTTCAACTTTAAGATTTATAAATATTTAAAATGAATAAAATTAACCAGGATTAGAACAGTTTGGGAGAAGTTAACATACTAGCATTGCTAGTAGGAATCAAAATTTTGTTCACCGTTTTGGAGAGCAGTTTAATGAAGTGAATCAGAAGACTTCTTTTCACTTGGCCCAACAATTTAAACTTTTTAGAGTTTGCCTAAAGGAAAAAGTTGGACAGCTATCACAAAAGAGTGGTAAATAGTATGAGAACCAGAGCAGAATGGTATAATTAAGGCAAGGGAGCAAAGAGTTTCACGGCAAGAGGAGTCGGTGACGTTGCAGAGAGATCAAGCAGGGTTTGGAACTGAGACGTGACCATTAGATTTGGCAGCCCGTCATGACGACCATGACCACAGTAGAACCAGGCTCAGTGGCTGGTAGAGGTAGAAAGAAGCCCTTTTGGTCAGGAATCAGAGACTGCAAGCATGGTCTTATATTTCAGAAATATTGGAGATGAAATGAAGGTGGGGGAAAGGGTAACAACTGTAGGAGAATGTTTTGTTTTCATTGTTGTTGAAACATGAACTTTTTTATGCTGAGGGGAAAAGGTTAGAGGTTAAATAAAGAAAGATGAGATAAATGACAAAGGTTGCCAAAGGAATGGAATATTGAGCCCAGGTGGAGGAGAAATTAGCCTTGAGACAGCAGAGGGAGAGGTCTGACGCAAGAAGAAAGGAATTAAGGATGTGTATAGATGCAAATGATAAACGTGTACATCTTTGCCTTTGTTAAATGTTGGGGGGATCACTATTAGAGTCTCAGTTCCTCCCAGAATACAAAATTTCCCCCTTCCCATATTGCATAATTTCTCAAAAGAATTGTTCATGCTCTAATTCCTGTCTCCTGAACTCTTTCCCAGGAAGCATTTGCTCTCACCAGTCCACCAAAACTCTGTGTCAAGGTCACTGGTGAGTGCCGTGTTGCTAAATCCAATGCTTAATTCTCAGTCCTAATCTTATTTTACTTGCCTGCCGGATCTGACACAGCTAATCATTCCCTCCTCCTTGAAAGACTTTCTGTATTTGGTTTTTCCACACCACACTCTCCTGATCGGCTTCTTGCATGCTAACCACTCCTGCTCGGTTTGGTTCCTCCTTATCTCCCAGACCTTGTAATATTGAAATGCCCCAAGGCCCAGTCCTCAGCCCCCTTCTCTTCTACTTCACTCACCCACTCTCCTTTGGTGATCTTTCCCAATCGAATGGCTTTCTGTTCTGTACACCAGTGCTTCCTGAATTTATATCATCAGTCCGGTCCTCTCCCTTGAACTGGACTTGTATACTTAGCTGCCTGCCTACTCCGTGTGTCTACTTGGATGTCTAATAGGCATTTCAAATATAACCTGTTTGAACTTGGCCATACCCATTAAACCTACTCTCTTACAGACTATCGCACCTCAAATATATTAATTCTATCTTTCTAGTTCAGACTAAAAACCTTGGCGTCGTCTTTGACTTCTCCCACCACCAGGAGCCTGTGCACACATTTTATTCATCAGCAAATCACACCAGTCTGCCTTCAAAGTAGATGCAGAAATGAGTCACTATCTCAACTGTGTCCACCCTGGTTCGATCCCCCATCATCTCTTCCTTATAATATTTCAGTAGGCTCTTGATTGCTTCTGCCTTTGGCCCCTTAAGATTATTCTCAGTGTAGCAGCCAGAGTGATCCTGTTAGGATTCTTACACAGAGTAAACACCAAAGTTCTATAGGGTTTAGTTAGCCCCCGTTACTGGTCTGATCCATTTCCTTCTCTCTGCTTTTTCATTTCATCCACACGGGCCTCCTGATTGTTCATTGAACATACCAGGCACGTTGTCAGCTCAGGGCCTTTATTATTTCATTTGTCTATAATAAACATTCTACCCCAAATAACCGTGTGGATTTCTAGTTATGTCCTTTTGGCGTTAACTCAAGTGCCACCTTAATAGTGTGTTTTCCCCGATCACCCTATTTAAAAAGCTATCCTCCCAGTATTTTATTTATTTTGTGTGTGTGTTGTCTGTCTTCTCCCCCAGAATGTAAGCTTCACAAGGGGAGAGATTTTTGTTTTTGTTCAGGACTGAACTCCTAGCCCTAGAACAGTGCCTGGCACATAGGAGATTCTCAGTAACAGGGACCGATGGATGGATGGAAAAGAGGGAGGATAGGAGATTGAAAAGGAGGTCAGGTTTGAAGGTTAGGGATATGAGTAATTAGTTTGCTCTTGAATATTTTGTTTGTAAAAGTTTCCTAGTGGAAATGTTAAAAAGGCAGGTAATAACTACATAACATGTAAAACCTGGGATTTTGTTTGACTCGGTTTCTGAAACATGGGAAACTAATATAATTTAGGGTGCATTGTTGATCATCCTAATGATTTAACATAGTACACCCCTTATAATTTCTGGCTTTATAGTACATTTTATTTCCTGTCATGTAACATATATAGGCATTTATATTTTAAAGGGTTGTTTTATCTGTGATGTATCTGAATCTGGATAATGAGTTACATTATATGAGGATTTCTCTTTTAATTTTTCTCAGTATTAGAACTGTATTTAACTCAAACAACTCATTGTTAATAAATTAGAAGGACCTCTGGCAACACACTAGACTCATTCTGGATAAATACCAAGGCTAACAAGGCTTTGGTCCCTGCCCCTGACACTGGTGCCTGTTAGGCTGGTCTTGAGAAATCACAAGATCTGGCCATTCGGTGATGGTCCCTTGAGTTTGGTCCAGAGTCATTCTTGAGCTGATCTTTTTTATATACATTAAATTATAACTGGGACAAATTGAGCATCTTAAATAATATCTGTTCTTTTAATTATCGGTGTCCCTAATTAGCTTGGAAAGCTGCAGCATTTAAATTTCTTATACCTTACTGATAGTTAAGATAATGAAGTCTGGGACCCTTAATTATTAGTAGTACCACCACCATAGAACCTTTCCTGACTGTGGTTTAGTTCCACTTCATTTATTTTATTGTGTGGGTTTGATTACAGAGTAGCAGTGTCCTGCTGATTTCTTTGCAGTTATTGAAGGAAGTAAGACTGAAAAGTTTGTTCTTTTTCTGTAGCTTTAGATGTTTCTTGAATGGAAAAATATGTTTGAGTGTGGAGCAAAATCTGCCATCTAAAACGTCTATTTATACTACTGACAATTAACCTGTGCTTGCCTTTCAGAGAAAGCAGACGAACTAACCATATTAGTCCTTCAGATAGATGTCGCAGCATCTCCTAAATAGCACTGTAGGAGAGCCAGTAAGAAAAGTAAATTTTGTCTTATAGCACTATAGTCTTGTACGTTGTCCCACCATAATAAACATACGGAGACGTTCAATTATATATCTAGCCTTCCTCTCTTGTCCATACGCTTGTCTGCAAAAAGAGAAATTTTCAGGTCGGGAACTTAGAAGAGTGTCCAGTACTATGAAGATCAAACAAACGAACAAAATCAAAAAACAAAAAAGAAACACACAAAAACCTCTCCTGATAAGCTTTGGATTTAGATCATTTTTATAGTTAATACAATGCTGGATAATAGTAAAGAAAACTGTTTGTTCTGTTTTGGGGGGAAAAATGTGTGCTCAAAGCACATTTCTAGAATCATGGAATTGGGGGTCTATAAGTAACTTTAGAGTTTATCTGGTTTGGCCCACTGGTCTGTAGGTTCAGAGAGTGGAGTCTAGAGTGGGGAAGGGCTGAGCTGGTGGCCTGGTTGCCGGTCTCAGAGCCAAGAATCAGACACGGGCCTCCCGTGACCAGTCTCGTGGAAGGAGCTCGGGCCACAGATTAGCCCAGCTGTCTGTTCTTATCTACATCGTCCTTTACAGTCATTAATCTAGTCATAAGTTTGTGTTATAATGCCTTGTGGTTTGTAAGAGGTTTTTCTGGCAGTGTAACATTTTTAGCTTCATAGTAATCCTGCGCCATAAGCAAGATGCCATTTCTAACATGAGGAAGTTGAGATTTATAGACTTCTAATTGCTGTGCCGCGTTGCGGTGCCACATTGCTAGTGAGTGCATGGCAGAGGCAAAGTTTGAACCCACGGCCAGTGCTCTTTTTGATGCCCTTTACTTCCTTGGATAACTGAGAGTTAGCAGAGGGATTTTGATCCACAGTTATAGAAATTAGAGATTGAAAAGACCTTGAAAATAAGAATTTATCAATCACTTGAAAACAAATGTTTTCTAAATTTACTGTGCAAGAACTTAAATGTTTGAGAGGTTTCATCCTTTAGAAGAAAACAGATTATTTATTTAAATCAGAACCCTTGCCTTTGAATGTCATATAAAGAAGTATTAAAATTATATCCAGCCGGTGAACATGGCATGCAATAAAACTAAACCAATGAAAACTACTTCCCCTCAAAACCCACCCTGCATTGTTAAATGTATTGTGCAACTCTTATGAATTTGTGACATTCTTTAAGATGTTAGAAATTGCCCCATCTCGGCTGGCTGGTGAGGAGTGCTGCTGAGAAGAGGTCACGTGCTGTGGGAGTGTGTCTTTCCTGGAAGACCCCTTCCCACAGAAGCCTTTTCTTATTGGTGGAGGTCTGTCTGGGTATTTAGCTGTATGGAAATGTTTAGCATTCCATATGGTGTATTTCCTTTTTGAAATAGTTTTATATCAATTCTGTTTTTTTTTTTTTAATTATTTATTTATTTATTTATGGCTGTGTTGGGTCTTCGTTTCTGTGCGAGGGCTTTCTCTAGTTGTGGTGAGTGGGGGCCACTCTTCATTGCGGTGTGCGGGCCTCTCACTGTTGCGGCCTCTCTTGTTGCGGAGCACAGGCTCCAGACGCACAGGCTCAGTAGTTGTGGCTCATGGGCCCAGTTGCTCCGCGGCATGTGGGATCTTCCCAGACCAGGGCTCGAACCCGTGTCCCCTGCATTGGCAGGCAGATTCTCAACCACTGCGCCACCAGGGAAGCCCTCAATTCTGTTTTTAAATTACTGTAAGGTAACATAATTTAGTAGTATTTTTAGAAACATAACTCTAGTATAACTCTCTGAGCCTGCAGGAATTGGGTAGGTAATCCAGTTTGGTTTTTGCATTAAAAAAAAAAAAAAAGTTTTCATCATAGATTAGTGGTTCAAAATTAGAAAAACTAAAGTAGAAGGACATTTGAAATTTGTAAATTCTCTGCCAGCCACAATTTAACCTCCTTTTTGTAAAATATTTAGGAGATTATTAAAGTTATCAAAAAACAATAACAGATGTCAGGACTAAAACGTAAATATAACATATCAGTAAATATTTTATTGTGTATAAAAAGATACAAAATGAGAATTTTGGAGCTAGATTTAAACTCTGTGTGTGTGTATGATGTGTGGTTTATTACTATTTAAGCAAAGCTGATAGTGTGTAGACAGGAAGCCTAGGCACCAGAATATCTATATGATACCAGCACTTCGTAGACACTGGATAAACGTGATGAATGAAAAGGAATTGTGTAGTGACCTAGTTACCCAGCTGGCATGGAGCTCAGAGCCTAAGTTTCATAGCTTCTAGCATTTTTTTTGCTTAGCTTACTAATTTTCTAGATTATTAAATAGGGTACATCTCACTATAAGTAGCAGCTTAAGAATTTTTAAATGGCTTTTCAAATATTTCTACTTGATAAAAAGGAATAGGAGACAAATAGCTAAGTGTGCTGAACTACACTTTTATGTAGACAATGAGAGAATTATAAATAATAGATGTGGAATTGTTGGAAAACTGGTATTTGATCATTTTCCTCATGACATATAGGAAATGTTTTGATTAAGAATAGAATTTATGTAAGGGTCTCATTTAGTATGCTTAATATTCCTTCCTGTACAGTGATATCCAGATATGCTTCTTCAGTGGGAGAAGGCTCTGGAGAAAGAGCTCCATTCCAGGAAAGACAGATTCTTCCAGTATGGGCTCACCTCCACAGTTGGCCTTTTCCAGTTTTTGTCTTTTTTAAAAGTCTTGTTGGTTACTGACTGGTACTTCTTCTTGTGGAAGAGGGGTGTCAGAACCCTTCAGTGCTCTGTACTGCTTGTCCACGTGTGACCCAGGACCCTGTGTTTTCATTGGGTCCACAAGGTCAAAATTATTTTCCCAGTAACACAAAGACCTTACCTACCCTTTTCATTCTCATTCTCATGAGTGTTCAGTAGAGTTTTCCAGAGGAAACTTGACATGCGATGTCACAAAAGGCTGAAAGCAGATTTGAGACTCCAGATTTGGAAAATACATTCTACATCAACAGTGCTTCTCTCCGCACTATATATTTTTTTATTTTGAAAAAAGTTATTTGTCATAAAAATGTTAACATGTAATGGGTTTATTTTTATTAACAAATAAACATTTTAATTAATTTACTTAATTGCACTGTCATTTCAAGAATGTTCTATACATGGAAAATACAACATGCAACCTTTTAGGATCGGCTTTCTCACTCAGCATAATTCTCTGAGGTCCACCCAGGCTGGTGTGCACATCAGTAGATCGTTCTTTTTTATTGCTGAGCTGTGTGGTGTGGATATGCCATCATTTGTTTAACTGTTCACTTGTTGAAGGACAGTTGGGTTGTTTCTGGTTTGAGGCCATTACAAATAAAGCTGTACCGGTTTTTGTGTGAACGTTTTTATTTCTTTGGGATAAATGCCGGGTAGTGGAGTTGCTGGATTGTATGGTAGTTTTTTTTTGTTTTTTGTTTTGTTTTTTTAAGAAACAGCCAAATGTATCCAGGGTGGATAAAGGGATCCTTAGGTGTCAAAGTTTGACAACCACTGCTTTATACAAAGGTAGCTATGAAAGCTGATATGTAACATATACAATAAGAAAATTTTCTTGTGTTGACATCATTAAACAAAAAAACCCCTTTTTTTTCCCTCAGACTTTTGAAGATTAAAGGAAGTAATATCTTATTCCTAGTTTGTCTGTAATCATAGGGCAGGGTCCAGTATGTTGATCGGTTTGCAGTGCCACAAATTAATGTGCAAGGTTTCTCATAAATTTACTTAGTTATATAATACATCTCAAGACTCTTACACATTTCAGGCTCCAGCATGAGCCTGATAACTTCTTTTTTTAATTGCACAATATGTGCCAAGACCTGGGAACACAAGGGATAGATACTGTCTTCACCGTAACCTCCAAGCGGTAAGGAGACAGATAAGCAAGCACGCAAGTGTAGTAATTGATGAGACGAAGGCGTGTGTAAAAAGCAGCAGGAACAGAAGGGAAAGAGGGGGCGAACTGGGAGCGGGAAGGAGGCTGATGGGATCTGACGGAGGGGGTGGAGGTGGAGCTAAGACTTAAGGCGTGAGTAGGATTTTGCTGGGATGCATGGGGAGAGGTATCCTCAGACTCAGCACTGATGTGTCAGAGGAACCAAAGATGATCCCCATCTAACCGTACTTTGGTGGTAACCCTTAGCTCATCTTCTTTTATCTGGGGCTGGATCTCCTAGTTTAGGGCCAGTGAGGACTCTTTCAGCCTGAGTCAAAAGTAACATTAAGAGAAATGGTCTGAATAACATAGCTTGGGAGTGTGTGCAAATTAACTGTGAAAAACCGTAGCTCGTTCTGAGAGTCTTCAGGATGTAGCAGGATAGTCTTGTCTCATAGACCAGGAAAAGCAGGCACGTTAATCATAACTGGAGTTAGGTAGTAAACAGTCTTATAACTCCCTCTCCACTGCACTGATTATCTTTCAGGATGTTATCTTAAATGTGTTGTAATATTCCCAGCCAATTTATTTATTTTTTAAATGAGAGAAAGTATGAGACAACTGATTATCTATCTATCTATTTTGGCTGCGCCACGCGACTCATGGGATCTTAGTCCCCGGATCAGGGATCGAACCCCGGGCCCTCGGTGGTGAAAGTGCAGAGTCCTAACCACTGGACCACCAGGGAATTCCCTCCCAGCCGATTTGATAGCATCCATCTGTTTACTGTTCCTGTTATATTACTGTTATATTAGCTACACGGATAATATAGCTTGTAAAGATACACGTAATGCTACATTTTATCTTTATATTTTGGAAAATATTTAAGACTGTTATTTAACTTGTATTTTAGTATTTCAAATTGTGCTAATAGAATGTCTGAAATCAAAATTAAACATGGGCATATCCTCCTGTATACATGAATGTATTTCTGGCCACCTAACTTTGGTCACCCAGTTGGTCATTCAGCATTTATTGAGCTTCTCCCCTGCTGGAGGTCCACCTCTTAAGGAGCTCACAGCTTCGGGGGAGGGACAGTAGTGTAGGAAGCCTTGTGAGGTGTTAGGAGTGGGCTTGCTCACAAAGTGGAAATCAAGTCACCTGCCAGAGCTGGGCAGAGAGGAGTGGGCTTGGGGATTGGAAAACAGGCGTAGGCTGCCTTCGTCTTTAAAAAATCCATACACTCAGGCTTACATGAAACACCGTTCCTCTTTCCTATAATTACTTAATTTACTGTCGGGTTATTTTGAAACAAGAAAGAACTGGATTCATCTTCCTTCTTTCTTACTGAGTAATTATAAGTTGTGCAGCTTTGGGCAAATCATAAAATCTGTCTGAACATCTGTTTCTTTATCTTTAGTAATAGTAGTAATAGCTAACGTTTATTCAGCACCTGTTAATGTGCCTGTTTATTCTCTGTATCACCCCTCTGAGGTCGGCACTGTTAACTACCCCCATTTTACACGTGAGGAGGAAACAGCCACAGAGAAATTCAGTCAGGCCACAGGGCTGGTAAGTGACTGAACAAGGACTTGAACCCTCACAGATTGGCTCCAGGGTGTGTACTCTTAACTACTTAGACTGTATGGTCTTGAAACTGTTTGATCAATATTTATATGCACGTGTTAGTGATCTACCCGTGATAAATTTTCATTTAATGTTTGTGTCATGGTAACACAGAGGCATTTTGGGGCTGTTGATAATGCGGTTATTATTTGATATTTTAAATGGGAACGTGTTCTTTTTCCTTATGAAAATATTTTGTGATAGGAAAATAAAGTTATTTAGAGATTCAGAAAATAGCTAAAATATAATAGTCTTAAGAGAAATGCTTCCTTAGTCATTATGTGGGAGGCCAGAATTGCAGTGTATATTCTTGAGAAAAAAATTAGGATAAATACTATCACAAACAAAGAAGAGCAAGGGATATATGAATTCTCTTGCTAGTTGAGTAGGAAACGAGTCTGTGGACATTCTGTATTAAAATACCTAGAGATTGAAGTGGTCTGTTTGCCTGAGGTAAATGATGTTTATCTCCATAATCTCACATACCTTGGACTGACAAAAGCTATGGTGCTCAGAGAGTGTAAGCCCCATGAGTTACAAACTACAGGAAGTAGTGTCTACTGTCTTAATGCTGTACTGATAGTTTAGATCACAAGCTGCTATTATTATTTTATTAAGTTGTTTTGAAAAACAGTTTATCTGACTCAGCCATGCCATCTGAATCTTGTCCCACCCCCTCATAATTCCTGGCAGTTCTTGTTAAATCTCTTAAAATGTTAATATTGTTTTTCTGATAAATACTCCAAGTAATAAAATAGCAAAAAAAAAAATATATATATATATATATGATCGGAAGAGGATTTTATCACTGAAACAAATGCTAGCAGCATTAACATGGTGTCTGCCCTTTCTGATCTGGTACAGGACCCCAGGTTTCAGAATGCCTCCACTCTGAGTTCATTTTCTTGCCTCAGATGTTTCACCGGCTCACATTCCCGAATGTGCTGTGCACACTCAGGACGTGAAGAGGCCCTTGTCCGTTTCCTCTCTGGCCAGTGCTTCCTGTCACAGCCCAGCAGCCGTGTTGTGTCCCCTCTTGAAAGTATTTCTGGCTACAAAGCCAAACCGAGTTAGATGCCAGCTCTCCTCCTCTTTCTCTGCATTCACACAGCACCCGGTGCACAACTTTCTGAGAATATTTAGTTCGTTGAGTTTTCACAATGGGCATTCTTTTTTTTTTTTAATTTTTATTGGAGTATAGTTGATTCACGATGTTGTGTTAGTTTCAGGAGAAAATATTTGCAAATAAAGCAACTGACGGGATTAATCTCTAAAATACACAAACAGCTCATGCAGCTCAGTATCAAAAAAAACAAACAACCCAAGCAAAATATGGGTAGAAGACCTAAACAGATATTTCTTCAAACCTAAATAGACATTTCTTCAAAGACAGACAGATGGCCAAAAAGCACATGAAAAGATGCTCAGCATCACTAATTATCAGGGAAATGCAAATCAAAACTACAATGAGCTATCGCCTCACACGGTCAGAATGGCCATCATCAAAAAATCTACAAACAGTAAATGCTGCAGAGGGTGTGGAGAAAAGGGAACCCTCTTGTACTGTTGGCGGGAATATAAATTGATACAACCACTATGGAGAACAGTATGGAGGTTCCTTAAAAAGCTAAAGATAGAACTACCATATGATCCAACAATGGGCTCTCTTAACTGTCCTCTCCCCACCTCCCTTATCTCCCTGTTCAGTGTTTGGCACATACCAGAGACTGTAAATATTCAGAATGGACATAGCTGCTGCTTTTGGAGGTGATTTTTTAACCCCTGGTGCTGCAGCAGCAGGAGGTATGGAAACCGTTATGTGAGGGGAGCATTCCTTGCTAGCCCTGCACCAAACTGGAGCAGGCTGCTGTCTTAGAGGAGGTGCGTGTGTGCGCGCGCACACACACACACACACACACACACACACACACACGTGCACTCTGCTGCTCTGAGTAAGCCAGAAGCAATGGGAGTGTGGAATAATGTGAGCTGGGATGGACATTTATAACATGCCTTATCTGTTTAATTGAATTATAGTGGGTTTCTTTTTTTTTATTGAGAATACTTCTTTTTATTATACAGGTTTCATATACACAAGTATTTAGGGAACATTTACAGGCAAGGAGCTCAATTCCAAAACTCTGTTTTCACCCACACACACTGTACTTCACACTCATCTTCGGGGTCAGCCCAACAGGAATAAGACAAAGTTACTGCTTTGTGAACAGACAGTTTAAATTAAATAAGAGTCTTCCAGAGTCGAGAACAGCGCTCAGGATCCTCTTGACTCATAATACCCTGATGTACATATGAATAAAGCCTAAAGATGTGTCTTAGATTACCCTGTCACCTTTAAAAGTTAATATTAAAATTGAATCAGTGGGTTTTTTCTCTTAATGGCATGAAATAGTATTGAAGTTTGTGGAGTTTGCAGAGATGTTATTTATATATGCTGTGCAGATCTATCTTTCTGCAATCTGTTATAGGGAGAGAATATTCAAATCATACATATATATTTTGAAATCCAGTTTCTCCCAAACAGTGTAGAGTAGAGGTCATTTTTTTAAGACACTGAATTATCCTTGAGACTACATTTCAGAGACGTAATTTTTGGGATGGCACTATAAATGTGTAACATCAGTCAGAAGCAGGGAACCATGACTGGGATGGCAAATGCAAATTTATTACATAATATACCTCAAATTGCATTATTAGCATATTATGTAGATTAACTGGCGTTGAAACTACCATTAAGCAGTGAAGTATCAGGGGATTTCAGTCAGTAGAACAAATTGTTTCCTGTGTCACACCACATATTAATATGTCATCTTTGCTTTTAATCCTAAGTTCTTTTTTCACCAAGAACTTGGCAAGGTAAGTCATCCTTAGCCAACAAGCAAATTAGTTAATGTCATTTTTATGTTTTTATGACTAATTTATTCCCTGATGTAAATTTTAATTTTTTACTAAAAAAGGATTCAACATAGTAATATTATGTTGATTCTTTTAGCCTATGTTGATTGATAGTAATTACTTTTCTGGTTGTTTTGTTTTGTTTTGTTTTGTCTAGTCTAGAAAAACAGACCTGGGTTTTAGTCAAATACATCACTGTCTTTTAAAGATCAAACCTTTAATGGAAGTCTAATGTATGAAGATACAGAAACTGCTTCCGCTGATTCAAAATGGGAACGACAAACGATGAGATGGTGTCTGTGGAGCAGACCTCTTCCTCCTCCTTCAATCCTCTGTGTTTTGAATGCGGCCAGCAGCACTGGACACGAGAAAACCACTTATACAATTACCAGGATGAAGTGGATGACGACCTGGTCTGCCACATTTGCCTTCAGCCTCTGCTGCAGCCACTAGACACCCCCTGTGGACATACCTTCTGCTGCAAGTGCCTCAGAAACTTCCTGCAAGAGAAGGATTTCTGTCCATTGGACCGGAAGAGACTCCACTTTAAGTTGTGTAAGAAGTCTAGCATTCTAGTTCATAAACTTCTGGACAAATTATTAGTCTTATGTCCGTTCTCTTCAGTGTGCCAAGATGTAGTGCAGCGCTGCGACCTGGAGGCACACCTTAAAAACAGGTGAGAGAGAGAGAGAAGCGACTCTAGGCTATAAAAAGGTGGCTCAAACAAATAAACCCGATACAAATGCCAAGGCATCAGTAAGTAAACAGACAAATCCTGCACAGGAGATACAACAAACAAGTTGCATGCAACCGTCATTTAATATTATTATTTATCAAAAACATGCATGTAAAAACTACAGTCAGGAAGTACCGTTTTACACTTATCAATATGAGGTGGTTATAGTCACATGGTAGCAGGATATAATGATAGACTCTTTTTGCAAGGCAGTTTCTCAGTTTGTTTCAAAAACTGTAAATGTCAGTATCGTCTTATCTAGCTTATTAGCCTAAGGAAATAGTCCAAAAGAAGGGAAAATTGTATGTAAAGATGTTTGCTGCAACATTGTGCAGAGTTCAGTAAACTGGTGTCAATCTGATTACTTAACAGTAGGGGAAGGGTTAAAAATACGGTAGTACATCAGTGCATCGGGATATCATGCAACTGTTAAAAATTATAATATTGTTGCAACATGGAAATGGGTACAGGCACACCTCGGAGATGTTGCAGGTTCGGTTCCAGACCACCGCAGTAAAGTGAATATCAAATAGCACAATACAACAGGTCACACGAATTTTTTGGTTTCCTAGTGCATATGAAAGTTCTGTTTACGCTGTACTGTAGTCTAGTAAGGGTGCAATAGCATTAGGTCTAAAAACTTACATACCTTGATTGAAAAATACTTTATTGCTAGGAAACGCTAACCATCATCTGATGACACACAGGGTTGCCACAGACCTTCAATTTGTAAAAAATGTAGTCTGTGAAGGGCAGTAAAGGGAAGTGCAATAAAATGAGGTCTGCCTGTATCTGTGATTTTATTCGCTAAGATCTTGTAAAATTCTGTGTTCAAGAACTTGACTGAACAAGAACTAGGGGTTGGAAACTTAAAAACATTTAGTGGGGATTTTTGTTCTACTGACAAAAGCTTTTTAAAAGATTGAGTTTTATCGTTTGACTTTGATAAAATACTTGATCTTTAAAATTGTTTCTACCCTTAAGAAGGGCTAAAATTCATCTCTTTTGGAGATAGAATCACATAAAATGACCAAAATAAATGTATTGATTTCTAAATTTTATAGGTCAGCCACTTGTGCAGTGTAAATCTGCAGTAATCTTGATTGCTGTGAAAAACAATGCTTAGCACAATATATTGGACTTAAAGACTTAGAAATAATAGTATAAGTCTGGTATGGAACAGTTTGTCATTATACTCACACATGAAATCATGAATTGAATCTAATCTTATCCCCTCACTTTACGAATCAGGAAACTGAGTCACAAAGATTTGGAGCTAGGTAATGGCATGGTTAGACTTAAACTTCAGTATTCCTGCTTAGCGTTCTAACATACCATGCTGCCCTTACCCAGGGTGAATCATGTTCTCTGCTGTTATGTGGTAGTAAAAGTTTCATGTACACGTGAGTATACGTGTTCATTCTGTTGCTACATATCAGTGTTATAAAGTGAGTGTACGCATTAGAAATAATTTAGATTTATGAGAAAGAATGAGATGTTATCAGAATGTCAGAAACGTGAAGATTTATAGAGAAATTGCTTAAACTTAAGCTGCACTGTCTAAAAATAAGAGCTAAGAAAAAAGAGTAGGATAGGTGTATAGACTTTTGAAAATGCAGGAGTCTTAGGCTTTTGTGTGTCTTTGGTCAGCAGCAGGCATAGAATCTGAACACGATAACAGAGACTTCCTGGAGATTGACACCAAACTCTTGAATCTGCTGTCTGGGTCAGGCCTGGTTGTGGCTGAGGTTGAAGAAGATTTTAGGCTTTTCCTATTTCTTTCGGTAGAACTAGTCTTTTTCAGAGATAAGTTTCTTTTGTGACTCTCTTATGAACATCGGTTTTGGGGTATTACAGGAACTGAACAAAGTCTCAATTCAGTTAAGTATTTTGATAGCAGTGAGATAAAAATTACACAATTATTTTAGGAATATTTACTTAACTAAAATACATATAAGAACTTAATATGTAGTCGAAGTATCAGTAGTATTTTCTATCAAGCTGTTTATGTTGACATAAAAATGTTGGGAATTGCAGACTATCCTTATAGTTTGATAAAAGCTAAGCAATTATGTCCAGTTGAAAGTTCTATTTTCCAAGTGTGCTTATTAATATTTGAGCTACTAATTTAATCATTTCCAAAGTGTCTTAGGCCTGTGTTGTGAAAGATACATTGAAAAAGGTGAATGATTTGAAAAGGTGAGGTGACTTGCTTGATGTATGCAGCTAAGAGTGACTATTGATTATAAAAATTAGAAAGTTGACACTCATCTAATGTTTGTTCAATTAAATTGTTAATCTGTGTTCTGATTATCTATTGCTGAGAAACCAACCACTCCAAATATAGTGACATAAAACAGTGAGTGCTTGGTTCTGCTCATGGATTCTGTGAGTCAGGGATTCAGACAGGGCACAACAGGGATGGCTCGACTCTGTTCTGTCCAATCTGGGCCACAGCTGGGGAGAACAGAAGCCCAGGACTGCAGCAATTGCAACTGAAGAATTTACTTCCAAGACGGCAGCTTCATTCACGTGTCTGGCACCTTGATGGAGGTCCACTAGAGGCATGGGCTCAGCCGGGACTTGTCCACAGGAGAGCCTATGGGTGGCCTCTCCAGCACGGTGGCCTCAGGGTATTTTAAGTTCTTACGTGGGTTCCAGTAAATAAGGCAAGAAGCTGCATGGCCTTGTATGCTCTGGCCTTAAAGTCACATAGCATCCCTTATGCTGTAGTCACATAACTGCCCAGATTCAAGGGGAGGGGAACTAAGCTTCACTTTGTGGGAGGAGGACAAAAAAATTTGTAGCCAGGTAAAAGCAACACAAACTAGCAATAAGAGTGATGTCATGAGACACAGAATTACGATTACTTTAATTATTAATAGAAATACAGCATTAGGAATAGTTTGTTAAATCTGGTAATTTTGAGTTTAAATTACCTTACCTATTTGAACTTAAGAAATCTGCTTCAGTCTGAAAACAGCTGACATTTTCTCCTATGGCTAAAAGTAAAACATTTATGAAAGATGACTGTGTTTTAAAATAAAATGACTAGTTATTAACTGATTATATATTAGGAAAACAATGAAGAATTTTAAAAGATTTGGGAAAGTGCTCATCTTTGAAAGGAGAACTAAAGCCCTTAAGAAATATTCTATATATTGTATGACGCCTGGAACAGTGTAGTAATTGCTTTCAGAAATTTTGCCAAGCAGCATCAACTATAAAGCATTCCTCCTACCTCTCTACCCCTCATCCCTGCCTCATCCTCAGCAATCTAACATCTTATGCTAATTGTAAATGATAATATTGGGGTGTGTTTTTTTTTGTCGTTGTTGTTAAATTGAGCATTTGTGCCCTGGTTTATGGCAAAATTCAGAACCATTTTTCTTTTCCTCTTAAAACTTAGAGTTTAACAGTATTCTAAAAAGTTTGTACAATATAGAGACAACCTTTAAAGAAGTCTTTTTCTATGCTGAGAGCTTTTCTGGTTCATCAAATGGTTTTGAAGCCTTTAAGGGTCAGGGTAGGCTGAGACAAGATTGCTCTTTCAAATTCACATTTTAACTTGGAGAGAAGTTTGTGTTTGACACATTCTCACCAGCATTTTTTTCTCCTGTATAATGTAAAAAGCAGATATAGATTTGTAAATCATGTATCCGGTAAGAGTCTAGTATCCAGAATATGTAAAGAATTCCTACAACTCAACAAAAAGTCAAGTAATCCAATTTAGGTAGTCAAAGGATTTGGATAGGTATTTCTCCAAAGAACGTATTTAAATGGCCCGTAAGCACATGAACAAATGCTTAACATCATTAGTCCATTTTTAAAATGGAGTGTTTGTCTTTTTGTAAGTTGTAAGCAGTCTTTATATATTCTGGCCCTTATTAAATACATGATTTGCAAATATTTTTTCTTGTTCTATCAGTTGTCTATTCATTTTCCTGTGCCCTTTGAAGGACAAACAAATTTAATTTTTATGAAGTCCATTTTATCTATTTTTTTCTTTGCTTGTGCTTTTGGTGTCATAGCTAAAAAACCACTGCCTAATCCAAGGTCATGAAGCTTTACACCTGTGTTTCCTTCTAAGACCTTTATGCTTTTAGCACTTACATTTGGGTCTTTGATCCATTTTGAATTAATTGTTATTGGAGAACATGTGTGCAATTTAATACTTTAAATTTTATTGAGGCTTTAAAAAATATTAATTAATGATTTTGGCCATGCCGAGCGGAATGTGGGTTCTTAGTTCCCAGACCAGGGATGGAACCCGGGCCCCCTGCAGTGGAAGCGCAGAGTCCTAACCACTGGACCGCCAGGGAAGTCACTACTGAGGCTTTTTTTAATGGCCTAGCACACAGTCTATCTTGGAAAATACTCCATTTTGTACACAAGAAGAATGTGTGTTCTGCTATTGATGGGTGGAATGTTCTATAGATTTCTGTTAGGTCTAGTTGATTTATAATATTGTTAAAAGTCTCTTTTCTTGTCCTTATGTCTAGTTGTTCTATCCATTATTGAAAGTGGGATATTGAAGGCTTAGACTATTAGGTTTTTTTTGTTTTTTGTTTTGCGGTACGTGGGCCTCTCACTGTTGTGGCCTCTCCCGTTGCGGAGCACAGGCTCCGGACGCGCAGGCTCAGCGGCCATGGCTCACGGGCCCAGCCTCTCCGCGGCATGTGGGATCTTCCCGGACCGGGGCACGAACCCGTATCCCCTGCATCGGCAGGCAGCCTCTCAACCACTGCGCCACCAGGGAAGCCCAGACTATTAGTTTTGAATTGTCTATTCTTCCTCTAATTGTGTCATTTTTGGCTTCATGTACTTTGAAGGCCTGCTGTTAATTGTGTTTATGTTTATAATTGTTATAGTTTTGTGGCAAATCAAACCTTTTCGTTATGGTAGAATGTTGTCACTAGAAACAATTTTTGTCTTAAAGTCTATTTGTCTGAAATTAGTATACCCATTCAGCTCTCTTTATGTTAATGTTTGCATAGTATATCTTTTTCCTCTCCTTTTAATTTTGACCTATTGGTGTCTTTGAAATGTGTCTCTTGTAGACAGCATATAGTTGGATCCCGTTTGTCTTTTTCATCCATTCTGCCAATCACTGGCTTTTGATTGGAGTGTTTAATTCATTTATATTTGATGTAATTACTGATAAGGTAGAATTTATGTCTGCCATTTTGTTGTTTCCACATGTCATTTCTTTTTTGTTTCTCTAAGGGTTAATCCATTTCTTCCCTTTTTTTTTGTTAAATAGATATTTTCAAGTATGCCATTTTAATTCCTTTGTCATTTCTATTCATATCTATTTTTTGAATTATTTTCTTAGTAGTTGCCTTGGGGATTGCAATTAACATATTAATTTTCAACAGTCTAGTTCAGATTAACACTGACTGGATTTCACCAGTACACACAAAATTAGCTCATATATACCTTCATTCCTTTCCACATCCTTTGTGCTGTTACTGTTATACAAATTACATCTTTACGCATTACATGCCCATCTAAACAGAATTATAATTATTGCTTTGCACAGGGTTGTCTTTTAAACCAAATAGGACCAAAAAGGAGTTATAAACCACAAAGCACTTTAATGCTGTCTTACATTTATCTATGTAGTTACCTTTACCAGTGGTCTTTATTTCTTAATGTGGATTTGAGTTACTGTCTAAGGTCCTTTCATATCAGCCTAAAGGATTTCTTTTAGTGTTTCTTATAGGGCAAGTCTGCTAGCAACAGGCTCTTTGTTTTCATTTATCTGGGAATGTCGTGATTTCTCCTGCTTTTGAAGGATAGACTTCTTGGTTGACAGTCTTTTTTCAGCACTCTGAGTATGTGCTGTCCACAGCCTCCTGTTCTCCATAGCTTCTGAAGAGAAGTCAGGTGGCAGCCTTACTGAGGGTCACTTCTTTGTGGTGAGGTACTTCACTCTTGCTGTTTTCAGCATTCTTCAGACTTGAAAAGATTTTGGTCACTATGTCTTCAAATATTCTTCCTGCCCTAATGTCTCTCCTTATGGGACTCCCATTCTGCATATGTTAATACTCTTGATGGTTTCTCACAGGACCTAGAGGCTTTATCCTTTCTGTTCATTCTTTTTCTTTCTATTCCTCAGACTGGATAATCTCAGTTGACCTACCTTTAAGTTCACTGATTCTTTTACCTGTTCAAATCTCCTGTGAATTCTTCTAGTGAATTCTTCATTTCATTTATTGTACTTAGAATAAATGAACTTATTGTACTTATTTTTAAATCCAGAATGTTTATTTGGCTCTTTAATATAACTTATATTTCTTTATTGGTATTTTTATTTGTTGAGAGATCATTCTCATATTTTCCTTTAGTTATTTAGACATGGAGTCCCTCTGTTCTTTGAACATATTTATAATACTCGATTTAAGTCATTGTCTTGTAAGGCCAATGTCTGGGCTTCCTTAGGGACAGTTTCTGTTAACTCCTTTTTCTCCCATGTATGGGCCATACTTACTTATTTCTTTGCATGTCTCTTAATTTTGTATTGAACACTGGACATTTTAAATAATATAATGTGGCAACTCTGGAAATCAGATTCTTCTTTCTCTTCAGGATTTATTATTGCTGTTTGTTACTGTTTGCTTAGTGAGTTTTCTAATCAGCTAATGATTGAACAGAGAATTTCTCAAATGCCTGTAACCGATGAATCTCCCACTCTCCCCAAGGGGCTCTGTGCGCACGATGGGGCACACGTTCAGCACTCAGGCAGTTGACACTCCTGCTTAGCCTTCATCTCCTGCTTTCACGTAGCTTCAGTGTTAGCCAGAAGTGAGAGCTTAGGGCCTTCTCAGCTCTTTCCTGTGCATGCACATAGCCCTGGACATTTCATTCCCTAGCTTTTCCTTTTAAACTTTTTGATTAGCCTTTTGTTTGTCTACCTCAAGTAGCCACAGTCTTACACAACTGCCTTCCCCCGCCACCCCAACAAATGCCTTTGCACTGAGTAAGCCCCAAGTCAGGTCAGATAAAGACAGCCTTGCGAGTGAGGTCTTCCAGGGAACCAACAGGTCACTTAATGACAATTCTCTACAAATGGGGCTTTGCAGGTGCTCCAGTCTGCTCCTCCAGTGGCTGCCAGACTCCTGATTCCACTGTGACTGTGGGCCATGGCTATCCCAGGCTACTGGGGGAGGTGGGGGTGGGAATAGGGCAAGTTCAAATGCTACAGAGCTCACTGTTCGTGAAGACGCAGCCATTTTTCTTAAATAAATGCACTCCAGATTGCTACAGAACCTTGACTTATTTCCAGAGCTCAGAAATTTTTCTGACAGTTTTTGCCAATGTTCGCGTTGCTTTGTGGAAGAGAGGCTTTTCAGATACCCTTAATCTAACATTTTCACTGATGTCACTTAAAGTGATGTTTGCATGTTGTAATCCGTAACTGTCATTTTTCTTGGTTCTAAGATGCTCACGCTCTGAGTTGCATTAAGTACCTGGCATTGTGTTGGCACTTATCGTGCCCCATTTGATTTTACCTCTACTATTACTGCTGCCACCACCACCACTAACCCTAGTACTGCTACCAGTAATACAGTGTGCTCTGTTACACTGTGTGTTTCCTAATGTGAATCATCGTTACTCAGGGAATGATGCCACCGTGCCATAAATCAAGCTAGTTCATATGTGATTTTCCTCCATAAGGAGAGCCAGAATAGTGGAATGAAATTATAACCTTCAGCAGGAAAGGAAAAGTCCCTCAGTTTGGCTGTAGGTGCTGCAAGAGCCTTTGGGCTTTATTTAGGAAAAATGTAAAGACACACCTGCATGTAGAGAAGCCTGCCTAGGGGGCACAGCCCTCAGCCTGTGGCAGGTCACGCTGCCTCCAGTGCCCTTGTTAAGGGCAGCCCACTGTCTCAGGGCTCCACTTCCACCTGCATCGTCTGAGCCCACGCCTGCCCTGACGTCATTCAGTGGTGCACTTCTTTTCTGTTGTTTTTAATCATGTGTAATAGCCTCCAAACTAGCCTCCTGCTACACTCAGTTACCTGCTGGAATGATCCCAGTTATATCCCCCTATGCCAGTTGCGGTTTGTGTTGTTATTGTTAAATACTCCATTGAAAAAGATGCACAGGTTTTTGTTGCTGTTTGTGATTTCCGTTCGTGTTTCCATGATCACCAAAGCCTTTCTCACTCTAACATTCTTTGACTGTTTCTAGGTACAAGTTTGTAGAACAAATTCAATTTGTGTGTTCTTAAGGCCTGGGAAAAGAACCCCATACTCTTAGTATGATACGGTGTAAAGAGCAGGCGCCTTAAATCAGATCTGAGTTTGCTTGAATTTTGGCTCCATAACTTAACAGCTATGTGATGCTGGCTTAGTGAGTTAAGTTTCCCATTTGTAAAATGGGGATGATAGAGCAGTTTTGAGGATTCAGTGAAATACTGTACATAAGGTCTACACAGTGACTGGCCCTAATTAGACACCCAGCAAATTCTGGTTTCTTCCTTTCTCTTTCAGTTCCAAATGTTTACAAATTTGAGGGATGCTGGCTGTGGGCTGGCTGTGGTCAGGGGCTTTTCTCTGTCCAAGCCTGCTCTGATCTACTCATTCCCTATTCACCTTTTGTTTAAAAATTAGTTTTATTGACATATATTTTACCTACTGTAAACTTCACCTATTTTTAAAGTATACAATTCAGTGGTTTTTAGTATATTCACAGAATTGTGTAACCATCATCACAATCTAACTTTTAGAACATGTCAACACCCCAAAAAGAAGCCCTGTACCCATTAGCAGCCATTCTCCATCCCCAGATGCCCCGGTGTTGAATGGTCTATCTATCCCGGTCCTCTTTCCACCTAAGCTCTGTAAGTTTTGGTGTGCAGTTTTGTGGAATGCATGTTATTTTGTTAACAGAACCGCTTGTGTTATAGTCTGGGCTTTTGCCCTCATCACTGAAAGTGTTCTTTCTAAGGTCACCGTGACCTTTTAAGTTCCAAATCAAACCAGTGCTTTGGCCCTTATCTTATTTGCCCCCTTTATGGCATTTGCACAGTTGGCTGCTTTTTCTTTGTTGACAGTCTTGTCTGGTTGTTCTGTCTCAGTCTACTCAGCTGCTCCATCGTGTTTAAACACGGGTGTTCCCGAAGGTTCCCTGTGTAACCTTCCTCTATTCCCGGGTAGGATCATTCTTCCATATTTTTACATAGTATCATTTTTAATATCTTTAATTCCTGTTAACGATTTGCTGCCCTACTGGGAACTTAAGTATACCTGTTTCTTCACCTCTCTAACAATCTTAAGTTTTGCTTTTTAAATTTGTTTTTCCATGTTTAATAACTATATCTTAGCCTTTATGGTTATTTACTTTGTAGGATTTTTTTAGTTGCTTGTTAGGCTCATTCCCAGGTGTTCACATCGTTTGTATTTCCTCTTCAATTCCTGTTCCTAGTCCTTCTATTCCATTAAAGACTAGCCATTGGCCGTGTAGATATTTGTGTATGATACATATTTTAAGAACTAAATCATTACCTGTCTTCTTAATCAAAAGTATTTTTTCTGATTCAGTTTTTAGTGTCAATTTTTTGTTGAATTAAATTTTTTAAAATGCATTTCTAATTGAATATGCTTACTTGACAAAAGTAATTTTTTCAGTGACATCATTTTCAAACATATTTGCTAGGCCCTTGCAGAAACACTCCCTGGAAGAAAATAATTGGACCCCCTTCTTAGCAAGGTGAAGAGAAAGCGTGTCCGGAGAGAGTGTTGAATAAAGAAATCTCATAATGATCCTTTTCAAGAACCTGAAATCCAGGACCTAAAATAAATCTCCAGTTCATGAGGGAAATTTTATTACTCTTATCATTAAGGAATAGCTTTCAATTTTAATTGAATTCTGTCCTTAATTTTGATTGAAATTTTAGATTTTTAAGAATCCTGTTATTGAATGAAGGTCTGCAGCCCTAGCCACAAGACTGTCGCCGATCCTGCCCACCCTTTCCTAAACTTCTTACCGCTGCAGGAGAGTAGGTGGGGTCTGTAGAGCCGTGTCGGGGTCTAGGCGCGTGGGCCTGGCTCCTGTACAAGTCCCCATTTCTTCCACCCGCTCCTCCAACTGGGCATTGTTCGTCACTTTGTCCAGTCAGGGTGTCAGGTGGAAAGAACTGGCGCCTTGCAGCACGGCTAACATCTGTGTATAAAGACTTCCTTTAAACGTTTAAACAAACATATATCTGCCCCTTTGTTGGCCTAAGTAAGTAAAAACAAGCAAGTTAACAGCCCTTATTTCTTGGTGCTTATGTAAGTTTCCCCAGTACTTAGAAATATATTCTTCAAGTTTCATAGCATATCTGTAATTCCACTGTTGCAATTCTGTTTTTACAAACCAGGAGATACGTTTTCCTCTCCTCCCACGCCTGTCATAAATTTGAGCCTTTGCTGTGCCTTCCTGCAAGTGGTAAAGCTTCAGATGTATTTCCACCCACTAACAGGTGATGTGCAGTGTTGGGTGTGAGAGTGGAGAGGCACCAGGGTGCTCAGGGTCTAAGGCAGGACGCAGGGGGCTTGTGGAGGAAGGTGCTGGTTTCCACTCCTGTGGTCCAGCCGTTTAACCTGTAAAAGGGGCTATGAAATCAGAACCTCAGGGTGATTCTCACAGTGCAGGGAGAACTGTACTGGTGTACTACACTGTGTATGTTATTTCTGGTACTAATAGATTCCTGAGTACATGTTTGTGCAAATGCCTCGTTTTAGATTTGCTCCGTGGAGTGGTAACTTCGTTTGAGTGGAAATGCTTGTGGGTACTTCCAGGTGCTTTTTGCGTAGAAGCCATTGCCATTGTTTTGTTGTGGTACAAACTGTTAATCACTTTTTTTTCCTTTCAAATCATCTGGAAACCACCTGACGCTCTCTTTCTAGATGCCCTGGAGCTTCTCATCAGAGAGTTGCCCTGGAGAGACGGAAAACTAGTAAAGCTCAGACGGAGATCGAGAATGAAAATGGAACCATGGTCATAGATCTTCCAGCTACTTTATCACCCGAAGCAGACTGTTCAGGGCCGACCCTGACATCGGCGTCCCTTCCCGCCTGGACAGAGGAGCCTGGCCTGGACAACCCTGCCTTCGAGGAGAGCCCTACTGGGGACAGTACGTGTCGGCCGCCTGTGTTCCTCACCTCTTCTCAAACCGGGCGTTGCCTTCCTCCCCACCACTCCCTGCTGCTCTCCCAACATGCGTTTTCTTTCCTCTTTAAAAAATTAAGTTTGAGATATAATCCACATAGCACATAACTCACCCTTTAAAGTGCACAAGTCTGACAGTTTGCAGTTTAGAAGAAGAGCTCGGAACTTACTCTGAGGAAGGTGACCCTTCCCTCCCTCTTCTGTTTAGTCCATGATTCACTGGTTGTTAACCTGCTTCTTACTAGATGTTTGTGTGCAAACGCTTGTTGCTTCTTGACTAAGGAAACAACAACATCAAGAGCAACAAAAATAATACCGCAAATTAAGCGCTCCCTGTGTCACGCATGAGCCGGACCCTTCCCATCCGTTAGCTGACTAAATGCCGCTGACGGTGCTGGGAGCTGGTTTGTGACAGGAGAGGCCTAAATCTTGAGATGAATTGGTTGGCTCGTGCCGCCGGGGAAGGGCTGGGTGTATATCTGACCCCACGGCCACGCCTGTGACTATTGCTCTGCTCTGGTGGCTGCCACGAATCTGACTGTACAGCCACTAGGAGTGAACAGAAGGCCTGTAGTCATGGATCTTGGGCACGTCTTGATGGTTGGCTCTAGGTATTTATTTTTAAATATACTTTTCTTGAACAGATTCCAAATCTTACTACAAATTCAAATTTTTCCTGCCCCAGCCATAACCCTTTTCCAAGAGCCACCCCTTCTTAGAGCCTCAGGGACTCCTCTCTCACCCCGTGGTGATCACATACCACAGAGTCGTCTTTATGCTTCTTTGCATGGTTTACACGTGTTCCACCGACCAAACCGTCTCTCGTCAGTTAGGTCGAGATGACGTTCTCTTACTATTGCTCCATCAGATCACTGTGATCTGAGACGTAGTAGCCGCTTGTGATAATTCGCTGATCACCTTTGGGACAAGAAATGTTTAGATAATCTTAACAGATACTTTCTGTCATTCTGCTTTCCTTATCCAGCGGTATTGCATAGTTCTTTACCATCTGCTAATGTAAGATGACTTATTTACCTGAAGATGATAACCGAAATATAAAATGTTTCTCTTTCCACCTATTTCTCTCTCTCATTTCTAACTTGGCAGCCACACAGCAGCCACTTAGTTTACCAGAAGGCGAAATCACCACAATTGAAATTCACCGGTCTAATCCTTATATTCAGCTAGGAATTAGCATTGTGGGTGGCAATGAAACGCCACTGATTAACATTGTTATCCAGGAAGTCTACCGGGATGGGATAATCGCCAGAGATGGGAGACTTCTTGCTGGAGACCAGATTCTTCAGGTATCCGTTTTAATTACTGTGTTAACTTGCGCTCTTTTGTTCTTATTCATAAGTTTAAAACAGAACATTGTGGGCTTCCTTGGTGGCGCAGTGGTTGAGAGTCCGCCTGCCGATGCAGGGGACACGGGTTCGGGCCCCAGTCCAGGAGGATCCCACATGCCGCAGAGCGGCTGGGCCCGTGAGCCGTGGCCGCTGGGCCTGCGCGTCCGGAGCCTGTGCTCTGCAACCGGAGAGGCCACAATAGTGAGAGGCCCGCGTACCGCAAAAAAAAAAAAAAAAAAAAGAACATTGTGGTACTGTGGAACTTGAGTTGTATATAGGTTAGTTTTACTGCTATTATATGCAAAACAAGTCAGAATTTATCTGTAATTTCTTCTGTTTCCCCATATGCATGGAATGTAGTTTTTCTCCCTACTTTATTTCCAGTCCCGCATGTGGCTGTGCTTGCAGTGCTTGGGCTCTTGGGGCCGGCTGGGCTCTTCCCGACTTGGTCTGCAGGGCTGGCTGGTTCAGAGCCGTCCCACCCATGCTGACATCCTCTGATCCCAGATCCAGTGTTCTCATCCACCCATCACCTGCATTGTCTAGTTTACCTTCCTCTACTACACTGATTACGACCGTCTGTAAAAGACAGACCGTGCAGCCCTGGTTAGTTACAATTTATACCATGGGATTTAAGCTGGAATTCAGAAACCACACCTGTCTCCTTGGCTCCCTAGTGTGCACTCCACCCTTTAACCCTTGGTGCTGCCCTCACCTTCTCTGTCAGAAGATGATATTTAAGAAAAAACAGCTATTCCCCGAAAAGAACTAGCTTGGGACAAGGTGTTGTTTTCTTAGAGGGCACGTGGGGCTGAGGGGAGAAGGAGGGGAGGATTCTTCTGTATGGGACTGGACTTCTGTGGCTACTGGCCTGGGTATTTGAGTCATACAAGCGTAGATGATAGTTGAAGCTAAAAGAAATAGTAACCTCCAGAAGGAGAGAGAAGAAATACAAGGAAAACTATCTTCTAGGAACCCAAGCTCCAGGACTCCTCCCTCCTTCGTTGTTTGGTCCTCACCATGATGTGCTGACACCACCCCTCACTCCCCCTTTCCCTGCTCCCTCTTCAGTCCAGGCCCCCACTGCTGTGTCTAACTCTGTACACACCCCACAAGACGTCCCTGCCGCCCAGCTCTCCGCTCTTCAATCCGACAAAATCACTGCCAGCTTAATATATCTGTAACTCTGCTTTCCTTGGGAAAATGTGACTAGAGCGTCACACCCAGACTGATTCATATTCACGGTCCTCTGTGGTCTCTTGCACAGCCTGTCATCTTCATCTTAACCCTTCCTTTTTGTTTCACGCATAGCAGCTGTAATGTTCTAGGCACTGTACTAGCCACTGAGAATGCAACTAAGAGCAAGGTACTCCCCCAGTCCTCATGGAATTTATAATCCAGTGGAAAAGCCAGACATGGCAGTCTTCTTGCCGCCACCTCACTCCCGATTCCAGGCTGTCCCACCGTGCTGGCTTGTCCACCTTCATCCTTAAGAGCTTTGCTCAGCCCTTCTCGCCCGTTCTGACCTCTCCTTACTTGAATTACTGACAGCGTTCACTGCTTTACTCTTCAGGTCTTGGCGTATAATCACAGTGAACTATTTAAATGGGCTTGGCTTTCTGTGGTGATTGCAGCCACCCTGACAGTACCAGTTGTGATACAGATTTCTCATAGTGCTGTGCATGTCATAAGCACAGGAAATACTTGCTGAATCAGTATAAGAGTGGACTTGGCTATAACATCCTGTCGGGAATAGCCATCTCCTTTATTAAAACAAAACTTGGACCCTCTAGGAATTTTTCCACTCCCACTTGTACGCTGCCCCTCATGGTGTGTTATTCCCACTTTAACACACTCAGGCCCCAAACCCTTCCTTCATTGCCCTTCGCAAGGCTGACACAGACTGAGCTTTCTAGCAAGGTTTTGTTTCTTACTAAATACTAAGAAGAAGTAGGGGGTACAGGAAGTGTAACCAGTCCTGCTTATATAAAATCAGCTTCCTGATCATACCGTAGCTAGCTCTTCACTGTGTTTACTAGTAAAAGATAGCTATTTACTGTATGCCGTATTTGCTGGCATTTTATGACATTAGTACTCTGGCTCTGCCAGGCTGGCAAAACCTTCCCTGTGTTCCCGACTTCCCAGCTCGCAGTCCGAGTCTGCTGGCCGCCCTGACATTTTGACACCCGGGCGGCCCAGACCAGGAGAGCCCGGTGGCTCCTGTCTGCAGCTCGTACAGCGTTCTTTCTCTCTCCCATTTTCTCCCACTTCCAGCCTCTCTATTAATAAGTGTGCATTCATTTTTGTGTTTTCTTTTTTGCTACCAGTGATGTACTAGCCTTGGGTATTAACATTTGTATATATTTCTCATTCTTTTCCTAAATTCTAAAGGTAAAAACAAATGCTTTGGGTTTTTTTGTTTTGTTATTTTTTGCGGTACGCAGGCCTCTCACTGTTGTGGCCTCTCCCGTTGCGGAGCACAGGCTCCGGACGCGCAGGCTCAGCGGCCATGGCTCACGGGCCCAGCCGCTCCGCCGCATGTGGGATCTTCCCGGACCGGGGCACAAACCCGCGTCCCCTGCATCAGCAGGCTGACTCCCAACCACTGCGCCACCAGGGAAGCCCCAAATGCTTTATCTGCATTTCTTTGAATACCATTGAGGTTAAATAGTTTTTCAGGCTTTATTTGCTAATATAGTTCAGCAGTGGGCCTTTTACTCTTCTATTTTAGAGAACTGTGTTTAGTAATATAATTGAATCCTTACAACTCAAATAAAATTATAGTTATCTGAAATTATTGACTACATTTTTGGAAATTAACTCATAGCTATAAATTTACATTGTAGAAATTCCAAGGCACTATTATTGTTTACGGAGGCACACATATTAATATCTCTAGTAATGATCATCTTAATAAGTCCAGTTGAATGATTCAAATTGGTAAGAAAAGTAAGAACACATAACCTGGTTAATGGTTTCAAAAGGATCTCTCCTACTGTGGGCCCTGACTTCTGCTCGGCCTCTGACTGGTATGCTGGAGCCAGTAGGTAAAGCCACGCCCCTTGCCCAAATGTGGAGTATTTATGGCCATTCAAAAGTAAACGCTGGGAAATAAGGCTGCTTGGAATTTTTTTACTACCTGGTTTACTGCCTGGTCCAACTCTGTATAAGATACATAAATAATACAGGGAGCCCATCTGAGAATCCCCAGGAGTGGGAAAGATGGTTTATTTACAGAGCAA
Source organism: Lagenorhynchus albirostris (assembly GCF_949774975.1). Taxonomy (NCBI): domain Eukaryota; kingdom Metazoa; phylum Chordata; class Mammalia; order Artiodactyla; family Delphinidae; genus Lagenorhynchus; species Lagenorhynchus albirostris. The sequence continues at coordinate 5,106,233 of NC_083112.1, read as the reverse complement.
AGCGCTGCCAAGCCGCCTGTGCTTCTATTTTAGCAAACTGTGCAGTGACAGGGTGTGGCTTCGGTCTCCCCGCACCACACACACACACACACACACACACACACACACACACACACACACACACACACACACACACACACACACACACACACACACACACACACACACACACACACACACACACACACACACACACACACACACACACCCCTTATTCTACTAAACAGCCTCTTGGAAGAGGAGACCCATATAACCTTCAAGGCCTTTTGTGATGCAGCCTTTTGAGCAGTTTGAAGAAAAAAAATAGTTATAAATTACATCAGTGTCACTATTAAAGATAATATAACTTTTGAAGCATTATGAAGAATGGGTATTTTCAGTTTGATCCATCATCAGTGACTGAGGCATGTTCAGTTTTGAAGGAAAATAATTGCAGCCATATGTTCATTGCATTGGTACAAAACACATTTAGCCGAAGTGGTAGAGTTTACTATTGCTGGTGCTATTTTTACGAAGCCTGGAGACAGTATTTTATCTGGTCTCTGCTTTCTCTGCCTTTTGCCAGCCACCACACATTCATGAAGGAAAAAATCTTCTTCCAGCTGTGGGATATTCCACACCTACTTCACAAGGATACTGTGAGGCTGCATGGTTGCACACGGCTATGGCTGGATTTCAGCCAGATATTTCGTAAAGTCATTTGTGATATACCTGAATATAAGACGGAAAGCTGTGAGCCTAGAGATAGGTAGCTCTTAGCTGAGTAGCCAGAAATGATGGTTTTTGATTAATGGATTCATGTCAGGCTAGTTTTGTTAGAAACTGCCTTAATTCTCTACTTGACCCTGTATTCAGTGTTTTTATTGAGGGCTTGGATGGCTACCAAATGCATAGATGTTGCAGACTTGGGAGAATAGCAACTTTGTGTATGCCATCTATGAATTTGATGACTGAATTTTTAAAGATGCCAACAGGCCAAAATGAACAAAATTCAAGTTAACAGTGTTCAAAACTATCAACCCGAGATTAACAGAAAGCGGGGAGGTCTTGCTTCACATAGATTTCATGTGAAAAAAATTTAAGGAGTTTAGGTGATCACACCTCACCCAGAGCCTGTCACATAACCGGTGTTCAGAGCACTGGTTCCCCCTCACTTTCACCTCAGGCAGATTCAGAGGAGCTCTGTGTTAAATACCAAGAACTGTGCTAATTCCTCTAACTAGGTAAATAACTGAAGGTGGGTATATTTTCTCAGTGACGTTACAGGTCCAAGGATCAGTCACTGTACTTATTTCAGGGTTATAAAGTTTAATAAGTAAATGCTCTGTATTAAATTATGCTTATTTTATAAGATATATGTTACACGTGTGTGCCAAATAATTAGTGGAATTATGATTATCGGCTCTTCTTGAAAGTAAGTCACTCATCTAATATAAGGCTGTATACTTGAGTGCACCACTTTCCTTAAAACTGTTTTCTCTAGCTTAAGTGTATTTCATTTTGGAAAAGTAAATTTGTAATCCAGTAGCACTTCAGTTTCTGTTCCACTAGAACTAGTCTTTCATGAGCACTTGCCCTATCTGATGTTGTCTAGTCGTGCACTTCCTGACCCTATGAAGTGGATGGTAAACACGTTTTACAGGTGAGGAAACAAGTTCTGTAATTTGCCCGAGGTTATCCAGTTAATACGGCAGAACCAAGGACCCTCATTCAAGACTATTATTAAAGCCTGTGATCTTGACGACTATTCTCTACTTAATGCTAGTCACTGTAAGTTAATTTTAGGAACTGTACGTTTTAAAATGTCTTTGGAGTGCTTGTCTTTGTAAGTAACGATTGTGTATCATTTTCACAACGTCAGTTTCCTTCGGAACCCTTATATGAACATTGCTACAAGCTGGGAAGATAAAAGATTGTCACGCTTCGGCCGTCATCCTCTTTTCCAGGTCAACCACCACAACATCAGCAGCGTGTCCCACAACCACGCCCGCGCCGTGCTGTCGCAGCCCTGCAGCACGCTGCACCTCACCGTGCTCCGGGAGAGACGCTGCGGCGGCCGCGCGCACAGCCGTCCCGTGGGCGGCTCACCCCCGGAAGAGGTTTTCCAGGTGGTTCTTCACAAACGGGACTCTGCCGAACAGCTCGGCATCAAACTCGTCCGAAGGACCGACGAGCCGGGCGTCTTCGTCCTCGACCTGCTGGAAGGGGGGCTGGCGGCGCAGGACGGCAGGCTGAGCGGCAACGACCGGGTGCTGGCCGTCAACGGCCACGACCTGAAGCACGGGACACCCGAGCTGGCTGCCCAGATTATCCAGGTAAGCCCCCCTTGCGCCCACTCCAGACCCTCAGCCTTCCTGCCGTCGCTCAGCCTTGCTTCTCACTAGCAGGTGACACAGGGATCCAGGGGGTGCTTGAGACTTCGTTGGACAGCCGAGCACAGCTACCTAATTCTTCACAGTCCACACCAGTCTAAGCTCAGCCCAGGTGACTCCCTTCTGGTGTGCACACCCATGAACTTGTAGGCGGGCTGTTTCTGGAGGAAAGGCCCTACGGTTTCACGTGGCAGATGGCAGTGTCCACACTTCACAAGGGAGAAGGTGAGACCCCAAGGAGCTGTGGTCACCAAGGGTGTAGCTCACCTGGTCTCTTCACTCACCTCTCACCTTTACTGCACAATCCATGAAAATGAGGGGGAAAATCACTTTTTATTCAGAGCAACTTATTTCTATAGTGCCTTTTTTTTTTAAAAAAGGAATTCACAGCATTTCAAACACATAACATTGTCCTCACAGTATCTCTGGAGGTAGTCATGATTAGAGAAAAAACGTTTTTAGTAAGAGCATCAAAGCAGATACATTAAAACCATCCGAGAAGATCTTTAGGCTCTGCAGCGTGCTGTGGCGTTTAACGTGGCTGTCTCCTGCAGCCTTGTACGAGGGTGAAGCAAAATGGGAGCGTTTAAGCGAGCACCACACACGCTACCAGTGGAAACCAGGCATTAGTTAATATAACCGAACTTTTGGAATTAAGGTCGGTTGATAGTCACGAAAATAGGTATATATATATGTGTATATATATATATATATACATAGAATCAAATAACAATGAGATGTTAACACTAAGAAAACCCACGTCTCACTCCCCTTTAACCTACTGCCTTTTCTCCCACTTTTTGGTTCAGTATAGCCTTAAGGAAACACACACACACGCTCACAGCCATATTGCATTGAGAGGCGGTTCAGGTATTGATCTTATTTCATAGACTTGAGGCTTAAAAAAATTGAATGCCTTGAAATCCCCTCAAATCAGAGGCAGCATTCGGGGCACCAGGAGCTTTACCTGTGGATCACGCCAGCTGCTGCACTGCTGAGATCAAGTTCATCTTGCGGGGGGCAGGGGGAGAAGAAGAAAGTTAATCCATTTTTGGGATCTGTTAACAGAAATAGGCAAGTCGAGTGGACTTTCTGAAGTGAGAAGTCTGATCAGTAAGATGGAAAGGAAGAGAGAAATATATTGCCTGTATATATTTCAGGCAATGTTAAAGTACACTAATTCCTAAATAGATGGTCCTTACTAAATTTCTAACCAAAATGTAGAAAATATAGTTACACAGGTAGAAAACACATTTAAAATTTTTCATAATATATTTTATTCGGATTTTTATAATGCAAATAGTTGCATATTTTGTGCTGTGATTTTTCCCAGACTATAGAAAACTCAAGTTGCTCAACTTCTTTTTGGAAAAAAATGAAGTCTTATTGAGGATTATAAAAATAACACATATTGCATGTCTAAAAAGGAGCACACTGAAGATAAAATACTGAAAAGAAGTTACAATCAAATTCAGTCTAAACACCCCAAGCTATATCAATGTTAAGTGTTTGGAGAACATCCTTACAAACTTTTGAGTGTGTATGTCCACAGATAGATACAAATTTACACAATACTTACACACATGCTTATCTTGTAAATTCTGAGTTTGCAACTTTGTCAGCAGTATGTTGTGAACTTCTTACCATGAAAGTGTAGAACCCCATCATGATCTTTACTAGCTGATTCACTCAATGTTCCCCTATTGACAGACTTTCATGTTTTGTTTTCATTTTAAGACATTTTGCTAAACTTCCCTCCAGAAAGATCAGATCATACCAATTTATACTCCCAGCATCAGAGTGTACTACTCAACTATGACTTAAGCGTATTGTTATTTGAACATCTTGCATTTTTAAAAATCTTGAATTTAACAGAACTTTTTTTTGCTGTGTTTGAATTCCTGACATATTAGATGTGCAAGCTGTTTAAAGTCAGCCTAAACCCAAATGTTGGTCCATCATTTAAGTCCTAAATGCCCACTTCCATCACATGCACAGAATTTTGTCTTTCAAAAAATCTAGAATGATCAAGGATTTGTTTCTATTAATAATAGGTTTTGCATACGCAGGGGTTTTCCAGTGAAAGTTGAAATACTAATTAGAGTATTTGGTGGTTATGAGGTAGTAAGCAGTAATGAAACTAATTCTGTACATGTACATTGAAGTAAAGTCACAGATGGAGCGTCTCGCCACTTCACACCGTGCAATCAAATGATGTGAAGTGTGAGAATTTTCAACATCAGGATTCTACTTTGTATTTACCCCTTAGATCAAGTACCCAGACTCTGTGCTTTGGGAATCTGGCCACGTATTGTTTTTCTTTCAGTTATTTTGAGAAACTTGTTTGAAATTTAGTTGAATAAAATGCTTGAATAAGCAAATGTTTTTTAGATGGACATAAAAATTAACACTTATTCTCCAGTTTAAAAACTAAAAATAATACAGTGATATATGTCAATTTATCTCAATAATACTTGGGGAAAGAACTGAAAATAGTGATTTCTTAACATTACTGACTGTAATCATGGGGGAGGTCCCCACTTTCTACCACAATTCCTTGAAAGCAGGCCATCATAATTTCCCATAGGAGTAATAATGCAATTGGGAATTGTGGTCATGACCAAGAGTCACCTTCAAATAAATCAGGCCTGTACTTTAAAAGCAAAGATAAAATAACTTTTAAAAATAGATGTACATCTACGTTTAAAATATATATGGATATAGATAATGGGCCTCTAAATTTAAACTGATAGTCACAAACCTCTAATACGATAATTAACACAGGTGTGTGTGCAATATTTATATAAATACAATCTTATACAGGATCTCTAGAATCATTCTTTCCGGGATTATTTAAGCTGATGTCCTATTTTTGACTCAAACTTACAGCAAACAGAAACTAAGCTGTGCATAGTTTCACTGATGATTACTTCCAAAATAGCCACCATGGAATTTATTTGTAAAGTCGCAGTGGATTTTAATCAGGTTTCGAATCAGTTCTTCCTCTTTTATTCTTTACTTTGCTCTCTCCCTCACAACGCCAAGGCCAACCTTGAAGGGGCAGAGAAGTATCAGAAGAAAGTTACCCTTCAGGAAATCATGGGGAAAGAACAAGGGCAGTTTGCTTTGCCTGGGTTGTTGTGGAAGCGGGCTTGGGGAGAGTCTGCCCAAGAGCCGTGCACATGCGTCTCAGCTGCAGACGTCTTAAAACATGAGCTCACGAGAAGAACTCCCTTCTCTGACCACCGGGTGCCTGCAGTCCCCCCCAGGCAAGGCACTGGCTCGGTGAGGAGTGCCTGTGCTTTGTGAAATGAGAAGCATCGTTAATGACTGGCAGTCGTGTCTGTGTGTTTTCTCCAGGCTAGTGGCGAGAGGGTGAATTTAACAATTGCTAGACCAGGGAAACCCCAGCCTGGAAACGCTGTCCGAGAAGCAGGAACTCAGAGCAGCCAGCACCACGCACAGCCGCTGCCTTACAACAGACCCAGCTCACATAAGGTAAGGTGCCTTGTTTGTGGTTCTTAATTCATCCCCCCTCAAAGGATGATCATTACAAGCTGGGAGGATTTATGAGGGCTGTTAACTCTGTTGGAGAAAGTGCACTAGGTGTTTGGGATGTGCAATGTGTTTTGCTGCCTTGGAGAGTGACTGCATTGTCTCAGTCCCTCAACCAGTAGAGTTTCTTGGTGGGGAAGGACCCTCTGCCAGGTGATTGATGAGAAATGTTTGTCCAGAAAAATCTTCGGTTTGTTTAGTTCTGCTTGAAAGTGGGGTTTATCTCGGCTTACTCATTTAAATGTGACAGTTGGTTATGTAACTGAAAAAGCATAGTGAAGACAATGATTGACAGCCTGTACTTAGCAACTGGATAGCTTGCCTACAACAGAATTAGATATGTGCATATTAAACATATAACTCATAAACTTCGATAGCTACATGTATAGCGTATTTTTTGTTATATGAATAGTATAGGAAGACTACCCTAAATATTTTTAAATTCCGGTATGTTGAGGATTTTCCCTGCTTCTTCAGTATTTTACCGGTTTTATAATATATACCAAGGTCATTTACCTGTGCTGAGAATCTTGGTACTGTCTCACTTTAGTTGCAGAAATTTAAAAAGGGTGGTAGTTCATTCTTCTTTTTTTTTTTGGTAGTTCATTCTTGATATTGTTTCCTTCATTTGAACTCACTTTCTGGTAGGCTGGGGTTTCTTTGGTTTTTTGTTTCCTTTTTTTTCGGCTGAGCATGTGGGATCAAACCCGTGCCCCCTGCAGTGGAAGCACAGAGTCTTAACCACTGGACCACCATGGATGTCCCAGGCTGGGGTTTTTAAAATGATGTTTACTCAACTGTGTGAAAATATAAGCTAAATATGAGCTTCCAAAGTCCTTCTCTTTAAGTAAAATTATAAGTTACTAAACAAAAACATCTGTTGGTCTGCTTAAAACCACAGGAAGTTCCCTGTGTGCTAAAATGACTTCTTAAGGTAAGTACAGTATTTGAGAGAATACTTACCTTTGGAATGTCACAGGTACCCTAAGAAAGCATCCCTTAAAGGCACAAGTACTTTTCGCCCATCAGGTTTATCTGGTTTTCAGAGCTCAAGTAGAGACTTGTCACTGGTCTTTGGTTTAGTTAATATTTTTAAGAAAATGTAACCACAGACTTGTTCTCATTTCTGAACTGAAACTGAAAGTATGAAGGAAGAACAAGTAACCACAGACTTGTTCTCATTTCTGAACTGAAACTGAAAGTATGAAGGAAGCCTATAATATTGCCTTCATGATGATGACTATGAAAAAGGAGTTATTGTTTTGGAGTTTTGAATAGTTTCATATGGCTTGTCCTTTATGCATTACATATATATTCCTAAAATTACAATATAAGGCAAAAATTGATTATTGACCCTTTTATGTCACTGAATTTTACAGTAATTTGAACATGAGTGTCTATGACATGATTTTTAAGACAATTTTTAAAACTGTACTTAGTCATCCCAACGTTCATATAGAGAACTCTGCTTATTTGTTTGGGGAACATATTCTTCTCTCAACTCTGCTGCTCTTATTGTCTTTAACTTTCTGTGACAACGTTTTAAATAGTAATGCTGAATTTATTCTTATTCTGTGTACTCTGCAACTCTTATTGGTTAGAACAGCCACATGAAATGTACTTTTAAGTGTTAGCTATTTGCTACTAATATACTGCATTTGTTATATAAAATCCTGATTTAGAAAAATAAGGGTCTCCTAGGGAAAATAGATTCACCAGAAAACATGTTCAGATGATTATAATCATCATTAAAAATTACAGTATACATTAGCCTGCTACTAGGCCTCTTAGGTAGCTGCTTAGATAAACATTTGTATGATTTAGAACTTTCCTTGAAGTATTCTGAGTATAATCTTTGAAGTCTGGTTTGGTTCCTGAGGAAAAAAGAATGTATATATATATCTGAGCCATCTAGAGGAATAAAACAACCACCTTTAATTGATTAAATACCTGCAAGCCAAAATTGCTTATAAATATACTCAAGACTGAGTTTACATGAGTTGTCTTCATAATAAAGTGGGTTTTGCCCAATTTTGAAGGATACTAAGATAGATTTCATACCTTTAAACAGGAGACTGCCTTAGGGACTGCCTTAGGACATTTCCAAGTTTTCTACTAGGTCGTAACATTCTCTAGAAACACCAGGCTGTTATTGCAGGTGGTTCCCTTAATAAAATTTCAAGAGTACATGGATTCCAGGACCAGAGAAAGGGAGATGGGCCTGCAATTCCAAGGCCTGAGTCACAGATTGTCAACACTTTCAAATAATGTCACTAAAGGAATGTTATAATTCCGTAAAGGTAACTCATATTTCTATTGTTGATATTGTTAATAATGTTATTATCTACATTTTCTCAGAGCTGGTAAATGTTGGAAACCTTTTGAGACATTAGCTTCCACTGTTACACTTAACAGGACAGTAATCATGTGGTGTGGGTACATATAAACAATATGTATACATATGTGCACATATGCAAAGCATATGTTTAGATATTTGCATCGGCTCAAATCCCTACACAGGAACTTACAGTTGTATGATTTGGGGCAAGTTACATGACCTCTCTAAGTTGTTTCCTCATCCACAAAATGGGGCCAATAATAGTACTTACTTTTCAGGACCACTGTGAAGATTAATGAAATGACGCATGTAAAGCTGTGAGCTTTTTGCACATAGTTAAGCCTTCGATAAATGTTATTTTAATATTCGTATTGCATATGTACACCTTGATTTTGTTGAATTCTAATTCAGAAAAGTGGTATTTTAGATTCTCCTTTTCTTCCAGGAGTATCTCAGTAATAGGTAACAGTAACAAATGTCAGTAAAAATAGCTTTTCCCTGAGAATATAGTTTGTTGGGGATTTCCCTGTGATTAACTTCAAAAATTCAATTATTTCATATCCTTTTATCTTTTCACAAATTTTGAAGGTAGATTTGCACCTGCTTCACGATTGAGTGCTCTGATAACCCTTGTTAGTCAGAATCAGAAGAGAGCTCTGTAGCTTTTTTCTGGCAGTTAGTAAAATCCACACTTTTATACTATGTCAACTTTTCTCTCAAAGAATATAGGAGAAAAATGGAAGTAAAATTAATTGGCTTCTTCAGAATCTTAAAATTGAAATGCATTATTTACTTTTATATTTGGGCTGAAGGTAATTATACAAATGATATGCTTATTTTACTTTGACTTCCCCTATGTCAACAGTCCTGAGTTTTTATAGTCCTGTGAAAATACAGTAGTCCAAAGTTTGCCATTGTGATCCACAGGGCTCATGGGCCTCTGAAGAACTGTGTATTGCTTTCAGTTCTATAGTGATTTTTTTTTTTAATGACTTTAAAATTGCCACGTTATGTCTTTACTTTAGCTGTCATTACTTCAACTATATATATTATTCATTATCCAATAAATTTTTCCTCTCATGTTCAGGATCTTGCCCAGTGTGTTACATGCCAAGAAAAACACATTACTATAAAGAAGGAACCACACGAGTCCCTTGGAATGACAGTAGCTGGGGGCCGAGGAAGTAAAAGTGGCGAACTGCCCATCTTTGTGACCAGTGTGCCACCTCATGGCTGCCTTGCACGTGATGGCAGAATCAAGAGAGGTAAGCTAGGATCTTGTACAGTTTCACCACATCTCCCAAAGTCAACTCACATTTTTAAAAATAATGTCTACAAAGTTTCCTATTAAACATGGCTTTTTAAAATCCTTTAAAATGTCCTGTACATAATGGAAGCATAAAGCCTCTCTATATAAGGTTAGAAAAATGCCTAACATAAAGGGAGATTGCTGAAGCTTAATAATCTTTCTAACAGTTACTCTGACTGTTGGATTATTTTATGTTGGAAAAGACCCTCTAAGAGATTTATGCTTCCAGCATTATGGTAGACCAGATACTTTGAAGGATCATCTCACTGAAATACACTTGTTGCTTATTAAAAAGGTGTCTGGGTGGGAGGAGGATCACAGAAGAGGTGGAGCAGAGACAAACTTAATAAAAAGGAGTGGTTTTTAGGGATTAATTCATTCACAATTTCACAACCCCCATTGATTGATACTATATAATTTGTGTGGGTGGGGGTGGTAGTGGTAACAGTAGCATTCTCCATACACTTGGTTCATATGGAAAAGTAAGTCTTGAAAGCTATTTCTCCAAAAATGAAGTCATACACAAAAATTAACTGATCCAAGACCTAAATGTAAGAGCTAAAACTTTTAGAAGAAAATCAAGTGTAAACCCTCATGGCCTTGGCTTATGCAACAGATTAATCAATGGTTATCATAGATATGACACCAAAAACACAAGCAATAAAGACATAGAAACAGATTAATCAATAGTTATCATAGATATGACACCAAAAACACAAGCAATAAAGACACAGAAACAGATTAATCAATGGTTATCATAGATATGACACCAAAAACACAAGCAATAAAGACATAGAAACAATCAATGAAACTAAAAGCTGGTTCTTTGAAAAGATGAACAAAATTGATAAACCTTTAGCCAGACTCAAGAAAAAAAGGGAGAGGGTCTAAATCAATAAAATTAGAAATGAAAAAAGGAGAAGCCACAACCAACACAACAGAAATATAAAGGACTGTAGAGACTACTACAAGCAACTCTGTGGCAATAAGGGACAACCTAGAAGAAATGGACAAATTCTTAGGAAAGGTGCAATCTCCCAAGACTAAACCAGGAAGATATAAAAAAATGAACAGACCAATTACAAGTACTGAAATTGTATCTGTCATTAAAAAACTCCCAATAAACAAAAGTCCAGGACCAGATGGCTTCATAGGAGCATTCTATCAAACATTTAGACAAGAGTTAACACCTATCCTTCCAAAACTATTACAAAAAATTGCATTCTGTGAAGCCACCATCACCCTGATACCAAAATCAGACAAAGATACCACAAAAAAGGAAAATTACAGGCCAATATCGCTGATGAACATAGACTCAAAAATCCTCAACGAAATACTAGCAAACTGAATCCAACAGTACATTAAAAGGATCATACACCATGATGATCAAGTGGGATTTATCCCAGGGGTGGAAGGATTTTTCAGTGTCCACAAATCAATCTGTGTGATACACCACATTAACAAATTGAAGGATAAAAATCATATGATCATCTCAATAGATGCAGAAAAAGCTTTTGACAGAATTCAACATCCATTTATGATAAAAACTCTCCAGAAAGTGGGCACGGAGGGAACCTACCTCAACATCATAAAGGCCATATATGACAAACCCACAGCTAACATCATACTCAATGGTGAAAAGCTGAAAGCATTTCCTCTAAGATCAGGAACAAGACAAAGGATGTCCACTCTCGCCACTTTTACTCAACATAGTTTTGAAAGCCCTAGCCACAGCAATCAAGAGGAGAAAAGGAAAAAAAAAAAAAAAAAGAGGAGAAAAGGAAATAAAAGGAATCCAAATTGGAAAAGAAGTGAAACTGTCATTGTTTGCAGACGACATGACACTATACACAGAAAATCCTAAACGTGCTACCAGAAAACTACTACAGCTCACCAATGAATTCGATAAAGTAGCAGCATACAAAATTAATACACAGAAATCTGTTGCATTTCTATACACTAACAGTGAAAGATCAAAAAGAGGAATTAAGGAAACAATCCCAATTACCACTCCATCAAAAAGAATAAAAATACCCAAGAATAAACCTACCTAAGGAGGCAAAAGACCTGCACTCTGAAAAATAAGACACTGATGAAAGAAATCAAGGATGAGACAGATGGAAAGATATACCATGTCCTTGGATCAGAAGAATCAATACTGTCAAAGTGACTGTACTACCCAAGGCAATCAACAGATTCAGTGCAATTCCTATCAGATTACCAATGGCATTTTTCACAGAACAGTAAATTTTAAAATTTGTATGAAAACACAAAATGCCCCGAATAGCTAAAGCAATCTTGAGAAAGAAAAATGGAGCTGGAGGAAACAGGCTCCCTGACCTCAAACTATACTACAAAGCTACAGTAATCACAACAGTGTGGTACTGGCACAAAAACAGAAATATAGATCAACGGAACAGGATAGAAAGCCCAGAAATAAATACACGCACTTATGGTCTGTTAATCTACAGGTGGCCAAAAGGCATGTGAAAAGATGCTCAACGTCACTAATTACTAGATATCACCTCACACCAGTCAGAATGCCCATCATCAAAAAGTCTACAAATAATAAATGCTGGAGAGGGTGTGGAGAAAAAGGAACCCTCCCTACAGTGTTGTTGGGAATGTAAATTGGTACAACTACGATGGATAACAGTATGGAGATTCCTTTAAAAAATAAAAATGGAGCTACCATATCCTGCAATCCCATTCCTGGGCATGTATTTGGAGAACATCATAATTCGAAAAGATATGTGCACCCCGATATTCATATCAGCACTATTTATAATAGCCAACACATGGAAGCAACCTAAGTGTCCATCAGCAGATGAATGGATAAAGAAGATGTGGTACATATTACAATGGAATATTACTCAGCCATAAAAAAGACAAAATAGTGCCAGTTGCAGCAACATGGATGGACCTAGAGATCATCATACTAAGTGAAGTCATACAGAGAAAGGCAAATATCATATGACATCAACTTATATAGGGAATCTAAAAAAAATACAAGTCAACTTATTTACAAAACAGAAACAGACTCACAGACTTTGAAAACAAACTTATAGTTACTGAAGGGGAAACATGGTGGGGAGGGATAAATTAGGAGTTTGGGATTACAGAACCCTTATAGCTCAGTAATAAAAGACAAATAACCCAATTTAAAAATGGGCAACTGATCTGAATAGACATTTCTCCCAAGAAAATACACAGATGGACAATAATCACTTGAAAAGATACTCAGTGACATTAGTTATTGGGAAATGCAAATCCATCGCTAGGATGAATATAGAAAAAAAAGACAATAACATTTGGCAAGGACGTAAAGAAATCGAGACTCTCATATATTTGCCAGAGAGAATGTAAAACAGTACAACTGTGTTGTAAAACAGTTTAGCAGTTCTTCAGAAAGTTAAACAGTTGTCACATGACCCAGCAATTCCATTCCTAGTGAAATGAAAGCATGTTCACACAAAAACTTGTACGTGAAGGTTTATAGCAGTATTTTCCATAATAGCCAAAAAGTAAAAACATCCCAAATGTCCATTTACTGGTGAATGGATGAAGAGACTGTGATTTATCCATACAATGGAATATTATTTGGCCATAAAAAGGAATGAAATATTGACACATTGTACAATATAAATGAATCTTGGAAACATGCTAAGTAAAAGAAGCCAGTCAGAAAAGACCACATGATTCCATTTATATGAAATATCCAGAAAAGGCAAATCTATAGAGATGGAAAGTAGATTAGCAGTTGTTTAGGACTCAGGGAAGGGAACTGATTACTAATGGGTACAGGGTTTTGGGGGTGGTGATAAAAATTTTCTAAGAATGACATGATGGTTGTACAACTCTGTGACTATAAAACCATAAAATTACAGACTTTAATTGAATGGTATATGAATTATATCTTTAGAAGGCTTTTTAAAAGTTATTTGTTCTGTTGTGGAATTTGAGGTAATTTTATTTCCTTCTTGTTATTTTATGTTTTCGAAGTTTTCTACAAAAAGAATGTTTTGCTTTAATAATCTGAAAAATGATGAATTGGGGGAGGATTTTCCGTGGGCTTTCTTAGTACAAACATTTGTGCTTCCTATAAAACTAATCCTTTTCCTTCCTAACCTTTTATATGAGCCTCATTGCTCTTTTTTATTATATTACTTGGCAGAGCAACAAAGACTAGTTTTCTTCTTCAAGCAGGACATGTTCAAATCACAAGTTTCATTTCTTTGTGTAGGCCCAAGGGTATCTTCTCTACATACTGAGATGATTGCGCTGAGTGAACTATGTAGGGCTGTCTAGATGTATAAAACCGTATCAGTATAAAGTAGAATATATTAAAAATTCCCTTCTAAGAGCAAAAGATCAAATCACTTTCTAATTGGAAGGAAGGGTAAGAAGAGAAATGAAGGTGCCCAGGGCCCGTCCACAGCTATACCAGGGCTGATGATATGGACCCCAACTGAATTCCAGAGCCTCGAGCCAAACCTTTTCCTACATATTATTACATTATTTAAAATTTTTGAATTGTTTTGGAGTGTTGTCCATGAATTGGATTTTTCCTCAGTATTCTAAGAATTATAAAGAGAAAAATGGTCTTTTCCCTTATTATGTCATCTGAGTTTTTGGAACTAACCTTTGTTAATTAGTTTACAGATAACAGGATTTACAGGGAAGTAATCACTTGGTGGCTCATTTTTCTTGCTCCCTTATTTGAACAGGTGACATCTTGTTGAATATCAATGGCATCGATTTGACCAGTTTAAGTCACAGTGAGGCTGTGGCTATGCTGAAGGCCAGCGCCACGTCGCCCACGGTGGCCCTGAAAGCACTGGAGGTGCAGGTTGTGGAGGAGGCCGCCCATGGCCCAGATGAGCAGCCCAGCACTGTCAGCGAGAATGAGTATGATGCCAGCTGGTCCCCGTCATGGGTCATGTGGCTTGGGCTGCCCAGGTACTGCAGCTTTTCTTTTGTTTTATGGAAAATTGCAATTGCAATCTTCATCGGGGTATAGCACAGCAAATTAAGAACGAAGCTGAAAAGACTTACCTCTGTTTACAAAAATAAATAAAGCTATTCTGTTCATTCCTACAAAAGGCTCCCCAGTGGGCCAGCTATGAGATTGGGTGGTCAGTCTCTTGCTTAGAACAGCTTTACCAACATTCACTCTGATACATGCTTAGACTTATGTACATTTTTTCACCGGAAAAAATAGGTCAAAGTGTGGGGCCTTTCCCTATCCCAGAAGTATTTCTAAAAGCCCTACTCTTCCTACAAAGGAGTGTAAAACTGAGTTTTTATTGGACATAAGAGTCTTTAGGCCACACCCTTGGTGTTCAAGCGTTACTGCTCTTGACCCCCTTTAGGAGGAGGTCACAGCTCATGACCGGCTCACCAGACAGGACATTCTGTAGTTGGTCGGTGTCTGGTCGTGAGACATTTTGGAACCTCCAGGTGGTAGTTGTGTAATTTGGTATTGAGGTAGAGAGGATGTGAATTACCATCTTCATTTGTTTCCAACTCAGTTTAGATTCTTATTGTACAGAAGAATCCTGAAACTGAAATATGATGAAACGTTTTGACTTTTACACTGGTATGAAAATGACTGATTCTTTAAGCAATAAGAATATGCCCGTTTCTGAGCCATCTAGCTTCATGTGGAATAAATTTATAATAACTAGCATTTATACAGTGCTATATGGTTTATAAAGTACTTTCACATGAAGAATAACACAAAAAGCAAGGATACTATTGGATTTCATTTATTAATTTAACTTGCTGACTTGTCCTCTCAGTTAAAAGAAGAAGAAAAAAAAAGTAAGAGGGCATAAAACTGTAATAGAATAACTGTTTCAGGGAACTCTAGGGCCCCTGTGGAGAGATTTTTCATGACAGAGATGATTAACTGCTTCATATGTTTAAAAACTGATTTTTTTCCCCATTAAAAAGTCAACATAGATTTAAATGGTTCCTATTCAACTCCTGCAGACATGCCATCTAAGTTGTGAGGTGTCAGCTGTCAGAAGGAACCTAACTGATCTTATTAAACACTCAGCCCAGAACTTTGTGTGTGAAGTTGTACCCTCATGCTGAGCAGTTCTGCCCAAGTGCCCAACTCCGCTGCTGCACAGGCCGAGACCAACGGCGTCCTGGAGAAACCCCCATGCTTCTTGTAGCTTTCCTTATTTGTTATTCCAGGCTAGTTTTGGGGTCAAGTATCTCTTCCTTTGTTCAGAGCATTTTCTGATGTGCCAGGAAGAATAACAAAGATTTTAGATGAGAAATGCACAGGATAGTACAAGGCAATCTACAGAGTCGATGCAATCCCTATCAAATTACCAATGGCATTTTTCACAGAACTAAAAAAATTTAAAAATTTGTATGGAAACACAAAAGACCCCAAATAGCCAAAGCAATCCTGAGAAGGAAAAATGGATAAGTGATCAAGATGGCGAAGTAGTAGGACGTGAAGCTCACCACCTCCCACAAATACATCTACATGTGGAACAATTCTCACAGAGTATCTACTGAATGCTGGCAGAAGACCTCAGACTGCTGAAAGGGCAAGAAAATCTTCACATAACCAGGTAGGACAAAAGAAAGAGAAAAAGAAAGTGAGACAGGAATCAGGACAGGACCTGTGCCCCTGGGAGGGAGCTGTGAAAGAGGAAAGGTTCCTGCATCCTGGGAGGCCCCCTCACCAGCGGGAAGATTAGCCAGGACAGAAGGGGAGCTTCAGAACCTCAGAGGAGAACGCAGCAGCTGGTTTTATGGCAGCCAGAGCAGTGGGAAGACTGCACAGATGGTCAGTGCCACCACCCTGCACTCCCCAGCCTGAGACACATGTCTGCCCGTACAGGTGGATGCTGGAACTTGGCCTTTGGAGATCAGACCTGGGGAGAGGACTGGGGTTGGCTGTGCAGAAACAGCCGCGGGGGGTAGGGGGCTGACATCTACTGTGACTGCACCTGAGGGTATACATGGAGGAAGCCTGGGCCACCTCAGAGGCCAGGCACCATTGTTTGAGGGATGCACAAGGGGAGGGGCAGGACCTTCCACTGTAGCCTTTTCCCGTGTGTGCGCTCAGAGGTCAGGACACTGCCTGCACAGGCTCCAGGAGCAGTAGCAAGCCGCCTCCTGCCCAGACGCCAGGAGCAGTCACAAGCCACTACCACCTCCCTCCTGGACTACAGGAGTGGTCGTGAGCTACCTCCGCTCCCATCGTGTGCTCCAGGGGTGAGCCTGAGCTGCCACCACCACCCAGAATCCCAGGACCAGGCACCAGCACACTCCCCATCAAGGGGATAATGATCAGCACATGCTGAGGAAATAGGCGACACGCATCCATACTAAAAACCACCCTCGCACCAAATATATTAAACCCACACACGCTACACAGCAACGCCCCTAAATATAAATAGCGCTCCAAGGCCACAGAGTAAGAGATACATAACTAAATATAAAAAATACAATATAAGAAATGTAAGTAACATGAAGAAGCAGAGGAGCCACTCCCAATTAAATGACCAACAGAATTCCCCAGAAAGAACAAACAATGAAACAGACCTCTTCAGTATTTTCATCATCTCCTTGTTGAAATGGGTGTCTATTAGACTGAAGGAATGAAGAAAGGCTGTGGACAGAAATGCAGAGTACTGTAAAGATGAGCCAGAAACTATAAAGAGGAACCAAGAAAAGTAAGAAAACTCACTTGCAGAGATGAAAGCTGAGCTGAAGGCAGTGAACAACAGAATGAGTAAGGCAGAAAAACGAATACGTGACCTGGAAGGTAGAATAATGAAAATCACCCAATCAGGACAGCAGACAGAAAACCAAACGAAAAATAATGAAAGCAATATAAGAGGCGTATGGGATAAAGTGGGCCAATCTACTTATAATAGGAATTCCAGAAGGGGAAGAAACAGAAAAGGGGACCGAAATGTATTTGAAAAAATTGTGGCTGAAAACTTCCCAAACCTAAAGAAGGAAACAGATATCCAGGTACAGGATAAACAAGATAAACCCAAACAGACCTATACCAAGACATATTATAATAAAAATGGCACAAGTTAAAGAGAAGATTCTAAAGGCAGCAAGAGAAAAAGAGTTAATAATAAAGGAAGCCCCCATAAGGCTATCAGCTGATTTCTCTACAGAAACGTTGCAGGCCAAAACGGAGTAGCAAGATTTCAAAGTCCTGAAAGGGAAAAATATGCAACCTAGGATACTCTACCCAGCAAGATTATCATTTAGAATAGGAGAGATAAAGAATTTCTCAGACAAGCAAAAACTAAAAGAATACAGCAATACTAAACCTATCCTAAAGGAAATATTGAAAGGTCTTCTCCAAATGAAGAAGAATCTATAGAAAAGAAAGTCACAAGTGGAAAGTAAATCACTTAAATAAGCCAGTACACAGATTAAAAAAAAAAATTCTGTGAAAGTGATGATAAACACAATGAACAGCAAAAGGATGAACATGAAGATGTAAAAGAGGACACCAGAATCATAAAACGTGGGGGAGGAGAGTAAGAAAATGTAACTTTTTTTTCCTAGAATGTGTTTGGCAGTCATAATATAGGCTCAATCTAAGGCAAATAGATACAGGAAGGGGGTAACATACTTGAAAAACAGGGTTAACCACAAATCTAAAGTATACAATAGATTCACAAAAACCAAAGAGAACATAAGTATAATACAAAAGAAAATCATTAAACCACTAAAGAAAAAGGGACAAAGAAGAAGTATAAAACCAATGAGAAAACAAGGTTTAAAATGGCAGTAAATACGTATCTATCAATAATTACCTTAAATATCAATGATTAAATGCTCCAATCAAAAGACGCAGAGTAGCAGATTGGATTAAAAAAAAAAAGAGCCCACAATATGCTGCCTACAGGAGACCCACTTTAGGGCAAAGGACACATACATTGAAAGTGGGGGAATGGAAAAAGATATTTCACGCAAATGGAAATGGCAAGAAAGCGGGGGTTGTAATACTCAGACAGACTAGACTTTAAAACAAAGGCCGTAAAGAAAGATAAAGAAGGACACTATATAATGATAAAAGGATCAGTACAAGAAGAGGATTTGACACTAATCAACATATATGTATGTACCTATTGTAGGAGCACCCAAATACATAAATACTAACAAACAAAGGGAGAAATGGACAGGAATACAATAACAGTAGGAGACTTTAACACCCCACTCACATCAGTGGACAGATCTTCTAGACAGAAAATCAGTAAAGCAATAAAGATCCTAACTGATAGAACAGAACAGTTAGACTTCATTTATATATTCGACATTACAACCAAAAAAACCCCAGAATACACAATTCTTTTCAAGTACACATGGAACATTCTCTAGGATTGACCACATACTAGGGCAAAATACAAGCCTCATCAAATTTAAGAGTATAGAAATTATCTGAAGCATCTTTTCTGACCACAATGGCATGCAACTAGGAATTAACCACAGAAAAAGAAATGAGGGGGGAAAAATGGTTACATGGAGACTAAACAATATGCTACTAAAAAACCAGTGGGTCAACAAGGAAATCAAAGAGGAAATTAAAAAATACCTTGAGATAAATGACAATGAAAACAACCATACAATATCTACGGGATGCAGCAAAAGCAGTTCTCAGAGAGAAGTTCATAGCAATACAGGCCTTCATCTCAAACAACCTAATAAAAGAATAAGAAGGACAAACAAAACCTAAAATCAGCAGGAGGAGGAAATAATAAAGATCGGAGGGGAAATCAATAAAATAGAGATTAGAAGAACAATAGAAAAATAATCAGTAAAACTAAGAGCTGGTTCTTTGAAAGGATCTGGCCAGGCTCACCAAGAAGAAAAGAGAAAGAACCCAAATATCCAAAATAAGAAATGAAGAAGGAGACATAACAATAGTGCAGAAATACAAAAACCATAAGGGAATACTATGAACAATTATATGCCAACAAATTCAACAACCTAGAAGAAATGGACAAGTTTCTAGAAACAAACAGCCCACCAAAACTGAATCAAGAAGAAATAGGTAATCTGAACAGAGCAGTCACTAGAAGTGAAATAGAATCTGCAATTTTAAAGTTCACTACAAACAAAAAGTCCAGGACCCAGATGGCTTCACAGGCGAATTCTACCAAACATACAAAAAGGAACTTATACCAATACTTCTCAAACTCTTCCAGAAAACTGAAGAGAAGAGAACACTCCCAAAGACATTCTATAAAGCTATCATCACGCTGATACCAAAACCAGAGAAAGACACGATCGGAAAAGAAAACTACAGGCCAGTATCTTTGATGAATATAGATGCAGAAATTCTCAAGAAAATAACACATAAGATCATACACTATGACCAAGTGGGACTCACCCCAAGTTCACAAGGATGGTTCAACATAAGCAAATCAATCAATGTGATATACCACATCAACAAAAGACAAAAACCACGTAATCATCTCAACAGATGGAGAAAAAGCATTTGACAAAATTCAACATCCACTCATGATTAAAAAAAAAAAAAACTCTTACAAAAGTGGGTATAGAGGGAACATATCTCAATATAGTAAAAGCTATTTATGACAGACCCACAGCCAATATAATACTAAATGGTGAAAAGCTGAAAGCCTTCCTGCTAAAATCTGGAACAAGACAAGGATGCCCACTTATCTCTTCTATTCAACATAGTGTTGAAAGTCCTAGCCTCAACAATCAGACAAGAAAAAGAAAAGGTATCCAAATTGGAAAGGAAGAGGTCAAACTGTCATTATATGCAGATGATATGATACTATATGAGAAAAACTCCACACAAAAACTACTAGAACTGATCAACAAATTCAGCAAGTTAGCAGTATACAAGATTAACATTCAGAAATCAGTTGCATTTCTTTACACCAACAATGAACTATCAGAAAGGGAATGTAAAAAACAATACCTTTTAAAATTGCACCCCCCAAAATAAAATACTTAGGAATGAACCTGACCAAGGAGGTGACAGACTTATACCCTGAGAACTATAAAACATGAATAAAGAAACTGAAGATGACTCAAGGAAATGGAAAGATATCGATTGGAAGAATATTGTTAAAATGGCCATACTACCCAAAGCAATCTACATATTTAATGCAATCCCTATCAAATGACATTTTTCACAGAACTAGAATAATCTAAAATTCATATGGAACCATAAAAGACCCAGAATTGCCAAAGTAATCCTGAAGAAAAAGACAAAGCAGAAGGCATAACCCTCCCAGACTTCAGACAGTACTACAAAGCTACAGTAATTAAAACAGGGTGGTACTGGCACAAAAACAGACATATGGATCAATGGAACAGAATAGAGAGCCCAGAAATAAACCCATACACCTACAGTCAATTAATCTTTGACAAAGGAGGCAAGAATACACAATGGAAAAAGAGTCTCTTCAGCAAGTGGTGTTGGGAAAGTTGGACAGCCGCACGTAAATCAATGAAGATACACCATACACAGGTCTCGCCATACACAAAAATAAACTCAAAATGGCTTAAAGACTTAAACATAAAACATGATATCATAAAACTCCTAGAAGAGAATGTATGCAAAACTTTCTCTGATGTAAATCATACCAGTGTTTTCTTAGGTCAGTCTCCCAAGGCAATAGAAATAAAAAAAAAAAAACAAATGGGAACTAATCAAACTTAACGAACTTTTGCACAGCAAAGGAAACCATAAACAAAAAGACAACCTACAGAACAGGAGAAAATATCTGCAAATGGTGTGACCTACAAGGCCTTAATTTACAAAATATATAAGCAGCTCACAAGTCAACAACAACAACAACAAAAGAACCCAATTAAAAAATGGACAGAAGACCTAAATAGACATTTCTCCAAAGATGACATACAGATGGCCAATAAGCACATGAAAAGATGCTCAACATCGCTAATTATAAGAGAAATTCAAATCAAAATTACAATGAGGTATCACCTCACACCAGTCAGAATAGCCATCATTAAAAAGTCTACAAACAATAAATCCTGGAGAGGGTGTGGAGAAAAGGGAACCCTCTTGCCTTGTTGGTGGGAATGTAAATTGGTACAACCACTATAGAAAACAGCATGGAGGTTCCTTAAAAAACTAAAAATAGAGCTACCATATGATCCAGCAATCCCACTCCTGGGCATATATCTAGAGGAAACTGTAATTCAAAAAGAGACAGGCACCCCAGTGTCCACTGCAGCACTATTTACAATAGCCAAGACACGGAAGCAACCTAAATGTCCTGGACAGAGGAATAAAGATGTGGTACATGTATACAATGGACTACTACTACTCAGCCTTAAAAATAAGAATGAAATAGTGCTATTTGCAGCATCATGGATGGACCTAGAGATTATCATACTAAGCGAAGTCAGACAGAGAAAGACAAATATCATATGACATCACTTATATGTGGAATCTAAAATATGACACAAATAAACCTATGTATGAAACAGACTCACAGACATAGCAAACAGACAGGTGGTTGCCAAGGGGGAGGGGATTGGGGGAAGGGTGGAATGGGAGGTTAGGGTTAGCAGATGCAAGCTTTTATATATAGAATGGGTAAACATCAAGGTCCTACTGTATAGCACAGAGAACTAGTCAGTATCCTACAATAAACCATAATGGAAAAGACTACAAAAAATAATGTATATATATGTAAAACAATCACTTTGCTGTACAGCAGAAATAAACACAACACTGTAAATCAACTATACTTCAATTTAAAAATATACTGATTTAAAAAAAAGAGCTGGAAGAATCAGACTCCCTGACTTCAGCCTATACTACAAAGCTACAGTCATCAAAACAGTATGGTACTGATATAGATCAATGGAACAGGATAGAAAGCCCAGAGATAAACACATGCACATATGGTCACCTTATTTTTGATAAAGGAGGCAAGAATATACAATGGAGAAAAGACAGCCTCCTCAATAAGTGGTGCTGGGAAAACCAAACAGCTACATGTAAAATAATGATATTAGAACATTCTCTAACACCATACACAAAAATAAACTCAAAATGGATTAAAGACTTAAATGTAAGGCTAGATACTTTAAAACTCTAAAGGGAAAACACAAGCAGAATACTCTTTGACATAAATCACAGCAATATCTTTTTGGATCCACCTCCTAGAGTAATGAAAATAAAAGCAAAAATAAACAAATGGGACCTAAATAAACTTAAAAGCTTTTGCACAACAAAGGAAACTATAAACAAAATGAAAAGACAACCCACAGAATGGGAGAAAATATTTGCAAACGATGCGACTGACAAGGGATTAATCTCCAAAATATACAAATAGCTTATGCAGCTCTGTATTAAAAAAAAAAACCCAATTTAAAAAATGGGCCGATCTAAACAGACATTTCTCCAAAGAAGACATACGGATGGCCAAATAGCACATGAAAATAGGCTCAGAATTGCTAATTATTAGAAAAATGCAAATCAAAATTACAATGAGGTATCACCTCACACCAGTTAGAATAGCCATCATTAAAAAGTCTACAAACAATAAATGCTGGAAAGGGTGTGGAGAAAAGGGAACCCAACAACACTGTTTGTGGGAATGTAATTGGTACAACCACTATGGAGAACAGTATAGAGGTTCCTTAGAGAACTAAAAACAGAGCTACCATACGATCCAGCAATCCCACTCCTGGGCATATATCCAGAGAAAACCATAATTCGAAAAGATACAGGCACGCCAATGTTCACTGCAGCTCTGTTTACAATAGCTAAGACATGGAAACAACCTAAACGTCCATCGACAGAGGAACAGTTAAAGATGTGGTATGTGTATACAATGGAATACTACTCAGCCATAAAAAGAGTGAAATAATGCCATTTGCAGCAACATGCATGGACCTAGAGATTATCATACTAAGTGAAGTCAGACAGAGAAAGACAATTATCATACGTCACTTATATGTGGAATCTTAAAAAAATGATACAAATCAACTTATTTACAAAACAGAAACAGAGTCATGGACTTCGAAAACACACTTCCAGTTACCAAAGGGAAACATGGTGGGGAGGGATAAATTAGCAGTTTGGGGTTAACATAAACACACTACTACATATAAAATAGATAACCAACAAAGACCTACTGTATAGCACAGGGAACTCTATGCAATATTCTGTAATAACCTATATGTGAAAAGAATCTGAAAAAGAATGGGTATGTATATATGTATAACTGAATCACTTAGCTGTACACCTGAAACACAATACTGTAAATCAACTATATTCCAATATAAAGTTAAAAAATAAATACACAGGATAGTAAAACCTGTTTTTGAGCCCACCTGTGTCAAAAGAATACCTGTCAATAAACAGCCGCTGTTCTGTGGATTCTCTGAGGTCTCTATTGTATGCAAACCCGTACTCAGCAACTGTGGGTCACAGGGGCCGCCACCTAGGGTAGCAGCTCTGGTTTTCCTAAGAGGGAGGCTCTTCCACTATGATTTGCTGGGTGTACCAGACAACTGCTCATCTGTGTTTTGTTTTTTTGCAGAAGATTCAGAATAATGAAAACAACCTGCACTGTCCTAAAATATCAGGCCACTGTGTGGGACTCTTCTGCATCTCAGGAGCCTTTTTAATGCTGATCACTGAGCTAAGAAAGTAGACCAGATGAGAAGTTCTAGCATGTTGTTTATTGCTCCCCAACAATGATGCACGTAACATGGTGTGTAGTTATAACAAACGTGAACAGGCTATAAAAAGCCTTCCCACTAATTTTTCTTGATTTCTGTTTTTGTTTATAGTGCCCTTCACAGCTGCCATGATATAGTTTTGCGAAGAAGTTACTTGGGAAGCTGGGGCTTCAGTATCGTTGGTGGATATGAAGAAAACCACACCAATCAGCCTTTCTTCATTAAAACCATTGTCTTGGGAACTCCTGCTTATTACGATGGAAGATTAAAGTGAGTCTTGTTATGTTTAATGATGTACTTTGTGTTTATTCTAGACTGGGGTCAGCTCCAAATCCAGCCTGATGTCTGTTTTTATAAAGTTTTATTGGAACATGCCCACGCTCACTCGTTTGCGTATCACCATGGCTGCTTCCGAGCCACGACGGCAGAGCCAAGTGGCTGTGACAGAGACCGGTGATTCGCAGAGCCTGAGATATTGATCTACCATCTGGCCCTTTACAGAACGGTTTGCCAGCCCTGGTCTAGATTGAAGCACCTTTACCATCTTGGCACTCATAGGTTCAGTGCCTGTTATTAGATTAACAAAATAAAGCTGAGTCGTTTGGGCACATTGTGACGTGACAACTTGCTCTGAACACTTGGGTCCAGTCCTGTCATTAGGTAACTTTTTCTCTGCAGCACTTATGTCAGCCTAACATTCAATTTATGCAAGTCCACATGGGAGGGATTTTGTTGCACTTCTTGCTATATCCCTGGCAGCCATCACAGGGCCTTGTGTATGTAGTAAAGTCTTCGTCAACACTGGATGGGTGATGTGCAGGCCAGGCACAGGACTAGGTGCTGGGCACAGGTTACTGAATCTTCTTAGTAACCTGTGAGGTAAGTGCTGCTGTGGTTCCTATTTTATACGCAAGATAACTGAGGCTTCGACAGGTTAAAAACCTGCCCACAGTCGAACAGCTGGAAGTAGTTGACAGTGATTTAAACCAGGACCGTGTGGCTCAGAGCCTTTGCCATTCAGCCCCGCTACTGTCACCACTGGGCAAAAAGTATTCTCTCAATCTCTGTGCCGCCTCTTTTTCAAAGCTCAGGCACGTTGAGAAGAAAGAGGTCTTATATCAAGAGATTACACAAGCAGAGGAGATGGGTGACCAAGTTCTTAGTGCCTAGTTTTGGATGAAAGAAACGGTTCTTAAAAAGTGGATGCTGACAGCCTCGTCAGCGTGCTGCACAAATAGGGAGTTTACACTGTTTGCAAACACAGAGTGACAGCTCAAGAATATCGGGACAAGCCGATCAGGGTTAGTGTGCTGCAGATCAGTCTCGCCCTGACACAGATGGAAAAACATCATTATTTTAGGAGGAAAGAGGAATGGGGGGATGACTTAACTGTTCTCTTAGCCAAGTTACTCAACCAGTCTGGGTCTCATGCAAATTATAAACTAACTTCCACTTACTTCCAAAAAGAAACTGAAGTAGCTCACAGTAAAGTAGCATATTTGTATTCACACTAAAGACTAAAAATCATAAAGGCTAGAAAGGTCTTCGGACTCATCATCCATTTGTGGTAATTCGCCTTGGAGGACAGTGAGCATGCGTAGCTGACAGAGGAGGTGCGGGTCTTATTCTCAATTTAATTGAGCCCTCGAATGTATGAGCGGTAAGGATGAACAATGAAAATCAGCAGCACCGTCCAAATGTATCATCTGGTATTTTTAAAAGAGGCAGCAGGGGCTTCCCTGGTGGCGCAGTGGTTGAGAGTCCGCCTGCCGATGCAGGGGATGTGGGTTCATGCCCCGGTCCAGGAAGACCCCACATGCCGCAGAGCGGCTGGGCCCGTGAGCCATGGCCGCTGAGCCTGCGCGTCCGGAGCCTGTGCTCCGCAACGGGAGAGGCCACAGCAGTGAGAGGCCCGCGTACCACAAAAAAAAAAAAAAAAAAAAAAAGGCAGCAGATTTATTCTCTTAACTATATGTTGCTTAAGCTTATATGAAAATTATTCTGCTTGCCCTTAAAATCATCTACCAGTTAGAGGAGAGGCTGGCAAGGGGTGTCCTTGATTGGCAAGGGAAAGCCAACACAGGCTTAAAAATCACCCCAGATGTCTCTCAAAGTAAACTGTGTAGCCTACTCACTGACAGTGGTTAAGTGTGGTTTTCCTGCGAAGCAAGTCCCGGGATAACAGTTTCAGAATCACAGAAACAGTGACTGTCTCTGTCTGTCGTTGTGCAGGTGTGGAGACATGATCGTGGCCGTAAACGGCCTGTCGACCGTGGGCATGAGCCACTCGGCGTTGGTCCCCATGCTGAAGGGGCAGAGGAACAAAGTCACACTGACAGTGGTCTGCTGGCCTGGCAGCCTGGTGTAGACTCTGAAGTTGGTTTTAAGTCAAACATCTTCCTTTCTTTAGGGCTTGGAAAGAAAACCCTTTGGTTTTGTCAAGTTTCTGTTTGTAAGGGGCTGCAGACACAGCTGGGTATACGCAGGGTCAAAACCACTAGGCTCGTCTTTTGTTATTGAAATGTTTCCTTCCGTTTGCCAGCTCAGTGCCCGTCTTCCACTAACCCTTGTGAGACCACATTTTCAGAATTCAGATTCTCAGCTGTCACAATGTGAGCTATAATAAAGAATGAAGTCCGCCCAAACTGTGAGCCAGCCGGCTGGGTCAGATGACTTCTGGTGGCTCTGTTTTCACTAACTGAGTCAGAAAATGAGTTCCACGTGCCCAAGACGGGCAGCACGTGCTGCCCCTGGAGCGGCAGTGCCGGGAACGGATGCGTTTGGAGTTTGGATAAGGCTTTCCCAGTTTACACGGTGCCACATTTCAAAACTTCATGCTGTTTATAAGGGGATTTTTCTGGCTTATTTTATTTCTGCTTTAATCTCAGTACTCATAGATGAAGACATTAAGTCTGAGACCCCTAAAGAGATTTTTTAAAAATAATGTACCATTATTAGAATAGTAGAGAATAAAAGATAACACTATCCAGTGACAAAGGAATTTGGAGATAATTATAGTTTACAGCTGGAGATGGTAAAAGCCGCAGTTACTTGCACAGTCCAAACGCATTAAAGAGTCATTTCCAAGAGAATGTTTTGTTAGGTAGGAAAGTTTTGAAGCAGTTTTTGCTAAAAATCGTTTTCTAGCGTTTGTATTATGCTCCTATCAGCAAACTTGGCTGGAAATGTTTCTGTGATTTATGCAATTAGATGATAAAAATGAAACCAGATTGCTGTTAAATGCACATTCATATATATCACAGCTAAGTAGAAGACACACCTTTTTTACTTTATTCTCAAGTGTTTTAGAAACCGTTATTTTTCCCCATTATTTCTTTACTTAGTTATTTCAGGAAAAATTCTGAAAGATACTAACATGTGAAACCTGCTATACCAGATTTTAAAAACTCTTTTCAGTCAGTCCTTCTTGGTCACTAGACTATCTCATGCTTTTTGAAATGTTTTTGAAAACTGACCAGCCCATTTTGTTTGTCTTTTAACCATCACAGTTGTCCATTGGAAGCACACATAAAGAAGTGAA
This sequence comes from Lagenorhynchus albirostris, assembly GCF_949774975.1. Classification (NCBI taxonomy): domain Eukaryota; kingdom Metazoa; phylum Chordata; class Mammalia; order Artiodactyla; family Delphinidae; genus Lagenorhynchus; species Lagenorhynchus albirostris. The sequence goes on along the minus strand of NC_083112.1, from coordinate 5,078,418 downwards.
TAAGAGGAAAGTCTTTACCTTATGAATATTATGCATACTTGAAAAAAGTTTCATTTAGAAATCTAGTTCAGAATCTGAGCTAATACAAGTGACCTCTAATAAATGGTGTTGATGGTCAGAGAATGTATTTCAGAATACTACAGTATATTATGAAGCATGACCACTTTATTTCAAAACTTAGCAGTTGCCTTGCTGGGGTTTATTGTTTCTGTAGTGTGTCACAGATTATTCCAGTGAGTTTTTTAACGATTGTTTTTAAACATATCTCTTGACTAAATAAGAAATGGCAACAATAATCATTACTGACTTGTTCAACCCCTCAGCGACACTGTATGATCAGCAGTTAACCAAGAGGCAGTGGAATGCCCTATGCAGTATATTACTGTTATGTGATGATGGGCTTTTGAAGCAACTTGATATTGAAATGCTTTGTTATTCTAATTGACATAGAACAAGTTTTTTTTCCTGCTCCCCAAATAGAATTTTGTAGCCTACTTTGCTATTTTTTAAAACATTTTGTAAGAATGCATCATTCTTGGGGAGTGGTCACCCATCAACAAATATCCTAACTGCCACTTTGTTACAAATAAAATGCTTACAGCGAACCTGGTGATAAAATGAATATTTTGAAAGACGACTTTTTTTCAATATTATTTTTATCATGGAAATCTTGAAATCAGTTTAAGCTAATTTGGTTTTATTATAAAAGACTGTAGCTGTTGGTCAGAATGATATTTGGTGATGGAAACTTGTTCATAATTTATTGATACTGTCGAAATATTTGAATTCTCTCATTTTAAGCTTAGATATTTTGATTTGTTCTGTGCCTTCAGTTTAAATTACTTCAGGATTTTTCAGATGTGTTTAAATAATGGTGTGATAATCATTTAGGATGGAAATAAAAATCATCCTTTCCGTAAGAGCGACATTGTCTCTTTTCCTGCACAGCAGATGCTGACTCATGTGTGGTCCTTATCTTTGTTCGTGGCATTTTGTCATCGCTACGATATCCCAAGCTTGAAGACTTGGGATCACGAATCCATCTCCTAATTCTCATTGCTGTAGGCAGAACACAGGTGATCCCTACTGACACTCGGGATCTCAGCCTGTGCAGGACCTCTAGACGGTGGCCACTGAGGACCAGAAATGTGACTAGTGCCACGTGTTGACATGCTAATACCTTGGACATATTGGGTTGTATAAAGTTATTAATTTGACCAGTTTTTTACTTTAATGTGGTTACTAGAAAACTAAATCACCTCTATGGCTCACCTTGCATTTCTCTGGGACGGCAGCACTGGTTTCCTCAACTGCACCTACCAGGCAGTCCTGACACTGGGATTTCTGTTCTTGTAGAGCTTTGCTCACTCCCTGCATTAAAAAAAAAAAAAAAAAAAGTTTTAGTTGAAAGTTAGCTCCCAATTTCCTAGTAAGTTAAGCTCAACCCAAGGCCTCTGGTCCAACCCCAATCAGGATTTCCACAGCCCGGGAGGTCCATGCACCTCCACACACACTGGTAGTGTTCCCTCCCATGCCCCTGCGGTGCTTTCCCTTCCCTGCACGTTCACGTGGTCCCGTGTCTGGAGGCAGAGCTTGAGCGCCGCCCCCTCTTGCCTCCACTCCGCACTTTCAGGAGAATGATCCTCCTATGATGAATCTCAGCAGGCCTTTATACCAGACTTCATTTTGGCTCCCATCACCTACTTCTGTCATAGTTCTAAGTACCGTCTCTGATTGCCACCTTGCCATTCTGAATACCACTGATGCCCTGGGTCTGTAGCTCCCAGTCTGTAGACTAAGCATCCTGTTGCTTTAGGGCCCCTAAATCTCAGTTCTGCAAAACTGAACTTTCCCAAGCCTCTGCCTACTTCCACTCTTTCGATCCAGACTCTCATGACAGCAGAGTAACCTTCCTAAACCCCAACCCTGCGTGCAGGTCTTCGGCAGTTCCACGTCATCTGCACAGCAGCTCAGCACCGTGTGGAAGGCCCCTCACAACCTGGTCCCACCTCCCCTGCCTCTCTTCTAAACCACCACCCACCCCCTGCCCTCCTGGGTCTCCGTGGCTGGCTTGGCTCAAGTGACATCACCTCCTTGAGAAATCATTATCGAGCTCTCAGGGCAAACACCCTTCTCCTCCTAAAGGATTTTATTACATTGCATTTTTATGGTCATGATGTGTGCTAGGACAACTTGTCAGGTAGATGCTTGAATACCAGTTTCAAACAGTTTTTAAAACCAGACATTAAATATCAGATTCTGCACCTCCTGAAGAACCCAGGGTATCCCAGAGAGAGAAGCTAGGCCTCCTGTGCTTTTCTGTTCCAGGGTCACATCCAGGACACGTGACCACCAGCTGTCACATCTCCTTAGGTCTTCCTTGGCTGTGAGGCCACTTTCTCAGACTTTCCTTGTTTCCGAGGATCTTGACAGTGTTGAAGAGGATGGACGGGGACACTGCAGGACGCGCTCTATCGGCGTTCGTCTCCTGTTCCTCATGATTAGACTGGGATTATGGGCTTGGGGGAGGAAGAGCGCCGTTCTCCTCTTGTCATCTCGAGGGCACGCACTGTCCACAGGATTTATGACCACTGATGCTGCCCGTGACCACCCGGCCCACGTGTGTCCGGCTTCTCCACAGTGAAGTACTCTTCTGTCTAACCCTCCCGCTCCACCCAAAAGCTCTGTCCCCTCTGCACTGTCGACTCCGGCCACCCCTGCAGTCTAACGTGACCACCAGACTGCGGTTCCTCCAATTAGTCATGACTATGATTGTTCCGAACAGTCAAGATTTGTTTAGATTTCGTTTCTGAACTATGTGAAATACAGAAAAACTGACACCAGCAGAGTTTGTAGTGGTTCTTACTACAATAATATCCCACAAGGAACATGTGGAGAAGAGTTACTGACACCCCCATGTTCACTGCAGCATTGTTCACAATAGCCAAGATCTGGAAACAACCTACATGTCCATCAATGGATAAAGACGTGGTGTATGTAAACGATGGAATACTGTTTAGCCGTAAGAAATCAATCCTGCCATGTGGGACAACATGGATGGACCTGGAGGGCATCATGCTAAATTAGATAAGTCAGAGAGAAGGACAGGGCTTCCCTGGTGGCGCAGCGGTTGAGAGTCCGCCTGCCGATGCAGGGGACACGGGTTCGTGCCCCGGTCCGGGAAGATCCCACATGCCGCGGAGCGGCTGGGCCCGTGAGCCATGGCCGCTGAGCCTGCGCGTCTGGAGCCTGTGCTCCGCAACGGGAGAGGCCGCAACAGTGAGAGGCCCGCGTACCGGAAAAAAAAAAAAAAAAAAAAAAAAGAAGGACAAATACCAAACCATCTCATATGTGGAATCTTAAAACAGACTGCTGGTTTGCCAGAGGTGTGGGGGGCAGGGGGTTGAATAGGTGAAGGGGATCAAAAGGTACAAACTTCCAGTTATAAAATAAGTCATGAGGATGTAAAGTACAGCGTGGGGACTACAGTTGATACTGCATTGCCTATTTGAAAGGTGCTGAGGAGTAGATCTTAAAAGTTATCACGAGAAAAAAAACGTTCTAACTGTGTGGTGACGATGTTAGCAAGACTCACTGTGGTCATTCTGCAATGTATGCAAGCGTCAAATCTTGCACACCTGAAGCTAATGTTGTAAGTCAATTATACCTTTAAAAAACGTGTGGGAAACAGGCCAGAGTGGGATTAAAGGCAACTTATTGACCTAAACGAGCTGGGAGCTGTGCTGCAGCCCAGATGTCGGGGGAGGTTTCATAAAAGCGTGGGATGCAGCGCCGTCCTCACCATCCTGCTGCCAGTTTCCAAGCTGTCTGGAGTCACTAAAGCAGTTTTTCATTTTCCAGAGGGGAAAAAAGGGAGTTGCAGAGATCACTGTCAGCAACTTATTCAGAGCAAACACAGCTTGTGTTAAACCCAGAGATAGCTCCCATAGGAAGAGTTGGGAGACGGATCTGGGGGGTTCGTTTTCTCAGGACACTGCGCCACGTGAGCTGGTTTTCAGACAGCGCAGCCCGCCCTCCCTCACAGCTGTCCCACTTTTCTCCCTACAAAACCACGGCTACAACTTCCTGATTTCCATTCTTTTGCGTATTAAAGTGGGCTGCTGCTTTATTGCTCAGATACTTGAGACTTTAGTCAGATAAATGGATGGTTAAAGTTAAATGTGAAGTTAACCAACCTGGATAGCTTCCAAGGTTACCTCACCCGTTCATCATGCCTGAAGGTCTCGTCGGACCGTAGAGTAAAAACCCCATTCGTTGATAGTTTGTTGTTGTTGTTGTTGTTGGCTGCACCACGCACGGGGCATGTGGGATCTTGGTTCCCCAGCTAGGGATCGAACCCCCGCTCCCTGCCGTGGAAGCACGGAGTCCTAACCACTGGACTGCCAGGGAAGTCCCTCCCCATTCGTTCAGATTTAACTGACTTGCAGTATTAAAGCTAAGAGCTGAAGTAAGATATTCTTAAAGTGCCAAGTGAAGTCAAGGTATTAAATAAACGGAGAGTGGGGTGTTGAGGCTGCATGCTGACGCATACTCCTTAAGTTGCCTTTAAATACCCAAGCACGTTCAAGTGATTGACGTGTTTCTTTACCATGTGGTCGTTTAAACAAAAACTTATCCAGCACCTACTGTGTGCACAAGACACAGCTGGGCTCTGGATCACTGCTTTATCACACCTGACTTCGTCTGTCATAACCCAGACTCCCCTGCGTTTGTCCACACTTGGTGATAAATGAACCAGTGTAGATTCCAGCGGCCTGGTGACCTGCTGCCCAGTTAGGGGCTGGGAATTCAGAAAGTGAGCCTTTTCTCTTCAGTCTCTCTGCCTGCTGAAGGGGAGGTTTCAACTCCTCGGGGTCCTTATTAGAAAGCTCTTTTGCCATTTTAGCGTAAATCTAAGCCAACTGGTTTCTATGGCAACACGGAAGCTCTCTAGAAGTGATGTACCGACGCCCCGCGCCCACTGCCTGTAAAGTGCCAAGCAAGAGACGCGGAATCTTTACCAGCAAAGGAGCAGGCGACCAGCCCGTGGGGACCCTGCGGCCACCTGCCCGCGGCCCAGAGCAGGCGTCCCACTCGGGAGGGCGGCTGCAGCCCCCGCGCCGCCTGCGAACACAGTGACTCCCACTGGCGCTGTTCACTTGCTCACCTGCAAGTCATGCTTTGCGGATGGGCTCTTTATGAACTTTTACCAGTTCTCACCTGCTTCCTCGAGAAGTTTCTGTTTAAGGGTGAATCCAACTACCACCCTTCCTTGGACCACCCGCAGAACTACCACTAGTTCTAGAGAGATCTGGAAAGATCTACCGCTTAGACTCTGATGGAAGAGAAGTGACAATTATCCAACATGGACGTTCTGGGGGTGTTAAAAACAAAGTTTTCCTTTACTTTGCCTAGATTCTATGAAAAAGTCCTCTGTTGCCCACGCCTCAGAACCAATCAATGCAAGAGTGTCTGAGGTCATGGGACGTGTTGAGTCGCACACCCCTGCCTCTCCCAGGGTGGTCTGTGCAGATGCACGCCCTCCCCGGGCCTGGGCTGGCCTCCTGCTCCTGGGGCCCCCGCCTGCCGACAGTGGTGGGTGCTCAGGGCACCAAAGCTTGTCCTGCGGATAACTAGTAAACGCCTGAGGAAAAGGAGTTCTTGTCTCACCTTGTTACGGAAGGAACCAGGTCCATCTGCCCGCCGCGTCAGGAGCCACAACACGTGGGACGCCAACGTCTGCAGCAAACACACGGCTTACCCGCAAGCCAGCCAAACGCAGAAACCGCGGCACAAGCCGCACACCCGCTCACGGGAAGGCGAGGGGCGGGGGTACTTAAGGGATGAGGGACGAAGACGCAGGCGCGGGGGGGCGTGGGGGGCGGGGAAAGGGGATTGGGAGAAGGTGCGTCGTCGCGGTTCTGCGCAGGCGTAACTAGACTGCGGGCCTCGGCGCTCCAAGCCGGAGGCCCGGGGCACGAGCTCAGGGCGGGGCTTTGGGACCTCTCACTTCCAACAGCCTCGGAGCCTGTAACCCTCACGCACGCCCCCTTGGAGGGTCGGCGGTCCTATCCAGTCTTAACAGGCTCCACGTGAATTAGACACAGCTGACTCCAAGATCCTAGAAAACATCTTGTTTAGGCTCCGTGCCGCATGGAGGACACGCCGGTCCTTCGTAACAATTCAAACGACCTTGATTGGTGAAGGCAGGTTACAGGTGAAATGCATCTAACTAACCGTTACCCGCGGTTTCTCTCTCATCCATAGCCGTTCCAAAGGCTATGATGTCCTTGTGTCAACCACGTCCCCACACCCTATATACTAAAGTCTTTCCCCTCACTGACCCCAAATCATAGAACCTTAGAATTGGAAGGTCCTTATCCATGTTCCTGGTATGGGAACCACTTCTATAAAATGGTCATCCAACTCCTGCTTGAATGCTCCCATGACAGGGACCTCACTACTTCATTTCTAAGTGTAAGTGATTGCTTTTTCAGTAGAGTTTGTCCCTGTCCCTCTTCACAGCTACAGTGTGGAAATTGGGGCGGGGGAGGGGGAGCCTCTTCATTTGTTACTTTTAATATCTAAATGACTTAGGCAGGTACAACAGGCAAAACACTTACTGATTCATCTTCATCCAGCAAATATTGAGCATCTACTGTGTGCCAGGTATTTACTCAGAATCCATCAGTTACCAAGACGAAGCTACCTCCTGAGCTTACATTCTACAGAGGGGAATAATAAACAAATGAAGAAATAACATAATTTTAGATGGCGATAAATGCTGTGAAGAAAATAAAGCCAGCTACATGGCAAACATGTGATGCAGTGAACGGGGTGGGAGAGACGGTCAGGGAAGGCCTCTCTAAGGAGGCACAAGAGGCAGGACATGGGGTCCCTGTTGCTGGTCAGATTGTGTGTGGGTGTCGACTGTTTGCCAACTACCAGAAGCTTCCATCCCATTCACTGGTGACCTCACTCTAGGACGACAGTGCCAATATGGTGGGCTCCAGGCTCATGGCACGCTTGCTGGACCCCTACTCCTTTTCTCGGGCTCTGTAACAGGAGCGCCGAGAGAGGCTGGTACCCACACGACACTAATCTAGAGGGAGGCCAGCTGCTCCGCAAAGGGGATGGAACCAGAGAGGCCTGGATCTGCTGCGGCCACTGACCTAGAAGTGGTCTAGAAGACCCTAGAAGCCTAGAAGACCAGGGGCAGTCCAGTTAACCTCGGACCTCAGCCTCTCACCTGTAGAAGAATACTGCTCACCTCGCTAGAGGGCTGCCAGCTCTAGAGATGGTGCGTATGAGGTGGCTGACACATTGTGCAAGGAGGTGACGGCTGCAGTTCCGTGCAGACACCAAGAGATGCCGGCTCCCCAACTCGCCCCCGGCGATTATCCAGAAATCGCGCTTCAAGTGAGTTGTCTACTTTAGCGGTTCCTCTGAACTCAAGCTTTTGTTGAAGCTCAGCATTGTTTGTGCACGTTTCCTAAACACAGTGCACCGATCGGCAGGTTCTCTCACACACCTTCGTCTCAGACCTGCGTCCCCTTCCCCAGACGTGGCGCTGAGCTCTCCCACGGCCAGGCTCGCCAATCCCTCCAGGAGCGCCCAGACCAGCCTCTCGAACCCTGCTGACCCTTCCAGCCCAGCCCCAGGGCCGGCTGCAGCCAGCCTCCCAGCACTGCGCGCCCTAGTTCCGACTCCCCCACGCCAGCGCCGTCTGCCCCTCGGCTGGGCTTGCGCGCCCCTCAGGCACCCTCTGACCGCAGGCTCCTCCTCGGGCTGAGCCCCCCGCGGCTGTGAGCTCCTTCGGGTCTGGGGATCAGCCGCCATACCTGACAGTGCCTGGCTCAGCGGTCTCCATTCAACAGTGTCGGAAGCTGAGGATGAGATTGTGAAATGGTCTCTGGATGACGTCCTCGGTGATTCTTAAGAAAACAGGCTCCATGGCGGGGTGGGGCTGGGCAGAGCGGTGCCGAAGGTGAGGGAGTGGATGGAGGCCGCCGAGAGAGCTGCTCTTGCAAGATGTTTGGCAGACATGCAAGCATTCGTGGATGAAAGGACAACGTCTGGGATCCTCCAGCAAACAAAGAGGGAGAAATGGGAACAACAGAAGGGAGTAAGGGGATGTTTGAAATTTTCCATAATAAAAATAGCACAACAGCAGAAACCAACCAACAGAAAAGTTTGGAGGTGAGGAAAAAAAGCTGTCGTTGGCCAGACCCCTGTGGTTTGAAATCAGTACAATGAACCCGTACGAGAAACACAAGAGTGTGATTAATTTATTTTTGCTTACCTATTTGGGCATCATTTCTAGGCAAATTCGCTAGTTTCTGTCTTTCCACATGTTCAAGGGCAACTGACCCATGACTAACGTCATAACTCCGCACATCTGTCCACAACATTCCATACAGTCAATAGCTTTACCCTCACGCTTTGTGCGTTCACTACAAATTTTCCTTTCGATTCTCATAATAACCTTAGGAGGTCTGTGCAGTATAGATTATTCCCATTTGATAAGTGAAGAAAACTGAGGTTAAGTGGCTTACTTACTTGCACAAAAGTGGCAAATGGAAAACTACGCACCAGAGTCCAGAAGCCCCACGGTCCCTGCCCACCACCTGCTACAGACTCTACCTCAGTGCACTGTATTAGCATCTTGAAACCAGGAGGAAAAATTGCTCTCCACCTCTTTACATCCGCCTTCCCCACGAGGAGTGCGTCGGGGTGGTCACCATTCATTCAACACACGTGAGGATGAGGACAGCCGGGCACTGTGGGACATTCGCAGGGTAAGGAGCCAAGTCAGAAGAAATGTTAAAACATTATCGTATTCTGCCGGACCTCGGGGAGGCCAGGAGTTAAAAGCTCTACCGAGTAGGAACGCTGCAAGGTTGCAAACTATGCTAAATCTATGTTCTGATTTACGCTTACCCTTGACTTTGAAAAAGATTGGCGTTCTTGGTTCATAGTGTCAAACCAGCTGAGTTCAGCCCACCCCCTGTATCTGAGCTCTTTGCTTTCAAACTCTTCCGTTGTAATTTCTGAACAGGAGAACGCCCTTGGAGGCCTCTTCTCCGCTCTTCCTCCTGGGGCTGATGTTACATGTCTTGGCAGAAAGCCTCAAGTGTACTTCAGAACTCCGAGATGCGCGCGTTAAGAACCTGACACTGAAATTCGGTAAGATCTGGAGAACTGCAGAAACGCAGCATCGCAACCTGCAAAACATTTTCCAGTAAGCACCCGCTGGGGCTGAGTGTCTCCTCCCACCTCCCGGGCTGCACGGTGGCAAACTGCCCCCTCCTACCCAGCCAGCCATGGTGACAGCCAAGGCCAGGCCGGACCTGGTCAATCGCCCCCCAGCTCGAACACCGCTGCTGGTTCCTCAGGCCACTGAATAAAGTCCAGCTTCCCCAGCCTGACTTAGGTTACCGGGGACCCATCCCCTGGGGGCCCCGAGCCGCTGTGGGACTTGACGCCCGGCCCACCCAAGCTCCGCCTGGGACTCGTCCCTGCCCCTCCCGCGTTTGTCCCTGCTGGTCCCGCTGCCTCTCTCCACCCTGGGCCGCAGCCGGTTCAGGGCTCAGTGACCCCTCCCGACCGCGCTGGGCGGAGCGGACGATTCGCGGGCCTGGGCGCCCACGGCACGTGCGTCACCCCATCCGGAGGGAGGGCTGAGTGGGCGTGGGGGCCCCGCCTCGTTATCTCTGCGGCCCCCTTGCTGCGCAGCTCGCCTGGAGGGTGTGTTTGTAAATCGCACTTCAGGTTTTTTTTTTGCGGTACGCGGGCCTCTCACTGTTGTGGCCTCTCCCGTTGCGGAGCACAGGCTGCAGACGTGCAGGCTCAGCGGCCATGGCTCACGGGCCCAGCCGCTCCGCGGCATGTGGGATCTTCCCGGACCGGGGCGCGAACCCGTGTCCCCTGCATCGGCAGGCGGACTCTCAACCACTGCGCCACCAGGGAAGCCCTGCACTTCACTTTTGAACGAAAGCCGACGTCTCTCCCGCACGCGGCTTCTCCCCACCTCCAGGCCCCCATGGGAGTCGTGGTGGCGAGGTGGCTGCTGTGGGCACTTCCCTGCCTTCTTAGTGTCCTTCCTCCTTCGGGGAAGCGGAGGGGGAGCTCTGTCCTCATGGAGTCGCGACCAACGGATGACAGCCCTGCCCAGACACCTGCGACCCAGGAGCAGTCTGGACGCAGGAAGCCGTGGAGGGACCGGCACCCGCAGAGACGCTCTGGCGCCCTCTGGTGGCCGCGCGGAGCACCCTCCCGCCCTCGCGCGCCTCGGGCCCGAGCCCCGCCCCGCGGAAGGGGTGCGAGGGAGGCTGCAGCCCCGGGGGCAGGCTCTCTGGGGCTACAGAAATCTTACATTTCGGACGAGAGCGCCATGTCCCCCTCCCATGCGGTATGAAGAGCTCACGTCTTTGGAGTAAAATAGAAAAGCAAGGTGGGCAAACACTGCCGACCTTCCCCGTGGGCGTTTCTCCATCACGAGTAACTAAGACGGCAATTTGCCTTGTTCCCCGCATGCGAGTTCCCTGCATCTATGGTTTGGGCTCTTTGAATGTCAGTGTCATTGAGGTTTTCGTAATTATGTACCTTCAAAAGATGTTCAATGTAATTCTGATCTTACTCCTCTAAAAATGCCTCAGATTAGACGCTTTTGCTGCCTCTTTAGACCGTGGGCCTGCAATTACAGAAAATGAACTGCATTTTAGCTTTCCATTGAAATTAATAACAGCGGTTCCCCAGTTGACTCTGTGAATAGTTAATGGAACAAACAGGGTACTTCAGTACAATGTGGGCTGGGAAGCCATTTGAGCGAGATTCTGGGTTTCAAATGGGAAAATAATTCATGCAATGCAAACCTTTCTCATATATGCTCTGTGCAGTCGGTGTTTCTCCAAAATAAAAACTCAACTATTTAACAAGTGATTAACCATGCCTCAGTCTCCGTGTTACTCTGACGGACGACTCAGGTAAATCACCTTGCACGTGGTCATTTGACAGTGAGGAAACTCAAGTTCAGTGGGGTTGAACTCCCTACAGGCCCTAAGCTGGAAAGGAACAGACATAAAAGTGGAATTCAGTCTACTGACCCAGAGCAGAGGGAACCCTGCAAGCAAGTATTATCTTTCCCATTTGACAGATGTAGGATTAAGTCAAGTCACTTGACCTTGTACCTCCGTGGCCTGCCAGCCAAGTGGCTCGACCCCTTAAGAGACACCGGAATGGAACTTACAGGTTCGTGGTGAGGGTGTCTCCACCCTTTCCCCCATCCGCTGTCACTCCCACCCCTGTTCCCAAGCCCCTGGGTCTGTCTCCCAGCTGGGAAGGGGGCTTTAGGAACACTGTGGTTGAGGATTTCACTTTTGACTTCTCCACCAAATCCAAATTGCTCACTTTTTGGGGGGATTTTATCTTTATAGGGTCTGGGCATAAGGGAGAAATTTCAAAATTAGGTTAGAAAAGGCACTGGTGGTTAAAAGAAAGCTAAGAGGGATAAAGAGTAAAAGGATGTAAGTAATGTTGAGACAGAGACGTAAGAGGAGAAAACTCTCCCCTTCTCTCCTCAAGAAGCTCGGTCATAGGAGCCACCATCCTTGTGTCTTTTCACATGCATTCACCCCAAATTTCACTCGCCCATGTGACACTAGGAGGAGGATGAGTGACACAGAAACAGTACACCTAGAACACAGTAGAAGATTCTGGAGAAATTAGTGAGAGGGGGTTATGAATTTCCCCAAGGTCTGACTGTAGTGGGCATTTGGTACAGTGCCGATGCTTTAATAAGAAGAGCCCTCCTTACAGATGGCCAACAGGTACATGAAAATATGCCCAAGATCCCTAATCATTAGGAAAATCCAAATCCAAATCACAAAGGGACAGTCCCTCCCACCTATCAGAATGGCTAATACAAAAAAGACAAGAAATCAGTGTCGGTGAAGATGTGGAGAAAAGGAACCCTTGTGAACTGCTGGTGGGACTGTAAATTGGTGCAACCAATTAAGTGTCCATTAATGGATGAACGGACAAAGAAATTGTGGCAACCACAGGGACACACAGCCCACCCATTGAGGAAAACATGCAATTTGGGCAAAACAGGCTGGTAAGTGGAAGCTGATGCAAGTAACGGACATGTCCTCATATCCCACACCACCTCCTCCGGGAAGCCCTCCACCTCTTCCCTCCAAGTACAAGTTATCGCTCCCTCCTCTGTAACTGCATGAAACTCTTAAGACATACCTGTGGGACTTCCCTGGTGGCGCAGTGGTTAAGAATCTGCCTGCCAGTGCAGGGAACATGGGTTCGAGCCCTGGTCTGGGAAGATCCTACATGCCGCGGAGCAACTAAGCCTGTGTGCCACAACTACCGAGGTTGCGCTCTAGAGCTGCAAGCCACAACTACTGAGCCCGTGTGCCACAGCTACTGAGCCCGCATGCTGCAACTACTGAAGCTCACGACCCTAGAGCCCATGCTCCACAATAAGAGAAGCCACCACAGTGAGAGCACGTGCACCATAACAAAGAGTAGCCCCCGCTCGCCGCAAATAGAGAAAGCCCACGCGCAGCAACGAAGACCCAGTGTAGCCAAAAATAAATAAATTTATTTTTTTTAAAAAAAGACATACCTGCAGTTAACCCAGCAAACACCGATCAGGCCCCTGCCGTGCTCCAGGGCCTGCTGGGGATCTCATGGGGGACAGGATGGAAACTGTCACCCTAGAGCTGATGGGGGTACAGGATGCCACAGACGCGTACAGCCAGAAGTTAGTGCAGCCCAGGGTCCCCGGAGCACTCCTTTGCAAAGGAGCCTAAGTCAATAAGTAGGACTCAGCACGTGGTGGGAGACATTCCAGACCAAGTGTGAAAAAGCCCACTGAGAGGAGAGCTCTGGTAGGTTCCGGGAACCAAAGAATTTCCGGATGAAAGTCACATGAGGAATGGAGGGACAGTGGCCAAGCTGCCCGAGACCAAAGGGGACCAGGACCAGAGAAGGGAGCTTGATCCCAGGGCCGAGAGAAAGCCCTGAGGGGTAAGCAAAGGTCACGACATCATGAGCCTGTGTTCCAAAAAGATCATCTCTGGCTCTGTTGGATATTTCCGTAGCGAAGCAGTGTCCTCTCCACCCTACGAGCCCCCTTGAGTGCAGAGCTCTGTCCCTCCGCCCTTGGCATCCCCAGGGCACTCACCATTCTTAGTGAAGGCTTGTTGGGAGGCTGAATAGCATTTCCACGTGCATCCACCCACGCTGCCCTCTAGACACACTGAGATCAGCCGTCTTTTCTACATTCTTGGCATCAGTTCCAGCTGAGAAGCCATGTGGATGTTCCAAAGTCTCCCAAAGCCTTCCAAAGATTCCATTTTCCTCTAGAAACACTAGAGTTTAAAAGAAAAGCCCTGTCATCATGAATTTTGGCGACGTCCTTGCTCTGTCTGTTGCTTGTTTTTTTTAACCTATCTTTAAATTTGAAAAAAATTGGTACCATTTAATAGATACAAAATAATGCATATGATAACATGAGACAAAAAATAATAAATGAACATCATGAACCTACCTGACCTGAAAACCAGAATGTCACCAAGGTCACTAAAAGCACTTGAGTGTCCCTCCCTGAACCCATCCCCCTCTCTCATCCTCAACCCTGGAGTAACCACCATCCTACAGTTTTCTAATATGAAGTTTAATTTTGCTTGATTTTGAACTTCATAAGATATTATACCATATGTTGTCTCATCTGAGACTTTTTTGATTCAACATTGTTTCTAAAGTTCATCCTTATTTTTGCATATTGTTGACAGTCATCCATTTTCACTGCTGTATAATATTCCACGGGGTGGTTTACTTATCCATTCTCCTATTGATGGACATTTTGGTTGTTTCTAGTTTTTGTCTATTATGAGTAATGCTGCTGTGAACACCCTTTCAGTTGCCTCTCGGTGTCCAAGTGCAAAGGCAAGAGCGACTCTAGGGCATGTACTTAGAAGAGGAATTGCTGGGCCTCCAGCTTACTCGCTGAGCGGCTGTACCATTTTACATTCCCACCAGCAGTTTGTAAGAGGACTGCTGACATGAGATGGCACTGTAGCATTAACTGGCAGCGGTCTGCTTATTAAGATGAGATTGTCAGATGCGGCGCATATACACAATGGAACATTACTCAGCCATAAAAAGGAACGAAATTGGGGCATTTGTAGAGATGTGGATGGACCTAGAGACTGTCATACACAGTGAAGTAAGTCAGAAAGAGAAAAACAAATATCATATATTAATGCATATATGTGGAATCTAGAAAAATGGTACAGATGAACCAGTTTGCAAGACAGAAATAGAGACACAGATGTAGAGAATAAACGTATGGACACCAAGGGGGGAAGTGGGGGGGATGACTCGGGAGACTGGGATTGACATGTATACACTAATATGTATAAAATAGATAACTAATGAGAACCTGCTGTATAGCACAGGGAACTCCACTTCGCTGTACAGTAGAAACTAACACAACATTGTAGAACGACTATACCCCAATAAAAAAAAAAAATTTTTAAAGATGAGATTGTCATTTTGCCTTAAGTTTATTTACTGTTTACTTTTCTTCTTCTGAAAAACATCTTTTCTTGACTATTGATTTTTTTGTGGTTCTTTAAAATTACTTTTTTATTGATTACATATATCATAAACATCAAATCCCAGGTTGTGAATAAACTTTTTATTTTAAAATAATTTAGATTTGCAGAAGACTTGCTGAGGAATTACCATCTGCTCCTCACCCAATTTCCCCTAATTGGGGAACATTACCAAGAAGCATTCCTCACAACGAAGAAACCAACATCAGTGTATGTTACTATAAACTAAACTCTAGACTTCACTCAGATTTCACTACTCTTCCCAGCAATGTCCTTTTGCTATTTCAAGAGCTGAGCCAGGATGCCACTGTGAATTTCATATAAATTTCCTTTATATTGTCTTTTGATGAATGGAGGCCTTAATTTTAATGTAGTTGCACTTACCAGTCTTTTCATTTATAATTACTACTTTGGGGAACTTTTGGAAGGAATTCTTCCTTATGCCTATGTTACGGTGATCCACTCATTTATTTAGGTTTTGCCTCTCACATTTTAAGTCTTTCCTTGTCAGAAGTGATCTTTGTGTGGGCTTCCCCGGTGGCGCAGTGGTTGAGAGTCCGCCTGCCGATGCAGGGGACTCGGGTTCGTGCCCCGGTCTGGGGAGATCCCACATGCCGTGGAGCGGCTGGGCCCGTGAGCCATGGCCGCTGAGCCTGCGCGTCCGGGGCCTGTGCTCTGCAACGGGAGAGGCCATAACAGTGAGAGGCCCGCGTACCGGAAAAAAAAAAAAAAAAGAAGTGATCTTTGTGCGTGGTGTCAGATACAAATGCGATTTCATTTTTGTTCCTACGGTAACAGCTCTATAATGAGACTTTATCTTTGATCTCAAAGTCCCTCCGATTTCTTCTTCTTCAGGAATTCTATGTCTATTCTTGGTTCTTTACTCCTATGTAAAATTTTAGATGCAGGTTGCTCAGTTCCTTGAAAAAGACTGCTGGGATTTTGACTGGCACTGCATTGAGCTCACTCAGAGAGAACTGACATCTTTACAATATTACATTTACAGTATTGGTATTTTCTTCCCGTGAACTTCATTTTTTCTCCATTTGTTCTGGTCTTTTAAAATATGTTTCAAGTCTTTCTTTTTGTGGCCATTGCCGAAGTACCAGCTGCCTCTCCCTTAAAGTCAGGAACAAGACAAGGGTGTTCTTAGGGCCCCATCTCTCAGGGGGCCTCATATCACTGTGCCTCCTCTCACCATAGTCATCTCTTCAGGACAGGACATGTGACCCAAGCCAGGCCCTTCCTCCATGGGATCTGTCAAACCGAATCTGGGGGAGAACAACCCCTTCTGTCCTCTTTAATTGGAAAACGGTAAAAAAATTTCTCAGAAATAACAACTCCAGGACTTCCCTGGTGGCGCAGTGGTTAAGAATCCGCCTGCCAGTGCAGGGGACACAGGGTTGAGCCCTGGTCCGGGAAGATCCCACGTGCTGCGGAGCAACTAAACCCATGCACCGCAACTACTGAGCCCACGAGCCACAACTACTGAGCCTGCGCTCTAGAGCCTGCGTGCCACAACTACTGAGCCCACGTGCCACAACTACTGAAGCCCGCGCACCTAGAGCCCGTGCTCCGCTCTGCAACGAGAGAAGCCACCGCAATGAGAAGCCCACGCACCGCAACGAAGAGTAGCCCCCGCTTGCCGCAACTAGAGAAAGCCCACGCGCAGCAACGAAGACCCAACGCAGCCAAAGATAAATAAATAAATAAATTTTAAAAATAATCATAATACATTTGCATTAAAAAATAAAACCCATATTAAAAAAAGAAATAACAACTCCAGGTCCCCTGCAGGGTGAAGAGGCCTGTTTACAGGAACAGCAAATATACGGCTGCTTCCTTCTCTCTGACCTCCTAAGCCTCAGGTATTTTTGCTGGGAAAACTGGAATAATTCTTACTTCATGTGTTGCTATGAATATTGAATAAAATGATGATTTCAAAATGTTTAGCACAAAGAGTCATCAAGGGCTACCTGTTGGTGTCGCCGTTATTAATGTTATAAACACGATTATTCTACACTTACAGCTTCTCACCCTCCTTTCTCTCACCTGGTACCCCTCCCTCCACCTCCACCCCGGTGCGTGTCATGGAAGGACTGACTTTCCCCCCAGCCTGCTAACTTAAGGAAGGAACAAATATTATTACATACCAGGAGATACCAAACATGCACAATTCAACATTTGTTCGTGGACTTGAGCCCTACATTTTTTTTGATGCATAGCGTGTGTTTCATTGCACTAACTCCCATCTGCTAAGGATGTGCTTCCAGAATGCCAACTCCAGCTTGCATGATTTTTTTTAAGAATTATTATTTTAATTGTGATAAAATACACATAACAAAATTTCCCCTCTTGACCATTTTCCAGTGTGCAGTTCAGTGGCCTTAAGTACCTTCACACTGTTGTCAAATCATCACACCATCCACCTCCAGGATGTTTTCCATCTTGCAAAAGTGAAACTCTGTCCCCGTTAAACACAACTCCCCATTGCCCCCTCCCCAGCCCCTGGCAACCACAGCTCTACTTTCCACCTCCATGAATCTGATGACTCTGGGTACCTCATATAAGTTCAATCACACAGAATTCATCTTTTGTGACTGGCTAATTTCACTGAGCATCATGTCCTCAGGGTTCATCCATGTTTTTGCCTGTGTTAGAATCTCCTTCCTTTTTAAAGCTGAACAACATTCCACCGTATGGAGGGACCACATCTCGTTTATCCGACATCCATGGACACTTGAGTTCTTCCACCTCTTCATTAACTGTGAATAATGCTGCTCTGAATGTAAGGCACAAATATTTCTGAGACTCTGCTTTTAATTCTTTTGGGTATCTACCCAGCGGCTTATGTGATTTTTAAGAAAGAAGAAAGTTCCAGAGTTCCAGCACAAGTCCTCCCTAGCTATTATTACCCCCATCGCTCAGAGGAGACGGCAATTTGCCCGAAGTGTCTCACACAAGTCACGAGAGGAGATATATCTACAGTCTGGCTCTTTTGCTCCAAAGCCCATGTTCTACCCGCTATAATTTACTATCTCCCCCACCAAACAGAAAACTATTGGAGATAATCAACAGGTTCCCCAAAGTGGCATGCTATGACAGAAATCCACCACAGTCAATGACTTTCTAATACATGGGAGATAAACAGAAGGCATAGTAAATGAGGCAATCCCATTCACAAAAGCTTTATCCTTTATATGCTTGGAGATTAACCTGGTGTGGTGATTTCAAGATCTGTTGAAAGAAAATTATAAAATTCTTGTGGGAGAAATGAAGTCTTTAAAAGTTGGGTGCTGGGTTCTGTTTCAGGTTATGAAGATCTGACACAGTAAAGATCAAAAAACTCCTGTAGTTAGTTATAAATAAAGTTCAAACTACTGGGTGTAAGATAGGCTCAGGGATGTATTGTACATGTATTCCATGGGGAATATAGCCAATATATTGTAATAACTGTAAATTGGAAAGTAACTTTAAATTGTATTAAAAATTAATTAATTAAAAATTAGACAGTTCAAAAACTAATTAGAAATTTCCACAGGAATTGTACTAAGAATCCATCTGGAAAAATAAGTAGGCAAGAACACTGCACTGGGGAAGGAAAATAAAAGTGGAATCAGGAGAACTCACTTCCTAGATAATTATCAAATATATTACCAAATGACAATCAATAGGACAGTATGACATTGGCTTAAGAACAGAAAAAAGTAACAAACAAAATAAAGCACAGATTCCAGATATATGCCTAAACCTTATGAGAGCTGTTACTAGGACCAACCTGGAATAAGAAAACAAAGGGAAAGGAAGCCACTTTTAATAAAAGCCACTGAAGAAACTCAGTGACAATAATAGTTACTATTTAATAAGTATTAACTTACTTATTGCCAGGGGTTATTCTAAAAGTGCAATAACTTGTTTAATCCTATTAACAACTTCAAGAGGCATGTTCTCTTACTTTCCCGATTTTATGGATGAAGAAACTGAGTCACCAAGAGGGTGTATGAACTGGCCCAAAACCACACAGCAGCTCTGGTGTCAGAGCTGTGGGATTCACGCCCCAAGCATCAGTCCACACCCAGCTTCTTGACCTCACACTGCTCTGCTCACCCTGCAGTGAGGACAGAGCTTCAACCCAGTTGTTCAAACAGTTATGCTTCAAAAGCCCTGCTAAAATCCACAGGCACAGAAAACAAACTGATGGTCACCGAAGGGGAAGGGTGGGGGGAGGGATAAATTAGGAGGATGGGATTAATATATACATGCTACTATATATAAAATAGATAAACGAGGACCTACTCTAGAGCACAGGGAACTCTACTCAATGTTTTGTAATAACCTATAAGGAAAAGAATACGAAAAAGAATATATATATATAACTGAATCACTGTGCTGCACACCTGAAACTAACACAACATTGTAAATCAACTACACTTAATTTTTTTTTAAAAGCCCTGCTTTAAAAACAAACTTAAAAAAATTTAAATTCCTATCTCAAATGCAGGAGGTGAATGAAGTCTGACAGTCAATAAACAAGAAATTGCGACAAACAAAATTTTAAATATCAGTATAAAAATAAAATTTTGGTGCCAAAAAAAATTGAAACCAGGGAAAAGATCATGAAAAAGCTATGTGCAAATCACCAGAATGAATGAAGTCAAAAGACTGACAGTGTCAAGCACAGGTGAGGCTAGGAAACACCTGAGTCTCTCGCACATTGTTTGGCGGCAGTGTGAATTCATTCGAGCACTCTGAAAAACTGGCATTACCTGCTAATCCTGTACATATGGGTACAAGATGGCCCAGCAGTTCCACTCAAAGGCACAGACACAGGAGAAATGAGAACACAAGAGGAGCATTCCTCAAAAGACGTGCATAAGATACTTACAGCATCTCTATTTGCAAGAGCTAAGAGTGTATATAACAGCTTTAATCACAATAGCCCAAAACTGGAAACAACCCAAATGTCCATCAACAAGAGAATGGCTGAATGAACCGTGGTTATTCACACAGTGGGATACTCCTCAGCAATGAGAAGGGATGAATCACTGACACACACAGCAATGAAGATGAATCTCCCACTCGGCTGAGTGAAGGAAGTCAGGTATTGAAGGGCAGGTGCCCTGTGGTTCCATGTATATGGACTCAAGAACAGGCAAAGCAATCGAGGGTTAAAAACTAAAAGTAGGAGTTCCTTTGGGGAGTGGGCATTTGACTGGTAAGGAACCCAAAGGAACTGTTCAGGGGCTAGAAATGTTCTGTCTTGATCTGGACAGATGATTACCCAGGTGTAAACGTATTTAAAAATCCATTGAGTTGTACACTTAAGATGTGTGTACTTGATGTAAGGTGTAGCTCTAAAAAAATTAAAACTGGTAAATCAACAAAATGCTATACTAAATATGAGTGACAAAACATTTTTGAATTCATTCAACAAACATCTCTAGAATAACTATTGCGTACAGGACGCTGAAAACACCTCACTGACCAAATGGGACCACCATCTAGGAACTCAACGTCCTGCGGGGGATGCAGATAAACAAATAAATACAGAACCTCATAAAGCATAACTGAGTTGGGGACAGGCGTCAGGGGTGCACCCGGGATGCTCACCCTGTCTGAAAAAGCTGGGAGAATTGTGGCAGTAGAGAAGCGGTTTAACCTAGGTCTTAAAAGATGAGTAGAACCACAGTGAGATGTCACCTTACCACCATTAGGATGGCTACCATCAAAAAACCAAGATGGGGGCTTCCCTGGTGGCACAGTGGTTGAGGGTCCGCCTGCCGATGCAGGGGATGCGGGTTCGTGTCCCGGTCCGGGAAGATCCCACATGCCGCGGAGTGGCTGGGCCCGTGAGCCATGGCCGCTGAGCCTGCGCGTCCGGAGCCTGTGCTCCGCAACGGGAGAGGCCACGACAGGGAGAGGCCCACGTACTGCAAAAAAAAAAAAAAACAACAACAACCAAAAAACAAGATAACAAGTATTGGTGAGGATGCAGAGAAATGAGAACCCTTGTGCCCTGTTGGTGGGGATGAAAAATGGTGCAGCCATTATGAAAAACAGTATGGAGGGTCCTCAAAAAATTAAAAATAGAACTACAGTACGATCCAGCAATCCCACTTATGAGTACATGCCTGGAAGAATTGAAAGCAGGGCCTTGAAGAGATCACTGTACACCCACGTTCTCAGCAGCACTGTTCACAACGATCAAGAGGTGGAAGCAAACCAAGTGTCCGTCGACAGATGAATGGATAAGCAAACTGTGCCGTGAACACACAGTGGAATATTATTCAGCCTCAGAAAGGAAGGAAATTTGGACACAGGGTACACCATGGATGAGGCTTGAGGACATTATGCTCAGTGAAATTAGCAGACACCAGAGAACAAATGCTGTGTGATTCCACGCATATGAGGTCCCTGGCGTAGTCGAGGTTGTAGAAGCAGAAAGCGGAACAGCAGGTACCAGGGGCTGGGCAGGAAGGGGACAGGGAGTCGCAGGGCTTGGGTTCTGCAGGAGACTGGTCGCACGCACCGAAAACGCCCCCCCCCAGCGGCATCCCCCCGGGAGCACCTGTGCCTGCGTGGACCTCCACCAGGGCGGCGCTCTGCACGCGGACACTGTCGCACGCAGGCGGCCAGCATGTCCCTGTCATGCAGGACCTCCCCTCTGTGCAGCCCAAACAAACCCCGAGGCCCAAGGGCCTCTGTGCTGGGCAGACCTGAGTTAAGGGTCCTACCCGTGTCATCAGTTACCAGGCATCAGATTAGCACAAATTCCTACACCTTCTTAAGTCTCATTCTCTATAAAATAGGGCAACATGACCAGATTCAAACACGTGTGGTGGACAGTAAGATGCCTGTGTGTTTGATGAAGGAGAGCTGCACGGACCTGGTGTGAATGTCCAGTGGAGGGTGATGGGCATAACCAGACCGTGTCCACTCAGAGTTCACGTTCACGGCACACTCAGGCCCCTCGTTCCTCACTAGATCCCGGGACTCTGCGAGCTGGCTGTTCTCAACTCTACAGACGCCGAGAAAACTGGGCTTAAAGACGGTCACTGACTTGCCCTTGGCTCCACACCCAATCAGAGGTCAAGCCAGGCCAGGGGATTTTGTGTTTCCCTCCATACGTAATCATACCTTTAATAAAAACCTACTTTCCGGGCTTCCCTGGTGGCGCAGCGGTTGAGAGTCCGCCTGCCGATGCAGGGGACACGGGTTCGTGCCCCGGTCCGGGAAGATCCCACATGCCGCGGAGTGGCTGGGCCCGTGAGCCATGGCCGCTAGGCCTGCGCGTCCGGAGCCTGTGCTCCGCAACAGGAGAGGCCACAACAGTGAGAGGCCCGCGTACCGCAAAAAAAGGATAAAAAAAAAAAACCTTCTTTCCTTCCAGCAATAGCTTTCGGAATAGAGCTAGATCCTATTGGACAAAAAAGGCTTTTGAATGTTTGTGCAGGTTCCAGGGCACACGGATGTGCCTAGACTCCTCGGGGCCTCCAGGCCAACTGGGCTCCTGCATAGGCTCCCTGTGCTGGGGACAGTCCTCTCTTCCAGCATGACATCCGTCCCCCCAGTGGACACAAAGCAGCTGAGACAGGAGCCTGTGTTTCGTCTTATATCCCGGCACACTGGAGCTGCTTAATAAATCCTGAGTGAGGAAATGCTTTCTGGGTTTCTTAAGAATAGCCCAGAGACTTTACTCTCTTCTCATACTGCACCTGCAGAAAATCTTCTAATCTTGTCTTCCAAACCTGGGACCGCCTTTGTTAGCAATTTGTCTTCTCTTTTTTCTCACTGGATTTAGTAAAGGTCATAATCATCTGTTGTTCAATCATCAGATATTTTTGAGCAGCCTCTACGTGCCAGGCTCCGTGCTAAGTGTTGGAGGTGTGGCCCTTGGAGGGCGGCAGAGCACGGTTGTGTAGCCTGTCTACTGCACAATCCCAGGGTACGGCCTTCACCGCACAGCCTTTCCCTAAGGCATCTCCAAGGGCTCCAAGCCTGAGGACAGAGGAGCAGATCAGACCTCCCCCTCTCCAGGGAAATGTTCAATTTCCATCAAATCTGGTACTTGGGAGGCTTACTTAGGTGAAGGAAGGGGGCAAGGCTCAAGCCTCTCTAGCATCGTGGCTCCTAAACCACCCACCACTGGCTTTCGGGTGCCAGGACGCTCCCTGGGGAGAGTCTTCCCCCTTAGTTCCCCACCGGGCTCTAACTTTACAGCACCAGCCAAATTTTCCCAGATGGATTTCTAACCGTTGAAATGGAGGTTTCTAATGGAAATCCCTGCAGCCCTTTACTTAGAGCCGCTCTGGTGGACACTACTCTAATTATTCAATTGCCTAATTCCATTTATCTTTCATGATCCATTATGCACTGCTGACAGGCTGTGTCTTCCTCAGCAGATACATAACCTAGTCTAATGGACTCTGGGTGAAACCAAGCACATTGACTAAGGAATGTAGCTGGTACCTAATTCCCCTAAACTATTATTTTATAAATGAACAAGGCAGACAGACACATTTTCTGCTTTAGGATAAATATTTTATGAATTGCCCCTCTGAGACATCACATTATTAGGACATTATCCTTCATTCCTCCCCAAGGTTTGCAGGGCCCGGGCAGACATACACTCAAGAGTACATCTGGGTGATATTACTGAACAGGCTGATTTCAAAATCTGTTTGTATCCATGGAGAAAAGAAATAATTTTGTCTCATGGACAGGAAAAGTTCTTTAAATGTGGATTTGCTATTTCAGTGTGAAAGTCATCGTTTGGGGGACTTTTGGTTTGACAGACGTGTCCAGGGTCTCATTTTTAAAATTCAGTGCACCTTCCTCCCTTGGCGCTCCCAACGGAACCACGCGATCCTGGGATGAGTTTTGCACGGACACAGGAAGGAGCATCTCCCTTATGCTGAGAACCAAGCATCGTAAGAAAGTCAACCTTTCTGCCTGGTTAAGTTCCCCTTTTTAAAAGATGCAGCTTATAATAGAAAAGCCTGCTTCTCACCAAACATGGTCATGTTTTCACTGTACCCACATGAGCATTTCAACCTGGGCTGGGTCACGGCACTCAGGCTAAGAAATAATGTCTATTCCACCCAGGTTGTAAAAAGAAACCCACTTCAAGTGGCAGTGGCCCTTGTCTTGTCCTGGATAAATAGTGCACACTTTTTTTTTCATGTTAGCTGTAACACGTATATTATTAAACTGATAAAAAGGCTCTAATTGGACTATTGCTTGAGAGCCTTCACATCATGACACAAAAGACGAGGACATGCACTTAGAAAATGCTGAGGGACAGAAGCAACTGATTTTGTGGTCTTTCCCAGTAAATGGGGGAAATACAAAGATCTGGAACGAAGAGCGAACAAAGTAAATCGCAGGAGTTTCTCCGATGATAAATAACCTTCACATTTGTTCCAGATGTTACGTCAACGTATCTGCTTACAGAAATGAAATCAGTCGTAACATTTCTTAGGGATTAATTAGAATCGAACTGTTAGGGAGCGCTGCCTGCTCACCTTTGATAAAATGCCCCAGGAAGTTGAAACAGGAGTGATGTGGAAAGGAGGAAGGAGGAGGCGCGGTGAATGCATTTACACCTTCTTAGATTCTCCCTTGAGTACATTTTACCTTTGCCATAAAATGAAAACATTTAAATTTCTTTAAAATTACATTTGACTTAATTACACCCGGGCCCTGATACCAGTAAGCTCCCCATTTCTGCCTGTTTTTCTGTCATAAAGAGCGACCAGGCTCATCATTTCATAGAGTTGTTTTCTATGGGATGTTCGCTATGTGCAGCATGTTAATAGCTGGCTGCATATGAATAGGCTCTGTGGCTCCACTTGAAATATAGAAAGATGGCCCAGACATTAAAAAAGATAAAAGGGAAAAGGGCAGTAATGAATTTAGAGGAAAATGAACATTAATGGTACTAGCATTACTCATGTCCCAAATAACAAATTATTGGAAATCTGTCAAGTATACCAAATTATCTACTCATCCGCTGCTGTGGGGTCCTCTGCAGCCATCCAAAACCAGCAAGAGCAAGACAATTTGAGATAATTTTACTATTTATAACAATAGAACAGGCCATTAAGATAAATTAATGTCATTATCAAGTTTCTATGAAAATGACAAATACCAGTATTTCGAGCAGCTTAGAGGCTGTTGACTATAATGAAATCCGCTGCCCAGGTACTAAAGAGAAACACTCCAAGTAATTATTTTCTAGTAGCCTGTTTGTTTCCTGACCATTCATTTGCTTTCACCACAATTAGTTCCGTACACAATATGGTGGTAACTAAATAGTCAACACCGCACAGCATTAGGACTAATTGGGCCATTAGGATGCAGTTTCCAGCCTTTTCCTCCCTAAAGAGAGCTGGGAGTAAACAGACCAGAAGCAACAATGAGAGAACCCTGCTGGCATGGATTGTCTTCATTTAAAGGAGCTCCAAACAAGACAATAAACCACACAGTGGAAAGCTCTGCAGAGAACACCCTCGAAAGAGCTGGACAACCACCAGGTAGATGGCACTGGAGCACACCCCGGTCCACCCCCCCCTCCCCGGGGATGCCAGCCCGAAGAGCCTTCTGCAGCGGCATCCTTGGGCTCGGAGGAGTGCCAGCCAGAGGTGTTAAGAACACCTTGTTGGTCTGAACCTGGGAATTCTTCTTCCACTGCTCGGATCCGTGATTTCTGAGTTGTCCAAAGCCACACCATGGAAGGCCCATCTCCCTAACACAGCTATGTCATTGATTGCTTCTGGGTCATTGTTTTAGGACCAAATTACTCCAAGGCTGTCCACAGCCCAGGGCTGCCTTCCCTAAATCAGACATCCATGGGAAAGAACGCCCCTGACAATTGCAGTGAGTGATTTATTAAGAAGACACAGTCACACAACCGGGCCCTCTTGAGCCCCTCATTGCCTGAGGCAAGTTGTACCTTTGCATCGGGCAGAGGCCCGGCAGCGAGCCGCGTACCCTCAGTTACTAAACACGAGGGGATACATGAGGCCTCTCAGGGGAGCAGACGGTGTTCCCGCGGCCATGCTGCCTTCTGTTACCGGGTTCGTGTGCAGACCGCTCTGCGGACACCACTCAAAACCTGCCCGCTGGCTAGGCCCACCTGCCTGCCCCTCTTTCAGCTGAGACGAGGGTGCGGTCCTTCAGGACCCTAACTTAAGAGACACAAACACACTGCCACATTTCTAAAGAACTCGGAGCACGTGAGGCGTTCAAGCAACAACAGAACGATTAAGAAAAGGCAGAGAAGACCTTCCCAGGTCTTTACGGGAAGAGGACTCAAAAAGGAAGAGGAACGGCGTGCACAGCAAACCACATTACATAAGCGCTGCGATTGCATTCGCTTCAAAACGTGATACCTGCCAAGGTGCGCAAAATATGGAATCAGGCAGAGGGGACCTGGGAGACGAACTCTTCCGATGGTCAGATGAGAAGCACAATCCGCGTCGCAGAGGTGAGAGCCGATGGCTGGTGTCTTGATTCGCTCGTACGTATCCTTCCCGCTGGACCACTTTGAGGCTCCACACCTGCGCAGGTACGCAGGGTGCGTGCGCATGCGTGCGAGTGTGCGTGCGTCTGCGTGCGTGCGCGTGCGTGATCCCATCTGCCTCTCCCCGCGAGCATTCAAAGGGTGTGCTTTTCCCGCTCTGTGACCACAGCCATAACCGACCATATGAAAGACAGAGAGAATGTCTAATTTACCTTTTACCTAGAACAGAGTTCGCATTCAATAAATAAATGCTCTTTCAAAGAATATCAGAATGAGTTTTCTGACGGCAGTGATTTCGGAAGAGGTAAAATACAGGTGGGCCACGGACCTGGAAGGAGGAGAGAAAGGGACTTTCTGCGGGTGCAGTTGCCATCCGGCTTCGGCAACTTAAGAAGAGCGATTTCGAGACAGGATCCCGCTTTGATTCTGAAGTCTGTGCTGCTGTGGTTTCACTGCCTGGGGCGAAGGGCCCTCAGGGAGGAAAGTTGTCCCCACTCCCCTTTGGGATGCTCAGAGACACCAGTCCAGGACCCCCCGGGCTTGCTTCAAGAGTCCGCTGCTGGCTGCTGACCAGTATGGGGCCATCCAATTTGTAAAGTTACAAATAATGTTTTTCAAAGACATGGTTCCTGGGCAAAGTGTATGGTGAGTTAATTACACCTGCTATCCCGATGGTGATCATCTTTATGATAAACCGTAACCCCCAAGAGTTCAAAGCACTCTAAACAATTAGATTAATTACACTCAAAATTTCCCCAAAGGGTGGGCCACGTCATGACCTCTGCTTCCAGATGAGGAAGCCGGGAGATACAGAGGCGAAAGCCAGGAAATGCGCTGCAAGCTGTCCCATGGATGGCCCACCCCCGGGAGGTGGTGTTTGCGGGGAGCTGTAATGCTGGAAGCTGAGAGCGGCTGGGGGCGACAGGGAGCCCGCCCAGCTGCTATGTGGAGGGGCCGGGAGAGTCCTGGCGTCGCCAGGCACCCGCTTCTATCTGGGCGGGGCCTCCCCAGGTGCGGAAGTGGCAGCACGCTGCAGGCCTCCTGCACCTGTGCCTGTCCCTGTGCTGAGCAGACTGAGGTCCCCTCCGTGTCGCTATACTAAGGGCAGCAGGGGCAGCTCTGAGGTCAAGACACAGGAGCAGGGCTGAGCAGGCTGGCGCATTTTCTGTTTTAACCTTCCCCGGTGCCCCACAAGGCAGGGCTACTTATATGAGGAAACTGAGGTCTCACAAGTCAAGAACGTGCCCGAGGCCACCTGGCCAGTGGGTGCAGAGGCGGGATTCGAACCCGGGCTGTCTCGATTGGCAGGAAGCTTTTCCTCTCTCAGGCTGTTCCATTCCCAATGCCAGGGAGGACAATCACGGAGTCCCGAGCCTCAGCTTCCCCATCCATAAAATGGGGTTGATCCTAACCCCATCCAGTGACAGTGAATATTCAGATAAATCTGTTCACATTCCACACCAGGCACAGAGCCTGCTCCCGGCTCCCTCTCGGGCGCACAGCCCTGCTTTGACCCGGTCTGCTTGATTTCAGGGCTTCTGGCGCTGCCCGAGCCGATCACTCGCTGCAATAACCTCATTCTGCAAAAATCACACTGGCTTTTACAGGTCTTTACGGGAAGGAAATAGGCTAATGCACTGTTTTCCCGTGTGTGTCAGTAGCCCAATCTCTCTCTAATGGGCTCAAATTGCAGTTTTAAAACCTAAACTATGAACTTAAACTCTCCTACAGACATGCCCAGGACAGGCGTCCTCACTCCTTATGCCTTCCAGTGAAAATTAGAGAAAAACATCAGGTCCTGTCTTCCTCTGAATAGCCGGGTTCAGACACAGGAGGAAGCGTGACCTCAGCTGAGTTTTTCTGCCCAAAGGTGAACAAGATGGAAAAGTCAGGAAAGCTTTCTGATTTCAGAGCTCACAGTAGCCTCCAACACAGGCCCCTCTCCTGATGTCCCGTGCACTCCCAGTCCGTGGTCTCAGGAAACGCAGAACAGAGGCAGCTGCGGGGTCTGGGTCCACCCCTCCGTTTGCTGCAGCCATTGGACTGCCAGCCCTTCCTGCCTCAGACCAGTCTTAGTTTTTGAACTCTGCTGCCATATTCCCCCGATAGCCTCCCAGGCCCTCTATCTGCCTAGATTGTTATTACTGTTAATCAAATAAACTGAATTGCCCTCAACAAACTAAATTTCCAGCCAAGAACTCTTGGCAAAGCCAACAGCTAACATTTCCTATGTACCAGGCACCGCACCTGGCACTGGACACCAGCGCAGGCATCGCCCCGTCCGAGGCCGAGCCCTAGACTCAATTCTACCTCTGAGGAAGCGGGCTCAGACATGCGCAGCTGACCCGCCCAAGGTCACACAGCTGGTGAGGGACAGGGACCAGACTGTGACCTGGGTGGTCTGAGTCTGTAAGCCACCCTTGGTCTCTCTGCCGCTTTAAAGCCTGTGGCCTGGTTGGATTCCTGGTCCCGGTCTCGGCAAGACTGACCTGTCCCCTTAGCACCCAATAGCCACCGTAACAAAGCGCTGGGTGTATTGACCAGACGAGGCAAAGGCGACCTTATAACGTAATCAGTTTACCGTGGAGATTACTGTTTAACTTGCTCTCCGCCCCTGGACCGCATGCTCCGTGAGGTCAGGAAACGCATCCCCATTCCTCACTGTCTTATCCCCAGCGCTAGTGCCTGGTGGAAAGAAAGTGGTCAGATTTGTTGAATAAGTGAATGAATTATGGAAAGGACGAAGGTCACCCGTTGGGCACCCAGCGCAGCTGTGTACAGAGTCCACGCTGTTTCCGTGGTATTTGAACGCATCCCAGGTGTGGAACAGCAATGGTCTCCCTCTCTCAGCGCTCACGCCTGCAGGGCGGGCTTTGCAGAACAGACCACCAAGCATGTGACACAGTCCTGGCTCAGAGGCTGCACATCAGTGGTTCCTGCTTTCTCATAGCAGAGAAGACCAGGGCGCATCTGGCTCTGGTCGGATGGTCCGGGCGGCAGCAAGGAGGCGTTATGGGCCCCTGGCCCTTCACACACTCTCTCTTCTAACTCTTGGCAAGAATTTTCTTAGCACTGTTGTTTTAAGTGTTCCACTCCCAATAACCAGTGTCACAGAAGGGAGTCAGGCATGCATCTC
This sequence comes from Lagenorhynchus albirostris, assembly GCF_949774975.1. Taxonomy (NCBI): domain Eukaryota; kingdom Metazoa; phylum Chordata; class Mammalia; order Artiodactyla; family Delphinidae; genus Lagenorhynchus; species Lagenorhynchus albirostris. The sequence goes on along the minus strand of NC_083112.1, from coordinate 5,049,125 downwards.
TCTTCTCCGCTCACACATGAAATGAGACACGGATCACTGCTTTCCTGCCGTCCCAGGATCCAGGCGTTGGGAGGGCAGCTGCAGCGGACACACAAACTACATCTGGCTAAGCCCCGGGGGGCCCCGGCGTGGCCATTCTGGTCTCTTCACTTTGCTAAATCTGCTGCTCTTGTCTAAATGTAGCAGCCTCTTGACTTCAAAGGCTAGACTCTGGCCAGGCCTGGAGCCATGAGGCCAGTGCATTAAGGGCCAGGCCCCAGAAGTGTGTGTACCGCAGGGCCGGCGAGAAAAAAGCAAGCGAGCAGCCTCGGCCCCCCTCCCGGGTCAGGGGAGACCGCTGCGTCCTCCAGAGGTTGGGAGCTGGGTCTGGGCCTCCTTCTGCTCTATCCAGCTGGCTTGGAGCAAGTATCCCGACCCCTCCAGGCCGCCTCTTCTCATCTGGGCTGTGAACACTTGCTAATCCCAAATTTCATTTCGGTTCTGGAAAAAAAAACCCTTTGATTCCAGGACCTTACGGATTCTGTGATTGTCCCAGATTTTTGTGCTGGATTCAGAATCTATTTATCAGAATATAACGTCTGATTGCCTTCGTTTACTACTCGTTGTGGGCTGAGGGGGGAGAAAGAATCCCACCTCATGTACATGAAAGTGTCTCTAGAATGTGATGCTTTACCTCCCTTTCAGGGGATGTCAAAGATGGGCAGGTGGGGTCCATTCAGAGGAGTTCACAGCCCCTCCAGGTCATCTTCTGAACATCCTCCCAGGTTTATGGGGCACACGATGGTGACTCCAGTGTCTCCAGTGTCTCCAGTGAGTGTGGGAAATGCCCAGTGAAGTAGGAGTTGGTCCAGGTGCAAACAGGTTACCTTTGTCCAAAGCAATGGCAATGATCGTCCAGCAGTTTCCCATTTTGATTCTTATAACACCAAATCACAGGTCAAGTCATTTCCATTTAACTGGGTTTTCCAATTAATTTGAGTCTCGCTCACAGATGATTTGTTAAACAGATCTTATCATTGAGATAATGGTGGCAATGAATTTTGACTTCTTGTAATTTTTCAAGTTTATTGATCCAGAGCAGTTGAATTGTACTGTAGTTGTGACTTCCCAGTGGCGTGTCCAAGAAAGTGCTCAATAAATCCTGAGGAGACAGCCACTTTCGAAAGTCTGGAAACACACTTTCAAATCGGAGCCCAGGTTTGCCTGACTGTGAAGCCTGACGGCAAACCTGATCCAGAGAGGTAATTAAAAGAAGAGAGGAGGGCTTCCCTGGTGGCGCAGTGGTTAAGAATCCACCTGCCGATGAGGGGGACACGGGTTCGTGCCCCGGTCCGGGAAGATCCCATATGCCGCAGAGCAACTAAGCCCGTGAGCCACAACTACTGAAGCCCGCGTGCCTAGAGCCCGCAAGCCACGACTACTGATCTCGTGTGCCACAACTACTGAAGCCTGCGTACCTAGAGCCTGTGCTCCGCAACAAGAGAAGCCACCACAATGAGAAGCCCACGCACCACAACGAAGAGTAGACCCCGCTCGCCACAACTAGAGAAAGCCCGCGCGCAGCATTGAAGACCCAACGCAGCCAAAAATAAGTAAATAAATAAAAATTTAAAAAAAGAAAAAAAGAAGAGAGGAATTCATTTCTTCTCTTAGTGCCCTGTCCTTACTGGTGTTTTTAAATGTCTGTAACCAACTACTAGCAAATGATTTCTTAAGGAAATGGTGACTTTGAAGTGTCACATATCCTAGAAGCCATCTTTTCTAAAAGTGTCTTGATCTCGCCTGGACCACATTCTGACCATTTATGGTATTCAGAGAAATAGGAGATAAAGACCCCTGCGCTGGCCTAGGGGTTAGAAACCAGGAGAGAAAGCCCACAAAGTGGGGGATGTCCAGCCCAGCCCCCCAGGAAGAAGAGAGGAGTGTCTCCCTCTTCAAGACAACAGGAGCAACACAAAGCCTTAGGACACGATGGAGATGGAAGCAGGATGGCTTCTCAGCCTGGGAGAGACGAACAATACGTTGGAAAGCAAACAGCAGCATGATTTCCCTTCTAATCAGGATCATGATGCATTTTACAAATTAACCACTTTCCTCCGACACTTACCATGTTGAGTGGCTCTAGGTAGACCATCAGGGTGGACTCCGCCATCTGCATTTAGAAAATTGCCTATACATTTATTACAGTGAAATTCACCCATTAATTAATGTTCTCCCTGAAGACTCTCATTAACACATTGAGCTAATTACTGAAACCACAGGCCCAAGGATTGGGTTGTGGTGGGTTTTTTTCCTATTACAGTAAAATTTGCTCTTGCCTTACCTTAATAGGATTTAAAAAGAGAAAATGGCAGAGTCAGAAGGACCCTCGGATGCAGGAATTGAGTAAACTTTCAGGCGGGCGGTCTTGTCCTTCTCTGTGGGAGGCATGTGCAACTGCTATTTTAGCAAGAAATACCTCCAGTGGGAGAGAGGTCCAAGCGTCCAGCCAACGCTGCAGGCTTCTAATAGCTCAGCTGCCGGGCTGGGATGTGTTAGGAAATAAATTGAGAATGAAACACAGTCTCGCGTTCGTTCATGGTTTCCTCTGATACACTGATTTTCTCTTCTCTTCCCCACCGTCCACATGGCTCCTACGTGCCCTTTTCATCCAACAGGAAGCAAAGGGATTGCAAAGAATCAGCAAGGGTTAGACATATTATATTTCTAAAGCTTTCCACTGAAAGTGTCGACTGACACTGGGTATTAGGTACCTTAAGTGAGTTAATGTACTTTATTATCTCCAAGCAGAACCATACTCCAAGCCTCTGCTTGCCCCTCTGTAGAATGGGGATATCTATGTAATTCTCCCTTATATAATTTGTAAGAGTAAAATGAGATAACATCCATCAGACCTCTAGCTCGTAGCACATGGTGGCTATTCAGGGGGCTATATGTCCCCCTCCATCTCCTGGAGCGCTTTCCTTTAATACCTGGGGGGCGAAGCCTCCAGTGCCGCCTGAGTGAGGCCCAGCCCGGCCGCCAGAAGCGCATCCTGCTGGGAATTCTGAAGCCCCTGCAGGCTCCCCTCGGACAGCAGTGCCTTATTCAATGTGCAACGGTAGCTTCCTGAGTGCTTGCCTGGTGTGGGGAGAAAACTAGACATGATATTTGCCTCACCAGGCAGGCATTTTGCTGGGGACGATAGATATTTTTAAAGCAATAATAATGACTGCTGTACACGAGTAGTGAAAGCACCAAGGTGTGCGATAGGGGGCTTCTGCCACCCTCTGCAAGCAACTCCAAATACACCTGTGATCTAAGTATGAACTACTACTGTTTTAGACAAGGCCCCCGAGCCCTGTTCTGGATAGAAATTCTGAAGCTCCCCCAGTGATGAGGGGGGACAGGGAACACGAAACGGAACATCTACCCAGGCTGGGAGAGGAGAAGCTTCTAGGAGGCTCTTTTGCCTTCTTGCTTGGGGCCATTGCCTCTCAGTAAATACCGAATATTTGCACATTTGCAGCAAACTCTTCTAGAGTTGGAGCTCAAATGCATGTTTCCATGGAGACAATGTTACATGTTGTGACTTATAGGCCACCATCTTTTGTAACTGATCTAGAAACTTCACCGCTCTGGAGAAATTCATCAAGAAATCCAAACAGTTGACAAGTAAATTTCTAGAGTACAATCCATGTATAAACTGGGTTCTGCCTACAATATGCTTATTTTTTGAAAAGTCTATGGCCTGTTTCAATGATAATTTATTGGCTTAACTCTCCTGTTAACTCATTCGTTTATTCATTCACCAAACATTTGGTGAGTACCCCTCTGGCAGGGCTCGGGGTCGGGCGCACAAAGGAACCACCATCTCTGCTTCAAGTTGTCCACAGGTTGCAAATTGCAAAGGCAGAGTTCAGGGTGAGTTGGAGGCTGAGTCTGCACCCTGGCCTCTGCCCCGTGACCCAGACGCCCACAGTTAGAACACCAGGCTCCTGTCCCACGACGCCAGAGGCAGCGAAGGGCTGCTGACCTGGCTCTTTTCCTAGACCAGCCTCAGAGAGAGGAAGTGCAAACTAAAGACCCAGTTGGAATGAAGGAAATAGGAAAAAATACTTAAAATTTTCGAAAACTCATCATATAAAACAAACAGAATAAAGATGATGACCCGCGTGTCCCTGTCGACCAGCTCCAACAATGAACAGCATTCTGCCATTCTTGTTTCATTTGTACATCTCTACCCACTCCTGGCGCTCAGAGACTGCGGTGGAGTGTACATCTGTTGGGATGAACACAGTTCGTAACCCACACCGCCCCCCGCCCCCCCACCCGGTTTTTGGAAGCTTTTATAATCCTATTTCTATTCTAACAAACATATATGAACGTGTATTTTTCATCAATGTCAAGAATTAAATAATCTGTATATAATTCCTCCAAGTTCACAGAAAGTGCAATATTTAACATACTTTTACCCTTTGCTACCTCTCTGGGTTGAAATACCTCTGCTGAAATCATCTAAATGTTGGAGTTTATGTTATTATTAATTTTTACTTTATCCCTCTTCTATTTGAAGAATGCTTAAAAGAATCTACTGAACTTAACCTTGTTATCAATAATAATTTAAACTCGATTATAGCTTTTATTGTTTAACACTGTTTCTTACCTTCATTCTTTCCTGAATTATTCACTTTGGTGCATTTTCACTTATTTCCTGGAGGTTATTTAGTTTCTGCGTTTTGTTTTGTTTTGTTTTTTACTGAGGTATAATGGACGGTTACCATCGTATTAGTTTCAGGCGTACAACATAATGATTTGGTATTTGTATATATTGCAAAATGATCACCACAGTAAATCTAGTTAACATCTGTCAGCAGACATAGTTACATTTTTTTTCCTGTGAAGAGAACTTTTAAACTTTTAAGAACTTTAAAGAGCTTTAAGAGAACTCTCTTAATAACTGTGTGTGGCTGTCAGCACAGGAGAGGTGTGGGTGGTCCACCAACCGTGACTCTTCTGCCCTCACACTTGAAAGGCCAAGCTGGGTGGCTATGGATTTGAACCCACAGTTCCTTCTCTCAGGGCCCTGGGAATATTGTTTCACTCTCTTCTAGCGCTTGACGTTGTAGGTAAGCCTGATTCTCTTTTCTATGAGGGTAATTGGTTTTTGGGGTGGAGGGTTCTGTCTTATAAATTTTTCTGTTTGACCTTGGAATTAAGAGATTTCATCAGACTATATCCAGGTGTTTGGTTTTTCAAAAAATTATTCCTACTTGGCACTCAATGGCCCCTTTCCACTCAGAAAAAAAATTAACGATATTTTCATTGTTTTTTCTTCTATTCTTTTCTCTCTCCTCATGAAAGTCCTAATATTCAAGTACTGGTTACTCTGGATTCAAATTTTATCCCTTCTTGGGCTTCCCTGGTGGTGCAGTGGTTGAGAGTCCGCCTGCCGATGCAGGGGACGCGGGTTCGTGCCCCGGTCCGGGAAGATCCCACATGCCGCGGAGCGGCTGGGCCCGTGAGCCATGGCCGCTGAACCTGCGCGTCCGGAGCCTGTGCTCCGCGACGGGAGAGGCCACACAGGGAGAGGCCCGCGTACCGCAAAAAAAAAAAAAAAAAAAAAGAAAAACAAATTTTATCCTTTCTTATGGTTTCCATTGCTTTTCCTCTAATTCACTGATGCAGTTTTCAGGTGAATTACAAGTCAGGGTGTCTATTCAGGTGGGTTTTTTTTTTTTTCGTTTTGAGAGAGGTGTCCATTCATACTGATTCTACATCCTTTTTTAAAATTGCTGTATCATAGTCACACAATAAAACACAGACTTTAAAATTTCAGTTTTAACTTTTTAAGGGTAGAGTTCAACTTCAACAAATGCTTACCTATAACCCATAAGCCACTCAATCAAGACATAAAAGCCCTTCCAGCACCTCAGAAAGTTCCTTACACCTCTTCCCAGTCAATTCACAGCCCCTCCTCAGAAACCACTAGTGATTTCTATGACCATAGCTTATTGTTGCATGTTTTAAAGTTTCACACAAATTAAACCACAGACTGTGTACTCTTTCGTGTCTGGTTTCTTTAGCTCAACACACGGTAAGAAAGGTGTGACATCAGTGACACTGTCCTACAGGGCCACGGCCCTCCCTTCTGCCCTGTCATGCTGTCTCTTCCCAAACCTCAGGTACTGAGCTCAGGTGCTATTTCTCCGAGGCTTTCATTCATTAATTCCTCTGAAAATGTTGCCTGACGATTACTTAATTAACCAGTGTCAAGGGTACTTTTACAGAAGAAATAAAATGTTTATATTTTTTCTGATTACAAAAGTAATATAGATTCCCATAGCCATTCTGAAAAAATATGGGAAAGAAACTAAATTCCAACTACCCAGAGATAATCCTTTTCAACACTATGGTGATAGCCTGCAGTCTTTTTTTTTTTTTGCATGTGTGCACAAGCTGTGTGTGTGTGTGTATGTGTGTGTGTGTGTGTGTGTGTGTTTTCATAGCCGAGATTCTATCTGGTATGTGGTTCTGTACCCTCGCTTTCATTACTCTAGAAACAAAGGCTCTCCCAAATCAGAAAATCCCTACTTCCCACCTCAGAGCATGAAATTAACTCAATTTAAGGCATGTTGATTGAGTGTCCCACGTCTGCCTACTAAGTGCTGGGATTGTATTGGTACAAAGAACGAATAGATTTGGAGACAGGTTGACGGGCACCGCGTACAGAACCCAACAGAGTGGCCCACGTGTGCGTACAAATCGAGTGACAAACTGTGAAAAGGTGGCATTTGGGGGAAGCGGGCGGCAGCAGAAGAGGGCTGTGGGGTACCCATCCCTCGTCCCCCTCCACCTGACCTGGCAGAGAAATAAAAGATGCTCTCCCAGAAGAGAGGGGTCGAAAACACACCTCCAGCCCTCTCCAACTGGAACAAACCCTCCGTCTGGAAGAGACGGGTCCTCAGTGATGTGTCTTTTGCAGTGAGCACATCTCCTGCACAATTTACCCTTACGTGCTGCCTCGTATCTGGCCCAGCACTGGGATAAGAAGCACAGCATCGTGTAGAGCACGCCGCAGAGAGAATCCAGATCTCCCTTGAGACTCTGGGGCTTTTTAACCTAGGAGTAGTTAACCTCAGCTTTAGTTTTTTCCCCATATTCCTTTCCATTATGGATTATTACAGGATATTGAATATAGTTTCCTATGCTCTACAGTAGGACCTTGTTGCTTATCCTTTCTATATGCAATAGTTTGCATCTGCTAATCCCAACCTCCCACTCCATCCCTCCCCCACCCCGCTTCCCCTTGGCAACCACAAGTCTGTTCTCTATATCTGTAGATCTGTTTATTTTGTTCTTTACAGAAAAAATAAAGCTTCTTGGATGTGGATATAGCATATAATACTATATAGCAGCCAGAGGAGACAGAATAAAAACTCCACCTCCTTCACAAAGATGCGGTATTTCCCCCACCTCTTCTGAGCTTTTCTTCCCTGTGAAATGTTTCAGAGGAGAGCGGCTAGGGTGATGGCCCAGGAGAGATTATGTTAATGAAAAGCAGGATAAATGCTCAAAATGATTTGCACAGAAGGAACCGGACCAGCTGATATTTGAAGAGGAAATCCCGGAGGAGATGCCCCACATAACTAGCCTTCCTGTGTCAACCCTGAATCTGATAGAAGTGTCTGAATCTAGAAAAACAAGTTCACGGTTTCTCCCTCACCCGCCAACGCTTGCAAGCTCCGTACCCGCGTTTCCAGTCGCAGCCGTCATTCTGCCGTCGCCTGTGCGTTTGTATCGATACTAGTGTCTGCTCTTGTAATGCCAGTAAACCCCAGGGCACTGCTCTCCATGGAGCCCGGTGCCACGAGCTGGGGGCTTGCGGACGGGCTGGGCTCCCAGTTCAGCCTCCAGAGAACAGCACCGGGGAGACCAGGAATGGATGCCCCCAAATCACTGGTGACTTTCCACCATCACACAGGCCTCCCTTATTGCGGGAGGAGCACAAGGGCCAGGTTACCAAATTCTCGGGAGGACTTCCAGCTGCTTCTACATCCTCTGTCTCCACACGCTTGCTCCCGTTAACGGCAGCATCTGTGGCTGAGAATAAGGTCGGGAGGGGGGCTGCTAATGGAGGGGAGGGGAGGGTTCAGGGTCGCAAAGGCACGAGGTGCCCGGAACCTCAGAACATCCCCACCACCCTTCTCTCCCTGGGAAGAGCCACCCCACGTGGGAGACGGGATGACCTGGGGCGCCTGCATGAGCAAACGTGCTCTGACCCTAGCAGAGTGTCAGGCACACGTGCACGGAAGCGTTACAGCATGATGGTCGAAAGCTCTGGGGTCAGACCTCATGTAAATCCACTTCCAGCTGTGAGGTCTTTGGCAAGCACTAATAAGGGGTATTATTACTATCAGAGGCTACGGGGGAGGGATCCTAGCTACGTGTACAGGTTAGCAGGGGCTCCTTGCTTTCGAGAGGGTTTTGAGGACAGAAGTCATAAACCACAATGCACTTACAGAGCTCTGAGCTGCAAAAGCAGGGCCACAGGAAACTTAATCTAAAGGAGCAGACATCTCCAGTAGTAGCAGTTTACGCAGACGAGCCTGCTTCAGATAAGATCAAAAGCTCCTTTCACCCAATAATCTCAGTGTCTTATGATAAGATTGTTTGGGCTCTTGGGTTCTGTGCCCACAAAGCCGGTCTCCTGGGGTAAGTCTCAGAGCGGCCACTTCAAGGAGGATGATGTGGCTTCCAGTAAACAGGGCAGTGTTAAAATCCAGGGCCTCCTGCACCCACGGAGCGGCTGTCCACAGGGACGCCCAGTGGCTAACGCCATCTCGTCATCGGGCCCCACGGAGACGGGCGCTCTTGGGGGATGCTGGCCCCGCCCACGCCCGCAGGCTCTGCTTTGCTCCAGGTGAGTCATCAGCACAGAGTCCCACACTTCACACAGATTCCGACCCTGCAGCTCTGGGATCCCTGCGTTTCCAACAAGCCCCCCAGCGGTGCTGATGCTCCTGGACCCAGGGATCTCACCTGAGAGGTCTGCTCTTCCTTGAGAATCCCAGTGAGTCCAAGACAGTCCAGGAGGCCCCTGGAGTTCCCTCCGCCACAAGGCAGAGACCGTGCCAAGAATCCGGGCCCAGCCTTCCAGTTCTCTGGGTGCTTCAGTCACACTCAGGATGCTCAGCTCTCTGTATCCAGGCAGACGCCTCTCTCGGTCCCTATGCTGGTGGCGGTGGTGGATCGGTAGCTGAACTCAGCTCTGTGTTATTCCACAGAGTAGGGTGGCCTGCCGTCTCATCTTCTTTTCTGAACTGTTTCCTCTTGTTGTTGATTAATTATTTTGATTGAGAACTTCATATGTCATACATACATGACATAGACATATAAATAATAAGCACAGAAGATTCTAACTCATCATTAAAACATTGATTCGGCTAATTTCACTCGAACTCCACACTGCTGGATTTTTTTAATAGACGATTTTTAGAGCAGTTTTAGGTTCACAACACAACTGGGCAGAAAGTACCGAGAATTCCCGTACCCACTCTACTTCACTGACTAACTAACCTTCCTAAGGAAGTCAGGAACCACAGTGAGACGGCAGGTCCCAGCTGGCCCGACCTTGAGACGTTCATTCCCTTCAAGGGCATGAAAGTCCTTACTTAATTTATTCCAAGAACCTTGCTTTAGCTAGAGATGAAGACTCCAGGTCCCGTGCCCCCACCCCTGCCCAGAGCAGTGGAAGGAGATGCTTATGTGAAAGCTTTTGTTTTCTGAGTACGAAGTTAGTAATTATTACTTTCTTTTTTAAACAGTACTTCAGCAAAGCTAGAGTGTCCCAGCCCAGGAGACAACTCAGAGACCAAAATCTACAAATAGTCTCTCTGAAAGCACCCCAAAGGCTGAGCTGTGACCTCCCAGAGGAGTCAGTATTTCAAACGAGCCTCAGGGCTTCTGGAAACCTCATTCGATCTTCTCAGCCAGCCCCTCCCGCCTCCCCCGTTTCCTCCACACTGCACACCTCCCCCCGACCAGCTTCCACCCACTTCCCACCTCCAAACAGAAGGGCAGCCCACCACTGCACGCCAAGCCACGGCTCCCAGCTGCAAACTTCTAGAAGGAACAGGGGACTTAGCAGAGGGCCGTGGCACCAGGCCTACGTTTAGGAAGACGGCAGAGGCTTAAGAATGCCATCCGGAGGATTCCAGGTGACCAACTGATCAAAATTCCACCTCCCAGGACACTGACCTGAAATTCCCTCTGGGTGTACAAGTGTAGAGACAGGAGAAGATGGTGGAGGAGAATGACAGGGGAACACAGCATTAAGATGGGGAGAGGCAGCGACAGGGACCCCAGGTGCGAATGCACCTCCCTCTCAGCCTCGCCACCGTCCCCCACCCATCGCACCCTCGCTCCTGGGCTGCCGTCGGGCAGACTCAAGGTTAACGGTTCTGCTGGAGTGGTCTGACATCACCAGCTTATGGAAGCCCTGATCCTGTCCATCCTACAGCACTTCATGTAACCCTAAAGCAGCAGTAGCAATAATATTGTTGCACTTAATATACATGAGACGCTCCAGCTACAAACTGAAATCATGATCCTCATTTGCAAAGGAGTAAGAAAAACAGAGAAGGTCAGCAATCTGCCCAAGGTGACAGCACACAAATGACAAGGTCAGGGTCTAAGCCCTGTTTCACCCACCGGCAAAGCCCACACTCTCTCCCACTTTGCCAGGCGGCTTGCCTTCTGACGGGAAAACACACAGTGGAGACCACCTGGGGAGAAATGCAAGGAGTCTCCCCTTCTAGCGCCGAGATTACACCCTCTCATTTGAATGTGTCCATGTCTCAGGGGACAGCAGCAGACACTGCAGACACGGACAGAGCAGGTAGGTGTAAAGAGAGCCCTCTGTCAAAACTGCGCTCTCTCGAAGCCGTGTTCTGAAAGCATGCTGTTTACCCCGCTTTCCTGGCTCTGTGCCCCAGATTCCCTGCGTCCAGCAGTCACAGAGGTGGACATCAACTTCGGTTGACAACGATTATCCTCAGGAGGGTAAGGACGGGCTGGGGGGAGCACGGTTGAACCTGCACTGCAGCCGGAGGTCCCCACGTGTGCCGTGCAGGCTGCGCCAGGGGAACGGATCCTACACAGATGAGGCCGCCGGTGTAGATGGTCACCTGCCCATCCCTCCAGGGAGGCCTGGGCGGAGCCCCTTCTCCACCTGGACCTGGAACAGCTCCTATTTGGGGCCACCCCTTCATCACCCTGCCCTCTCCTGGGCCACTGCTCTCCTGACCTGCCCTCTGAGTCTTGCGACCCTGGTAAAGCACTGTCACCTGGCTTGGTCAGGGGCACTGGGTGCTCCGTCCTCCCGCTGGATTGGGAGCTGCCCGAGGGCAGCATCGTTCGCTGCAGCAACCACAGCGCCTTTTATGCAGTAGGTGCAAAAGAAATAGTTACTGAATTTGATTAAATTTGCAAGTCATTTCAAGAGTCGGGCTTTGAAAAGTCCCTTCCACGCCAAAGACAAAATCATCCTGTTTGCACAGCAGGTGAATGGAGGTGACGCCTTACAAAGCAAAAAGGCAAACGCCCACCCCCGACCCCCCGGCCCCCTCTCCCTCACTTCGCTCCTGTCTTCCCTCAGTGGATGTTATCAAGCTCTGGAGATCTAGAACTTTAAAATGCACACTTCTAGTTTAGGGGAAAACCAGACATAAAACATCTCACCTTATGACCCGAGAGAGGCCCAGTGGAGGCACACAGGAGACGCAGAGGGATGGACAGTGACGGTCCGCACGGAGGGCGGGGAGGCTTCCCGGGAGCGGCCCTTGAAGGAGGGAAGGCTTCACGGAGAGACCAGCGAGCACAGGAGCACGGAGGCCGCACAGAACACGGGACGGTTGGGAAGAGCAATTCGCAGGGACAGGCCTCCAGGTGGGAGGACAGGTGTGGGGGCGCTAGTGAAGACACCGGCGGCGCCGGTGTGGCCACAGTCAGTCTACGTGCCGTGGGCTGTGGGGTCCTCCAGGGGGCTCTTGAACAGTATCTTGAAGGATGAGAAGGGGTTCATCAAGAAGGAGCTACTCTCCTTGAGGAGAGCATCTGTGTCTTATCCTCCCGGGACAGCCACCGGCCCCTTCTAGGGATCATCCTTAAATATTTGTTGAAGAATGCATGAAAACCCTCCGCAACAGTGCCGCTCAAACCTTCGCGTGCGTCCAAATCCCCTGGAGAGGTTGTTGAGCACGACTGCTGGGCTCCGCACCTGCAATCAGTTACTGATCAGTAGATCTGAGAACACACCGAGAAATGCCGTTTCTAACGAGCGTCCAGGGGCCACTGGAGCTGCCGGTCCACAGACCACACTTCAGGTAGCACTGGTTTGTGTAGCTTTCCTCCTCCTCAGTTTATGTGTAGAAGTCTGAAAATCCTCACAGATAAGTATTTCGAGGGGACCTGGGATCAGGAGATGAATAATATCTTACTTTTCTATATTGCTTTAGAGTTTCCAAAATATTTTAATTTATCATGTTTGATCCTTGTGCTTCTGTGACAATATTATCCCATTCGAAGGATGAAGAAGCATCCAGAGAGCTAAAGCTAATTGCTCAAGGAACTATAGGTGGTACAAGACGCAGTTAGCAAATATATGTCTCACAATGGAGCTCTGTCCTCCACACGGAAAACAAAGAATTTTGAAAATAAAATATTAACTAATTATAAATATTCCTCTCTAGTAGATGATTTTCAATATCACCTCCCTACAGTGTTTTTGAGAAGTGAAGGAAGTTCTGGGATTATAACTCACTTTAAGTAAGACCTAGGTATCTATTCAAATTGATGCTAATAATAATGTCACTATTATTATTATTGCATAAATAACATATCACAATATTATTTTAACTCTCATTTGTAGTACATTAGGTAAGAGCATGAACTCTGGACACAGACCTCCTAGGTTCCAATCCCAGCTCTGCTGTTAATTAGCTGTGTGACCTTGGGCAAGTTACTCTCTTCTCTCAGCATCCTTATTTATGAAAGAATAGATAAGAACAAGAATAGTAATTAATCAGAGAGTTTTTATGAGAACTAAATGAGTCAATAGATGTAACATGCTTAGAAGAGTGTCTAGAGCACACGGTAAGCTGTATACATACGTACGTGTGTATACGTATCATATATTATATCATTATTAGTAACAGTGCCCCGAAGCTGTTCAGCCCTCAGGCCCGGGCCAGGTGGGATCTGCAGGAGGCCTTAACTCAGACCAGGACACCTGGGTGTCAAGGCTCAGTTTTCTGACCCAGAATTCTCTTTCTCAAAAACAACACAGAATCCCTCCCTCACTTAGACCAGCGAGGAGGCATCCTCGAAAAAGAATGTCAGGGAAGGATTCGCAGAGCACCCCGGACCCAGCCCTTGTCTCGGAGGCAGGAAAAGCCCAGGTCCCTGTCCCAGGACAGCCAGGAAGAGCAGGATGGGAAATGCCTGGCAGTCCTGGCTGAGCCCCCAGCTTGCTGACACTCACGGCCCGCCCGGATTTGTACGCGAGTTCCAAGAAGGAGCTGAAACTGCAAGTTAGAAGGCCGGTGAATTCGGCACCACGTCCAGGGCCGCCCTGACGGCGTCCCCTGGTCTGGCACTAACTCCAGGTGCTGGACTTCGGGAAGTTGCTTCCCAGGGTTGTTTGAGCCCTGCGTACTCCCCTCGTCTGGGGCCTTCCTCTGACTGTTGGCTGACGAATCCTTTCTGTGGTCAAAGACCCTCCTGCACAGACGGCTCGCGTGCAGCTTTGCTAGCGGTTGTGTGTGCTGCCCCCTCAGGAAGCCCGCGGGTCGTCTGTCATGGAATTAGGGACACAATTCACCAAACTGAGCTCCTGTTCTCAGGGGCCTGACTCCCTTTCAGCATGGCGTTCTAGGGCACGTGAGAATGATTCAACACGAACACCATGAGGGAGACCCTCCAACCAGCGAGACAAGACTTTCCCTAAAGAGTCTAACGACAGAATAGAAATTCTTGTGGAGTCTGTAGGACTAACGTCCAGATCCAGCTTCTACAGAGCACGTTAGACACTCAGACACTTTGTATATGAAGGGTCGGCTCTAGCGCAGTCTCCTCTCATGAGAGTATTTTAGACAATTGTTGGTAAAAATAAGAAATCTATATTCTTGTGGAATAACAGGCATTACCATTTATACAGGTTAATTTATAAAAGAAATTCTATTTGCACACAGGCTGAATTTATAAAATCTCTCTCACTGAAACTGATTCAAGACCTAATGCAAAATGTAGCTGTATTTTAATTTTACATAATAAAGTATTTTCTGTCAGCAGTAACCCAATGATACTTTCAAATTATGGTAGTTTTTAAACATAAACTTTATCAAAATTCTACTACAACTATATGTTGTAATTGTTAAGGCAAAAGTATAAAATCTGAGCGCCCTCAATTCCACGGAATACTGACTCCCTGGGGAAAATAAACTTATTCCTATCTAATACCACATAAACTGAAAAAAATACAAGCTGCTTTTTTTGCATAATAATAATTTGAGGAAAATAAAAATGCAGTTCATAGTTAACATCCCAATGGGCATTTTACAGGTCACTGAGATAAAACAGATGCAATACTAAGAACAGAAATTTGGTAAAATGATGATCTTTTTATATAATAAGATTTTCCTAGAAGTGTTTTAATTATTATTAAAATAACGTTTCCTTTGGCTTTTTACAAGTAGCCTTACTGATATATAATATCAATACACACTAGAAAATTTACATACTATACAATCAACGCATTTTAATTGTGCAATTCAATGAGTCTTAGTAAATTTATAGAGTTGTGCAACCATCCCCACAATCTAATTTTAGAACACCTCCATCACCCTAAAAAACAAAACAAAAACCTCTTTTCTATCTACAATCATTCGTCATTGCCACGCCCTGCTCTACGCAACCGTTATCTACTTTTCGTCTCCATGGAGCTGTCATTTTGGGGTATTTCTTTTCTTTTCTTTTCTTTTTTTTTTTTGGCGGTACACAGGCCTCTCACAGCTGTGGCCTCTCCCGTTGCAGAGCACAGGCTCCGGACGCGCAGGCTCAGCGGCCATGGCTCACGGGCCCAGCCGCTCCGCGGCATGTGGGATCTTCCCGGACCGGGGCACGAACCCGTGTCCCCTGCATCGGCAGGCGGAATCTCAACCACTGCACCACCAGGGAAACCCTGGGTATTTCTTATAAATGTAAGAACAATACATGTTCTTTCATTGACCATAATGTTTCTGAGGTTCCCAAAGAGCCAGACCCGCTCCCCTGCCACCTGCCCCCAGGTCTGCCCAGCCTGCCACAGGGTTCTCCAGACCCCCTACCCACATGGAATCCCCACTGTCCTGTGTTTTCTTCTCGGACTCTGTCACGTTCACAGTATGAGTGTGTATCTCAGTCTGGTTGTGTCTTTTCATCCATGCCAGCGCCTTTGCCTGGGAAAGCAAGTGTCACTCTTTGGGACAGCCCCACACACTTGTGACAAAGCCCCTATGTGAGCCCCCTGGCCACGCTCGGGGTGTCCAGAGAGAGGTGAGGGCCTGGTCTAACCAGGTTTGGGGTAAAATGCAGCCCTTGTTGTACCAACTGTAACTCAGCAGTAATCTCTCCCAGACTCAAGAAAGCAAGTGAGCTAGATGCCAATTACAAAAAGAGAAACTTCAAATCCATTCTAATTTGTAAACAATAAAGTAAAATCGGTGGCAACTTTTATGACTTAAACTATTATTAGTGTAAAAGGCTAACCCACACCAGTGGGTCCTGACATGACGGTTGAGTGTGAAAGGGGGCACTAGAAATTGTCAAAGGCCGTGAGTTACAGCCTATAAACGATGCATCAGAAACGTGAGGAGCACATACTCTTCATGAGTCCCCATTTTTCTGTTGCACGTCCTCACAGTGATAATTTGAAGATGCAGTTATAATTACACATGGATCCGTTGTATGGCGTCTGTGTTTTACTGCGAGCATTAATAACGAAACATTTGACCACGTCAGTTGCAAAAATCCATCAATCACGAACAGAAAATTAAGGACGTGGTTAGACTGGGTCTTCTACTTCGTTGTGAACTTTCTGTTTTGAGAGGCAGCAAGGTCAGCCCGATGGTATACATGTGTGATCATTTAATAACCCTTTGACGATTCTTATGATGATGATATGGAATGTTGGTTGCAGTTATAGAGTCCATAGTATGGTAATTAACACAAGGAAATCCAAAGACGGAGTTGTAACTCCTTTATAGACACCGACTTTCCCTGTGATTTTTTTTCATAAATTGTTTAGACTTTCTGTGCTTCTAATTCAGCAACTGTAAATTACTACAGTAGTAGGCATGCTACTTAGCACTGAAGTTTGTTTCAACAAAAGATGCCCACCTCAGAGAGCTTCCCAAGTGGTTTAGAAAGGTTCCTCCTAAAACTGTAATTCAACACCTAGTGGTATCCTATTAAGTACTGTCAACCCCAAGCCAGCAGAGGAAAAGAGAAGCCTCTAGAAGACATGAAATCCTGCACCAAAGCTCCTACAAGTTTATTCAGAGACCATCTGAAAAGGCTTAGTTGTGAGTTTCACAGCCCACAACAAATACCTAATGTGCATTAAAGACATGCAGGTCCTAGGCTGACCTCTCTGCACAACGCAAGGAGCAAAGGCCCCTGCAAAGCTCTGACACTGCAGAGGGCGGGATATGCCCACATGTACGTAACTACGTTAGGAGACAGAGAAAAATAAACGGCACAGAATAAGCACACGTAAAATGACAGGGTCCGAAGAAGGGAGAAACTAAGGGAAGCCTTCGTGAAGCGGGGACACTTGGTCTGGATTCCAGGCAGAGGGTGGGGCATGAATGGGCAGAGGCAGAAAAGCACAAACACAGGGAAGTGCAAGTCATCGTCTGGCTGCTCAGCAGAGGTGGGTGAAGAGGGTTGAAGCTGTAAAGATGTCTGGTTTCAATCAACAGACAGTTACCATAAGAAAATCCACGTAAGAGTTATCTGAAGACAGGAAATGAATCCCAGCATGCTCCAGGGGGACTGCAGTTGGAAGGTTAGAAATGAAGGCTCCTACCCCATTGCTCACAGGGCCCCGCAGTCTAGCCTTTGTGTGTGTCTGGCTCCTGGTCCTACTTCTCTCCATAGACCGACTCATCCGTGTGAACAACAGGTGTGTGTGGCATTTAGCTGCAGTATAAAAGCCTGTTAGCTCCTCTCTCACAGTCAGGAATCCAGAGGCACGGTGTTCCGCAGTGTCAGGACCTGAGCTCCACCGGGAGCCCGCTTGCTCCAGGAGGCCATGCAAGCTCCAGTTGTCATGTGCACCTCTGAGCCAGCAGAAAGGAGGAAGGGGACAAGAGCACACTTCTCCTCCTGAGAGAACTTTCTGGAAGTTGCACATAACATACCTGCTTATTTAGGGTGACCATGTCATATGCCACCTAAACTGGAACACTTGTGACGGTGAAAGAGGATGCTATTAATAATCACACCAGGAGGGGTGGGATAGGGAGGGTGGGAGGGAGGGAGACGCAAGCGGGAAGAGATATGGGAATATATGTATGTATATAACTGATTCATTTTGTTGTGAAGCTGAAGCTAACATACCATTGTAAAGCAATTATACTCCAATAAAGATGTTAAAAAAAATAAAAAATAAAATAAAATCTAAAAAAAAAAAAATCACACCAGGGACTTCCCTGGTGGCGCAGCAGTTAAGAATCCACCTGCCAATGCAGGGGACACGGGTTCGATTCCTGGTCCGGGAAGATCCCACATGCCACGGAACAACTAAGCCCATGCACCACAACTACGGAGCTTGCGCTCTAGACCAAGTGCGCCACAACTACTGAAGCCCACGTGCTCTAGGGCCCATGCTCCGCAACAAGAGAAGCCACCACAATGAGAAGCCCACGCACCGCAACAAGAGTAGCCCCCGCTCGCTGCAACTAGAGAAAGCCCGCGTGCAGCAACAAAGACCCAATGCAGCCAAAAATGAATAAAATTTAAAACAAAAAATCATACCAGGATAACAAGCATAAACTAGGACATTCCCAGGGCTTATGGGGGATATATATATATATATATATATATATATATTCCACTGGACAGAACGTAGTCAAATGGTCACACCTGTCTGTAAGGGAGGCTACACGTACTGTCTTTATTCTGGGCAACTATGTGCTCAGTTAAAACCTGGGAAAGAGGAGAAAGAGTATCTCTGCCCCAAGCGCCCTTTGACACCCAACAAATCTCCCAGTTTGACTTTGTAAGTTGTCACCGTGTATAGACTGGTCTCCCGTAGGTCAGGCTCCTGCCCTGGTCCAATCAGCTATGAATGGGAGAGGGCATGAGGGCGGGACTTTTGGACTATAAGTCTCCTCTCTCAGGGGTGGTGTCCAGGAGCAGAGACTGAGAAAGGAGCCTGGGCAGAGCAGGCAAATTGACTGACTTGTCAACGACAATAGGCTATAGATCCATTGCAGAGGACAATAAAGGCTGGAGTGGAAAATCACACTCCAATTCAGCAGGCAGGCGGTGGAGAATCGCCAGCAGTTTTTCTAGCAAGGCACTGGTGTGAATGGAGCTTTACTGACGCAAGCTTATCCTGGCCATAGTGTGTGGGCTGATTTGGAATAAGGTGGGATGGAGAGCTACAGGTCCCCTTAAGTAACCCCTGCATTAGGCCAGGTGAGATTGAACTTGACCTTGAGCAGAACATTAGGAGGCAGGGAGAACTGTTAAAGCCAGGTAGGAACTTAGAGCAACAAGGGGTAGCTGGCAGTATAATGGCAAGAGAACAGTAAGAAAATCTATAAAAAGGAGAATCACAAATTCAAAATCACGACAGTTTGGGCCACGTAGTGTAGTGCACTGAGTACACGTGACTGTCTTATACACCACGTATGATGATGTGTAGTCATAATGCCCCATTCTTGAAAACAACATTCATTATACCACGTTTCAGAAAGCAATAAAGTTTGTAATACATTATATTAAATACTTTTATTCAAAATGGTAAGAAGTTTTGTGTTCTTTTGAGAGGTAAGCTTAGGTATCTGGAAGATTCTCGTATACAAAACATCTTATTTCCCAAATAATAATTAAATGAATCCTCACCATACCTGAAACCATTATGCCGTCAAATGCATATTACAGGACAGCCCTTGGATGTGTAGGTTATGTTTATCTTGCTGAACATCAGATAGAAAGCATGGCTCTGGAGACCCAAGCTGAACATTTTAAAACCTCAGCTAGGGACTTCCCGGGCGGTCCAGTGGTTAAGACTCTGCCCTCCCAGTGAGGGGGCATGGGTTCGATTCTTGATCAGGGAACTAAGATCCTGCATGCCACACAGCGTGGCCCCAAGAAACAAAAACAAAACCTCAGCTAAATAAATATATAAAACTTATTCAAAGAAAGTCAAGCCTCTCGTCTATGGCAGAAATGCAGCTAAATAATGCACAACACCTTCGTATGACACAGGACACTCAACATCAGCCCTGGGTAATCACACCTATTGAAAGGTGTGGGTTTCCAATTGAAAAGCTAGAGTTTACATGACTCTCCTTTGAAGGACCAATTTCTGGAACCTTTCAGTCCTTGATCAGAAAATGTGGACTAACAGAATGATAGGAACATAGACGGCAGGTACAGAAACTTGTGGCCATCTCTTCTGCTCACACAGAAATACAATAAACAACTAGTTCTTCTCAGTACGATGCTCTAAATTTAAAGAAATACATGTATGGAAAGTTCAGAGGAGGCCTCTTTGGTAATTTTGAATAACAACTGGGAAAACTGTCCTAGAATGGATGAAAGCAAAATACACACAAAGAAGCTTCTAGAAATCTGAGCCTCCGCATCTGATTTCAGAAGCAGTCCTCCATTTCCAACAGGGATTTTTTAAAACATCCCTCACAGATTATTTTTGACTTAGCCAAGCAGGGAGTCTATTTTAAAGCTCCCGATTTGAAAGTCCTGGAAGCTTTATAAAGTTCTCCACCTGCATCTCTTTTTAGGAACAGTCCTTTATCCTCTAAAGGATGAAAACCTCTAGCAAATAAAAAGTTTGTTAAGCTGTCACTATCAATAGGATAAAAAAAAAATAACAGCTGACAAAGAAGAAACAAATTGCATCTTCGAATAAGTTTTCTTGAAGCTCTTGTTAAAAGCTATAACCTCTGATGTTAACTAAACTTAACCTATTCTGACCCTGGTGGTGGCCCTTAACCTCTTCTTTCTTCTGCTTCCTGTGACTGCTGGAGAATACTGGCCCAGTCCTTGGAAAAGCGTTCTCTGTAGCACACAAAGGCCCAGGCTTCCTGGTCCCCAGTCAGGAGGCCCCGGATCGACCGAGGGGTCAGCACCTGTGCGGAGAAGCAGGTGACAGTGGCCCAGTCCTTGGAAAAGCGTTCTCTGTGGCACACAAAGGCCAGGCTTCCTGCTCCCCTCTCAGGAGGCCCCAGATCGACTGAGGGGTCAGCACCTGTGCGGAGAAGCAGATGACAGTGGTCCAGTCCTTGGAAAAGCGTTCTCTGGAGCACACAAAGGCCAGGCTTCCTGCTCCCCCATCAGGATGCCCCAGATCGACTGAGGGAGGGGTCAGCACCTGTGCGGAGAAGCAGGTGACAGTGGCCTAGAGCAAGTTGTAAGCATGTCTGCCCTTCAACTATCACGCTGCAGCTTCAGGCGTTCAAGCCACTGAAGTTCAGATTTTCTTTGTGAATGCAGACTTTAAACAAATTCATCTACTGCTGTTCAACTGACTGTAAAATTGGTAGATTTACTGTTGCCAAAAAAAAGAAGAAGAAAAACTGAGAGCTTTCACTTCCACTTCGGTAAGGTCGTGGATACGTCCCAGGCTGCAAGCAAAACAGCCTTTAAAATCTTTGCAGTGGAAGCTAGCAACTTCCAGGGGGTGAAATCAGCCCAACAATGACAGAAATGTCCAGCGGAAAGTCCTCCCTATGCAGTAAACATGTGAAACTCCACATCTGAGAACTTGCCAAGATGTAATGATTTGCTTTTAATTCCATTTCCCTCAAAGACGGGAAACAGTGAGAGCACAAATTTGTTTCATCACTAACATTATATTTACTGTTAGTTCTGCTTCCTTACACAGCCTTCTAACTAGATCTCATGTGGCTGTTTAAACACATTATTGGGTTTTCTTTATAATGTAGAACACTAATAACTTGGTCCTGCTTTGCTTTGACTTACACAGTAGGAAACAGTGCACCTTTCATAAAGTTTCCTGTACTAGCTCTTTGTATTTCTGCATGATGTCTTGTCATGGTAAAGGAAATTATTTTCATTAAGTGTTTCAAAATGACCAAAGTTAACTGACTCACTCCTAAACTTAACATCTTTGAAATGGAAGCATATGGCCCTGTTGTTTTTCCCAAGGAGACTTTTGAACCTATTTATTTTCTGCTTCATTCAGTTGCACAAGAGATTTTTCACAGAAGATAAATGGCCCTTCCATATATAAATATTCTTTTACTTAGTAGACATGAGAGCTTTTTAAAAAAATTCATCACACTGTTATTCATTTTAGACAAACTTGTTTTGCTCATTCCCAACCACCATCATGTTTTAATCATTGGTGCCATCCCTTTTGATAAATGATTAATCTGGAGTCTAATGTTATGGGAAATTTTACACGATAAAGAAATTTATTCTGGGGCTTCCCTGGTGGCACAGTGGTTAAGAATCCGCCTGCCAATGCAGGGGACACGGGTTCGAGCCCTGGTCCGGGAAGACCCCATGTGCTGTGGAGCAACTAAGCCTGTGTACCACAACTACTGAACCTGCGCTCTAGAGCCCACGTGCCACAACTACTGAGGTCCATGCACCTAGAGCCCGTGCTCTGCAACAAGAGAAGCCACCGCAAGGAGAAGCCCGCGCACCTCAACGAAGAGTGGCCCCCGCTCACTGCAATTAGAGAAAGCCCGAGCGCAGCAACGAAGACCCAACCCAGCCAAAAATAAATAAATAAATAAATTTATTTTTTAAAAAAAGAAATTTTTTCTGAATCTAATAATAGTTTGAGAGTATGTGAAGGGTTTTAACACAGATGTGGTCACCAGATGTTCCAGCTCTTCTGAGGAACCAGCAGAAGTAGCTGCATGATGGATTTAGGTTACTTAAAGGAAGATTTCCTCAGTCCTTTAAAACAACGAAATGCGATACTGAGGGAGGGCGGAATCTCCTTGTTTGGAGTTTTGTTTTTTGTTTGTTTTTTTAAGTGTACAGATGTTTACATGTTTAGAACGCATTAATCACACTTCTGCCTGTGGATAATGGTACAGATTCTGTAAGGAGGCTTCCAGCTTTCATGTGTTATGAGAATAGACACATGGTATTGGGCTGCGAGCATCTTCCGGAGGTTTTGAAGTCACCCCACATCAGCCAAAGCCCTGTGCGCGCCTTGCTTTCTCTGTCCCTTTCGACAAGTTTGTAAACACGTACCCAGGAGAGCAGAGCACGGACCCTCTCGGTTTTTAAATGGCACTGTGACGAGAAAGTGGCTGCCATTTAAGCCAACGCTCTTACTGGATGTAGTTTGCACTGCACAGGCTCTCACGTGCAATAGACTCCCATTCTTTAGTTTTACCAAAATGTCCCGGCAGGAGTTTACAGTGTAATGGAGGGAGGCAAGGGGGCATCTAAACTACCTGCAATCCATTAACAACTACCTGTTGAAGAATATGCAGAGTATTGGACCTCACGCAGGCTCTGCCACACGCACAGACCTTCAAAACAAACGCAGGACTATTAGCAGAGTAGCTTCTCAATTTGTTGCCGTCACTGTGGTATCATGAAGACACAGCCTAGTGTTAACAACTTTTAAAGAAACCACCCACAGAGTAACGACTTTGTGGGACAGATATCTTGAACCTCAATGACCTGGGCTGAGCAACTGTGTTTCACACACCTCCGTCCGCACCAGTGGGAGAGAGGGGACTTTGAAAGCTAACAGGCAAGGAGAGGGACAGAATATTTCCTTTAATCCTTCGTCAGAGCAAAAACATCAATACCTGTCTTGTGTGAGGAAATGTGTCGCTCAGGGACCAACCACAAAAAGTATCATGGAAATTACCCTGTGGTGGAAAATGGAGAAGTTTTAGAATAGCCAGGATTTGAGTCATATTATGGAGTTACACTTCTATATTCTGGGCTTTGCTTTTTTGGTAAATTACGGGTAGAGACAATAACAATTTGGGAAGCTCTATACACTTCTGAGAGTCCTCTTCTCTGCACATACTGAATGAGACAGCTTACAGGGGCTTTGTGGTGTAGTCATATTCTGTCCCCAAACCAAGAAGGGTGCCTTAGCAAGCAGAGGCCATAAGTACAGGGAGGGGTCCTGAAAGACCCAGTTACCTGCTTTACCATCATTATTCAAAGGTCTTCAAAGTCACCCCCACTGGAGCTGAGCCCAAGACAATCAACGATTCTTTAGAAGCTGCCCGGCCCCATTTCAGCTGGAGGTCAGAGCAGAGTTCAAAAGAAGAGCTAAAAAGAACCTGCTTCTCTCTCTGAGGGCATGTCTGTAACGCCCACCCTTTCCTGCTCATCTCCTTCCAGGAACACCAAAGCCCCTCTCTTGTTGAGATATCTCACAATGGCGGTCTAGATAACTCCCCAAATCATCTCTTCTGGCCACTCATACCTTCAAAGAGGGGCTGCAAAAAAAAAAAAAAAAAAAAGGATGCTGACAGGTAGCTCCAGTTACCAAGGACAACTTGGTGTGAATTTATTCGAACCATAATCTCACCAAACTTTAAGTCCTTGGTTTGGGTATTATTTCACTTAGTATCTTCCCAGACTTGTAACCCCATTGACACTCATTTCATAAGGGACATTCAGCATTAAGAACACCAACGCTGGTACCAGGCTGCCTGGGTTGTTTTAGTCTTGAATCTGCTACTAGCTGCGTGACCTTGGGCAAATTACTTACTTTCTTCAGGCTTCAGTTTCCTCATCTGTGAAATGAGGTCATTACATTTTCCTGAGGATTAAACAACTCGAGAGAAGTCAACCACTTGTGTAACACTGCCCGGGCACGCACACAGGTAAATGCTGTAAATGCGGGCATTTGCAGGTGACAAGCACCTACCATTTCCCAAGTTTTGTGCTGGTCACTCCATCCCCAGATCTACACTAAACAAACACATCTTGCTATTAAAGAATATTTTTGGTAGGATAAAATGAATCTTTAATTCTTCATGTTTAACTTGGAGAAGACCAACATGCAAATACTAACCTTGGCCTTTGGGCCTCACATAGTTTTTCTGGGTTTACCACTTCACTGTTTTCAACGAAAATTCAGTACCTACTATGCCCGACGACGCCGTGGATTTGATGAGGAAACGGAAACTTGGTCTTTGCTCTCAAGGAACTATTTAAGGCTGCATTAGTTTCCTCATCTGAAACGAAAGAGGTAATGCGAGACTTGAGCTGTCTAATGAGAATAAAGCGACGTGCCCTGCTGGACTACAAGTATCCAATAGAAGCAGTGTGCTCTCATATAAATCAAAGTATCCTCTAACTAGGTGGCTTCAGGGAGTCACGGCCACTGAGGAATTCCCACTCTGCCAAGGAGGAATTTCTACTGGAGAAGAGGCGAGAGGGGCAGGGGCTGGCACGGCGGGTCTGCAGGCTCGCAGACCCCAAAGCAGGCAGGCAAGAGACCGGGTGCACGGTCCGCTCCCAGGGTTAAAACTGCTCCAGAGCCTGGACACCGCACGCACGCCCCACGCCCGTGTGGTCCTCGGCCAAACGCTGACGGCTCCGAGCTCTCCGGGATACGGCGCCACGGGGGCCTTCCGCGCCCGGCCCGGCGCTCGCAGGCCGCCAGTGCCGCTTACCTGGGAACCGACGGGAGCCTCTGCTTCCCGAGTCTGCCTGCTCACCTGCAAATGCAGGTGAGCAGTGCTCCCGAACTCACAATAATTATAAAGACGTTTATGAAATCGTTTATTAAGCATTCTATCAAAATAGTATTTTATTAAATAAAAAAGACGTGTATGAAAGCTCTAAGCCTAATGGGAATACAGCCACACCGTGGTCGGCACCAACGTAATGGACCGAGGGGATGGGAAGCTCCGATCGCAGCACCACCTGCGGCGGCAGGAGCCAGGTGAACGGCAACTTCCCGCACGCACCTCCCCTCGCCCTCCGCATTTTGTGTCGGAGGACTTTAGGCCGCCGGCCGGAAAGGCGCTCCTCCTCACGTCACCTTTCCTTTAAAGACGCAGACCGAAGCCCCGCCCACTACGGAAGGTGAAAGGGTCTCACACGGCGGAGCCCGTTTGCGGGCTCCTTCTGCCAAACCGTACCAATCGGCGGCCCGGAACAGGTAAAGCTAAAGGCAAGGGGCGCTGCGCGGGTGAGGGGACCTGCAGCGGGAAGACGGGGTCGTAAGGACGTGCCTGCGGAGGACGCGGCCTTGCGCTCGGCCGTGTCCCTGTCCCTGGAAGCTCAGTGCCGCCCACCCGCCAGCGGACAGGCCCTGCAGACCGTGCCGCGGGTTCGGGGATTCGGCCGGGCTTAAAGCCGTCTTCGAGACCAGGCTGCTGTCCGCGCACCCCGGAGCCGCAGCATCTAGACCCGCCGTCCACGGTCCTTCAGGGCCCTGGACCTTCCGCCCCGCTATCCCTGTGCACGTACGGGCACGCACGCGGGCCGTACGTCGCTACGGCCCAGGCGCGCCGCGGGGGCGGGGCTCGGGTGAGCGTGGCCACCACAGATGCACGTGACCGGTCTGTTTGGCGCGCCGGGCTCCCCCCACCCCCCAGTCCCTGGCTCAGCGCGGAGCACTGGCGGGCGTGCAGGCTCTTTGCGCTCTGCGGCCAGAGAGGCGGTGTAGTGGGAAAGGTCGCTGAGTGATCTGGGATTTCTTGTTTTCCCATTTACCATTTACTAGGCTTCACGGCATAAGACTCCTGAAAGAAGTAAATACATTTTCTTACTGAAGAGCCGCAGTTCCAAGTACAGGTTGTAAGAGGCTTCAGTGTAAGGAAGTGCAGAGTGGAGAGCTCTGGAAAATCAGCCACTGTTGACCGTGCCCAGCGCGATGCAGGGAAGGGTAAACCGGATGCGTTCCCTGCTTCACAGAACTTACCGTCTGAGAGAAACAGTAGTAAGATAATCACAAAATTATAATCGTGGAAAGATGAGCTGTTCTGTGGACGCACTTAACTCTGAGCTCAACAAGCAAATAGCGGGACACGGGGGGAAAGGGGGGGTTGACCAGGGGAGAGCTGGCCTAGTCTGGGAGGTAATCAAAAGAACGCCCTGAGAAAGACCCCGCTAGACAGGAATGGAGTTTCCTAAACCAAGGGGAAGAGCACTTCAAGATCGGAAAGGCCAGGGGGGTTTAGGCATAAATGAAATTTGGAATGGAGTGAGGCCAGAAAGGTGCGAAGGACCTTTTGGCCTCCTGAAAGCTCTTGGTCTTTAATCTTCAGGCAGTTTTAGGTGGGCGGGCGCTGGGTGCCGGGACAACACCAGCGTTGCAGAGGGGAGAGCTGATTGCAGAGCTCATGGTGTAACAGCCTAGTTAGGAGACTGATGGGAATCCAAAGGAGAGGTGGAAGATGTCTTAAATTAGCGTGGTGGCGTCGATATGGAGAGAAGTAGGTGGATTTATGGTGTTCGGAAGTACGACTGAGGAGGCTTGGTGTTGGATTAGCTGTGAGAGTGCGGGAGAGCAGAAGTGGACAAGACGACGTGGCTCTGGACGGACTGAGATGCTGGTCACTGAGATAGGGAGTTCTGGAAGGTGAGATGACCGTTTAGAAAATTAATATACAGGAATAAGTACAACTTTTAATATTGAGTCTTGAGCTCAGGATTTAAGAGCTTTTCAAAAAATGTTTTGTGGATGGTTAACTTATTTCAATAAAATAACTAAAAAATAAAATAAATTTAAAATTTTATGGCTAAAGAAATGTGGTTAAGTAATTGGCCAAGATATATGTTAGCTTTTTCCAGTGTTTTAATCAGTGTTCTAGCTCGTCAACAGCTCGGCAGTGCGGAGAGTACTTTGTACAAAACCAGGGCCAGCGGACAGCAACCTGAAGGCTTGGTGACAGCAGTGCTCACCCCGGGCTGGAATGGGGCAGGTGGGGCAGTGGGCAGGGCAGCAGGCAGAAGGACTTAGTGAAACTCCTTTGGAAGGCGTGAGAAAGGATTCTTAAAGTCATCGGAATTGGCAAAATTAATTTCACAAATATTTAGTCCACTAGAATCCATGTACCTTTTGATTCAACCTCCCTGGAAAGAATAGATGTCAATATACAATGTCAGCTATGTAGGAAAGAAAAGCAGGGAGTGAACAAATAGAAGTTATTTTCACCTCTTCAGTTGATAGGAGTTTGGTAACAACGGTGTTGTCAAATTATGTAAGATTCGTACATTTCATTGTAAACTTTGCCTCAAAATGAAAAGATTGTAAATGAATATTGAACTCTAGTTAATGATGTGCATGCTGAAAGTGTGCTGAGTCTGACCTCTGTTACGGGGTGGCGGCCAGAGTGCGCATTTCCTGCTTGAGTCTGGAAGTATTCTTTGGGTCACCCTTCGGCACCGCTTGAATACCTTGTTTCCTCATCAGCTTTTTACCTAATGATCTTTGCATCCATCCTTGCCTGAGTCAGTGATTTGATCGGAGGTGGCAAAATGGTGGTTTTCAAATTATTTTTACTTTTCTTCTCCATGTATTAGCTGGCATTCTCCTCTAAAGAACGCTTTTCTTCATCAACTGGGGGTGATTACAGTTCTTCTTAAAAAGGTAGGACAAGTGCTTAGTTCTTTTTCAATGACCAGTTTCCAGAGTAAGGAGTCAGAGTGGCAGTCACATACAGTTGTGGCTATCTTTCTTTTTCATAGATTTTTGCATATTCGGTGTGTTGAA
Organism: Lagenorhynchus albirostris; assembly: GCF_949774975.1. Lineage (NCBI taxonomy): Eukaryota > Metazoa > Chordata > Mammalia > Artiodactyla > Delphinidae > Lagenorhynchus > Lagenorhynchus albirostris. The sequence goes on along the minus strand of NC_083112.1, from coordinate 5,021,167 downwards.
ATGAATTTCAGTCACTGATATTTAAATTATCACACATTTGGCCCGTGGGAGTCTCTTCATGCGATCAAACTGTAAATGAAATGTAAACAAAATGGTAATATTATCAGGGAAACCTGAAGACTGGATATTTGAACATATAGAGGAATGATTATCAGTTGGGATGTGTTACTGTGTTTATTCAAAAGATACAAGAGTCCTCAGCTCTTACTGGAGCGTTTACTGATGACACAGGATTTACTCGGAAGTAGTTCACAGATGCTGGGGTCCCGGGAGTAGTTGCTGGTGGAGAGAAAGCCTGTCGGACCACATGCTGCAAATCAGGGAGCTAAGTGATGGGTGCTTAGGCCTTTATTTTGCTGTTTTTTCTGTACATGCTCGAGAATTTTCCTAAGAAGTTTCTCAATTACTTGAATTTATGTTGATGTTTCCGATTCAAATTTCATATCACAGGTTTTTCCCTAACTCTGTTATTTATATTTTTATCTATGAAAAGCTTACTTTGAAGAAACAGGTGTATCTTCCTTTTTGCTGATCCGAAGCCAAAATTTAGCTAGTGTTGAAGCATAACTGCTGTGTAAGTCAAGAAAATTTAAAGCCTTTTAAAATTTGAATAATAGCAAGAACCTTTAAAAAAGTAAAGATAAATAATAATCATTTTTAATTACATTAATAATTATATAATTATATAATTATAATATATACTTATATAGTATTATGTCATATTTTATTTTTTATAAGTTTTATAATTCATAAAAATTATAATTTATATAAATTATATAGTGTATAATTTTATATAATTATATATTAAAATATAATTAATAATTATATATTAATATATTATATTCAATTATTGTTATTATAATAATTTTTCTACTCTTTACCTTTTCCTCTTCTTGGAAAATGTTTTTAAAGCTTTAAAAAAAATCTACATTATCTTTCTGAAATAGTTTTTATTTTGTAAACAAATAGAATTTATCAGTATAAAAAATACTTCCTCTTTATAAAAAATTAGAGAGGGCTTCCCTGGTGGCGCAGTGGTTGAGAGTCCGCCTGCCGATGCGGGGGACACGGGTTCATGCCCCGGTCCAGGAAGATGCCCCGTGCTGCGGAGCGGCTGGGCCCGTAAGCCATGGCCGCTGAGCCTGCGCGTCCGGAGCCTGTGCTCCGCAACGGGAGAGGCCACAACAGTGAGAGGCCCGCGTACCGCAAAAAAAAAAAAAAAAAAAAAAAAAAAAAAAAAAAAATTAGAAAAATAATGGTAATTAGGAAGAATAGGGGAATGAAAATTACTGTGTCTTCAACCTTAAGGAAACCACAGGGTTCTTCTTAAATTTCTTTTCATCTTTCTCCTGTGCCTAGTTTGTTCATTCGCTTCCTTGTTTTACAAAATCCTACTTATTGAATAGTACTTTCTATGTAACGTGTTGGTAACTCATTACACAGGGCACACTAGCTTTCGTCTGTAACTGCTAGCTTCATCCTAACTCATACTGAACTCTGGGACTTGCTGCTGCTGCTGCTCTTTTTCTGAGGATAATGGAAAAGTCGTCTCCAGTGTCTTCAGACTTTTCTGTTTGGTTTGCCGGCTTCCGCCATGTGGCAACAAGTGTCTGAGTGTCTGTTATTGAACAGTAAGTATCTCAGCTATTTAAAACCCAGTTCAGTCCCACTGTGGAGCCTTTACAGCATCTGCATCCCCAGTTCATGACCGTCAGGTAACCCATTCATTGTGGATGAAACATCTGGCCGTAGAGCTCACTGAGGTTGGTGGACATTTGAAATGCCAGCTGGGAATTTTTTTTTTTTTTTGTAAAGCATGGATCATTTTATTCAAGGTTCATTCATAAATCTGACAATATCTTCTCACGATACTATAGAAGAGCACCAGAAGAAAACTGACACAGCGGTATGATTGAATACTCCTGGAAAAAAGGGCCCCAGCTTTTGAATAAAGGAAGAAAATATACGGAGGAAAGTTCAGTATCTCTAGAATGAAAAGAGCACTCTTACGGCGCATCTGCGGTGGGGGGCGCTGATGCACGTGACGACCTGGAGATTTGCCCCCAGACACCGCCTGCCTCCTGGCGGTTTCCTTGGGCTCACGCATTCATTCAGCACGTACAGTCAGTCCTCCGTATCCACAGGTTCCACATCCGTGGCTGCAACCAACCATGACTGAAAATACTCGAAAAAGAAAAAATTGCCAGAAAGTTCCAAAAAGCGACTGTGCCAGGCAACTATTTATATATCATTTCCATCGTATTAGGTATTATAAGTAATCTAGAGCTGATTCAGAGTGTACAGGAGGATGTGCATAGGTTATGTGCGAACACGACAGCTTTTTATATAAGGGACTTGAGCATCCTCGGAGTTTGGCGTCCACGCCAGGTGTCCTGGAACCAGTCCCGCGTGGATACCGAGGACGGCTGTACGTACTGAGACAGGCTGTAGGCGGTAGTGTGGGGAGCACAGCAGTGAACGAAGTAGACAAGTGACGTTTTCTCATGAAGCTTACGTTCCATTGAGGAAAGACTGAGTGTTCGTGTGTAGATCAGTGCATGTCATCAGTGAATCTCTTTAAAAGGCAAGGTCGTGGGTTTGAAAGGATGGGATGTGCCGTTGACAGAGTGGACAGGGAAGGCCTCGCCGAGAAGTAAATGAACTGGCATCGTCTGAGGGAGAGGATCCCACCCGGGGCGGGGGCTGGGGGGAGGGCGCGCCCGGCGTTTACAGGAATGGCAGGGAGGCCCGTGCGGTTGGGACAGGGAGTGCAGGAAGCGGGGCGGGTGCTGTGGGCAGGGGTGGGTGGGGGCCTGGTGCCGGGGGCTCTGCAGCGAGGTGGGGGCCGCGGAGGGCTGTGGGCAGAGGAGCGCCGCGGCCTGACTTCCATGTTTTAAGGGGCAGGGGCAGCAGCGGGGAGGGCGGTCAGGAGGCTGGGACCTGATCCAGGTGAGAGATGAGGGCGTGTCAGGGGCAGGGTGATAGACAGCGAGGGAGAAGGTGGAGTGCTTGGATCCCGATTTTTAGAGGGTGAACAGTGGGATCTGCTGAAAAAGAAGGGTCAAAGATCACTCAGCTGTTCTGGGCCTGAGCGCCAGAGGGTGTATGTGAGGACAGGACACGGGAGGGCAGAGCGGGGAGCAGGGCAGGTGGAATTCAGCTCTGGCCGTGCTGATGAGGGTGCCCGCTGGGTATCTGCGTGGAGGGGCTGGGTGGGCAGTTAACTCTGCAAGGGTGGCGTTCTGGGGGGGCTGGGGGGTTGGAGCCATAGCCACAGACCTGCGGGGGAGGGAGGTGAGAACGTGCGGCTCCCATCACTTTCCATAGTTTGCTGTTCATTCCCCCCACCCATGTCACTGGTCGACGATGGGCGTGGTTGGTGGTGACGGGTAGGAGGGGTGGGTTACCCAGCCCAGTGGGATCAGAGCTGGACCAGAGGGAGCTTCCAGTCTGAACAAACGCCCCAGGTGATGCTCGAGCAGGTGCCCCAGGGAGCCTTCTCTGAGAAGCGCCGCCTAAGGCACCGCATCCTCTTCTCATTGACGAGCCGCACACACCTACCTCTCTGAGTTCTTGATTCTCTCGTGTTTCTCAGCAAACCCTAGATGAGATGAACGGGTCCTCTCGTCACTCCCTCAGACAATTCTTAGGTCTACCTGTCTTGTGGATGGTAGGAGGGACACATTATGGCGGACAAGCAACTAAAAAATCAAAGCGCCCCTTCTAAGTGCAGCGTTCGTAGCCGTGAGTCAGACCACACGCGCCTGACGCTTCAGCTCACCTTCGGCTGCAGTGCAGCACCTGCCTTGTGAGCGATGGATGTAGTTTATGAGGCCACTCTAATGTCAGGGCATTTCCTTTCTGAGAGTCCCAGTTCATCCTTCCAGGGGGTCAGCTGTCTTCCTGGAGGGTCCCCTTTCCCATAACAGTGTTCTTACCTTTTGTAGACCGTCAGATGTACTGATGAGTTGTTCACTACGTTCATGAAGAGGTGTTTGTGAGTCACCAGGGATTCAATGTTCTGCATCGTCCTAAATAAAGCCTTAGACTGTATCTGCTTTTGGAGCCAGCACTGTGAGATCCATGGGGAACGGAGTCAACTAAGATAACTTTTAAGTTTCCTGTGCATGGACCTGCAGTGTTCACAGGTGAGGTTCCCACAGGCTCACACACGCCCTCCATGTTCCACAGCACCGACCCAGGGGAATGAGTGATCGGACTTCAGTGAGCTTTTCTCCCTGCTTTTTAGGATGGCTGCTCTTTTGCTAAAGAGGTTAACATTACAAACTATAAAAACGGAAAATACTTGCATTAGAAGACGTTTGGGTAAATACGTCGTACAGAAGACGGCGCTGGCGGAACCATCCCACATTGCCTCTGCCCCAAGACCGTCCTGCCTCATTCACGCAGAAGCTTTTAGTACTGAAGACACCCAGGACAAGAGAGAAAAGAAAAAAAAGAATGAAACAGCTTTTCGTAACGTTGGAAGAAAAATTAACGAGCGCATCATTCAGGTGCTGGACGAGAAGGGCAACGACCTGGGCCCCATGCACCGAGCGAACGTGATCAGGCTCATGGCCGAGCAGGACCTGCGGCTGGTGCCGAGGGACCCCGGCGCCCAGCCCCCGCAGTACCAGCTCATGACGGGCACGCAGATCTACCAGGAGCGGCTCCGGCTCAGAGGGATGGAGAGGGCCGAGCCCAAGCCTGGTAGGTACCTTGCTGTCTGCCCCCGAGGTCCTCAGGACTGCACATCCGCAGCTGAGGTCAGGCATTTGCCAGGGCCCCTGTGACAACAGGCCAGTGAGAAGCTGAGCCGTCCTTTCACCACCGTTTCCAGTGTCTTTTTCGTCCACTTATTTCTATCCCTTTTTTTCTATTTTCCTTGCTACTCTTGTGTCTGTCATGTCTTCCTCTACACCTGTGTAAAATGAGGGGAAAACAAGGTGACCACCACCAAAATAATGGGAACCCCTTAACCCCCCGACGGCTGCCTGGCCTTCCACTGCACAAGGGCATGACGACGTGGACAGGTGGGGTGGGCTCCTGGTCATGTCCTGGGCCGCTCACCTGTCGGGGCGCCCTCCTCCCCTGCTCCCATCATCTCCAAGCGCGCGCGCGCGTGCGTGTGCAGTTAATCACACGGAAGCACTCCCTAACTCTGAAGTGATTCCTGGAGCGTGCCCCACGCCCGTTTCGTCACAGTAAGGGTAGGAACGCTCACGTGATGTGCCAACTCTCTTGTCATTTAAACCGTACAGAAGCCGTGAGTTGGATATTAAGTGAAGAGGTTTGCTTTTCATGATTCCTAGTAAGTGCTGATCATTACAGAAAACACACTGGGACAGAGGTCAGAAGGCTCCAGAGTGCACAGTAAGGCCACGTGTCAATTTTCTGACACCACATTTAACAACAGAGACGTTGACTGGAAAACAAAAACTATCCAGAGGCCAGCTAGGGTGATAAGGACATCAAACTATGTCACGTTTACAACAGAAAGGTGGACAGCCTGAGAAGCCTGGTTCAGAGATGGCTGAAGGGCTGACAGAGAACTCAGACCAGCTGGTAGGAGCTGTAAGGAAGCAAAGAGGTGTTAATAAAAGAACTCCTTTTTAGAAAAATTAATTTAAAGAAGAAAAAATATAAGAAAAGAAAGCCTAAAGAAAAAACATAATAAACACCTGTTACCCACCATCCAAAATAAGAATAAGGATTAACTGGTTCCTTTTAAAGGACCACTTCTTTGTTCTTTCATCAGACAATGGTAATGATAAACAGAAGCATTCCATGTTGAAATACTCTTACTTGGCAGGTAAAAAACTGGTATTTTACCTGTGTCTGTCTCCCGTGTTTGAATGTTTACGGGCATGTGAAGCTACTGGACAGGAGGACTTGTAGGGCCCCTGTAGCAACGTAGACTTAGGACGAGCATGTGATGAAGCACAGGCCTCACACAGACTAGCGCCAAGTCTCACTCTTTCAAACCAGGACCCACCCTGACAAAGGAACTGACTTTTTCTTCAAATATTGGACAACATGATTTGGACACAAAGAGTAAACAGATTCAGCAGTGGATCGAGAAAAAGTACAAAGTTCAAATTACAATAAAGAAAGGGAAGACTACAGAAGAGCCAGAAAACAAAATGGTGAGTAAAAGCAGGTGTGACTGACTGCCTGCGTGTTTTTGTTTTCTTTCTGAGCTTAAAAATACAACTGTAGAAAATCTGGGGACTATAAAGGCAAAGAAAAGTAACTACTAATCCTACCCAGTGACGATAGTAGCTTTCCAATTTGTTTTTCAAAATGCAAAATGTACACGTTAGTTTTTCCATTGTAGCATAAATACTTCGCCACATGAAAACGCTCTAGTTCACAGGGCTTCCCTGGTGGCGCAGTGGTTAATAATCCGCCTGCCAATGCAGGGGACACGGGTTCAAGCCCTGGCCAGGAAGATCCCACATGCCGCGGAGCAGCTAAGCCCGTGCGCCACAACTACTGAGCCTGCACTCTAGAGCCCAAAAGCCACAACTACTGAGCCCTGTGCTCTAGAGCCCGCGAGCCACAACTACTGAGCCCTGTGCTCTAGAGCCCGTGAGCCACAACTACTGAAGCCCGCGCACCTAGAGCCCATGCTCCGCAACAAGAGAAGCCACCGCAATGAGAAGCCCACGCACTGCAACAAAGAGTAGCCCCCGCTCGTCGCAACTAGAGAAAGCCCGCGTGCAGCAGCAAAGACCCAACGCAAAACTAAAAATAAATTTATAAAAGAAAAACTCCTTTATAACTTACAGGCTATATGCTATTCTGTTTTACAAATTGTAGAGGATCCAGTACTTAAATAGGAAAGTTAGAAACTTTATGGGTTCATCTTCTAACGTCTGTTTCCTCTTTATAAAGGCCTATAAGCAGCACTCCATATAAAGTCAAATCGTCTTCCAGAAAGTGGCTATCAGTTTACAGTCCCAGGATAAGTCTGTGGACTATCTACTTTGCTTTTGGAGTTAGACAACTTGCAGCATCTAAAAGGCAGCATTTATTCCAGCAGTTTTCAACCTTAGTTCCACGTTAGAATGACTCAGGCCTAGGGCCCGGCCCAGCCCAGCCCAGCTGACCCAGAATCTCTAGAACTGAGTTGTCTGTATTTTTCTAACCCCCCCCAATGACTCTGTGAATGAGTGCTGGGAACGGCACTGGGCTGACAACCTGGGGGGAAAGGAGGGGTTCTGCCAGTGCCCAAACCCACTGCTTTGCACTTTTTTCGAGAGGGTGGTCTGGGCCAAACATAGCCCCTCAGTGCCATGACGGGATCTAAAACTATCAAGCCTTTAGTGCATTAGCCTAGTTACATGGAGTTTGTATAACTGCCTGCTTATTGTACAGGTTTCAGTCAACTTAACCAGGTTATGTACGATTCGATTCAGCAAATCCCTTAAATAGCAATTCAAGCATGCTGGTTTTTATGCGTATTAGAGCATTAACACGGGGAAGAATCAAAGGTGTTGGTTTTAAATTAGTCTTTGGCTGTTTTCCTTTTCTAGGAGGAGATATGTAATCAAATACTGCAGACTATGCCTGGAATAGCTACCTTCTCATCCAGGCCACAGCCCATCAGACGGGGCAAGGCTGTGATGTGTGTGCTTCGTCCCTTGAGCCAAAAGGAAGACAATGCTTGCAGATCAGCTCTGGGGACCCAGAGGGGAGACGCTCTGAACAGAGGAGATGGAAACGACGGAGCATCCAATGCTCTGCACCAGTGATTTTAATAAAAACGTGCTTCTGAGAGAAAATAACTGAGCTGGCTGGTCTGTGGTCCTTCAAACAAAGCAGTCTGGTGTGTAGCTGGGGCCAGCGTCGCCACGGCAGAGGGCACCTTGCCTTTAGTGCAGTTCAGAAGGCAGTTCAGTCTCCCCATTTCTGGGCAAAGACACGCCCTGGTCCTGTGTCCTTTTAGGAGGGATGTACCCACTGAGCCGAGAGGCCAGACTCCGTTTTTCATGAGACCGTCTCACCTTTGGGAATAAGGAAGACACATTACAGGCAGGCCTCTGTATCTGCGGGTCAACCAACAGCTGATCAAAAATATTTTAAAGAAAAATCCAGAAAGTTCCAAAAAGCAAAATTTGAATTTACCGTGTGCCAACAATTTACATAGCATTTTCATTGTATTAGGTATTGTAAGTAACATAGAGATGATTTAAGGTATATGGAAGATGGGCGGAGGTTATATGCAAATACAGCTGACCCTTGAACTTGGGGGGGGTTAGGCACGTGGACACCTGCGCAGTCGAAAATCCTCATATAACTTTACTTGGGCACCTGCGGATTTTGGTATCCTGGGGGTTCCTAGAACCAATTCCCCATGGATACCAAGGGACGACTGTAACTCGAATTCAAAATCAAAACTACTGGAATCGTATACCTATCAGGTATACAACTATCGCAGTATATACAACAACAAAACTACTGTTGTGAAGTAAGAAAGTGAAATCCACACAATTGCTTTGTATAGTAGTACAGCCTCACACAGTAATAAGTAGTTGAAAATATGCTAAATAGATTGCATCTAGTTTAAGCCAATTTATGTTTTAAAATTAACAGCTTGCTAAGTCTCAACTTACTTTGAGCTTCATTTTTTTCTTGTCAGGGTCATGCACAACGGCATGCCTGCTGAGGCTCTGCTACAATGAAGGAAAAAGAAAAACAGTTTTATTTGTAAAACACTGCCGCTTGGTATTTGGTGTCTGCTAATATGAAAACCCCATGAGTCATTTAAATAAACGGACAGCCTTCTTTCTGTTACATTCTGTTGAGGGATCTGACTTCTACCACTGGAGCGGAACTGTTCCTTAAATCTTGGACTAAAATCACTGCCTTTTCCAAGGACCCAGGTTAGGAATGTATACATTTTCACCACGTGTGCCTGTGGCTTCCTAGTTCTTTCATAGTAAGGGGTTTGGGGGGCCAGTTCTGAAAACCCTTCCGAGCTGAAGGAGGCTCTTCTAACTGAATCTGTGTCATCAGCATCGCCAAACACCAGTGGAAAATCTGACCCAAGTCCTGCTGTCCTCAGCACGAACACTGACCACCAGCAGTTCCGTGGTTTTCTCACGGCCTGGGCTGTGCTAAGCCAGCCTCACCCCCACTTCAGTCTCTACCATTGTTCACACGAGCGCCTGTGAGAGCACCAACCGGGCGCGGGTCCTCAGAGCCGCACGGGCCCCTCCACCTGGGGTCACGGTCTCCAAGTCTAGACCAGTGTCCCGAAGCTCTAAGGTCCCCCATGTCCTTGTCTCTTGCTCCCCTTCTCAATCCCCAGATGATGGCAGCCCAGAAGGACACCCCAAATATCAACAGACTCATAAATAATAAGCATATGGTACCAGAGGCCACTGGGTCTCAAATTCCGTCACCTAAGAATCACCTGGAAAGTTCGTTAGAACAAAAATGACTGGGCCCATCCCCCGAACTTCTGACTCAGGGGGTCTGGATGTGCATTGCTCGCAAGTTCCCTGGCGATGCTGAGGGCCAGACTTTGAGCACAGCACTGGCAGGGGCGAATCTGTCTGCTCGCAGAGTCTGGTGAAGAACCACTCCTGCTGGAGCAGGAGTGAAGGGCCCGAGTCCCCCCCAGCCTCCCCATCTGCCGCCTGGGGCCAGGCTCCCTGGAGCCCAGCAGCCCCCAAGGACAGCGCCCGGGCGGGGCGCTCACCTTCATGGCAAATGCCTTGCCGCAGCTGGCGTGCTCACACACGAACGGGCGCCACTCCTCGTGGAACGAGAGGATGTGGCTCTGCAGGTTGAACACGGTGGTGTAGGTGCGGCCGCAGCCTTCCCTGGGGCACCGACATGTGGCCCTCTCCGGGGCGTGAATTCTCATGTGCTGCTTCAGGAAATCCTTGCGCTTAAACGTCTTCCGGCACACGTCACATGTGACGTCCTCTGCGGGAGCAGACGAGCAAACTGAGCCCACCTCCCATGTGTTACCATACAGGAAAAACTAATATGGAACGTAGCAAGCGACGTATTCAATGCCCAAAACCTTATGATGACACATAGATCAGAAATCTGGGAGGAAACTAACTCCAGTGTGCCTCAATTTTTCCAGGTTCCTACATGACATGAAGTCCCTGTTTTTGTCTGCAAGCAGCAGGGGTTCTCCACCCGGAGATGCAGCAAGGGGAGGGAGTTAAACGGACCGGTTTTCTTCCGTGTCCCCCAACACACAGGGCACGCTTCCCAGACTGCCCCGCAGACATCAGCCAGGGCCTCCCCGGAGGCCTCACCTGCCCGAGCCTTTAAATGTGCAAGGCCTCGGCCCAGGACCACAGATCTCTGCTCACGTGTCAAACAGCTGAGGCACCCTGGACTCACCAGACACACTATAGAAACTCTGTACTTTCAAGTTCACATTTAACGTTTCACCCTTTAAAAGCACTCAGTCAGTTCCCCAGGGGCAGGTATTTATATGCCCCTCATGCCTGCCTTACCTTTATGGGCTTCTCTCACATGTTTCAGAAGCTCTGTCCATGTTTTCGCCACAAAAGAACATTCTTTTTGACACATATAGCCTATTCCAAAAAAAAAAAAACCAGATTGGTGCATGGCCTTTTGTGAATACTTGGCATAAACACCAATCATAATTAGACTGAAAGAAAAATAATTATCAAAACATCAAGCAAATTATCAAAAAAAATTAGACTGCAAGGTAGCTATGAAAACTAAGAAAAGTTTATTTTACAGTAAAACCAAACAACTGCATGTCAAGGTCCTTCATATAGGCTCTCCCTTCAGCAGGGCTTCAAGAGGAGGCCCTCCCTCTCCTGTTCTCAGTGGGCTGGGTACACGGCCCACGAACTCCCAGCTGCTGTGATGCACTCCCCCAACCCCGCCTCCATGGCTCAAGGCCCCTTTCCCCTTCTTGCGCTTTACCTTTGCCTCTTTTTTTACTCAGCCCTTTGCCCTGGATAAACCACCAAGGATAACCTTGCCCACCCCCAGCTTCCTGTACTGCCAATATCTTGTAAATTTCATGCTGCAAAAAAGAACTAGGAAGCAGCAGCTAAGGGAAAAAAGAAAAGATTCCAGAGAAAAACTCTGTGAACAAAAATGGACACTGTGCAAAGCACTTGAACTGGATCAGTCAGTGTAACAGTCAGCCTGAGCTTCACCCAATTAAATACCAGATAGAAACTAAAAGACTCAACTACTAGTCTCTTGTCTTTAAAAAAAAAAAAAAAAGGAGGGGGCCTTTCCTGGTGACGCAGTGGTTAAGAATCCACCTGCCAATACAGGGGAGACAAGTTCGAGCCCTGGTCCGGGAAGATCCACAGGCCGTGGAGCAACTAAGCCTGTGCGCCACAACTACTGAGCCTGTGCTCTAGAGCCCGCGAGCCACAACTACTGAGCCCATGTGCCACAACTAACGAAGCCCGCGCGCCTAGGGCCTATGCTCCCCAACAAGAGAAGCCACCGCAAGGAGAAGCCCGCGCACCACAACAAAGAGTAGCCCCCGCTCGCCGCAACTAGAGAAAACCCGCGCACAGCAACGAAGACCCAACGCAGCCAAAAATAAATATTTTTTTTTTTAAGTCACATAAATTCTAAGGTTTGGGAAACTGGAATATGTATCAAAAATCCTTCATGGAAACAGAAGAGATTCAAGCTGTTGGCTTAATCAAGTCTTTCTGAAAAAAGTTACAACCTAATTACTCCAAAAACCTCAAACTATAATCCAAGTCCTTTGAATGCCAACAAGGAAAGGAAAGAGAAGAGGTTAAAAGCAGCTGAAGCAGCAAAGCCACTGCTGGAGTTCCAACCCTTTCACAAGGAAGAAGCATAAGCAGGCACGGCTGTAAACAATAAACGTTAACTCTCAACAGCAACAACAGGGAGTGGAAGGGCAGACATGACACCCAGCACATCTTTGGTCAAGAGCATAAAACCTGAACAGGCAGATGGAGCCCCTGCCCAAGCAGTTTCGGCTTCTTGGGACGACCACAGACTCGAGCAGTCAGAGAATTAACACGCTCTACTGCTGGTGTGCCCGTCAGAGCGGGCACCAGTACATACCCTCGTGGACCTTCCCGTGTCGCTTCAGACTGCTGGGGGAAGCAAAGTGTTTTCCACATCCTTCGTGGGTACACCTGGGTCAACAACACACGAGCGTTAGCTGATCCGTTTTCAGACAGAACTGTACTTAAATAGTATGTCGTCCTCATCCTGCCAAAGTCTCCCCTTCCCTCAACCAAACCAGTCATAAAAATGGGATTTCAAATTCAGACCTAGTTGTAGATGAAATGCAAGTTACTTCACCAGCCTTGGGCAGAACAAACTGAGAGAAAAAAGTCATTACTTTTTTTTTTGCTTATGTGATCAAATTAAACAGTTTTCACCTTTATACCTCTGAAAATATACCATTTTCATGGCAACAAAAAGATGGCTCGGGTAAACACCTAAGCCATCCTGAGTCATTTGCGTCTAGTTTTTCTAATGATGTTGCCATGGGATGGTGTGAAAAGAAGACAGCAGCAGATGCATGGCCTCTGGGCGCCCCTTCTGCGCTCAGGCCACCAGCGGCACAGGAAGAGGCGGCAGAGCTGCAAGCAGGGACGGGCACTGTCAGCGGCAACAAGTCCCAGGCAGGGGACCGCCCAGCCGCGCAAAGCGCCAGCCAGGGCTCGCAGGACGGCCATCAGCAGGTGCCCTTTGCAGGTGTCTTCCAACGCGTCCAGTCACCTCTTCCTGTCCCTCCTGAAACCCTCTCTGATGCAGGCTAAGCCCAGATACCTTTGTTCTACAGGAAAGGAATACTTAGCATCTGCATAAGGACATTTCCCGCCACTGAACAGGCTCTATTTGAGTAGTTAAGACATAAACCTTACCTTCAAGCTTAACCACAATTGTACTAATTTCACGAATTATTCTGAAACACATTAAATCTTTCTGTTAGAGAAACAAAAGTACAAACTTGCGAAATGCCCAATACATTAATGGGCATATACTGTACAACTTAACAGGAAAACGTTGATCAAGAAACTGCTTCTGAGCATTGGTATGCAGCCCATGCGCTTTAATCTTGCCCCACCTGGGCTGCTAGAGGCCTCCCCCACGCGAGGCACCTACTTGAACGGCGGCTCGCTGGTGTGCTGGCACTGATGGGTCTTCAGCTGCTGGTGCTTCTTAAAGGCCTCCTTACAACCTTCAAAACTGCACTGTTTAGGTAAAGGTTTGGTAGTCTCAAAAAAAGTCGACGACAGTGCATAACACAATCCTCTCAAGATAAAAATATCGCAGACGTTACATACTTGCTTCTTTCACCCATTTAGTTACTATAAAATTCAAGAAGCTTTGAAGAGTAACACACATGAAACAACAAGAACGATTCATTTGGGGTAGTCTACCAATAATATACTTTAATTAGCAAAAAAGTCTGCTTTCAAAATAAACCATTATTATGATAGCTAGTGTCAAACTAAATTCAGATATTTGACCAACAAAATTTGGTTGATGAAAATTTTAGACACACAGGCAATAAACATAAAAAAGTCAGAATTTAAGCATATGAAATCATTCATACTTACTACATATTGTTTTTGCTGGTTTTCATGTTTGCGTTCAAAATGTTTCTTCAAGTTTGCTTTTGTGTTGAATTTCTGATCACAGCCACTAGCTGTACAACTGTTAGGAAATTGTGTAAAAACCAAAATATTAACAAACCAAGGGAAGAGAAATTTTAAGATGTGTACATCCTCCCACTTTATAAAAGCTAATTATTCCAAAGTATAATAAAAAATAGTCTTTAACAAATTCCAAAGTGTTAAGCCATACCACATAACGCCTCTCAGTTTGACGTGATTATATGTAACGAGAGATGCATTTTCTTGTTAGGCTTCTGAAATTAAGCACAGTGTAGCAGACATTATACAGTGGACAGAGGGAAGATGAAAGACACTAGTTCCAAAAGCCTAAACCCTGCTTAGACTTAAATCATGCTTAAGTTAAACTGTTCTCAGGTTAGAATCTGATAACTTTAATTTTGCTTGAAATGTCTCTACAAACTACATTTCCAAAAAGACCTCAAACAAACAAAACAAACAAAAAAACTGGTTTCAGCTTATCATTAGAGGTAAAAAACAGATATTTACAGAACCATAAACCATTAGGCCCTGTGACATATCACCAAGCCGGTGTAGCTCCCCTTAATGAGTGTTTCTATATCTTGACTTCGAATTATCTAAATTCTTGGTGATTTTTAATATGTGCTCTTTTTGTGATGAGTTTTCATAAGCCGGATGGATGAAGCAGGACTTCCTTTACAAGCCCTCATCTTACCCATCATTCACCAATAAACCCCGAATAACACTCCTATCAGGCACCACGCTATCCACAGGGACAGGCAGAAAAAGGTGCAGAGTGACGGGGGAGAAATGCCCAGAGGCCACTGGAAGGACACAAGAGGGGTGCTGTGGCAGAGACCACCCACCCCGAGTTCCAACACGTGCTATTTCTGACCTCGGGAACAAAACGCTGACTTTCAGCTGGGTTCACAGCCAACAGAAACAGAGCTTCTTCCAGCCTCCCTTGTGGTCCCACTGCTAAGTGCTGGCCCATCCTGCTCAGCTCCCACAGGTGTCTAAAAAGGGGGCACACCTCTTTTGCCCCTCCCTCCATCCCAGTGGCAGGAATGCTTATGTGACAGCTGGAGCTTCGACAGCCATCTTGGACCATGAGGACTACAGAGGAAGTTAAGAAGAGCCCCTATCCACCTCGGCCTTTCTGCATCTTAGTTATGCAAGAGAAACAGAGACTATCCTGTTTAAGCCTCTATTGGGCTGAGTTTTCCGTCACTCTTGACTTCAATCCTGACACAGACATCTAACCCAACACCACTGTGGGGCAGGACAGGGCCAGGAAAGTCCTGCCAGGAACCAAACAGCAGAGACAGCGGGCGTGAGACACCCTGGCAAAGCTGGGGGTGGGAGTGCTGCTGCCCAGTTAAGAAGAGCTGGACCACCACTTCCTGTCAGAGTCCAGCAAATGGGGCAAGACCACAAAAGTGCCCAGGCACAAAGGTCATTACATAAGCAGTGCTCAAAACCACTGCCCAGCTTTAGGAAAGGAAGCAATCTGGAGGGTGATGTGAGAGAGGGCCGAGGAAACAGACTTCAAGTGAGGCGTGCAGGCCAGCGCCTCAACCGAGACACGGGCAGCTGGGGGAGGGGAGAGGCCCTGAGGGGTAAGGACAGCCCTTGCAGACCTTCTGCTGTGGAGGACGGGAGGGAAGAACCAGGAGTCCTGCGGGTCAGCGAGCAGGCAGTGATGCCGCCTGACAAGAACAGGACCAAAGACAAAGCTTGTGGACTGTCGGGGACCTGGGCCCCATGGAACCAGGGAGACAGCCAAATAACGCCGCGCAGCAAGCAGCTGGACCCGGGGATCTGGCGCTGAAGAGAGGGATGTGGGCTGGAGAGCGAGCCGGAAGAGACACTGCAGTCGTCCTGCTCCAGCAGGAGTAGCCCTCGCCGTTCTCTCCAACCCGCGCATCCACATCCACCCCCATTTTTATTTAAGACTTAGTGTTGTAAATAGTATACGGCCACTTAGCTCAGAAACCAAAGGCATGGGGAGGGACACAGCTGCATGGTTCCTTCCAGCCCTGCCCCTACCCACCCAGGACTCCCACCACTCCCAAGACAGGCAACAACGTTCTTTAGTTTTGCTATGTAGCCTTTAGGATTTCTTTACACAAACAGAAGCAAATACAAATAGAGGACTTGTTGTCTACCTCCCCTGCTCCTTTTTACACACAAACAGGTAGCCCGAAATACACCCTCTTTGGAACCTTGGTTTTTCAACTAATAAGCCCCAGAGATTTTCTTAGTTTCACAGGGAACACCTGCATTCCTTTCTCCCCTCTGTATAGTATTCCACGGGTGTGGATATACTTTACCTGGTCCTTCCTGATGAGCAGGAGGGCTGCTCCCATCTGTGACTTAACAAGCCCTCCAGGTGATTCTGATGGACCCCAAATTTGAGATCCACTGCTTTAAAGTAGCTGGTTTAAAAGAAAAGCAGTAATATCTACCTTTTCAGAGATAATGAGCAACTCTGTCAGAGAAGAATGAAATTAACACTGGCATGGCAGAGGAGTGGGGGCTTAATTGAAAGAAAAAGAAGATAAACTGTTAAAGCTCTACTTCCTCGTTCATATGTCTCTTATCCCAGCAGCTGACTGGTTCGTAAAGACCCTGATGATACAGAGCCCAGAATCTGCCAGGGAACCATGTTCCATCTGGTCTGAACTTTACGAGGTTGATTTCCCATTTAGGATACACTTTAAAGGGAGAGGAGAGGATGCAAACTCAAGACAACTTCAGATGAACGCGTCCCTGAAGTTATCACACGCAATGACCCACAAGGCCCCAATGCTCTTTGCACATTCCAAACCCTGTCTCAGGAGATGCAGGCCAAAGCAGCTCCGCTTTCTTCACCTCGAAGGTCATCAGCCAATTTTCTGTGCCAAACGCCGCCCACTTCAGAGGCCTGAAGACAGTTCTCTACTTACACAAAGGGCTTTTCTCCAGTGTGAACCAGGGCGTGGCGGCTGAGGTGCCAGTCCCTGACGAAGGCCTTGCTGCACCCGTCATGGTCACAAACAAACGGTCTCTAGCAGGAAGGCGACAAAAAGCACGTCAATCCTGCCTGCGTCAGTGGCTCTGGTGTTACTTCAAGCCCTAAACTATCTGATGGGCAAAGCCGTGGACTCTGTCTGTAGAGGTGGTTTCCACCCAGTAAGTGCTGAGCACCTGCTACAGGAGGCCAGGCAAGGATCTCCCGCCTGGGGTTACACGACAACCGAAATGCCGCAGCTGCTCACAAAGTCGCTGCAGCAGGTTCTGTTCTAGGAACACCATGTGAAACCAGCGGGCAGCCTTCACAGTAACCGTACAGTACTGTGAACCTGCTCCTGACGTACACCCAGCTTCAGCAGCGGCCCCCTTAAAGATTTCCTGCCGGCTCTCAGCGCGGCCTGCGCGCACTGATCCTCTCCTCCCGCACAGCATCTCGGCATCCACTCAGAGCCCAGGGCGGGCGGTCTCATCTGGACAAGCCCACTTTCTGCTCAGAGAACGCCCGGCACAGCTACAGAAGAGTGTGTCACATCCGAGAAAGCTCACAGGTGCCCGGACACACACAGCTCACGGTGCAACCACCACGTAGGACCCGGCAGTTGGGAGGAAGGGCCTCCACTCTGAACCCGTAGGAAAAGCCAAAACATGTCCCTCGTATAACCAGTTCTGTACATTTAACTATGGAAAACATGCCCCAGAACAGTCCAGGAAGGAGGTACCAAGGCCTCAAAGGACGCTACTGGTAGCAAAGCAGGTGGACAGGAAGACAAGAGTTGCGTTACCAGGGCACGTGCACAGAACTCTGCACAGCCCGTCATGCAGGACGTTCGAAAAATGTCTGTCAAATTAATGTGAGATTTGGGATGACATGACTCCAAGTTTTCTAGCCTGTGTGAAGGAAGCTGGGAGTGCCAATATCCTAAATACAGCCCACAAGTCTGAAAGGAAACGTAAAGTCTAATCTGGACATCCTGGTAACAGGGCCCAGAATTTAGGGGGGTTGAACGGGCGAGAGAAAAGAGAGGAAGGCGAAGCATAAAGCACGTCATGAAGGAAGCCAGTCACAGGGTAAGAAGAAGCCAAGAGAGTGGGGCAGGTGGAGAACCTCGAGGGCGGGAGAGGAGCCAGGGGAAAGGGTCAGTGAGCGGGACAAGGTCCCGGGGAGGGAACGGTCAGCCTTCAAATGCTGCAGGGGTGAGGGGGACGGGCAGCGTGAGGACACACAGAGGGATGACCTGTAAGTCAGGAAAGTGCTAGGAGCGGAGGCAGGAGCTGCAGCACCCTGGTTAAGGGCCTTCAGCTGAGGCCCTGAGAAGCCAGACTGCCAAATCCTGGGAAACTCAGCCAATTCCTAGGCCTCCATGAGCCGCCCTTTGCTCACCTGTCACCTTCCAAAGGCTTCCTACTGCTCTCAAAACAAAACGCAGGCTCTAAACCCACTGGTACCCTGGCCTACAAATGATCCTCCAGGCGTGCCCCTCAGGCTCCCCTTGAATGGTTCCCCCACCCAATCACGTTGGCCGGCGTCCACCCCCAGGACCACACGCTCCTCTGGCAGTTCTCTCTGCCCGGGCTGTTTCTCCCCCAAATATCTGCAGGGCTGGGACCTTTCCTCCTCATTCAGGTCAAGAGAGAGGCCTCTCCCGACCACGCTCCTGCAGCCCTCTCTTCACTGCGTCGCATTCCTACTTATTCCGCTGTCCTCCCGCGTAAAGCATAAGGTCCCTGACGGCAGAAGCCTTGCCTGTCGTAACTGCTGCTCTCCGGGCCAGGACGGTACTGAACAATGAATGAACGAACACATGCTGCTTGCAAACCTCCAGTACTCTAAAGTTCTCCTCCATTCCGGTCCCGGGAGGCGGGGCCTTTTAAGGCAGGTTGGGAGTGGGCGTGGGAGGGAGTATTCCAACCTTGCAAATATTTACACGTTATGGGGACGTGGTGACTGGCCACCACTCAAGGTCAAAGAAGGGGAAAGTGTTGCTTAGTGAGCCCTGAGCCCACGGCAAGGATATCTCGGTCCTAGAACTCCCTGTCTACTTCCCCAGGCCTTCCCTGCCCTAAGGCATGGCTAGTTCGCTTGTGCGTCCCGGGGGCCAAAGCTGAACGCCGTCTGCGCACCCACGCGCGGGACCTTCGGGCAGCGCCCACCTGGCGCGCACCGCACCCCTAGTCCCCGGCCTGGACGCCACGCCCCCCGCGGCCACGCCTTCGGCCTCGTTACCTCCCCCGTGTGCTTGCACAGGTGCGCGTCTAGTTTCCAGGCCTTGTTGTAATTGGCGCTGCAGTCGGGGAAGGAGCAGATGAACCTCTGACGGGGCTCCGGGGGCAGCGGGGCTAGGCTCTCGCCGGCCGCGACGAACGCGTCGGCGATGGTCAGGGACGACACCGCCTCCGCGACAGAGGCCGGCGGCTCCAGGGTGCCCAGGGTCAGGCACTCGGCCACGTGCTGAGCCACGTGCCACGAACCGAGGCCGACCGACCGCTCCGTGAGATCCTACGCGCGGTCCGCCTGCACTTCCGGTAGCGCGGCCCCGGCGGGGCGGGGCTGGAGCGCCGGCGTAGTAGCGCATGCTCCGAAAAGCTCCTCGCCGGCCCGCTTTTGCGCATGCTCTGAGAAGCTCCTCGCCGGCCCCCGCCCCTCCAGCCCTGGGGCAGGAGCGGAAGCGAGGAAAGAGTGGCCAGGCCCTCATCCTCCCCCGCCGCCAGCAAAAGGTGCCCGCGAGTCGCAGGTCCTGTGATGGACCCCGAGGCGACTGTTAAATGTGTTCCCATCCGCCACCACCCTTTTCGAAGTACTACCCTTGCATGATCTAAACTATCCAGTTCTTACTACAAGCTGGATTTGTCTTCTTTATGGATTCATTTCCTGCAAGCTCTCTACATGCTCCCTCTGCAAGCCCCCTGGCAGTGCATCCTAAACGTGCTTAAAATCACGTGGAAACCTTTTAAAACTTCCAAGCCCAGAGCATATACCGGACCAATTAAATCACAGTTTCTTTCACTGGGAAACGGGGATCCGTAGTCTGGAAATTCCCCAGGTGATTCCAACGTTCAGACAAGTTTGGGGACCATTGCCCTGAGGCCTTGCTGCTCAGAGGGTGGTCTTCGGGTCAGCAGCATCGTTCGTTAGAAATCGGAACCTCGGACCTGCTTGAATCGGAGAGGTCTCCAGGTGATGTGACGCACCTTGGAATTTGAGCAGCACTGTTCAGAGGCTTGAATGGTATGGGTATCTTTATGGGGACCACATGTTTAAAGGACATCCTTGGACGAGGATAACGACGACAGGATGGCCTGATGTTCCCCCAGGTGTGTACTTTTCACAGACTGCATCACTTTCAATCATTTGGCAAGCCCTTGTCTGATGGTGATGAGCAGTCCCTGCGAAGAAGGTGCAGTTTTGAAAACAAACCAGGACTCTCCCACGAGGATAATGGCCTGTCTTGTCGGGTCCTGAGGGCTGGGAGAGGGAGTCTGGGACACGCATCCACATGCTGCTTTTCTCCTTTGCTGGTCCGACCCCTCTTCAGGGCACAAGTCCGCAGACAGCCCTCCTACAACTCTGCACATCTTAAATGGTTTCCCTGGCTACCTCCTCCGCATTCCGCTGCCCCCTGGCCATGGCGGGGTTGCGTGGTAAACCTCTTCCTCTTCCGCCCTGCTCTTGGCCTCCTGACGCACACCGTGCCCCGTGCCTCTGCTCCTGCCTTCCCAACTTCTCCCATCTCCTTAACCAACTGTTCTTCACACCTTCTTCTCGGTACCCACGTCTTCGTGCTCAGCCCTCTGATGTGAGGCGTTGTAGCGGGGAGCACCGACTTTGAGGTCTAAGTCTACATTTACTCCCTGTAGGACTTTGGATAAGGTTCTTTGAATCTCTTTTCTTACCTTTAAACTGGACCATTGGAGTCATTCTTGGAGTGAATGCGACTGTGTTAACCGATAGTTCCATTTATTACGTGCCACCCTGAGCCAAGCACATTTCCCAGCAACTCTTAGCTCCCCCAACAACTCTGCATGTAAAGAAGCTGATACAACCCAGGCCGTGCCTCTTCTTTTTCTTTCTTTCCTATGAACTGATCCAGCGTCCACCTCTATCCTCTCTGCAGTTTACTCTTCAATGTGTTTTCAACATCCCACGTTTCTGAATGAGGAGCGGAATTTTTTTTTTTTTTTTTTTTTTTGCTAAAGTAAAAACCATCAAGCAGTCACCTCCAACTCAACATTATTTGCAAGTGAAACAATCTTACCATCTCCACCTGGTTACACTCCCGCCCTCCCGCTTGCTCCCTGCCTTTCTTGCCTTTGGCAGTGTGACCCTGTCTGCCACCCACGAAAATGTAGAACAGTGGTTCTCACCCTGGCAGCACACTGGAGTCACCAGGAGCTTCTGAAAAGGATGTCTCTTGGGCCCCACCCACACCAGTGCAATCAGCCCCTGTCCCTCCTCCTTCCATCTGCCCATCCCTGGCCTGGCCGACTTGTGCACCTGCCTGTCCATTCCCTCCCACCTGCTGCCCAGCTTTGCTTTGCTCTGAGCCTGGACAGCTGAAACAGCCTCTCAACTGCCTTCCTACCTTAACACTCTCCTACCTCTAATCTCTCCGTAAAACACCTGAGACTTTCTAGGTTTAAGTTTGCAAGACTGGCATTTGCAAAGCATTTTTGTTCCTCTTAGCTATTATTCCTACAATTCAGGTAAAAGCACTCAGGTGGGAAATGGGGTCCCCGGGCTCAGGCCCCCTCCAGGCCCTGAATGGGCTCGGTAGTTTGGCAACCCAACTCTGAATCCTGGCTCTACCATTTACTATTTGGCCTCGAG
Source organism: Lagenorhynchus albirostris (assembly GCF_949774975.1). Classification (NCBI taxonomy): domain Eukaryota; kingdom Metazoa; phylum Chordata; class Mammalia; order Artiodactyla; family Delphinidae; genus Lagenorhynchus; species Lagenorhynchus albirostris. The sequence continues at coordinate 4,999,711 of NC_083112.1, read as the reverse complement.
AGAGAGTTATTCAATTCCTCTGAAGTGTGTGCTATCTGTACAATGGGGATAATGATATCTATGCCACAGTGTTGCTGGGAGATTAATATGAGACAGTTAATTCATGCGAGGTGCTTAGCTCAGGCCTCAACATAATAAGTAATCAAAAATTAGTAGCCTTTATTTTTTTCCCCACTTGCTGCTGGCTTATGCCTTCTATTTTTACCCTTGAGTTGCGGTTGGCAGGCTGCTCTGACAGCTTCCAGTGAACACGGCTTACTGGTATTCACATCCTTGTGTGATTACCCACCCCCTTGGGGTAGACTGGACCCTGTGAATTGTTTCTAACTAATAGCATAAGGCAAAGGTGATGGGATGTGATTAGGTTACAAAACACTGGGACTTTCATCTTCCTAACAGACCTTCATTCCCTTCTGGGCTTGTGCACTGTGACAAAACAGCAACCACACTGGAGAAACCCACACGGCAAAGAACTGAGGGTGGCCAACAGCCAACTAGGAACTGAGGCCCTCGGTCCAGCAGCCCTGGAGGAACTGAATCCTACCAACGACCATGTGAGCTTAGAAGCAGATCCTGCCCCAGCCAAACCTTGGGATGAGACCTTAACCCTGGCTGACTCCTTCATTGCAGCCTGGGAGAGGCCCTGAAGCAGAAAACCTGGGTAAGCCATGCCCAGATTCCTGACCTGCAGAAACTGTGAGATAATAAGTGTGTGTTTGTTTACGCCAATAAATTGGGGGGTGATTTGTCCTGCAGCATAACTAACGCATAGTTACATTACACAAAATAACTCTAGACCTGGTAGTCCTGTGCTCACACTAGGGAGAGGGCATCTGAACAAAGAGGTTTCTGACCAGAGGCAGACCCTGACCCAGCATCCAACCATCACACAAGTTTCTTCCTATCCAAAAATCACACAGTGTGACAAGAACGCATGTAGTAATGGCAATAAATGGACAAAATAGCTTGAATGTGGACTGCCCTTCAATATGTGGTCCCTTTAATCCCGATTTTATTCGTATCTCCTAATGTTTACTTCTCCCGGTTTGGTCCAGCACAGACAAGGTGGTCAGCTAGGGCCACTGTCCTAGCAGATCAAGCAAAGCACCAGGACATCATCCCTGAAACCCACCTTTAACTTGAAGCTCTGTTCCTTCTTTTATAGGCATGCCATAGAAAGACTTTTGGATTCAGCCCCAATTGCCACTAACTACTTGAGTGTGACTTCGGGCAACTCTCCGCAACCTGCTTTGCCTAGTCTGTGAAATAGAGGAGACCCTGCCCTGCCTTCCTCTCACAGTTGCTGTGGGCATCATATGGGAACTTGGCGAGTTAACTGACCTCTCTGAACCTCAGTTCTCCATCAGCCAACTGAGGACAATAGTACCTACTTCACAGATTGTGAGGATTAACAAGAAAATACACGTAAAACACCTTTGCCAACCATGAAGTGCTAGCCATCTGTAAACTGTTACTGACACTAGGTTCTCAAATATTGGCTCAAACAAAAGGTGAATGAGCCAAGGTCATCCCAAGGATGACCAAGGTAGGATTGAGCAAGAGAGATTCCACCCCTCGGCCACATCCTCAATATAGCCAGTCTCCCCCGTCCCTCAGGGAGCCTCCGGGGTCACTGATCATCTAACCAGTCAGGAGAGGTCCCCCAGGCATCACCTGTACCTTTGTCCTTGCTCCTCTGTCAGCAGAGTCCTCGCCCTCTTGCAGCATCTGTTCTTGGACCGCCTCCCACCCCGCCACGGCCTCCCCGGGAACCATCAGTGGGCAGTGGGAGACGCGGGACACCTCCCTTCTTGGCTGTCCGCTCACCACGCAGTTCCAGCCTGGCTTCTCCAATTAGCCCTCCTCTCGCTTCAGTCTGATCGTTGAATTTTCCTGCAGCTGTAATTGCCCCACCAGGGTACCGCCACGGGCCTGTGCTTAATCACTCCCACCCACTTCAAACCCATCTGAGCCGGGAGCAGCCAGATTCCATCTAGTTAGTGAGACCTAATTGCTCTCTGATTACCCACAGGGTCAGGTGCTTGAATGCTCACAGTTTCCATCCACAGCCCGTGCAAGATTTTTGCGTTTGATAATTTCCTCCATCAGCTTTTTTCACCGAGCGCCCAGAGACGCCCCCGGCAGAGCTGAGCGGGAGTCCTCGCCCCATTTATGGATGGCTGCTTGGTTTACCTTAGGGGTGGAATCCATCCGTCTCCCTTTACTGCCTCATCTCTGTCCAGTCCACCATCATCTCACCTGATCTCCAGGTGCATCCTGCAGCCAGGGTCCCCCTCTCCAGTCCTTTCTCCACACGACTGCTAAGGGATCCTTTCCAAGAGCCAAGGATTTCAGTGGTGTCCTAGAGCCTTTAGGATAAAGCCCTGACTCCTTACTGTACCCCGCACGGCCTCAATTCGCACCCCTCCCACTTGGTCCAAGCCCCCCCCCCCCGGCTCGGTCCAACCCCGATGAGCTTCCTTCATTACTCACACCTGCCCATCACCCACTTCCCCGCATACTCTCCTCTCAGTTTTGTATCACACTCTCTTCTCATAGAGCCTATAGATTTCCCAACACTGCTATGAAGAAATAGGAACCATCTCTTTTCAGATAGAGGGTTGTGTGGAGAAAGGATGGGAAGGGCAGGGGTCTCCTGGCTCCTTGGGGTGTCTGGGGCCGTGTTTCAGAACCTGCAGAATGTATCCTGGAAAACCATGGCTCTAATGTCTATGATGATACAAACTTGCCCCGGAACCTTAAAAGGACCTCTATTAATATTCACTTACCTGTGGAGAAGAGAAATTATCTAGTCTCAAGTATTAGTCTTCTAGAAATAGGAATTTGAGCGCATGTTGAAACAGCTGCTGCCTCTCCTGTGTAGGTCCCTGCCCCTATATAAAAAGAGGAAATGCCTTCATCTAGTTGCAGCTGCGGAGGAATGAAATGGTTCTGTTCCATTTTTCTCTTTTCCAGGCCTTTTGTCATTCTTTTACCCAGTGGATATGGGGATATATGTATATGTATAGCTGATTCACTTTGTTATAAAGCAGAAACTAACACACCATTGTAAAGCAATTATACTCCAATAAAGATGTGAAAAAAAATCTGGTTTATATGGGTATTTCCTCTACCAAATGTAGAAAAAATATATACTCCACTGCACACCAAAAGCTCTTCCTTTGTCACCCTTAGAGCCCATCATTACAACTGGGGGGAGGGGGCGTCATCCCCAGGGTCCTCTCCTCAGAAAATACCCACACACATCTCAGCAGACAGATACTGCATACAATTTAATGGAGGGTGGACTCAGCTTAAGAATTCCTGCTCCAGAGGGTGAGTAGAAAAAGATTTTTCAAAAGTAACACTTGGGGCAGCTGAGACTAATGGAGCTGGCATGCCGGTTGGAATTTTCGATCTTTCGGTTGCTTTCTGTGGTACGATTTCAAGTCTGAGGTTTGTGACTGTTCCCGGTGGGGCTTGTCTCCGGCGCAGCGGCTCCTCCAGAATGCCAAAGGGTGGGCGTCCGGGGAGAGGTAGTGCTGTCTTCCGGAAGGGAGTGTGCTCTTCCCTGGGACGGTTTGCGACAACGCATTCTGTCCACAAGCAAGTGGCTGACGTCCTTGCCTCCCCCCAGAGTCACGACATTGGTGATGCTCTCAGTGATGGCACAGAGCGACAAGGCGGGCAGGCCTGCATGTAATGGCTCAAGGTTGGTTCTTGCAGCTGTTAATTGGGGCTCTCTGTGTGAGATGCTGGGCCAGCCCCACGTGGTGCTCAGGGACTGCACCCCGGAGCCTCCGAGCAGACATCTCAAAGTCACCTGGGCCAGTGCCGGGTGAGCGGTTAAAAGTGTTACAGTGAGATCGCCCCTTGTCTGCAGCAAGGTTGGTGGAGAAAGATTTTATGTGTTTTTTTTTAAGACTTTTTTTGACGAATTCGTTACAGTATAGCTTCTGCTTTGTTTTGGTTTTTTGGCCACGAGGCACGTGGGATCTTAGCTCCCCGACCAGGGATCAAACCTGCACCCCTTGTGTTGGAAGGCAAAGCCTTAACCACTGGACCACCAGGGAAGTCCCGATTTTATGTGTTTAATCATGACATCAGATACAAACTCTTCATTAAGCTTCTATTGAGCAATACATGAAAGTATGTAAATCTGGGAGAAAATGAAAAGGACTGGTTTCTCTTTCAAAGTTACTTTGAGCATTAAAAATTTTTTTGTTGCTGGTCGTATTTGCAAAAAAGTGCTGTTTGAGTGTTATAATTGTATTAAAGTGTGTACTAAAATTGTACTGAAATGTATTAAGCACTGTTGTTTCTATTTCATTGCACGGGGTGCGGCAGACCGTATATAACGAGCGTGCTTTCCCCGAGCGCAGCCAACCAGCATCAAGCCCCCTGCGGAAGGAGGAGCCGTCTGCCCCCCGTGATTCCAGGGGCTCGGGAAGAACTTGGCCCCGAATGGTCCTTTGCTTCATGCTTGAAAGTACACACTGAGGTATTTGGGTACCTGAAAAGAAACCAGCAAATACTCCCAGGAAGGTGGGTGTGAAGACTCCAGGAGCCCTGGGGGGACGAGTTGGGTTTATTGCTCATCCCTGGAGCCTGGGAGAGTCTGGCTGGAGGTGCAAATTGGAGAGTTTCGAACTAGATTTTTAGGACCTTTAGCGATTTAAAAGCCAGCTCCCAGATAATTTTACATTTCAGAGGCCTATCACCAGCCTTCTGGGCGCCAGCACCCAGCACACTCCCAAGGCGCGCCCCGGGGCTGCAAGGCCCCCCACCTGGCCTTGGCCAGGGGTAAGAGAGAGGCAGCCCAGCAGCCCAGCCTGCAGGGGCGGGAGCCTGGCCCTGCCTCCCCCTTCCACATCTAGGGGACCCTGTCCCCTACTAGTTCCCCTCGGAGCACTTCCTTCACAAATCCTGCCCACAAACTCAGTCTCAGGGTCTGCTCTGGCGAACCAAGATTCAAATCATTTTATAAGGTTTATTCCAAAAAACAACAGGCCTCTGCCAGCCTCACCCGGCCTCTCTCCAACCTCTTGTTCTCCAGAAGCAACAATTTTACATTCATCTCAGCTTTTTTTCTTTTTTTTTGGTATGTTCCTTTACATCTCTAAATAACATTTTCATAGTGCTACTTCTCGATTTTTCAGTTTTAGCCACTTTCTACTGATTTTTCCTTATGGGATACGAAGATTAAGAAAAACAGACAGACACACACACACATACACACACACACTTTCTCCATTCTCCTAAATGGTTATGAAGTAACAATACTGCTAGGTTACTCTTATATAGAATTTGCCACATGCCAGGCATTGTTCTAAGCATTTCACATGTATTAATTCATCTACTATCCCCCCAAACCCTATGCAGTAGGTTCTGTTATGATCCCCATTTTACAGATAAGGAAATTGAGTCAGAGTGAACGGCCTGCCCACCCGCACAGCTCATAAGTGGGTTATTATGATTGAGTAAAGATTTGGACCTAGTCGGTCTGGCCTCAGGGTCTGTGCTCTCAATCACGGTTATATGGCTGGGATTATGCCATAACTTTAGTGAGACCAGACTTCAGGATTTTTACTAATATGATTATATCAGTGCTATCAACAGCTGATCCAGGTAGTAAACTGTGATTTCTCTTTCCTTCTTGCAAAACTTTTTAATTTAGCCAGAGTTTAAAAGCTGTTTTTTTTGTTATTGTTGTGGCTTACCTGGTCTTTTGTGTTTTTTGTACTTATCTCTAATTCAGCCTAACTGCCGAGAGTCAGCTAGAGCTTCTCTCAACACGCTCCAACACATCAGGCATTCTTTCAGCTTTATCTTCTTGGAGAAATTTCTCCTGGAGCACTTCTGACCTGTTCCCATCTGGACTGACTGCTCCCAGGACCTGCTACGGAAACTGGAAACTCTGAGGGTCCTCTCCTCCTGGTGTCCTGACATCTCACGAGGATACACAGAGGTGTGTCTCGTTGTGGCCTGTTTTCACCATTGGGCTGGGCACAGAGTGGACTCTTGTAATCTGAAACCCATGCCCTGAATCTTTGGAGATTTTCTTGGATTACTTCTTAAATGATGCCCTTAATCCTCTAATGTTTTCATCTGTTCATTTCTATTTTTTTTTCTTTTTGATCTGTTTTCTGGAAGATTGCCCCAGCTTTATCTTCTAACCTTTCTATTGAGTTTTTCAAATATTCTATACTGTTTTTATGTTTTTATATCTTCTGCTATCATGTTTAAATTTTTAAAAATTTGCTCTCTTTTTTTAAACATGTATGCTTTTTATTTATCAATTTATGTCTTTCATTGTATCCTATGCTCTGGCTTCTGCCCTTAGCACTCTCGTGAAACATTTGCCCAAGTCTGTTTATTCGTCTGCTTGTTGGTTTGTTTGCTTCTTTCCTTCTTATTGAGGTATAGTTGATTGACAATATTATGTAAGTTTCAGATGTATAACATACTGATTCACAATTTTTAAGGATTATACTCCATTTATAGTTACTATAAAATGTTGGCTACATTCCTTGTGCTGTACAATATATCCTTAGAGTTTATTTGTTTTATACATAGTAGCTTATACCTCTTAATCCCATAACACTATCTTGTCCCTCTCTACTTCCCTCTCCCCGCTGGTAACCACTAGTTTGTTTTCTAGATCTGTGAGTCTGTTTCTTTTTTGTTATATCCACTGGTTTAATTTTTTAGATTCCACATATAAGTGATATCATACAGTACTTGTCTTTCTCTGTCTGGCTAATTTCACTAAGCATAATATTCTCTAGGCCCAGCCACATTGCTACAAATGGCATTACTTCATTCTTTTTTGTGGCTGAATAATATTCCATTGTATATATATGGAATATATATATATATATATTTTTTTTACATCTTTTTTATCCATTCCTCTGTTGTTGGGTTGCTCCCATGTCTTGGCTACTGTAAATAATGCTTCTAGGAACACTGGGGTACATGTATATTTTCAAAACAGTGTTTTTGGGTTTCTGGGGTATGTACCAGGAGCGGAATTGATGGATTACTAATTATTAGAGAAATGCAAATCAAAACCACAATGAGGTGTCACCTCATACATGTCAGAATGGCCATCATCAAAAGTCTACAAATAACAAATGTTGGCAAGGATGTGGAGAAAAGGGAGCCCTCCTGCACTGTTGGTGGGAATGTAAATTGATACAGTCACTATGGAGAACAGTATGGAGGGTCCTTAAAAAACTGACCGTGCAGTTTTGACTCTTCAATTGTAGCAAGCAGCCAGGCTTGCTGCGGCTTCGCAAACGCAGGTTTGCCAGGCGATCCCAGATTTCTTCTGAGAAGAAACCAAACAGAGCCATCTTGTGGTGGAAAAACGATGCACACGTTTCAGCCTAAAACTTGAACTAGGTTCTATATGACATGGGCGGGTGTCAATGTATCTGCATACTCTCATACCCTTGGTTCCTCCCACACGGTCGGGAAGCATTTTAAAGTGGTCAGCAAATGTTGACAGCAATCTACACTTGTCCCGCTAACACATTTACCACAGGTAATTAACTTAACTACCTGATAAAAATGTTATTGGCGTGCTCTAATGCTCACTGTTTTCAGAAGAGACTTTGACTGACAGTTGCCCACACTGTGTCCTCGGTTATCTTTATAGGCACGTAATCGAATCCAAATTCGGTCATTAGTTTGTGATTTGATCGAAGTAAACAGCTACACTGGATAGTCGTGATCCCCAAACGTTTATTATTTGCCCCAACCATGTGGTTTGGATTTTTATGTTGTGAAAAATAATAATAAATTAGATTGCTCTCCAAGGCTGCGAAAGCTGTGCACCCACGCTCTGCGCCTAACTCCTCAGAGATGATACGAGATGCAGAACGTCCATTTGTAGGCATCAGGACTCGTGCTGCGGCTCCTGGGAGCAGCGGTCATTTCATGGGGGCCGTTTAGGGGTGCAAACAGCTGCATATGCTGCGTTCTCGAGGCCCACAGAGCGACCCCCCCCAGTGCACACGGGGGGCGACTTTCAGAGTGCGGCTGCCACCTGAGCTCGGGCTGTCTGCTCCTCCAAGCTCCCACGTCACCTGCGTCTGCAGGGCTGTCATAAACAGCTTTGCCAACACGTATCAGCTGTGACTGGTGATGCCCGTGTGCCTTTCTGCACACAAACTTCGGCCCTCAAATAAGCAAACCGAAGCTCCCAACTTGAACTCTCGTTACGAGAGACGTTTTTTAAGGACGTGGTGACTGATGCGGGATGACTGCCCGGAGAGTGAGGAGCCTTCCGTTGCCTCCACTGACGTGGCCCCTGCTCAGCAGCCGGCCTGGCATTGACAGAGGAGGTCTTCGGGGCTGTGCTTAGCAAAGCCAAGCCTCGGGCCCACAGGCCATGGAACCCTAAGAGCCTCAGCTGGAGTAGATGTTTCCAGGCACGAAGGAACAATCGCCCGCCCAGATCAGGGGGGAGCCTGTCACAGACGGCTTTGGCCACACTCTTAAAGTCAGCCAAGACAGAATTCAGTTCAATTCTTAAAAGGAGCTGTGCTCCCCGTACCCATAGGGCAACGCACACTGCGCCTCCTGCTTCTCCACACTGGTCCAGACCCAACCTGGGCCAACCTGATCTTTGCCCAGCAGATGCGGAGGTGCCTGCCCGGCCTCAGCCCTGGGCCCACGAGGGCCTCCGAGCCCTCTGACTTCCTGCGGAGGCCTGCAGGCTGTGCGGGGGGTCGGCACCCAGCTCTGCCGGCCTCATTCGGTTGTCTCATCGTTTCCTGTGTGCCATGTAACAGCCACGTCTCCCCAGGGGGATGGTAAATGCCACAAAAGCCATGGGCAGCCAGTGTGGAAGAGGTAATAGGATTCATTTGTTGGTCTAACAGATCCTGAGCACCTGCTCTGAGCATGGGAAGACATCCATGAACAAAGAGATACATCACATTCTAGACGTCAAATCCGAAGCATGGTCCAAGGTCACCCAGGAGCCTGGGGGCCGGAGACAGGAATACAATCAGAGTCCTCAATGATGAAAGCCAATCAGACTCCCCAGCTCCCGATTTCTCGTGCACCACGGGACACGGATGTACGTTTGCGGGTGGGGTGTAAGCTCTGGGAACCTCGCGGCTCCTAGCATCTGAGGCACCCCAGTCTCTGATCCAGCGGTTCTCACAAAACATGCAGCATTTGTCCCGTGGCGGGGGACCTGATGAAGAGCGGGTCTTGGACACGACAAGGCTGTTTCCAGCTGCCTCGTAACACGTGGCAATGCTCACTTGACACAGAGGCCGAAAGCAGCAGGAACTCAGGGAGGTCGTTTGTGCTGCCGATTTCAATTACCCTCAGCAAATACAGTCCACTTTATAGAGCAAACAGCACAGCCCAGTTAACGTACGTGGCAAAAGAGAAAGAACTTTACCCATCATTAATGTTTTACTACCTTTCTCAAAAAGTGTAAACTTTAACCCCCAAGTCAAGTCTCAACTGAGGCTGAGGCGGTCCGGCTGCTGGGTCAGTTCCGGGTGCCGGTTTGTCAGTGGACCAAAGTTGTTTCGATCAGGAGAAACAAATAAGCAGAAAGGTAAGCTCTTTAAAGCACACCACGAAGCAGACCCAGAATTTCCCAGGCAGAGATAACCGGCCACTTGGCCCTCATTTGGAGGATGGAGGGCTGTCTGCCCAAGCGCTCCCTCATCTGGGGTGGAGCTGGGCCTTTGTAGTGACCAGCGGTCAGGGAAGGCCTTCCACCTGGAGCAGAGTGGCCGGGTGCTGCCTGAGACCTGCTGTGACTGACTTGGCCCCAGAGATGCTGTGATGGCCACCAGAAGGATGTGACGCTTCCACAAAGATGCCACACTTACGTCAGGAGCCGCCAGCACAGACCTGATTGAGCACGAGGACTCCAAGTCTGAGTCTGATTTGGGGGAGAGAGCGTCTACGTGTGAGATGTACAGGGTCCACAGGACGCCCCAGAGCCTGTGAGGTAGGGGCTTCCACGGTCCGCCGCCCACCTGGGAAATGAGGCAAAATCCATGTCCTTCCCTCCTTCCTCATGCATGAATGACAGGCCATTCCAGACACTTTCGCTTTTATAGATGACTCATGCCTAATTATTTGTGACCTGACAGTGAGTCATTAGGAGTTAGCACAATGTATTATTCACAAACTAAAATTAACACAGGGCTGGATACACTGAGAGCCCCACTCAGGGCGCCCCCAATCCAGAGGTCTGGCTGCCGCGAGGCCTGGCTCTGGGGCGCCTGCAGCATAGCTGGGATTCCTGAAGTTTGGGGGAGGAACACTTTGTTATCAGACTGTCGTGAGCAGGTTGTGCTTCACAATTGCCACTTTTCTGGCTTTTAAATTACAACTTACTGTTGGTTTAGCTTTGTTACCGTGCACTGAGTTTGGTGTGGGTTGTCTGATTAGCCCTGCGGCATGTAGGGGTACGTTAGCATCTGCCTATACTTTCCTAGTCTTTACACAGTAACGCACCAATGCATTGCAGTTCCAGTGTGAACCACCAATGCCCCTACTGCGAAGTCAGAAGTGTGCACAGGGACTTCGCTGGTGGCACCGTGGACAAGAATCCGCCTGCCAATGCAGGGGATGGGTTCGATCCCTGTTCTGGGAAGATCCCACACGCTGCGGAGCAACTAAGCCTGTGCGCCACAACTACTGAGACTGCGCTCTAGAGCCCACGAGCCACAACTACTGAGCCCATGTGCCACAACTACTGAAGCCTGCGTGCCTAGAGCCCGTGCTCCGCAACAAGAGAAGCCACTGCAATGAGAAGCCCGCGCACCGCAACGAAGAGTAGCCCCACTTGCTGCAACTACAGAAAGCCCGCACACAGCAACGAAGACCCAACACAGCCAAAAATAGATAAAAATTAAATCTTAAAAAAAAATGTATGCATAATTCTGCCGAATGTATCCAAGGAGCTCTTTTTCTATGTCATATGGAAACCAGTGGAGGTAGGTAGGCCATAAGGGATTTAGTTTGTCAAAGTGGGTTGCTAAGAGTTCTACAAGTCTGGCATTACGTTGCACTAGTGTCTGCAGTAGGTATTAAGCAACCAGTTCTCAGGGGTAAAAATGTGTGTATGTTGTGTGTGTGTATATATAATGTACGTAATATATAGGTTTACTGTACATTATTATTGTATAATAATGTATAATACATACGTTTATTTTATATTATTACTGATGTAGATGTATGACACAATTTACAAATTTTAAAAAATAGGTAATACTCTTGATTGTAAATTCCATTTAGCTAGTTGATTCTCACAGAATGCTTTCAGTTGATCTTTGTTGCTTGTATCCATGGCCAATCTATATGTCCAGTTGATGAACAAACATAGTTCCAACGGAACTGTTAGTTGAGATTTTTGTCTAACAGTAAAACAACAAAGACTATATCAAAACTTCAGTTATTTATCGATGATGTGTGTGAATTCTTTGCTTCGTCAGATAGTATTTTCATACACTGGAAGGACACATTTTGAGTTTTTCAGCTATTCACACTTTAACAGCTATACACATAATATACGTTTTCAGTTTAATCTGCAGTATTAACATTTTCTCCATCACACTTTAAGTCTAGACAATCAACAAAATAATAAATCCGGCCCTGATTTATAATCAACCCCTGATTGATTTAACAATGAATCAAGCACTTTGCCAGTTTCTATGGTGCACACAGTCCCACCAAGGCCGGTTTCTGTCTACTGACATAACATCACTGAATGTGGGGTTGGTAAGAGATGCCCAGTAATGCACCCTTATAGGGTTTCCACAATAACCCAAATAATCTCAAGAACATAGATGATAGTAAAATGCAGTAAAAGACAAATAGTAAGTGATCAACTTTGAGTTATTACCACCTTCTTTTCTTACATCATTTATTAAGAATGGCTGGGCTTCTCTGGTGGCGCGGTGGTTGGGAGTCCGCCTGCCGAGGCAGGGGACACGGGTTCGTGCTCCGGTCCAGGAGGATCCCACATGCCGCGGAGCGGCTGGGCCCGTGAGCCATGGCCGCTGAGCCTGCGCGTCCGGAGCCTGTGCTCCGTAACGGGAGAGGCCACAACGATGAGAGGCCCCCGTACAGAAAAAAAAAAAAAAAAGAATGGCTTGTTTAATAACTGACTTCGAAGGCCCCTGAAGATTCTCGGGAGCCTGTACCAGCTGGCCTGGTACACCTTTGTGCGTGTGGCAGTGAAGGTAGCTGTGATTTAAGAGAAGCTCTTTATTCTTTCAGACACAGTGATTGTTTCCCATTTCGACTTCCTTCAGCTTATAATTTGGCTGCCTCTAGGCCTGGCCCACCCCCTTCGGTGTCAGCCCCTGCCCCTCATCACAGTCTTGCCCACCCCTGGGACCAGGATGGAGCTGTGGCTGCAGAGCCTGTCTACAGGGGATGAACGGGCAGGTCTGCACTTGCGGCCCCGCCGGAAGCACAGCCCCCGCCATAAAGAGGAAAACCTAGAAGCAGTTTGAAAATTAGGAAGCAAGTGGCAGCCAGTGACTAAAAGCCTAGTGCAGCCATAAAAATCCGCCCCGGGTTACATCTTGAGAAACAAGGTGTTGGCTTTTAAAGTGTTTAATTTTCTCTCCATTAAAAACTTAACCCAAAACTTTAATTACAGGCAGATCATAAAACTCAGATTCCAGTATCAAAGGACATGTCCAAGGATATGTATGGATGATTCACACATCTGGCAGTACTTTATCAAAGGACGAACAGTGTTCTTTTTCACCCTGGGTAACTGCACTGGCCCTTTTATTGGTCAAGTGTGGAGACTTTTTAAGTTAAGTTTTATTTTTTATAATATCCAGTTCTTAATGACAACAGGTCTTAATGTTTTTCACCAAGGGCCCATTCATTTAAAAATATAACCAGACAAAAACATTTTCTCCATCTCCCACTCGCACTTTTTTGTTGGAATGAGCTGGGATCCTTCAGAGGAGGTCCTGCTGTCTTCCTGGCCTCCTTCCATCCAGACTCTTCCAGACCTGCTCCCAGCCTCCATTCTCACCACCTGCTTTTCCAGTAAGGAAGTACCATAGACTTCGAAACTATTCTCTTCTCAGAAGAACCCTCACCTCTGATCTTGGGAGAAAACGTTTGAAAAAACAAGCGAATCATTAACTTGGAAGCCATCCTGGATTTGGGCACTCAAATCTGCCCTTTGAAAAGCACTACAGGAAAGCTATATTTAAATAAGTACCTTCTTTTCATGGTAGATATTAAATAATCGGTTGAACAAGAAAAATTAAATCACTTCTTCCTGATGTGAGAAGCCTGAGAAAGCAGCCAGCCTCGTAACTTCCTTTCCCGTAGTCAGGGGAAACAGCAACCTTGAGAGGCAGCAATTGGTTTCCAAGAGGGACTGGAGAGGTGAGAGTGCAGGTGGCACCGGCTGAAACACAACTGTCACCACAGTTTGAACAACTTGAATGCTGACAGCATTTACGTACATTCAAATGGACCCTTTTCTTTGTGCCCAGATGGTGTATTGACATAACTGCCTTCGTGTAAAGATCTTTTGATGACAAATGCGTTTTAGTTTCTGGAGGAGGAAGCATTTCTTGCTGGGCTTAATCGATGAGGTTTAAATGTCCCCTTTCTTCTCCGAGATCTAGCTCTCAGCTCATCTCACGTTGTGAGTCTCAGGGTGCAGGGAGCAATGGACTAAGTGTCTGGTTTTGCAGCTTGCCCAGGTCCCCCAGGGGCTCCGGAACCATCCCCGCCGGGATCTGCTCCCTCTGTGCCCCCATCTGCTCCCCTGCTCGATGGGTATCCTAACACAGCAGTCGCTCCCCTTCTTTCCTGGGGAGGTTGTCAGCCCAGTAAGACAAGGGGTGTGCACGTGCTTTATCTGAACTTCCCCCAGCCCCAGTGCAGTGGGGGTGGAGTTTCCACAATCGACCAAGAATGTAAAACTGGCTGTTTGAACCACAGTCTCTTCTATGAGCTTATGCAGGTGTCCAGTGTTGGACCACAGTCTGTACATTTGTCTGTAAACGCCAGAAGTCCAAGTTCCCTTCTAGGGCTGGTGGATGAGAAGGACGAGGGGTGAAGCTGGATCTCCTTCCCAGAATGAAGAACTGAGCAAATCGGCCTCATGGCAGCACCTTGGGGGGACTAGCCATGACTCCTAGAATGTTATTCGTTCACAAGAAGATGTTGACTAAATGATACTCAACCTAAAGTAGAAAACAATCCTCTCATATATGCCTCAAATAACTATAGACAAATAGCTATAGTTGGAATAAAATTCTTATTAAAATGTTTCCATCTATATTTTGGTCAGATTTCACTTCTCAGGATACACTTATGTATTATGGAAAAAACAGCCTAAATTAATACAAACACAGGGAAAAAACTCTAACAGAAACTGGAAATTTCTATAACTTCTGCCCAATCCAGAAATTTGGGATATGTTAGATGAGACATCACCTATAGGACCAGGAATTGAGAGCATTTCCTAGGCATTAGTAATACATTTAGCTAAATAGGATAGATGTCCGGTCACCATTTTCAAAGACAAATAATCACCCAGACTCTAGGGACCAATGCACAACCAAAATGGACATTTAACGAACATTTAACACATAAACATGTGTGATGCTAATGATAACAATAAGTGTTTTACAGATTTGGATCAGTGCGGTAAATACCTATAGGTCTGTATCAGCCGTGAGATCACTGGTCTAAGGTCCAAAGAAAAAAGCACATTCATATGAATGTGCTTACGCATTACATGTAATTAGGGCTCTCACACTCTCTACATATGTGAGCATATGTCATACTTTGCGCTTTTAAAAAGCACAACCTCATATATTTGAACTTTATCGCAAAATTATAAGAAAGTGTGTTATTCCAGTTTATAGATAAATAAGTTAGAATATGGAAGTTTTAAAAAATGTTGAATGAATATAAGGGGGATGATCCGCCTTAAGTTACACAATTCTGTAGTTGAGAGAATTCTGAGCCAGAATGATACCCCAGGTGTCTAGGCTCAAGCTGCCCTCTGCAGAACCTCGGAGGGGCCTCCAGACACTCTTCTGAGACCCTACACAGGCGGCAGGCCTGAAAGAAATGTGGTCCTTCCAACCCCCTTCTGACTGCTGACCCCCCCCTCCTTTGTCTGCTGTCCTGGGATTGTGAGATTTTATTTGAGGCGGCTCTTTCTTTGGCTTCCCCTAACTCTTTGATAAGGGAACTTGATAAGAGAAGCCTCAAGAGACATGCTTTTTCAGGGAGGTGATGTTGATAATTGTAGGTGAGATGAAGAATTGTAGCACTCTGATGACAGAATTATTTGCAAATGCTTGTGCGCACACATACATCATAAAGAATGGAGACGGGAACAGCGTGAGAAGAGGGAACAGGAAGAAAGATGTGCTCGGAGGAGGGGGAACATCGAGAGGAGGAGAGACGAGGAAACAAAACCATCACTCGCTGCTTTCCAGACGCTGAATGAGTATAATTCTGATAACAACTCTTTCAACAAATATATTCATCCTCGCTAATACAGTCTTAAAAAATTTTTTTTAATTGTGGTAAAATACAAATAACATAGTTTACCATCCTAATTATTTTAGGCTGTATAGGTCAGGGGCAATAAATATTTTCAAACTGTTGTGCAAACATCACCACCATCCATCCCCAGAAGTCTCTTCATCTTGCAAAACTGAAACCCCATATCCATTAAACAATGACTCCCCATTCCCACCCGCTCCTGCCCCTGGCAGGCTTTCTTTATTTTCTGTCTCTATGGATTTGACTCATCTTAGATACCTCACATAGGTGGAATCATACATTATGTGTCCTTCTGTGACTGCCTTATTTCATTTATCAGGATGTGCTCAAGGTTCATCCATGTTGTAGCATGTGTCAGAATTCCCCTTTAAAGGCTGAATAATAAGTATTCCATTGTATATAGACCACATTTTGTTTATCTGTTCATCTGTCAACGGACATTTGGGTTGCTTCCACCTTTTGGCTACTATGAATAGTGCTGCTATGAACATGGGTGTAGCGATATCTGTTCAAGTCTGTGGTTTCAATTCTTTTGAGTATACATACCTAGAAGAAAAATTGTTGGATCACATGGTAATTCTATATTTAAAAGAATTTTAATTGTGGCTAAAATATCCCACATAAAAGTTATCATCATAACAATTTCCAAGTATATAGTTCAATAGTGTTAATCCATTTGTAACTTTTTGAGGAAGCACTATACTGTTTTCCATAGTCTCTAATACACTCTTATTTTCATCATCAGCAAATGAGACAATAAAAGTGACGCTCTTATATGAGTAAATTTAAATTCAATATGTATTAACTGGGCTTCCCTGGTGGCGCAGTGGTTAGGAGTCCGCCTGCCAAAGGTAGGGGACACAGATTCGAGCCTTGGTCCGGGAAGATCTCACATGCTGAGGAGCAACTAAGTCCGTGCACCACAACTACTGAGCCTGCGCTCTAGAGTCCACGAGCCACAACTACTGAGCCTGCATGCTACAACTACTGGAGCCCGTGCGCCTAGAGCCCGTGCTCCACAACAAGAGAAGCCACCGCAATGAGAAGCCCGCGCACCGCAACAAAGACCCAACATGGCCAAAAATTAATTAATTAATTAATTATAAAAAATGTATTAACTAACAATAACAACAGCAACAATAAAAATAGTAATAATGAGGGGAGTTGGGGAGGAATGGATTGGGAGATTGGAGTTAGCAGATGCAAACTATTATATATAGAATGGATAAACAGCAAGGTCCTACTGTAAAACACAGGGAACTATACTCAATATCCTGTGATAAACCATAATGGAAAAGAATGTGAAAAAATGTATATATATGTATAACTGAATCACTTTGCTGTACAGCAGAAATTAACACAACATTGTAAATCAACTACACTTCAATTTAAAAAACTAGTAATAATGCTGCAATTTGGTGACAACTTATGGGGGACTTGCTATTTGGGACACTGAGCCAGGCCCTGCAGCTGATGTAAAAACCTACAGGACACTCTCTTTGCCTTCACCACGCTTATGATTTCCCTGGAGAGACAAACCTGTGCGCACCTAACGCATAATTAAGCAGAAGCAGCAGAAGTGCGTGCAGAGGTGCAGGAGTTGGGGCAGCGGTGGGCAAGAGCCTGTCGGATGCATCTCTTCTCAGCTCCAGTGGCAGTGACATCATGGTGGTGGCTGGAAGTCAGCCAGGGTGGGAGTGTTTACACCACGGCATCACAAACACTACAAATCAGGCTCATTTTCCCTCCCCAAAGAGCTGGTTGTTAAACTTTACCAGCAGACCACTGAGCACGCCTGAGATGAGAACCCCGAAAAGAGCATTTTGGGATGGAGGGTACCAAGGAATTTCACAGATGAGGAGATATTTGAACCGGGATTCTCAGGCAGAAGAATGTCTGTGTCTGGGAAGCCTCTCCTCATGGGCTCTGCTCTCTTTTGCCTTTTTTTTCTGTCAGTCAGGGATTTGTTTCTCAGCTCCAGGCCTTGGAGGAGAAATGACAGTGGGAGCAGACCTGTGAGGCACCCAGTACCCTTCTGCACATCCCTCTGAAATCACACCGGACGTGACAGTGATGACCTTGTGCGCTGGGATCAAATCAAGTGAGTTCAACTCTGAGCAGACCGTCTTTAAAGTGAGAGGAGCACAGCAAGAAGCGGATCAGTGCAGCACCACAGACAGAATTCCCCAATCCCGGATGTTTTCCTGTTCAGCTCAACCTAAAGTATCAAAATCGCCAAAACAAATCTTGTCCTTCAGAGGTTATCGTATGTATTGATTTGCATTAAAAGAAAAGAAGTTCCAGGGACAATATAGGGGTAGGGGAGTAAGAGGTATGAACAATTAGGTATAAAATAAGCTACACGGATATACTGCACAACACAGGGAATACAGCCAATATATAATAACTATACATGGAGTATAACCTTTAAAAATTGTGAATCACTATATTGTATGCCTGTAACAATAATACTGTACAGCAACTATACTTCAGTTATAAAAATAATTTAAAATTTTTAAAAAGAATTTTCTTGAAAACAATATGGTTGTAAAGATCAAATGAGCTAACTGTACATCAAAAAGTTTTGTAAATTGCAAAGTGCTATACAAAATCAGAAATGTAGTAATATAATATTTGTAAAAAATTTCATATGAGGGTCCACATTCTCCATTAATTTCATTTTCTTTTTGTTATAATTACACAAATTGACTTTAAAACAATTATTGAATCATTAAATGTTTATGAAAGATATCTGTTGTCCAAATAAGACACTATCGCTTCTTGTATGTACCTGAACAGCCTTACACATAAATACTAAGAAATCACACCTACATCTGTAAAAACGGGAAAGGGGTGTATGCTTTTTGTGCGTCCTCTGATAGAGGATTTCTAGCCAGCTGGAGCATCCGGTGAGATTACTAAAACTACCTATATTTGGCTTTGGCACCTTTTTAAAAGTCAAAAGAGGCATTTGCAGGGAGCAGTAAAAAGCCATTACATACGCAGAACAATTGGAGCTCCTCAGCATCTGGGAAGGAAACACATCTGTCTTCTGTCTATTCCTTCCCTGTCTCCCTGAATCAACTTTTATGGGGGTGGGGGAGGTAGGAGGGTGTCGTAAATATCCTGTTCTATTGGAACCCGAGTGTTCACAATACCCCTGTGATTATAAACGCGAGATGCGCTTTCAGGAAAGAGGTGCACTCAAGTAAGCAGAGATCTTTGTGACAGTGGCCTCCGTGTGGGCCACAGGCCAGCTAATCACATTACCATGAGAGCCAAGAGGTGGCCCGTAGACAGTGAAATAAAGACGAGGGGAAAAGCAAGACTAATCTCATTAAAAGGAAAGCTAAGAGAGACGCTGCTTTTCCAGAGCTGCTGGAAACGCCCCATTTTCCCAGGACTGGGTCACCTGTGCATCGTGGGCCCTGGGGCTGGGTCAGGAGCTTTGTTCAGGCCCCCAAAAGCTGGCCCTCACTGAGACCTTGACTTTTTAAGAAAAAACAGACCTCATTGCCCCTCCCCCCAAAAACCTTCTGGAGACGCTGTTTTCCTTCATTATCCTGTTTTCAGTTTACTATTCCCTGAATGGTCTACAAGGACTACGTCCTCCAAAGACTTGAACAAAAAGTCAAGCTTTGCATGTCTTCTGAAACCTTGAAGCAAGAACTTAAATGAAATCTGAGGAAATCTACTAGATCAGTAATTCCCAAAGTGGGTCTACAGATCCCTGGGGGCCCCAAGACATTTCCAGGGGGTCTCCCGGGTTCCCCTTTTTCAACTGCGTATCTGCGGGAGGCTGGGCTTTCTTCTATGCTTCACCTCAACCAACAGATTGAAGCAAACATAGGAACCCAGCCGTTAAAGGGATTTGCAAAAATGGAAAACAGTGGTACCATTCTCACTGTTTTGTTGTTTCAGAAAATATAATTCATTTAAATACAATATTTATGTTAACAGATAAAGGATTTATTACTGTAATTTTTAAGTGAATTAATAAAATATTTTTTTTAATTTCTGGGTGTTTGTTTCAAATAGAGTAAATATGGGTAGATATAACCCACATAAACAAAAGCTCTTTGGGGTCCTCAATAACTTTCAGGAATGTAAAGAGGTCCTGAGATCCAAAAGTTTCAGAACTGCTGCACTAGAAAGACATGAAAATATCTAATTGTAGGGCTTCCCTGGTGGTGCAGTGGTTGAGAGTCCGCCTGCCGATGCGGGGGACGCGGGTTCGTGCCCCAGTCCGGGAAGATCCCACATGCCGCGCAGCGGCTGGGCCCGTGAGCCATGGCCACTGAGCCTGCGCATCCGGAGCCTGTGCTCCGCAACGGGAGAGGCCACAGCAGTGAGAGGCCCGCGTACCGCAAAAAAAACCCCAAAAACAAACAAACAAAAAATAATATTTAATTGTAAACATTGCTCATTGCTCTAAGCCTTAATTTTGAAGACTGCAGGCTAACTTGAACGTTTGGACGACAATAGGGATTTTCCTCAAACTGTTCATGAAACACTCTAAGCCCAAAGCCTTTGATTGAAGACACGTGATGTACGAAGAATGAAGAACTGTAGAAGTCCAGTGGTTCCAGGGAAATGGCAAAGACGGAAGATAAGTCATTTACCCAAGAAGGTGAGTCTCTGGAGATCCATCCAAAATCCATCAGCATTTCGTTCCTTTTCATTGGAATGTTTCATGGTGTGGACGGGCCCCAGTTTGTTTCACTCTTCACTCACTGAAGGACATTGAAGTTGGTGGCAGTTTAGGGCTGTTACAAATGAACATTTGTGTACAGGTTTTTGTGTGAACGTCAGGTCTTTATCGCTCTGGGATAAATGTCCAGGAGTGCAGTTTCTGGGTCGTGTGGTACGTTTATGTACGCAATGTATGTGTGATTGAGTTTCTCTGCAACTTCACCAGCGCCTGGTGTTGGCACTGCTTTTTATTTTTGCCATCCTGGTAAGCGTGGAGTGTGATCTCATTGTGGTTTTATTTGCGTTTCCCTGATGGCTAACGATGTTGAACACATCTTCTTGGGCTTATTTCACATATGTGTATCTTCTTCAGTGAAATGGTTTTTGCCTGTATTTTAATTAGATATTTGCCGTTTTTTTTTTTTTTACTGTTGAGTTTTAGGAGTTCTTTATATTCTAGATAGTAGTTTTTGTTGTATATATGGTTTGTAAGTATTTTCTCCCACTCTGTAGCTTTTCATCCTCTTTACAGGGTCTTTCGCTGAGCAAACGTTTTAAATTTTGAAGTCAAATTTATCAGTTTGTCCTTTTATGGATCATGCTTTTGGTGTCAAGTCTAAGGACTTTGCCTAGTCCTAGATCCTGAAGATTTTCTCCCGTGTTTCTTCTAAAAGTTTCATAGTTTTACATTGTACATTTATAACTATTATCCATTTGAAGTTTATTTTTGTATAAGGTGTGAGAATGAGGTCAAGATCCCTTTTTTTGCTTATGCACGTGCAATTGCTCCAGCACCATATTTTGTAAAACCTATTCTTCCTCCATTAAATTACTTTTACAACTTTTTCAAAAATTGGTTGGCTGCATTTGTATAGGTCTATCTCTGTGTTCCCTATTTTATTCCATTGATGTACATAGCTATCCCTCCACCAATACCACACTTTTTAAAAAATAAAAATAAATAATTTATTTATTTACTTAGTTTTGGCTGTACTGGGTCTTCATTTCTGTGTGCAGCCTTCTCTTGCTGTGACGAGCAGGGGCTACTCTTTCTTGCAGTGTGCGGGCTCTCATTGCGGTGGCTTCTCTTATTGCGGAGCATGGGCTCTAGGCACGTGGGCTTCAGTAGTTGTGGCACACGGGCTCAGTAGTTGTGGCTCTCGAGCTCTAGAGCACGGGCTCAGTAGTCGTGGCGCACGGGCTTAGTTGCTCCGCAGCATGTGGGATCTTCCCGGACCGGGGCTCGAACCCGTGTCCCCTGCATTGGCAGGTGGATTCTTAACCACTGTGCCACCAGGGAAGTCCCACACTCTCTTGATTACTATAACTATATAATATGTCTTGAAGTCAGAAAGATTGCAATGGGTCACATTCTGAATATTTACTTACTTAAGCTGAGTGCTTAGTCTTCATATACAATAAATGTATTGATAAAGCATCTACATTTTCTTGATATCTTGTCTGTTATCACAGTTTAAGTTTTTTATTGAAATTCACACTTTCCCCAGGCGCTGCCGCTTACGTTGTGCAGGTTGGTTTACCACTCTGAATCCCAGTTTCCTCATCTGTGAAATGGGGAAGAACAGTCCATCCTTTGGAGTTTGTACCTGCTTTGCAGGAAGCACCGCCAGCAAGATTGCGTGAGATTACGTGTAAAAGCGACTGGCACAGTACCAGGCGTGCAATAAAGATCGGGTGCTCCCTCCTCGTTTCTCTTTGCTCAGAGTGATTGTTACTTATGCTGATAACATGGAATTGTTTGTTGTATTTCTGCAACTGGGTCTCGCTTCTCAAACTCAGTACCACGCGAAGTACAACATAGCTCTTTTGTAACAATCCACAATGCAGGGAATATGCATGTACTATATTAACCAATGTTAAAATCTAGAAAGGCATCCTAAACTGAGTTTCTGACTGGCTGATAGCTGTGAAAATCTGATTCCTGAAAGGGCTCTGCTGGCTGCCTACCGCATGGCAAATCCGTAAGGGCCTCCAGAGGCTGCACTTGCAATATTAAAGTCACTTCCCCTCATTACTCAAAAGAGTCCCCTCTTCCTTGCCCTACAAACACATACCAAAGTGTAATAGAGGACTTTTATTCTAAGTAGAAAAAACATCAATATACTTCAGGTTTGCTATTTTTTAAACCATCTCAATCTCCCCCTGTGAGCTACTATTTTCTCCATTTTATGTTTTCCCTTTATAAATCATTATTTAACGTGGACTCATGGATGTGTATTTCCAAACAGTTAATTCAGTGAAAAGTCACTGCTAACGACATATTTGGATGTTTTATTCCCTTACATATCTCTAGTTTCTCCAACATCCTTTACATAAGTATGAGTTACATGATTCAGAAATTTAGTGACATTACAGACAATTGTGCACACAATGGCTGTTTTACAAGTGATATATATTTTTATAGACAATACAAAGGAAATTATGTTTCCCATTAATGTTTATCTTTTTAATATTTAATTTAAATGTTTTATTTATTTATTTATTTTTGGCTGCATCAGGTCTTAGTTGCGCAGGCGGGATCATCGTTGAGGCATGAGGGAGGCCTTCTCTCTAGTTGTGGCGTGCGGGTTTCCTCTCTCTAGCTGTGGCACGTGGGCTCTGTAGTTTGACGCACGCGGGCTCCCTGTTGGGGAGCACGAACTCAGTAGTTGCGGCGCGTGAGCTTACTTGCCCTGCGGCATTTGGGATATTAGTTCCCTGATCAGGGATCAAACCCACGTCCCCTGCATTGGAAGGTGGATTCTCTACCACTGGACCGCCAGGGAAATCCCTCCCATAAATGTTTAAAAGCCCTTTAATTAACGTTATTTTAAACTTTTTAATTGAGAAATATAAAACCTATCCAGCAAAGCATATAAGTAAATGTCCAGTTTAATAAATAAGTTTACACTCTGTACCTGTGTGTTCACCAATCAGGCTGATAAATAGGACATTTCCTGAACCCCAGATGTTCCTATGTGTCCCTTCTCATTTATTTCTCCTTCCCACCAAGATAACCACTATCCTGCATTCTGTGATGATCCACCGACTGTTGAGTTTAACATACTTATATTTGTCACTCTTCCTATTGTTGTTTTCTCTATTTTAACATTTATGTATGCATCCTTTAGTAACACAGTTTATAAACAATGCGTACGGATTCTTGTTTGTCTGTTTGTTGTACGTCTTTGTAATATTCATCCATGTTACTGAATGCAGCCATGGATAATTCCTCTTCGTTGCTGTATGATTATCCAATGCATCAGTACTCAACTACGTATTTATCTGTCCAGCTGCTGCTAAACGCTTGTATTGTTTCCAGTATTTGACTGTTGGGAACAGTCTTGTTGGTACATTCTTTTGTACTTGTGTCCAGGGGCACATGCATTTCTCTGAAGGGTATTTCAGGAGCTTGATATCTGGGTCTTTTCTCTTTATCTTCAGTCAGAGAAGAACTGTTTTTCCAAGCAGTTATTTTTTCTTTTTTTATAAATTTATTTATTTATTTATTTGTTTATTTATGGCTGGGTTGGGTCTTCGTTGCTGCACGTGGGCTTTCTCGAGTTGCGGCGAGCGGGGGCTACTCTTCGTTGCGGTGCGTGGGCTTCTCATTGCGGTGGCTTCTCTTGTTGCGGAGCACGGGCTCTAGGCGCACGGGCTTCAGTAGTTGTGGCTCGTGGGCTCTAGAGCGCAGGCTCAGGAGTTGTGGCACACGGGCTTCAGTAGTTGTGGCTCTCGGGCTCTAGAGCTCAAGCTCAGTAGCTGTGGCGTTCGGGCTTAGTTGCTCCGCGGCATGTGGGATCTTCCCGGACCAGGGCTCGAACCCGTGTCCTCTGCACTGGCAGGCGGATTCTTAACCACTGCACCACCAGGGAAGTCCCCCAAGTAATTTAACAGGAAATATATGTAGCCAGTACTGAATTTTTTAAAAATAAAGGGTATATATTTGTTTTCCTCCTCCCTCACACCTCAACAACCCAGTTCTATCTGTATTTTTTCTCACAGTCTCTTAAGTTTTAAAAAGGACTGCAAAAGTGCTAACTTCTGGAGAGCAGTCTTAAGATACTCAATCAAGAGAGGGGATCAAGCCGCAGGACTGAGTGCTAGTCTTAAACCCTGAACAAAAATGACACACCTCATTTGGTGTGTAAATAAGGGCACACCTATCTATATTGGACCTTTAATTCCAGAAAAGGATATAGTTCAGTTACAGGTAAATGTTTAATGGAGAAAATGATTAGCTCATGCACCTGGCCCTGGGCCAAGTCAGTCCTGTAACCACAGCAAACATTTTCTCCCCATTTCTGTCCTCTGCACTACCGGCTTCTGACTGCAAATTTCCTTAATGCAAAGTACCCACTCTTTTCTAAAACTTATTTTTCAAAAAAGTTTCATATTGCTCCACATTTCAAAAACCTTTAGAACTTGAAATTCCTTTCCATTTTTTGAACTTTTTATTATGGGAAATTTCAAACATATATAAAAGTAAATAGAGTAGTAAAATGAACCTCAAGCACCTATTACCCAGCTTCAGTAATTATCAATTTATGGTCATCTTGTTTCATCTTTATCTCCTCCAGCCACCACCAGGATTACTTTGAAGAAAATATAAATTATGATTTAATGTGTGATACTTCACTATATTTCTCTAAAGGATAAGGACTCAAAAAAAAAAAACCCTCAATACCATTACACACACACACACACACAAATTTACAATAATTCCTTAATTTCATCAAATACATAGTATGGGTATTGCCTTGGTTTTGATACAAGCCATTTTTACAATAATTTTTTGTTTGAATGAGGATCTAAACAACATCTATGTATTGTAATTGTGTAAATTCGCCTTAAAATTTTTAAAATATGGTTTGTGCACTAGGAAGAACTAGGAAAACCCTGGAAAAGAGAAATGATGGAGAGAAGAAAGGCAAGCCTTACCACACACGAGAGGGTATTACAAAGCTTCTATAATTAAAACAGTTTAATTTTGGCCCAAGGACAGGCAGACAGATGGACCAGAAAAGAAAGTCCAGAAGTTGACCCAATTGCACATGAGAATTTAGTATACAATAAAGGAGACAGCTCAAATCCAAAAACCAGAAATGGGGGAAAGTTCCCTAACTATGTTTTCAAAATCAGAATTAAGAAGGAGTTAAAAAATTTGCTAAAATAAAAGAACAACAAGGAAATATTTTATACATGGCATAGAGCTGTTACAAAGTAAAGAGACAAAAGACAAATTAGGAAAAACATTTGCATCACATCACAGAGGGTTTTAAAGGTCAAGAAAACTATGGAAAAATGGATGAGAAACTGGAACATGGTTCACAAGACAAGAACTGTAAGGGGCCCTCAGTCATGACAAAGTCCTCCACGTCGTTCATATTGAGAGAAACCCAAAGTAAAATAACGCTGATGTACAGTTTTTCTGCTGGCAGGTTGGCAAAAATGCAGTAGTTTGACAATATACAATGTTAGCCAGGCTGTGAGGAAATGCCTCTCATACACTTATAGTGGGAGGGGACCTGGGCGATGTCTAGAAAAGTTACCTATGCCTTTGCTCTTGAAAACCCAGCAATTCTTCTATGAAGGGATCGCCCAAATGTACACTGGCAAAAACAGGAAAAAATATATGCACTACTTGCAGTAACAAAACTCTAAAAAGAACCCAGATGACCGCCAGGAGAGGATTGGTTGAATAAAACGTGGTACTTTTAAGCTATGCAGCCGTACAAATGAATGAGGAAGACCTCTTTATAAAACCCTGGGAGTTAGACAGAACAGCAGGGTGGTCCATGCTTCCCTGTGGGATGCCACCTTCCGAGCCCGGCATGGCACGTGGGACCCTGCATGGAGCCTGACCCGAACAGGATGACCAAGCACTATTCAGCGCAGAGGGAGAGGTGGGTAAGAGAACAGGAAAGCCATCTAGTATCTTCCAATCACAAGATAACAGATCTCAAGTACCTGGATAACAATCTCAGCTCAGCGCTGAGATGCATTACTTAGATACCAGGAGCAGATTACAGATGAGGCAAAGTAGGTCAAAGTTGCCTTAAGAATAGAAGATGCCAGAAATTCAGTTTCGCTTTTATCTGCTAGAAACTGAACTTTCTCCCTCTGCTCCCAGCTGGGCCTGCCACCTCCTCCCCTCACTCCCTCCCACTCCCCTCCCATCCCCACTCCCTCTCTCCTCCCCCATCTTCTCCAGCCACCTCCGCTCCCCTCCCCTGCCAGCATCCACGTCTTTCTCTGGCCCTGAACCTTCCCCTGTGTTCGCACTGCTTCCCCCTGCGAGGGCATGTCCTGTGCCCCTTCCCGCAGCTCCTCCCGCACCTGGGCCAGCTGCTCAAGCGTCTGTTTCACAAACCTGAGGGGCTATAGTCTTTGCTCTGTTCCCATGTTTTCGTATCTGTCTCCTAGAATGGTTCAAGAACCCAAAACGAAAAGAAACAACTTTTCTCCTACTCAGGATGGTTTGATAAAGGCTCCAGCATCTCTGCAAACTTATCTTGCGCTGTAACAGACCAAGGAACCCCAATCACTTCCCTCTTTTCTTTTTCCTTCTCTCCGTTTTTTCTTTCTTTTTTTTGAGGCTGCTGGTATGACTGCAGCTGGGATGTGCATGTTACAACTTTTCAGAAAAGCAGATTCAGAAAAGCTGCCCTGGGGAGCTTCAGGACTTGAACTGGAGTTGGAGCAGCCCACCGGGCGGCAACTGCCCAGCAGAGGGGAGCGTCCGGGCCAGGCAGAGGGACAGGGCTGGCAAGTCCCCCGCAGTGCACTCCCCCAGCCCCTAGATCTCCACACACCAGTGGATGCACCTAGAAGAGCTTATGGTTTCTGAATTATGGGGCTGAGTTGTGTCCTCCCCCAAATTCATACGTTGAAGTCCTAACCCCAGTATCTCAGAATGAGACTGTCTTTGGAGACAAGTTCTCTAAAGAGGTGATTAAGGGGCTTCCCTGGTGGCGCAGTGGTTGAGAGTCCGCCTGCCGATGCAGAGGACACAGGTTCGTGCCCCGGTCCGGGAAGATCCCACATGCCGCGGAGCGGCTGGGCCCGTGAGCAATGGCCGCTGAGCCTGCGTGTCCAGAGCCTGTGCTCCGCAACGGGAGAGGCCACAACAGTGAGAGGCCCAAGTACCACAAAAAAAAAAAAAAAAAAAAGAGGTGATTAAGTTAACATTATGCTAACACAACAATGTAAAGCAATTATACTCCAATAAAGATGTTTAAAAAGAAAAAGAAAAAAGAAACCCCAGAGAGAGTGAAAACAACACCAACAACAAAAAATTAACATTAGGGCCTGGGCCCTAATCCCATGTGATTCGTGCCCTTGTAAGAAGAGTAGATTAGGACACAGACAGGAACAGAGAAAAGACCATGTGAGATGCAGCAGGAAGACGGCCGTCTACACGCCCAGGAGAGAGGCCTTCTGAGAACAGAATTGTTGATACTTTAATCTCAGCATTCCAAGCTCCAGAACTGTGAGAAGATATATGTCTGTGGTTTAGGCCACCCAGTCCGTGGTACGTTGTTACAGCAGCCGAGCAGACATACAGTTACCAGCTACGCATGACTTAAAAGTTGTATGAAGCAAGCAAATGGCATGGCATACAATTTAGACTGAACTTTAAAAGTCTTAGACTCCTGGCCCTTCCTGCCTCTGGTCCCTGTGTTGTTCTCCCACCAGCACTTCCATAACTGCACACTGGTTACAGAGTGCTGAGCACTCACTGGTCTCACCAGAGCTGCCCCTTAGGGACCATGTTATGGGTGGAGAAACTAAGACACGGCAAGGCCACGTAGCACCCCAAGATCACACAGCCAGGAAGCGGCCGAACCAAGGTTCGCATTTGGCTATTTGTTCCAGAGTCCTGCTGCTGACCCTCTGCTACTCCTACAGCAGCTGTGGCTCCCCACTGCCCCCCTCATCGAATCCAGACTCCAGGCCCAGCTTCCCCATTTGCCAGTAGCCGTTCATCCTCCGCAAACAGTCCTTTCCCCACTGCAGCCTGCCTGCCTCTCTCCTGTCCCTCCCACACACTACACCCCAGACCGCCACCTCACTCTCCGCGCCCTTGTGATTCCCCTGAGCTCTCCTTCTCCGAATCCCCTGGAATTTCTGTGCTTCTCACATCATTCAGCACTGAAGTCACTTTCCACATTTGATCCCTGTCGATGTGTGTGTCCTGTGATGCTTAAGGCACGCTGAACGAGGGGGTGACGGCGCTGACTCAGAGGCCCCAGAGCTGGGACCATGAAGGTGGTCAGGAAAGTGGTCAGGAAAGGAACACTGACCTGTGGAGGAGGATGGTCTCTAAAGTAATTTAGTGGCTCAAAAACTGGTGCTTTGGAAATGAAAAGCCACGCATTCTCATCGTGCTTTTGATGTGCTCCCGGCATAGCATCAGCTGCTTTGATTAGAGTCAGTTTTTTACTTGTTAGAACTCCAGCTTCTTGTTGCTCATTTTCATGCATTGTATCTTCATATCTGTGCAGTTTTGCAAATAGACACCCCATGAATGTTTGTCAGGAGAACTTCTTATTCAAATAATTCTTATTGAAATAATCATTGAATCTACCACTAATTATTTCTCAATTACTTTTGTTGATCTTTGGTTGACATATCTTGAAATTTTAGAGATTTATTTTCTAGAGAAATTATCACTTGCTCCAGATTTACCTAACCAGGAACCACATTCTTCCCAACCCCACCCCCAAGCAAGGCAAAGCAGGGCTCTGCTGTATTTCCCCCTGGTCCTTTGTGCCTTTGAAATTATCTGCTCCTGTGTTATTTGTCTTGTGGCTAAGGGCCATGCCATTCATTTCTGTATCTCCATTGCCTAGTCCAGTCCTAGCCCACGGTAGGTACTACATGAATGAACTGAAAGTCCTAAACCAATGTCGTTCAGGATATATGGACAGTGAAAGTGCGTGTCACTGGTGAAGGAATTCGAGATGTTTCGAACAAGGAGAACTCATCTATTTTTTTTTTGGTACTTCTGTTATTATAATTTTTCAGAATTTGGGGGGGGCAATACTAAATTTTGCTTCACTGGGAAGAGGGAAGGGAGGGAAGGAAGGAGAAGTGATGCCAGGAGCTCCACCTATGCCATCTCACGTAATCCTCATACCAAGTCCCTGGGCGGAGGGGGGGATATTATTATCCTCATTTTACAGATGAGAAAACAGAGGCTTGGAGATTTTGCCATTTGTCCAATTACTACATTGAGGAGGTGGGGTTCAAAAACCAACTGTCTGGGCTTCCCTGGTGGCGCAGTGGTTGGGAGTCCGCCTGCCGATGCAGGGGATACAGGTTCGTGCCCTGGTCCGGGAGGATCCCACATGCCGCGGAGCGGCTGGGCCCGTGAGCCATGGCCGCTGAGCCTGCGCGTCCGGAGCCTGTGCTCCGCAACGGTAGAGGCCGCAACAGTGGGAGGCCCTACCGCAAAAAAAACCAGCGCACACCCTTTCCCTGCCCTGTTTTCTCCCTGCCCAAAGCACTGGTTTTTCAGGACCGAGGGCACGGGATCCGCACGGACTCACTTTTCTTAAGATCTCCTGAGTGGGAGAGCTGACTGCCTTCACATTTCCCTGGTGGTGGCATCCACCCCCCAACCCCAGTCTCCATCTGAGAGCTCTCTCCATCTGGGCGTTGCATTTGGAGGACCCAGCTTAGCACCACTTCCACACATGTTGCCAGCCAGAGTCAGCACGAAATTTTACGGGGAAAACCCCTGACGCGTTGCCCAGGTGCCTCTGATTACTCACTTTCCTTATTAGTAGGAAGGTGACCTCAGTGTGACTTTTTGCAAAAAAAGTCTGTCGGTCTTTCCCTCTGAGCACAGACAACAAGTGATGCCCTCTGACCTCAGCCCAGTATACTTCCAAGAATCGCCTTAGCTTTCTTTGGCACTGCCATTTCCCAAAAGTATCCCGTTACGTGGATCCTTGGGGAGAATTAATCTTTTAAAAAGCAGGAGTGTATAAATGTACACAATTTCCTGGCGAGCCCCTGCCTGGTTGCCCGGCCTACGACAGGTGCCCGTTACATGTGTTGAGTGAATGGAGGGTCCACAAAAACATGTCAGGGCTGAGGTCCTCCGGACGGTCAGGCACATCCGCCTTGCGCCTCACCTTCACAAACACCTGCACCTCACCACCCACAGCTGCATGGAGCTCCCCTGAGGAATGTTGTTCCCTCCGGTGAAAGCTGCCTCCCGACACCTTTTCCAGGCTGATAAGTTGGGCCTGAGAGGCATTTCTTCCAGAAACAACTGCCCTTCAACCCTCTTATTAGTGTAACCCCTCAAATCCATTATGAAGGAATTCCTAGAGGAGTGGAAAAGCTGACTCTGAGATCTCCCCGCCCCCGGCGATGAATCTCTAGATGTCACAGGGACCTGGCACCCTGCCCTCCCCTCCCCCCGCCCCCCGCCTGGAATGCGGGCCGGTGGCCGGACGGGCGGCACCCCTCCCCCTCCCCCCATCCCGTCCCTCCGTCTGCGTGGAGCGCGTGATGTGCGGACCCGCCAGCAGGCCGAGGAAGGCAGCCTGTGCGCGGCGCTCCTCCACGGCTGCCCCGCTGGTCCCGGCACCTCGCTGTCCCTCGCTGTAAACACTTTTATTTTCGCTTCAGTTTATGGCCTCCCCTTCCAAAGGTTCCCAGCTTGTTTAAACCAGCTCTAAACAAAGACTCTGGCGATCACAGACCTGCGGCTGGTTTTATGGTGGGCTCCCTTTGTCCCTTTTCTCTCGCTGTCTCCCCCCCCGCCAGGTACCCGGTGACCAGGAGGCCTGCCGGCAGCGGCCCTGCCCACGTCTGGATCCCCTCAGCCCGGGCTGCTCTGACCGGGGGCGGGGAGTCAAGCGACCGGGAGCCTGAGCGCCCGCCCAGCACCTCGGCCCTTCTGTGCCTTCAGGCGTCCTGGCCGAGCCCGCCCTCCGCTCATCTGCCCGGAGTCGGCCGGGGCCGTGAAGGGGCCGGGACCCCGCAGCAGCCCCGGGCCTGCCCGCTGCCCTCTCTGGGCGGCTCCCCAGGCAGGGGAACGCTGGCCCCAAGCTGGCGGCCTTCCAGTCTGTAACTGGCTTGCTGCTTCCTCGGGTCCTGCAAATTCCGGCGCCCGGGCCTCCCCTGGGGAGCTGGAAAGGGCAGAAGCACGGAGGGAGCCTGCAGGGCCCGAGAAGAGGAATGCCCGCGGGTGCCCTGGGGCTCGGGCAGCACTGCGGGGGGTGGGGAGGGGGCTGTGGCCCCTCGGGGCACTGCCCGCGGTGCAGATGTGGTCGCCCTCCGGGGCTCCACAGTTGGAAGCAAAGAGAAGGACCCATGAAGAGAGGGTGCCGTGGAGCCCTGCCTCTGCGTCAGCCTGGGGATTCCTCCTTGGCAGAAGGTGTTTGTCCAGGGGATTCTGAGGAAAGCCTTTGAAGGAAGCCCCCAGGGCTGAGTGGGGAGTGGTTAGCAAACAGCCTGACTGGGAGGGAAAGAAGACTGCCTCTAGTTCCTGCCCTAGGCACCCAGCCACACAGAGCGTGCTCCGGGGGACAGAAGAGGGACTGTCACAAGGGAAAAGCCCTTTCCCCATCGGGGGTGCCTGGTCATCCCCTCTCCAAGTGGGCGCTCTACACAGAACACCTGAAAGGCAGAGCTACCCAGAACTGGACCTGGCACTCGGCAGGTGTGTTTGAAAAATAAATCATAACTTGATTCCATCCTCAGTTTCCAGGCTGCAAAGTGAACGACCTGAGAAGACAAACACACAGACATCACAAGGAAGCGCTGGGGCTGTGGGTACAGGGGGAGCCCAGGCAGGAAACCTCACCCTTCCTTCCTCCTCCCTGAACTCCAGCCTCTGAGTTCCAAGCCAGTGAAGGAAAAAGGAGATGCAGAGACCAGATCCCAGAGTTGCTGCAACCTTTTTACAACCCGTTGTAGGAAGGGTGTGCCCCAATCCTTACACGTGTTCCTTCTCATTAAAAAAAAAAAAAAAAAAAAAAAATCAGCATTTCTATGGTGATTGTTTTTTAGTCCGCAAACCTATTGCTCACGTCTTACTCATGACTGCTCAGTGAGTATTTTGGTCTTTTCAGAAGAGGGATCTAAGACATAGAAGTTATGCGAGGCACTCCACAGACTGATCTATTGGTCAATATCATCCAAATTAGAGAACAAGCAGTTTATTTTGTTTTAGAAATTGACAATCTACTTCCAAAATTCATGGAGAAATACCAAGGCCCAAGAATAACAAAAGAACAACACTGGAGCTTCTACAGTACCAGATATCAAGACTTATTATAAACATATGGTAATTAAGACACTGTGGTATGGATGCAAAGATAGGAAAACAGCCAGTGGAACAGAAGAAAGAGTCCAGAAACAAATCCACACATACATAGACACTGGATTCACTTCGAAAGCTCCAGTGCAGAGGACTGGAGGGGGATGGTCTTCACAATAATTGGTGTTATGGAAACTGGTGTTTATATATATTTGTTGTGTACGTGTATGTGCACGTGTGTGGGGGGGTGCGTGTGTGCGTGTGCGTGCATGTTGGTGTGGGGGTGTGTGTCTGTGTGTGGGTGTCTGTGTCTGCGTGTGTGTAGGTGTGGGTGGGTGTGTGGGTGGGTTGTGTGTCTGTGTGAGCATGTGTGTGTGTCTGTGTGTGTGTGTAAACAAATCTTGCCCCCCCACACACAGCATACGCCAGTTCTAGATGGATTGATGGTCTAAATGTGAAAGATAAAACAAAGTTTCTTGGAGGAAACAGCAAAATATCTTCTTGATCTTGAGCTCAGGACACTTTTCTTAAACAAGACACCAAAATCATTAACCATAAAGGAAATAGAGAAGTTGAGTTATATTAACATTAAGAGCTTCAGTTCATCAAAAACATTATTAAGAAAGTGAAAATGCGAGCCAGCAAAGAGTACAAGACCATGCTTGTGAAACATGTAATAGATAAAGGACTCGTATCTGGGATAATAAAGGATTCCCACAGATGAGTAGAAAAAAGACCACTCACGTTGCCCCAAGTGTTGGGTGGCATGGGAATAGAAACAGGCATTTGGGGGATCCTACTTAGGAGAAGTTGAGTAGGGATATATTTAAGTTGGTTTGATGAGATGTATATAGTAGGTTCCCAGTCCCTTCTGTGTACAGGTAAGTTACTGCTGGCT
The DNA here is from genome assembly GCF_949774975.1 of Lagenorhynchus albirostris. Lineage (NCBI taxonomy): Eukaryota > Metazoa > Chordata > Mammalia > Artiodactyla > Delphinidae > Lagenorhynchus > Lagenorhynchus albirostris. The sequence continues at coordinate 4,966,286 of NC_083112.1, read as the reverse complement.
GTCCTGGTGGAAGAACGGCTTCTAGGAATATGTTCACCTCCCACTGCACTGATGCTCCCAGCATCCGGACACAGAGGTGAAACATTCTTCTAACCACCAGGCACGTACAACTTTCAATGGAGAAGTTGGTTTTCAATGACACTGAGACAAACAGAAGTTTTCTCCTCTCAGGTGTATACTCAGCCATGCAGACTATTAGTTGAATTCATCACATGTATTTTTATTTTTTATGAAAATCAAGTGTTGTATCAGGACTTCTGTGTTTGAGAGACACAAGTCTGTAGCAGTATTATGCACGGTGACCATGTGTGTGTGAAGTCACATAGTTAATGAATCCCACACACCATGCAAGAAAAAAGACTGAACTGTCTTCCTGTAGCAAATGATAATACAAAAATCATTGACATAGGAAGAAGAGATCAGAAAGTATGAAGTCAAAAAATGAAGGAACCACATCACATCCATTAGGATGGCTGTTATCAAAAAAGCAAAATAACAAGTGCTGGTGAAGGTGTGGAAAAACTGGACAATTTGTGCATCGTTGGTGGGAATGTAAAATGGTGCAGCCACTGTGGGAAATGGCACGGCAATTCTCCAAAATATTAACCATAGAATTACCATATAATCCAGCAATTACACTTTGGGGTATATGCCTAAAAGAAGACATATTTGTACACCCAAGTTCACAGCAGCATTGTTCACAAGAGCCAAAAGGTGGAAGCAACCCAAAAGTCCATCGATGGATGAATGGATAAACAATCAAACAATGGAATATTATTCAGCCTTTGTTATTCAGGAAGGAAATTCTGACACACACTACAACATAGACGAAACTTAAAGGCATTGTAGTAATCCAAGTAAGACAGTCGAAGAAAGATAAATATTGTATGATTCTACTTACATGAGGGGGACCTGTAATGGCAAAGTAGAATGATGGTTGCCAGAGTGTGAGGGAGGGGAAATGGGGGGTCAGTGTTTAACGAGGACAGGGTCTCAGGTGAAACCTGAAGGAAGGTGAAAAAGTTCTTGGGATGGATGGTGGTGATGGTTGCACAACAATGTAAATGTACTTAATGCCACAGAACTGTACCCTTAAAAGTGGTTATCTTAGTATATTTTACACATTTTTTAATGAAGGAAAAGGTCTTGTAGAGGTATGTCAGGTATTATTGTGTATTTTCCTGGATTTTGAAGTGTTTATGGTATTTGTCAGCTTTCAAAATTTTGTGATTTCTTATTCTAAAACAAATTTACTTCCATAACTCACAGTTTTCAATGTCATTTAGTATTGACATGAAATTTAGTTTCCTTTTCTGAAAATGGGGCCAATAATGTATATAACTTATAGAGTTAGTAACAACATTGAATGAGTTAATATATAGGATAAATATATGTTAAGTAAAATACACAAAATAAAAATATATAAAATAGATTTAAATAGTTTTAAGAGAAGCACGATTTATTGCCAAGTACTCCTTTGTGCCATGATAAAGAGGAAGGAGAGCTATAAGCTAAAAGCAAACGCTGTCAAAGCTGATAGCTGAGCCCCCTATTTTGTGATTTCTAAATTATCCAAATCTATCAGCAGTGGATTCTTGGAGTATTGCTTCCCTGCAGCCTTGATCACATTTTTTGGAGGTTTCAGTTTAGCTGAGATTCACAAAATTTGCTGAATGCCTCTGGCTTACCCCACTGTGCTGGGCATTGAGATAGACACACACACAAATAAATCATACGCTTTCCCCTTAGTGGGTCAATAGACACAGAAACAGTCTCAATACAGTGGGGCTGGTGGGCTCTGCTTTATTTCATCTGTTGCTCCCAAAAGCCTTAATGGCCTTATCACAGACTGAGTGGGGAACAAGGAAGGGAAACCCTTTGTGGGAAGATAATTGGGAAGGATGGGGAATCTACAAGTGAAAGGAAGGGAAGGGGTCTAGGAAAGAAAATGTAGCAGAAGAGAGGACTGGAGTCCCCTGGTGGGGAGAAGGGGTAGGAGCTCTCGGGGGCAGCCAACACCCATTGGTGGATTCTGACAAAATGCTGCCTGGGAACAGCAGAGAACTGATAATTCAGGGCTATCCTTTATCTTAGAAAGTGTTGTTGTGGGCTTCCCTGGTGGCGCAGTGGTTAAAAATCGGCCTGCCAATGCAGGGGACACGGGTTCGAGACCTGGTCTGCAAAGATCCCACATGTCGCGGAGCAACTAAGCCTGTGCCCACAACTGCTGAGCCTGCGCGTTAGAGCCCGCAAGCCACAACTACTGAAGCCCGCGCATCTAGAGCCCTTGCTCCGCAACAAGAGAAGCCACCGCAATGAGAAGCCTGCGCACCGCAACGAAGAGCCCCCACTCGCCACAACTTGAGAAAGCCCGTGCACAGCAACAAAGACCCAACGCAGCCAAAAGGGAAGTGTTGTTTCACTCCCCTCTCATGGCCCTACTTTGGCAGTTTAAAGTTTGCAAAGCCCTTTCCCGCATACCTCATTCTATTTTATTTCTGCTAATGTTTGTTTTGTACATCACTGGGTGCATCACTTCTCTTTCGATGCACCTTTTTTTTTTTTAAGCTTTTTGGTTTTGTTGTTGGTGCCAAAATACAGTTATTAACACAAAAATTTCTCCTATTCCATGTTAGGCCAATGTAAAAACTAGACACAAAAGTGCTAAATATTGTTTTCTGTTATTCTTCAGTAAATCTGGGTTTTAAAAGATACTCATAAGGTATTTTGTTTTTACACAATACTTTCCTCCTAATTCTTAACAGTACCTAAAATCACACATGCAATTAGAGCTTTATGCTCTGAACTTACTTGGGGAAAACAGACCAATTTTCAAATTAATTGACAAAATGCAGGAGTGTAAAGAGTTGGTGTCAATATCATTTCGTGATTCAACCCAAATCAATAAATTCACTGTCACTGCAGCACCAAAGGACGAGATATCCATCATTTCAATCAGAAAGGATACTGCTAAATGTACTGCTCTGACCTTGCGAAGATGGTGTTGTTACACAGCAGTTTCATCCAGGTGTTCTGGTCCAGGTAAGAGGTAGGTTAGATTTCCGGAGTCGATGGAGCCTGGCACCACTCTCTGCAAGTAGAGGGATGGCCAGGTCTTAGAGGACCTGGGGAAACCAGTCCACGGAGCTGTCAGGGAGATGCTGTGTGGTTACACAGTGCCCCCTCCTGGTCATTCCAGGAACACAGAAAACCTGGAGCATAATCATGACGAAAACTGGCAGATTCCTGAGCTCAAGAGAAATAGAGATGAGGGTGTGGCTGAACGATTTTTTCTGCACCTTATGAGCATAATAATACCTGGAAGGATTGGCTGTGTCTGTAAATTCCTACTGACTGGAAGCCACCAAATAAAATGGGAGACGTTGACTCCACCAGAGCAGGTCTGGCCTGGGAGTCAGGGAGACAGCCTGAGAGACTGGCGTGTGTTTGCTCACTGGGTCAAGAGCTGATTGAATCAGGAAGGGCAGGTAGAAACTAACCCTCTCTTCACCTTTGCCAGGAAATGGCACTGCGAGGCACCAGCGTGGCTAGGGCTAGGCTCGGACACAGCGGTGTGATGAGCCTATGGCTCACTGACAGATCCCTGTCTCCCACTCCTTTCCAAAGAAGGATCGCCTGGGATTGTCCAAAGCCCCCTCCCTTGCCCGGCCCTCACTGGCAGGTCAGGACTTTGCAGGGCACTCCCTGTGACGGGCGTGGACGCTCACAGAGACCTCCATGGCCAGGGAAAGACATGCTTGGTCTGACTCAGGAGGAGCCTGCAGGGTGCGGCTCACTGGTACTGAAGACAACGAAGCCTAAGGAGGAGCTCACCATCCTTGCGGGCCGTGTTCACGGAATTCCATTTTATTTTGCTGCTGGTTAAAGCTATGAAGCTGTAGAAGGCCTTGCCTGATGTTCACACGGCAAGACCACTGGCAATTGACTCTGGAGGCCCAAGAAGACTCAGTTCAGCACTAAATTTTAAATATCTGCCTAGTACTTTCAAGATGGAAGAAACGAGAGTGTAAGGAAACCCCTTGTAATCCTCCAAGAGCTACGCCATGTAAGAACAGTGGGACAGATAACACACACAGCGCCCTACTGGTCCAGGAAGTATGACATCCCCACAGTGAGTCTATTCCGGAGACCAGAAGAGTCCGAGGGGTAGTGGGAATGGGAGGTGGCAGGGGCGGATGCTCATCACGGATAATGCAGCAGGGACGGGACCTGAACTAGAACTCTGGGCATCCAGCTGCCATCATTCGTTACTGGTTGCAACCGAACTCTGCTCTGTTAAGTACTGACAAGCATTTCATGCTGCCAATTTCCTATCTGGAAGGATCCTTAACGCTGGAAATAACACACCACTACCAACACCAAAACCTCACCACTCAGCACTCTTTTAGCCAGAAGACAGACAAATAAATGTTAATTTTTATATTGAGAATGTACCGTGTACAGGGCCCTCTTCTAAGTACCATATGTTATTTGCTTATATCATCCTCCCAACAGGATTCTCAGCCCCATATTACATGGGAGGAAACTGAGCGGCAGAGAGGTTAAACCCCTTTCGAGGGAACCAGGATATAAACCCAGCGATCTTGCGGCGAGGACCGCCTCAGCTAAGCACCAGCTAAGCTTCTTCCCGCTCAGAATGAGGGGGTCGGATGGAGCCAGGGCTCAGAGGCTGTCCCTTGGCGGGCGTATCAGGGCTCTTTACACTTTTGTATGAATGCTTTATATTTCTTGGGTACGATTTTGGAATGCCAAGCCGAGGCCGCCATCTGTCCCGGTGAAGCCGGGGAGCCTGGGGGTGCCGGCTGCTCCCTCCGGCCGGAAGCTGCTGGGGCTTGTCCAGGACGGCTGTCTGCTTGCTGACAAGCAGGGCAAACAAGGGCAGCAGCTGCTCAGGGTCGACGGAAGAGCCAGCGTGGTTTGCAGAGTCAACAGACTCTAATTCGGACAAATACTGCCATGGCCCGGGTCCTGGGACAGGCAAAGCAACGACGACTGTTGACACGGGTGTTCCCACAGGCTGAGTGGGAACTGGAGTGGCCAGGAATGCGGGGTCTCCCCCACCCCCAACCCGAGCTCCCCAGGGCAAGAACAGAAACCAATCCAAAGCCACGGACACCTTTCCCATTCACCGGGAGTGTGGCCAAGGGGAGGGGAAGGCTACCTCGGAGAGGAGGGGTCTGGCCAGGTTTGTCGCTTAAATGTTCCTACCAGCTTAGCAACCCTGCAGGTTTGCCCAGGCCCGATCTCAGAAAAGCAAAATGGGGAAAGGAAATAACACGATATTTCCCATTCTGAATAAAAATTAAATAAAGAGGCAGAGAGAGAGGTGTCAGTGCATTGTCTAGGCCGGCGCATCTCAAACGTTACTGTGCGCGTGTATCACGTTGGAGCAGGTAAGTGGATCTAGGCCTCCACGCAGCCACCCCTATCTGTGCATCCTGGACACGTCGCCTAGCTTTGCTGGACGTCCATCTCCACTTGAGCAATCGGCACCTGCCTCATACGGCTGTTTAGAGACAGACGGAGATGGTGCAGGTAAAAGGCAGGGCACAGTGCCTGGCACGTGCTGAATGTTCGCTAGATGGCAAATTCCTCGTTAATTTCAACAAGTTTTCATTCAACAAACACACAGCGTTGTAGGGCCCCACGCGCCCCAGGTGAGGGTGTTGGGTGCTAACACAGCTGCACCTTCTCCAGAGAGCTGCCCTCCTCAGGACACCACATCCCTGAAAATGTCTGGAAGGTTACGCCTACTGACTGGTGTAGGTACAAAAGCCTGCCCCCCTTATCCCACGTGGGACGGCTCTGAGGTGCTGTTCATGTTCCAGAACTCTCCGGGGAGCAGGCTGAGGCTACGTGTTGGCTCAGTGTCTCCCCCTGCCTGACGCCCCTCACTCCTTGTGGATCATTTCCCCGAGAGCATGTCCTTCCTTAGTTGTTTGCACGTCTCAGACCTCCACCTCTGCTATTGCCAGGCTCAGGCGATACAGGAGTGAGGGAGAGTGACCAGCAAAGGGACAATTAATTACAGGAAGGAATTCCATAGTCGTAAGGCTGGGGTGGCGTGAGAGATCATAGGATGGGTCCCTGATGCAGGAAAAGGCTCTCAGGAGGAAGAGGCACCTGACCCAGGTGGCATCCACCAGGCACAGGGAGTGCGCGGCAGAGAGAAGGTCACCTTCAAGGCTCAGCGAGGGTGTGGTGAGTCTGAGGATTTGCAGGGGCCCCTCGAAAGGCCAGTGACCAAGGAGAGGACTGACTGGCTCCAAAGTGACCCCTAATCCTTTCCTTCTGTGGACCGCTGGGGCGAGCACGGGGCGGAATCGCCATGGCAACACAGACTGCAGCCCCTGAGGCTGTCTTCAGGATTATGCTGGCAGGACAACGCAGGTGCCCACAACCTCATGTACTGAGATTCTTGAGCTCTTCCCCGGGAAGAGCTTTGTCCAGGGTGAACCTGCACCCTCCTTCCCACCCACGGTGGAAAGAATAAGGTTGTACCTGGAGCAGTCACACCCGTAGAGAGTAGAATGGTGGATGCCCGGGGCTAGGGAGAGGGGACAGATTTTTCAGTTGGGGAAGATGGAGAAGTTCTGGAGATGGACGGTGGTGATGGTTGCACAACAAAGTGAATGTGGTAGCGCCACTGAGCTGGATACTTAAAAGCGGTTCAAATGGTAAACTTTATGTTACGTGGTTTTTTACCACAATAAAAATAAAGAAAAAAAAGAGGAAGGAAGGCTATTGTCTAAATCTAAACTCAGGGCATTGAGTGATGTCGCGTCTTATGGTGTAAGATTAAGAAGTTACCTGAGACAAAATCTATAAAACATCATTTAGTACCAGAAAGCAGATGACAAGATAACCAGGTAAGCATAAAAAGAAACGAAACTGAGCTGTTTGTAGTGAGGTGGATGGACACAGAGTCTGTCATACAGAGTGAAGTTAAGTCAGAAAGAGAAAAACAAATACCATATGCTAACACATATATATGGAATCTAAAAAAAAGGTTCTGAAGAACCTAGGGGCAGGACAGGAATAAAGACGCAGACGTAGAGAATGGACTTGAGGACATGGGGAGGGGGAAGGGTAAGCTGGGTCGAAGTGAGAGAGTGGCATGGACATATATACACTACCAAATGTAAAATAGATAGCTAGTGGGAAGCAGCCGCATGGCACAGGGAGATCAGCTCGGTGCTTTGTGACCACCTGGAGGGGTGGGATAGGGAGGGTGGGAGGGAGACGCAAGAGGGAGGGGATATGGGGATATATGTATATGTATAGCTGATTCACTTTGTTACACAGCAGAAGCTAACACACCGTTGTAAAGCAATTATACTCCAATAAAGATGTTAAAAAAAAAAAAAAAGATAACCAGGTAAGCCAGACCATATGTCTGTAGGTGGTGCTGATTCCCTCTCCTGGCAACAGCATCCGCCTGGTGAGTTCTGAGAACCCGAGCTTCAGGACTGCGTCTGGGATGATTCATCACCTTTCTGGCGAGCTACATCTCTCCTCCTCATCCACCTCTAGAATTGCGCAGAAAGCAATAAGAAGAATGCCAACAATAAGAAGAATACCAACAACCATTTCTAGCTTGAGCTCACAGAACATCAATGTCGTCTGGGCACGTCACTTGTTACAACCAGAATAGAAAAAAGACCCTGTCTTCCCACAGCCCCGAGGGCTCCAGCAGGGCAGGGCAGTCCTCTTGATGCCTGTTCAGCACCGGCCCAGCATTGGAGGGGCCCCAGGGATGAGGGAAGGAAGCCAGGAGAGAAAGAGAAGGGAGAAAGGAGAAGGGCTCCCAGACCACCCAGTACCTAGCCCTTCCTTGGTCAGATAAGGTCAGATAAGGTCAGAAGTTTGGCCCAAGACAGAGAGGTTAAGTCCAAAGTCACATGCTTTTGTTAGGTAAGCAGTGGCCCTGGCTGGGGTCAGAACCAGGCCTCCTGGTCCCTCATCAAGACTGCGTTATCCTAAAACTTGACAGTCCAGATGCCATTTGATGACTGGGTAAGTCTAATTAACTCCCACCTGGAATAACTGAACTTTTGTGTTGCTTTTATTTGTTTCTTTGATACCTAGTGTTTGCCCAGGTAAAGTCAACTTTTTAAAGATATGGAGTGGGGTCAGAGGCCTTGCTTTTTACACAGTGATAAGTATAGAAGAGTGGCCATGTCTCCACGGGTTCATTTGACTAACAAATTGAGGTTTCGTGGATCAAATTATCCACCAAAACTGCCTCCCTTGTGTTTGGCCCAAAGGAAAAAAAGGAAACAAAAAATTATTGAGTCCTGCCAACGCCAGCCCTGCCCATTATCCCCTTGAATCCTCATGGAAACCCAGAGACATCATATCTGCATGGTTACAGTTGAGGCAGCTGTGGCTCAGGGTCCTAAAGAACTGGCCCAAACGCACCCCCTGGCTGAATCAGGGTGCATGGCACACCTAACAAACATTTAGGCAGCACAGGGCCTAAAAGTGTTTAGCGTCTGTTGAATGAATAAACGAACTCATATCCATCTGTCTACAGCATCCATACACTTGCCCCTTGACCGTATCTATAGTCATTATTTGGAAGGTGTCACAAAGACCTTAGAGATTATCCTCACTCCCAAACAGGGTGACAGTGTAGTCAGATAGGAGCTAAAAACACCTGAACGAGAAAAAGAATAAGCAAAACAGGTTTAATGAATCATTAAAGCCGACGAAACTGAAGGAGTGGGAAGGGTGTTGCACAGTTAAGCAGTTAACTTGTATTGACACATCACATTTTGGAACAATTAAGAGATAGGAGAAAATCCATGTCTGCCTGTCACCAGGCTGTCATTGTCGCTGCCACCATGGGTGAGGACCAAGAAGGCTGTCAGGTCAGCAGGGCAGCACGGACGGGGGTGTAGACCAGAAGACCGGGCTCTCGGAAATCTCTCCCATGGTTGCCCTTCCTTTTCTCACCAACAGGACAGGGTCTAAACAGAAAGAAGCCTAATAAAGACTTGGAAGCCTCCCTGGGTGGAGAGGCTCTGTGGGCCCGCTCCTCGCCTTCCCGGCAGGAGTGCCTTCTGTTTACAAGCTCTGGGAGGACCAGACCCTCCGACTGCGGGTTATGGCAGCATCTGTCCAACGAGCTGAGAAGTGATCAGTCAGGAAGAGCTACCTGGAGTTCCTGGGCCCACCCAGATCTTCCTTTCATGTCTGCCTTCCCCAGGATTCAGCGGTTTATAGCCCTGGCCTCAGGAAATCTTGGAAGTTAGTTCAGTTAAAGGAGGCAACGCGCTATGCCAGCAAAACACAGTCGGGACCTGGTGACACGGGAGTTTGGCAATGATCAACTGCCCTGATGGAAGACTCGAAATTTGTTTTGAAAGAGGGGGGCTGGGGAAGGAGGTGGTGTAATCAATACTTCGAGTTTGTCCCGATTGGATGGGGTGTGTGCTTTCTTTTCCACCCTAGTTGTTGTTGAAGCTGTTTATTGAAAGGTTGTGCAAATATGAGCAGTCGGCTCCAGGGCCATTAATAACCTGCTGGACAAAGCCGGCTCCGCTCCAATTGATTTCGGATTTTTGAAAATGTCAGATTCCTTGGAACAGAGATGAAAGCCCCGGAGGGGTTGGCACCGACGTGTGAGATCTTTGCCTCCGCTGGCACTGATGCAGTGGATTCCGAGCTTGAACACTGTGGCACTGCCATTTGCTTGCCAGTCTGCGTGAATTGGTGGTCCTGTAGCAGCGCCGGAGAGAGAGGAGGCGTCGCAAACAAACACTCGAAGAAGCAAACCACACACTCTGAAACCTCTCTCCCCACGGCGCTGCCTTCCAAAACTATTAGATCCAAGATCCTGAGAAAAGTTACACAAGGTTAGCTGTAGGGGACACACACACAAGAGGCGGCCAGTAGTGAGCCCAACCATTATGGCCGGAAAACACGGATTTATACCCCAGCCCGCTGGGGTATAACCTGGAGCAAATTCATCTCTATTATAGTCACTGTGAACTGAGGATTTCATCATAAATTTCTTATTTCAGAAAAAGTATGTTCTCTGCGCCTTACCCATTTAAGAACTCAGATTCTAAACGTGGAGGCCGTCAGAGCCAAGGTCTCTATAATGTCCGATTCGGCAGCTCCATAAGCTGGCCCACCATCAGAGCTTTGCATGCCACCATCAAAGGACACACACGGGAGACTTCCCTTGTGGTCCAGTGGCTAAGACTCCATGCTCTCAGGGCAGGGGCCCTGATCCCTGGTCGGGGAACTAGATCCCACATGCCGCAACTAAGAGTTTGCATGCCGCAACTAAAGATCCCACATGCTGCAACTAAAAAGATCCCGCGCACGACAACCAAGATCCTGCATGCTGCAAGTAAGACCTGGCACAGCCAAATAAATAATAAATATTAAAGAACAAAAAAGAACACACGCAGGCAAGAAGAGAGCCATGCGTCCCGAGACGTGTCAAGACGCCAGGGCACAGCCTGCCTGGTCCATTAATTCAAGAGTCATCAGCCAGTGTCACCGAGGGAGGCTCACCGAGGCTGCTCCTGTCTGCAGGTCACTCTGCCCATGTTTTCCCTCCCCCGGGGTCTACCTGGGGCTCCTCTCGGGGCTATTGGGATTGGATGGCCACTGCTGCCCTCCTCTCCCTGAGGTGTCCTGCGCAAACGCCTCCTCTCCACCAGGAGTCTTATCTCATATTCCAGTTGTTGCACTGGATTCTGAGACACCCCCTTCTCCAGGTGTGCCAAGGTGGAGTTAAAATTACAAGGATCCTGCAGAATGAGAAAGACTGGGAAGAAACGGGCTACCAGAGGTATCTGCGATTAACATGAACCATATTAATGTTTTCCAGTCGAGTCAAAGATCATTTTTAACTTGGGCTGGATATTTTCTCAGTTGCCTCCAGAGTTCCACTCAACGAGAGTGTATGTAATTTCTGTAGTGTGTTTGTTAAAGCCCATATTTAGAACAAAGCCATTTGGAATGTAGATTGGTACAGCCACTATGGAGAACAGTATGGAGGTTCCTCAAAAAACTAAGAATACGGCTTCCCTGGTGGCACAGTGGTTGAGAGTCCGCCTGCCGATGCAGGGGACACGGGTTCGTGCCCCGGTCCGGGAGGATCCCACATGCCGCGGAGCGGCTGGGCCCGTGAGCCATGGCCGCTGAGCCTGCGCGTCCGGAGCCTGTGCTCCGTAGCGGGGGAGGCCACAGCAGTGAGAGGCCCGCGTACCGCAAAAAAAAAAAACAAACAAAAAACTAAGAATAGAGTTGCCATAGGATCCTGCAATCCCACTCCTGGGCGTAGATCTGGACAAAACTATAATTAAAAAAGACACATGCACCCCTATGTTCATAGCAGCACTATTACCATAGCCAAGACATGGAAAACAGCCTAAATGCCCATCTACAGAGAAGTGGATAAAGAAGATGTGGTACATATATACAATGGACTATTACTCAGCATAAAAAGAATGAAATAATGCCATTTGCAGAAACATGGATGGACCTAGAGATTATCATACTAAGCAAAGTAAGTCAGACAAATACTATATGATATCACTTATATGTGGAATCTAAAACATGACACAAATGAACTTATTTATGAAACAGAAACAGACTCACAGACATAGAGAACAGACTTGTGGTTGCCAAGTGGGAGGAGGGGAGGGGAGGGGAGGAGGGGAGGGGAGGGAAGGAGTGGGAGTTTGGGATTAGCAGATGCAAACCAGTGTATACAGGATGGATAAACAACAAGGTCCAACTGTATAGCACAGGGAACCACATTCAACATCCCATGATAAACCGTAATGGAAAAGAATAGGAAAAAAAACGTATATATGTATACATGTATATATGTATAACTGAATAACTTTGCTGTACAGCAGAAATTAACACATTGTAAATCAACTATACTTCAATAAAATAAATTAAAAAAAATAGAACAAAGCCACTTGCTGGTGAGTGGGTCCTATACAGACTGACATGAGGGGCCACCCATGTTGAGAGAAGGGCTTCATTGAGGGCCAACAGGAAGAAAGTTAATTTTTAATGAAAGCAACTTGTATAGAAACAAAAAGTGAATTTAAAACTAGTCAATTTAAAACACATTAATGGAACAACTCAGAACTTTAAAAGAAGTACATGTTTTAATACTCATGTTAAAGTTGAAAAAACAAAACAAAAATATAACTTTTTATATTTTTGTTATTGTACTTAGTATTTCATTTTCAAAAATAAACACTGCTGTTTCAGGTATCTCAACCTTCTAAGTGAAAGAACGCTCAGGACAGTGTGGTGAAATCTGCCCATATTAACTACCCACAGTAATCATTTTAAATGTTTCTGCTTTGAACGGCTTCACCCCGGGAGAGCAATCATCTCTGGCTCTTCACAGAAGCAGATTCCCTTTGAGAACTGAGAGACTGGTGGTGTTACACGGAGGTGGCAATTTAGACTTTTTCCTCTCAATAACTTTACTATTTCTATACTTCTTGATTAGCTCAAAACATTGAAGTAAATCAGGGCCACGGGATGGGAAGCAGGGAAGGAGGGAAGCTGAGACCTGGAGACCAGAAGGGGGTCTGAGGAAACCCTGAGAAGGTGTCAGTCACCGGCTCTGACTGAAAGCAGTTTGGTCCAGCTGAGCCCAAACCCACTGGCAGTTGCCCTGAACAGTTTACAAAAGTGCCGTCAATTAGCCAGAAACAGCACAGGTTTAATACACCTTGTGGTTTTACCCTGCAAAACATTACAAGGAAGAGAGTTCCTAGGGAACACTTCAGCTTCATGGGTAAAGAAGATGAAGACTTCGGGAAACGTTGAAAATGTTAACAAACTCCAGAAAGGAGGCAGAGAGCCTCTCAGCTACTCGGCTGTTTCGCTTCTTTTTCTCTTTTCATGGAAAGCACGAGCTCAAAGGAGCGGGGATGGGGTAACCGTGACCAGAAGGCGCTGAAGCTGGAAGTGGAGCCAGGAGAAAAGCTGTGTCTCTCGCCCAGGTATACCGCCTCCCACCCCAAGTCAGGAGTCCCCGACCGTTTCAGTCCCCGACCGTTTCAGTCAGTCCCCCGACCGTTTCAGGAGTTTCCGGGCCCGTCAGGAATCCTGACAGTACGAACCTGGAGAGGAAGAATGCAGTTTCCTGCACTCTGCACACTGCAGCCTGCTATCATTGTCATTTATGTTGGACAAACCCTGAAAGACACAGAGACACACTCACTAAATGTTCCATCTCACAGAAGCAGCTGATGCGGTCTAGTGACCAGAAGCCAGGTGGCCCTGCAGAGCAGGAGGACCGGCTGAAAGCTCAGGTGAAAGTGAAGAGGGGAGAATGTCAAGCCTCCGTTCGGGGCCCAACAACTTAATTTCAGAATTGGGAGACCTGAGCGTCACCTCCTTGACCAAGCTTCCCATCAATGCCACCCTCTGGTGTTTCCTGATTCCCTGCTGTGGGCTCTCGAGGGCAAAAGCCCTGGCTGAGATCAGGGACCACACCCACAGACCACCCAGGCCTGGCACGGGGTCCACATCTAACCCGTATTTGCCAAAAGAACAATTTCATGCATAGTAACAAAACAAAAGCAATTTTACACAATGAAAGCACAAAATTCCAAGATCAAACCATCACTGAGCTTGTGCACATCTGAGCAGGGCCACCTGGGGCATGTGGGGAGGCCGGGATGGGCACCTTGGTCACAGGAAGGACCTCTGAGGGTATGTGATTGCATCTGGTGAAGAGCAATCCCACTGCCCTGGAGGATGGAATGGAACGGACCTCACGCTTCCATTACACTTTAAAATACTTGTTACATTTTGATTTTACAACAGTAAGAGTAACCTCTAGTTTTTAGAAATGAAATACTGCCTACATACTGTTAACCCTATTGGCCCAAATGGTTTAAAACATCCCAACTTCAACTTTACTTTTTGCTAACAGTACAAAATATCTACAGGTTCATTTATGTGATCAATTTCCAAGTAGCCGGTGTGACTTTGGATGTCCCTTCTTCCCTCAGGAATTCAGTTTCCTTTTCTGTACTAGATTATTTAAGTGCCCCCCTGAGTCTTAAAATTCTAGAATTCAGTATAAAATGAACAGGACCTCCCTGCCAAGTGTGGCATTCTAATCTGGAAGACAGTGAGCAGGGAATCAACTCTCATCCCTCCCTCCCTCCCTCCTCTTCCCCTCTGTCCATCAAACATTTCTTTGTACCAAGCCAAACTCATTTCTCTGGTTAGGGGCATATATCGTGAGTCAGGAATACAGGTGTTCCCTCTGTAAAGGTCTTCCAGCAGGTGTCTGTGTCCTGGCTGTGAGCCTCAAGGTACCCTCAAGCAATCCAGATGACTGGACCTGTGGACGGGGACGGGGACAGGGCTAGAACGCGCGGGAGAGGAAGCCATGGGAAAACCCAGTCAAGAGCAAGGAACACAGCTGCTGGGGTGTCCCACAAGGGCGTTCATTCACAAGATAGTTCCCTAATTCTACTGCCCCGTCGTTCAAGGGCCTTCTCAACGTCTCTGCCCCTGAGAGATCATTTGAAAGGAGACCAAGGCAGGAATGATCACTTTCCTCGGGCTCAAATTTACCATATGCTCTATCAGGAGGCGTAAGAAATCTGGTCCATTCTTACATATTGATAATTCTATGTTCCAGAGCAGATGCGGTGGTGTCTTAAACTTTCATTGTCCTGCCTTTGGGAGTTGTAGACAATCACAGTGTATTGTCTTTTTTGTTTTGTTTTATTTGAAAGCTAGCCCCAAGAAACATTATAAGCTAGAAACGGGAACTCTCGAAGGGGCCAGGATATAGTGAATGCCTCCTAGGAAATGCCTCCCCTGCATCTCTTTGTTTCCTGGAGGTGGGAGTGTGGGGTAGAGCGCAGTTCTCTCAGGTCTGCTCCCACCCACTTCACACACAGCAGAGTGGACAGGGCCGGGAAGCCGGGGCTGCCCCCTGGCCACCTCCCTGGCACACCTGGCCCAATGCCTGCAGTGAGGCCACCCTGGTGCTGCTGACCCCAGGGCAGAACATCGGTAAATGCAATCACCACCACCCTGTGTGCACTTTATCAGGGAAATGGAGATCTGGCCTCCCAGGACCAGGCAAGAGTCGGGGGCCCAGAAACCTTGGGGCTCCTCTGACTTGGGCGGGGGGTCGTCAGATGGTTTAACAGGGGCTGTTGGGGACACACGTGGGGCAGACCAGCTCTCCGTCCCCCGCCCAGGGACAGTACCTGGGACAGGGCTGCAGCGCCAGCACCCAGGCCTAGGTCTCCCTGGGGCATCTTGTCAGTGATGTGCATATTTCAGAAATTGTTAGACACGGAGGACCAACTGTCAAAACCTGAGGATCTGGACGGAAGCAAGGCCTTGCTCTCCCCAATCAGCTTTCCTGAGTTTCCAATGAACCTGCCCCGAGGAAGGAAGGGCTCCATTAGAGGCAGGAAGCAGTTCTTGAAGGAAGACGCCATAGATGATTGTGACAAGGTCACCTTTGTCTGCAGAGGGGAGTCCATGCTCTCAAAGAGCAGGGACGGGGGCAGGGGAGAGTCTAACCTCAAAGCTCCAGGACAGATGGACAGGCAGAGAAGGGCTGGTGACCATGCAGCTTGTCTGGGCGGGCTCGGGAAAGTCCCAGCCCCCCACGGCTCCCAAGTCAGCATCCAAGAGAGAAAGCGGACGGCATTGCAAAAAAAAACAAATGACAAACACATCCCCACAAAAGAAAATAAGCTAACTGAACTAACTAAAAGGTTCACCCTGGCTCAAGGGAGGTTAGGAGACCAGACACGTGCTACTTTGCCCCGTAAACCAGCATGTGAATGACCCCAGAGACGTCGCTGCTCACCCCTTGCTTGAGGACCAGCCTCTTCCGGTTCCCCTCCCCCCACCCCGATTGATGGGTCCGTCCCTGCACTTCACGTCTTGTGGGACAGTGACACCTGCTGACAGTCACGGTTACTAGGCGCCAGTGCTCAGAAATTAAATGGCCCCTTTATCCCTTACCTGAGAGCTCTGCGGGAGAGCGGCGCAAGCACAACAGCGAGGGTTTACCCGCTGCTCCTCCGCCCTCTTTGGGGCACTTTCAGTCTCCGAAGCAGCAAAAATAGCCTCAGGAGTGTCCACAACAAAACACCCTTCCTCCCCTCACCCTGCACAGAGGGCGTGAGAGTCACGGCCCGTGCACGCGCGCGCGCGCACACACACACACACACACCCCTCCATGTTAGAGACAAGAAGGGAGGGCCCAGTGACAGCTGAGGCACTTGGAAAGGTTACTGAAAAGGGATGCGAGTCTCTTCCCAGCACAGGGGAGACCCAGCCGCACTGGTCCAGGCGACCTGCTCAGTGAGTTAACGAGGAAGTCAGTGATCTCTTCCGAGACAGGCCAATCCACACACTCAGTGATCTAGCTCACTGCTTCCTGCAAAATCACCGTCATTCCTCTCGTTCCCCGGTCCTTGCCCTGGAACAGGCAAGGGCTGCTGAGCTGTCAGAGGAGCCCAGTTTTGAAAGACAAATTAATGAGTTCATTCAACAAACGGTTATGGAGTGTGTCTATAGCCAGGCACCATATGCTGCCAAGAAAACAGAGAACAAGACCAGTACCACAAACGTGAAACATGAAGGATGCTCACGTTGTAGGTGGGAGAGAAACAGATAATAAATAAGGGACAAAGACACTTCCAGTGTCATAAGGGAGAGGACACACGATCACGATTTTATCGTTGAGGGCACAGAGTGAAGGCCTCCCTTAGACAGGTGGCATTTGGATCCAAGCAGCTCAGAATGAACCTGACGAACCAGCCAGGAACGGGAAGACCGTTCCCAGGAGGGGCTGCCAGGTGCCCAGACCCGCAGCAGGATGCTGAGGGGGAGCAGCGGGGGCACAGGAGAAAGCAGGAGATGCGTAGAGGGAGGCAGGCTACCTGTGCAGGTATCAGCCTGGAAGGTGACTTTTTTATCCTAGAGAAATGGGCGCTTCCCTACAATCCAGGCGAGTATGAGGTATGTCAGATTTATGTTGCCGAAATGGCATTTCCCCTTTAGAAAAGAATGTTTTGCCCCAGATGGAAGTCTCGTTGGGACAGGAATGAACAGAACCTTCCCAGTGGCAACGGTTTATTGTAGAGGAAGTAGATCAGATACTGTGTTTGGTGGTGAAATCATGGGCAGATTCTTGTCAGTAGGAGGACAGTGACAGTCAGGCCCCAGCAAGAGAGGTGACCATGTGGTGACAGTGCCACCAGGTGGGGCTGTGGCCTCGAAAGTGGGGCCTGGCCCAACCCGCCTGGAAACCCGCCGGCTTTTCTTTCCCCAGAGGGAAGGGGAGCTGCCGGCCATCTCAAATATCAACATAGACATTTCTTTGCTTTGTTTTCCCAGAACATGAACTCTTTCTCTTCCCCCTTTCATATCGTCTTGTGTCTGGAGGTCTCCTCCGCCCCAGCAGCCGGTCACTGGGCCAGTGCACCCCCATGGGGAGGAGGGGAAGGATGGGATGTTCAGGGAAATCGGCCCTAATGATATTCCTAATAGGAGCCTGCCTGCCCGAGGTGTGAGGCTCGGCATGACAGAAAAGCACTTCTCCGTAGGGGTAATTCAGGAGACGGAGGACAAGCAGGGATCACCTGAGTCCTGAGCAAGCCCAGCGTGGTGCTAGCTGGGCCAACGCCACCGACTCCTAGAGGGAGGCCTGTTGTTGGCCCTGACGTAGATAAGGGATCTGAGGCTCAGAGAGGTTAAGTCAGTCACCCAAGTCACAGATTCGAACCCAGACACTGACCACACAGCCAGGAGATTTACCCCCTGTGAATCAAGGACAAACGGCGCCTTCCAGATGAGTACAAGTGAGGATGCTGGTACATCAGCTACTGCACTCCTCTAGTTTGGAAAAGGAAGATGAATCCGGTTTTGGACAGATTTGTTTTGGGTACGGCAGGAGGCAAGCTTTTGTTTCCTGGAGTATTTTAGGAAGTTTCATGGGAGGTTAAGTGCTGAGGAAAGGACAGGAGATGCACAAGAGAGGAGGGCATGGCAGGAGAGGGCCCAGCCTGGACCAGGGCCTGGAGGCAGGACTGAGCCTGGAACAGCCTCCAGGACAGCGCTGCAAGGCCCTACCCAGCACGGCCATTGGGAGACCTGGCAGGGAAACGCCAATGGCCAACAGTCTGCTGTCACAGGTGTCCTACTGTCATCTGCTCTGCCACCTCCCACTCTTATGGGATCTGTGGCCTCTGAGGCTTTGAGTTTCCCCCCAGGGCTGGAGATTTCAGAGACCTGCACCTGTTAAAGGAGAGGCTAGCTGGACGCAGGGGGCAGGACATCTGCCCAGCAGTGGGTGGGTCTCAGACAGTGGAGGGCCTTGGGCACCAATCAAGACACTGGGGTTTTAGAAACAAGACTCACAGACAGAAAGCAAACTTATGGTTACCAAAGGGGAAAACGGGGGCGGGGGAGGGATAAACAGAACTATGGGATTAACAGATACAAACTACTATACATAAAATAGATAAACAACGAGGATTTACTGTAAAACACAGGGAACCATATTCAATATCCTATAATAAACTATAATGGAAAATAATCTGAAAAAATACATATATAACTGATTCACTTTGCTCTACACCTGAAACTAACACAATATTGTAGATGAACTATACTTTTAAAAAAAGGACACTGGGCTTTCCGTCCTAAGCCATGAAAGGGTTGGCACAGGGGAGTGACATGGTGAAAACTAGGTTTTCAGAAAGATAAACCAGTGTCGGATTTAGGATTGATCAGCAACTGAAAGCTAGGGTGGCCAGAAGGATTATTTGATTAGCCTACCAATTGCGATTTCTTGTCTGCACTGCCTCCACAGACAGAGATGTCCCTTCCTGCCCGCCTCATTGCCCTCCACCTGGGGACACTCCCATTCATCCTTATGATCCAGCTGTAGGCTCTTCTCTCTGGAAAAGCCCCAGCCCAGCTCTCAGGCATGGCATCTCCAGGCGTGCGTAACCCACATAACAAGTGCGTAACCCACAGTACTGCACTTGTTTAACAGGTCTGTCTGCTTCCTGAACAGCTAGCAACTTGAAGACAGGGGTTGTGTTTTCTCCATTTTTATAACCAGCGTTCAGCTCAGCACGACAGACTGTGACGCTGAATGAATGATGAGGGATGAACAGTGAGGGCTGGATGAATGAATGATGAATGCCTGGGTGACAGCCCCGAGCAGAGTGATACTGATGTCAGGAAAAGGAGTGGGCAGCGTAAGGAGCACCCTCTCCCTGTCTGACGAGCCTCCCAGCCACGCTGGAGCCCTTCTCTGTGCAGATGGGTGTCGTGGGCAGGGACACTGTCGCTATGAGTGCGCAGAATGTCTACCCGCCCGGCGGCTGCAGCTGCCCGCGAAGCCACTCTCTCCGCGGGACCCAGAGCTGCGAGCGCGCCTCGATTAGGCTCTTTCGTATCACTTTGTGCCGCCTGCCAGGGCCACAGGCCACGTGAGCTTTCTACCTCTGGACTAATGATTATTTTCTAGGAGACAAATATAAATCACCACTTGTACACTGTAGCAACTGTGCTTCTATATGAACCCTCACTGAGACACTGTGTCACTTTTACATTTGTGTTACTGGCTTGTCACACACCTGAACGTTCTCCGCCAGTGACACCAGTCTGCCTCTGCTGGTATCTATGCTTTGTCCTTGAGCCCTGGAAATTACAGCTGACATCTGCATCATTTCCTTCTCTGGGAAGAAGCAGAACACCAAAAAGGAGAAACTCCAGAATTGGATGTGGCCTTAACAAACACAAACCTATGGCCGTTTCCCCAGTTACCCAGCTCTGAAGCCTCCCCGTTTGGGAGAGGTCAGATGGCAGAGTGGTCAAGTGTTATATCCCACCTCTGCTCATCGTTGGCTGTGTCACCTCGGGCAACTTACTTAACCTGAGCCTCAGCATTGCCATCTGTCGAACTAAGTCAGTGTCACACCTACACAGAGGCAGCATGGGCAAGCACTGCAAACGTACACTGTCCTAATCTCCCTGGGAGCCGGCCTCTCTGGCCCCGCCTCCGAAAGCCTGGTCCACAGCTGGGATGAGGCCGTTCTGGATACTGCAGAATGAGGACTGAACAGAACTGTGTGTTACCAGGTCTCCATCAACCCGGAACACAGCCTCTTAACGTGGGACACAATGAGGTTTTCAGCAGGTCCGCAAGTGGTTTCTCTGACGACTGTCAAGCATGAATCACCACGTCTGGGCCAATCCTGCCTTCCTCCAGCCTCCCAGGCTCTGTAGGGGCACGGGACATTGTCCTTCAAAGGGTGGAGTTGCGCCTCCCAAATCCACATCTTCCCAGAAAGACGTCTATCCTTCTAAACTCCAATGGCCTTCTTTGGGGTTTCAGACAGAACAACATGAGGACAGGATGTCAACCAGCCATGTGGCGTCTGAGTGCAGAGCAGCCGCCACCACGCTAGACCATCAGGAACACGCAAAACGCAAGGACTCAGTAAATATTTACTGAGCGCTTTACACGCGAGGCACAGCCCTTGACTGTGGCCCTGTGTGGGAAAATAATCATGATTTCCCCAGTGAGTAAGTCAGCTTGTGTTTATCTTCCGTATGTTTTTTAACCAAGATACGTTATGGTTCCCTTCGTGGTGGGTAATGCTTAGCAACACAATTGCTTTGGATTTATTCCAGTTGGCAGAATATCCTAAGTTGGGTTTTTGCCTTTTTGCCCCCTGACAACTCACCCGAGCATCTATTTTGCTGCCTCTGTGTGCGATGCCCGAAGCCATGTGTCTGTTACTCAGATCATTCCTTCGCTTTCCCATTTCCACACACAGGAGCCTGGCACACACCTTCATTGCCATGTGAGATCGATGCCCTATCTTGCCTTCCTGGCTGCAAAGTTCTTTCCTCTGACCAAGGCTGTGGCCACAGGACACACCGCTAGGGCACGCCACAGTGTCTGCTTCGTCAGGACACATCCCACCACCCGGTGGGGCTAGAGCTCCTTTCCCAGGATGCATCCGTCCACCAGCTGGTGTGGTTGCCTCCTGGGCCGGCTCTTCCAATTTCCCTAAGTCTCCCCGATGTCGGGTCTTCTTTCGGGGCCTCAAGGTCAAGCTGAGACCGGGCAGGTGCACCAGCATCCTGAAAGAGGCAGCCGGATAGGCACCAGCCTTGTAACCCAGCACAAGCAACCCAGCCACTCTCATCAGCAAAGAGAGGGTGATAAAGAGAACCTGCCTGGCAGGGGTAGTTACGTTGCTTCTGGGTTTCTTCAGGCCACGCCAACTAGACCTCATTTTGGCATTCCTGAAGCCTGGGCTGCGTGGGCCTTCTCTCTCCACCCAATTCCTTCCCAGTTGGCCCTGGCCGTGCCTGGCTGGACTCCCGTCCTCAGGAGCAGTGCCCAGCCATGCCCTGGGGTCGGCCACTGCCCCCCCCCCCGAGCCCCGTACCTTGGCCTACTTTGGTGGGATGGGAAGATGAGACACTTGGTGCTTTGTCCCAAAGCCTGCAGGACCCACAACGCTGAAGCTGTGGAAAAGACCCAAACACCCAACGCCGCTGAGGACACTGGTGGCATCTCCGGTGGCTGCTCAAGTGGCTGCTTCCAGGGCGTCTGCTGAGCCGTCCTCTAGATCATAGGGGGCTTGTCTCTCCATTCCCATTGGCCATGTCCCTGTGCCCTCTTGCACGAGGCCACGTACAGGGTAAGCAGCAGGATGGGAGGGGACAGGCCCTGGTAGTTCTTAGAATGCCTGTCCCCTCCCACCCCAACCCCTTCATTCACTTGTGCAACTGGTACGTCTTCAGTACCTACTACTTACCCTTGCGCTCTGCGCTGGGTACAATGGTGAACAAAAGGAAAGCAGGGCCTGGCCTCGTGGGGCTCACAGGCTAGCGGGGGATGGCTGTAACCCGGCACGGTAAGTGCCTTGATAGGGAGCATGGGGCGCTCTTAGGGTGCTGAGCACCCCCGGAATCTGGGAAGGCTCCCCAGAGTCTCGCTGCCCTGGCACCAAACTTGAGGAGTAGCTCTCATACCCTTCAGAGAGCCCCCTCCCCAGAGGGCCCACAAAGAGACTGTTTGCAGGGGCTCCACGAGTCCTGCAGGCAGGCCAGCAGCCCTCCTCCTGGGCACCCTGTGGAGGTTCCACCCGGGAAGCCTGACCCCCACGCAAAGTGCCCAGCGTGGTGCCTGTCCCAGAGCCAGTCAGCAAAGGGGGAAACTGTTCTCACTTAATAGACTTTCAGCCGAAGATAAGGGGCTGTGTGATGAGACTATTAGTCACTTGCTCACCAACAGTCCACGCAGGAGAGCTGGGGGGCAGGTGAGACAGACGTGGAGTGAGAAGGGCCACAGGACAGGGACCCGGGGATGGGCAGGCACACTCCCCTTGTGGCCACCAGGATTCCCATAAAGAATTAGGATCCTTCCTTGCCTACGGTAATTTCTTGCAGTCTTATTTTTCTGATAGAATAGCAATAATTTGCCTTCCCCGTATCAGGAAGTTTGCTTTCCTTTTCCTCTTGTCTCTCTTGTTCGCCTCTCTCTTCTCCTGTCCTCCAACACCCTCTCCATACTTTACCACTTGAAAGTAACGCAAATTAAATGGGACGAAAAGAGGCATCTTGATCCACCAGCTCTGAGCAAAGGGAAATTTGCATCTCTTCAGTTCCTCCTAATCATTCATTTCCTTTCTCTCTTCCCCATCTTGGAAATAATTGCTGCATGACTAGTTTTCCCTGGATGAGAACTAGAAGTGGTGAAGCTGTCGGCAGTGACTGAGCTTGCCCTTCCAGAATCTTCAGTGGCAGTGAATTTTGACGGCGCGCTCCTAAGTGTGGCCGTGTCCCTACAAGAGAAGGAGGGGCAGCGGATGCAGCAAGCAACACTCCTCCGTAAGCATGTCGCTACGTCATTACCATATTTAATATTTATGGCCCACTTACAGTATATCTGGTGTTAAGTGGAGGTATAAAAAGTTCAAAGCCAATAATAACAATAATCCCTCTTATCTGTCGTTGATAGTTTATGGTATGGCTTCACGTACATTCACAGGTTGAAAAATTTAGTGACTTCTGTCCTTCTGCAAGTCAACCCTGACCATGCAGGATCTGAAGACCTCCAAGGTCATTGCAAAGAAGAAACCTCTAGATTAAAGAGGCAAAATAGACATAACAACTAAATGCAATATCCGACCCTGGACTAGCTCCTGTCCTGGAGAAATGCTAGAAAGCTCGTTATTGGCCAATTGACAAAATTTGAAAATGAAGAGTAGATTAAGTTAAAATTATCAATCTATGGGCTTCCCTGGTGGCACAGTGGTTGAAAGTCTGCCTGCCGATGCAGGGGACACAGGTTCGTGCCCCGGTCCGGGAAGATCCCACATGCCGCGGAGCGGCTGGGCCCGTGAGCAATGGCTGCTGAGCCTGCGCGTCCGGAGCCTGTGCTCCGCAACGGGAGAGGCCACAACAGTGAGAGGCCCGCGTACCACAAAAAAAAAAGAAGAAATTATCAATCTATGAAAATTCACGAAGTTGATGACTTTGGTTATGTAAAAGGATATCCCTGTTCTTAGAAAATACTCATTGAAGTTTTTAGGGGGAAAGGTTCTTGGTATATGTAACTTACTCCCAAATGGTTCAGAAAAAAATTGAAATAAAGGGAGAGAGAGAGAATGATAAAGCAGTAAAGCAGATGGATTAAAATGTTAACAACAGGTGAATCTAGGTGAAGGGTTTATTAACGTTCCTTTTACTATTCTTATTTTTGAAGTTTTTCTGTAAATTTGAAATTACATCCAAATAAAAAGTTAAATGACTTTTCTTTCTCCTCATGTTTTAGTTTTTGCCAAAATTCAGATGCCTACCTCCCCGGGGCTGGGCCAGCTCTGAGTCTCTGGATTGCAGTGAGACAGCAGCTGCGGACACCCCGAGGCAGAGCCCAGGATGACTCTCCCTTTATTTCCCACTAGCGCTTTGCTGAGCAACGTCTGGGTTTATTCACTGCTCCTGCCCTCTGTCTGAAGGTGAGATGCTTCAGACGCCCAAAATTGTCCTGGGCCTTTGGTCCTCGCTCCCTTTGTGATAGAAGACGTGGCAGGTTGATGGTTATGGTGTTGGCTTGAAACCGATAAAAGAGGGTTCGATTCCTTCCTTTCCTGATTATTTTAGATTGACGTTAAGTCGGTTCCTCAAATGTGCGATATGGTGGGGGACATCCACTGAACCACTCTAAATCTGTGGTAGTAAGTTCTACTGCTAGGACTTCTCGTTTGGATGCGAATGCCGCTCAGATAATGAAAGTTATCAACACGACAGCTGTTAGGGAGATGAATGAGCCTATGGATGAAATAGTATTTCACGCTGTGTAGGCATCTGGGTAGTCGGAGTATCGTCGAGGCAGGCCAGACAGACCTAAGAAATGTTGTGGGAAGGTTATGTTGACACCTACAAGCATGATTACGAAGTGAATTTTTGCTCATGTTGAGTTGAGTGTATATCCTGGGAATAGTGGGAATCAGTGCCCAAACCCTCCTATGATAGCGAAGACAGCTCCTATTGGGAGTACACAGTGAAAATGTGCAGCTACGTAGTAGGTGTCATGAAGGACACTATCTAATGAGGAGTTAGCTAGGACAATACCTGTTAACCCACCAACTGTGAAAAGGAAGATGAAACCTAGGGCCCCCATCATGGTTGGGGACCATTTAATATTACCCCCGTGGAGTGTTGCTCGTCAACTAAACACTTTTACCCCTGTTGGGACAGCAATAATTATAGTGGCTGATGTAAAATATGCTTCTGTGTCAACGCCTGTACCTACTGTGAACATGTGGTGGGCTCATACAATGAACCCTAAGAATCCGACTGATATTATAGTTCACACCATGCCCATATATCCGAAAGGCTCTTTTTTTCCTGAGTAATAGGTTACAATGTGTGAAATTATCCCAAACCCAGGTAGGATTAAAATAGATACTATAGGGTGTCCAAAGAATCAGAACAGGTGTTGATATAAGATTGGATCCCCTCCTCCAGCAGGGTCAGAAAAGGTTGTGTTTAAGTTAATAGTATAGTGATTCCGGCTGCTAGTACAGGTAATGATAATAGAAGTAATACTGCTGTGATTAATACTGATCATACAAATAGTGGTGCTTGATACTGGGACATAGCAGGTGGCTTTCTATTGATAATAGTGGTAATAAAATTAATAGCCCCTAGAATTGAGGACATACCAGCTAAAGGTAGGGAAAAAATAGTAAGGTCAACTGAAGCCCCTGCATGTGCTAAGGTTCCATCCAAGGGCAGGTACACAGTTCAGCCTGTACCTGCACCGGCTTCAACTATTGACGATGCCAGCAGTAATAAGAAAGAAGGGGGGAGTAGTCAAAAGCTCATGGTATTTACACAGGGGAAAGCCATATCAGATGCTCTGATCGTTAGAGGCACCAGTCAATTTCTGAAGCCACCAATTATGATGGTCATGACTATAAACTATTACAACGCGTGGGCTGCTGCTACTACCTTGTAGATTTGGCTCTCTGAGTAGTGTTCCAGGCTGGCCTAGTTCAACACGAATTAGGCAGGCTCAGGCCGGCACCTACTACTCTGGCTCAGGCACCAAAGAGCAAGTCTAAAGTACCGATGTCTTTGTGGTTGGTTGAGAATGATCAGCGGTTTATGAACACAGGTAAAGCGGCTGAGTAAGCATTAGACTGTAAATCTAAAGACAGGGGTTACGTCCTCTTTTTACCAGGCCCTGTGGTGAATTGTTCATATTGAATTGCAAATTCAAAGAAGCAGCTTCAATTCTAATTGTTCATATTGAATTGCAAATTCAAAGAAGCAGCTTCAATTCTGCGGGGGCTTCTCCCGGCTTTAGCAGGAGAAGATTGAAGCCAGTTGACTAGGGTATTTAGCTGTTAACTAAAAATTCATGGGAGATGTATCCCTCCAACCTAGTGAGGATTTAGCTTAATTAAAGTGTTTGTTTTGCATTCAATTCATGTAGGATATAGTCTTGCAACCTATTAGGCAGGAATTAAGTAAATTATACTTGCTCAGGGCTTTGAAGGCCCTTGGTCTGGTTTAACCTAAACTCCTATTCCAACACTGATACTATTGGTGTGAGAGGCAGGAGTATTGTGGATACTATGATCACGGTTGGTAGGATTACTTGCTTTGTAGAGTCAAATTCCCATTTTATTTCTGTGCTTTGTGGAGGGGAACGTGGTCAGAGCTGTGGAGTGAGTCGCATGTAGAAATACAAGTTAAGTAGTGCTGTGATGGATGTTAGTGTGGGTAAAATAATGTTACTGTTTTGTGTCATTTCTTGGATAACTATTCGTCTGGGTATGAATCCTGACAGTGGCGGAAGTCCTCCTATCGATAGCAGGACGGCTATAGGGTAAGGGCTGTGATAACAGGTATTTTGTTTCATGTGTGAGATAGTGATAATGTAGTGGTAGCTGAGCTGTGAATGAATAATATGAATAAGGTGAAAGTTATTATAATGTAGGTTACCAGGTTTAGAGTTACAGTTGGGTTGTATAGTAAGATGGCTGTTATTCATCCTACGTGGGCGATTGACGAGTAGACCACGATTTTTCGGAGTTGGGTTTGATTTAACCCACCTCACCCTCCAATTAGAATGGACAGCATGAATACGGATAGTATTAGGCTTAGGTTGATTGATGGCAAGATTTGGTAAACAACTGATAGGGGTGCAAGTTTTTGTCATGTCAACAGGATTAGACCTGCCATTAATGGGATGCCCTGTGTTACTCTGGGCACTCAGAAGTGAAAGGGGAGGGCTTCCCTGGTGGCACAGTGGTTGGGAGTCCGCCTGCCGATGCAGGAGACACGGGTTCATGTCCCGGTCCGGGAAGATCCCACGTGCCGCGGAGCGGCTGGGCCCGTGAGCCATGGCCGCTGAGCCTGTGTGTGCGGAGACTGTGCTCCGCAACGGGAGAGGCCACAACAGTGAGGGGCCCGCATACCGCAAAAAAAAAAAAAAAAAAAAGAAGTGAAAGGGGGGTAGTCCTAGCTTTACGGCCAGGGCTATTGTTATTACTGTTTTATGCTGCTGGATTGAATATTGTTGTAATGGTTCATCGGCTGGGATAGAGTAAACTGATGATGACCGCTAATATAAGTAACACTGATGCGGTGGCTTGTGTTAAGAAATACTTAGTGGAGGCTTCTATGGGTCATGGGTTGAAATTTTTTATTATAACGGAGATAATGGCTAGCATATTTATTTCAAGTCCAATTCAGACTAGTAATCAGTGGAAGCTGGTTATTACAACCACAGTCGCTAAAACAACAGTTGTTAAAATAATGATAGAAGTAATGGGGTTTACAGGAAGGATATAAACCAATATTTACAGGGTATGGGCCCGATAGCTTATTTAGCTGACCTTACTATAGATAGAATGTGGTATAATATGGTAGCATGGAAAATTCTGAATTCTCAAGGGTAGGCTCAGCTCCTATAGCTCTAGAAATAAGACTTGGAACTCTATTATTTACTCTGTCAAAGTAACTCTTTTATCAGACATATTCCTTATGTTTGTGGGGGGATGCTTGCCATTATGATGGGTAGTGATATGTCATATGCACAGGGCTAGTATTAAAGGCAGGAAATTTTTTTAGAGTAGGTGTATTAACTGGTCATATCGGAATTGCGGGTAGGACACTCGAATTCATAGGAAGGACACTGTTAGTAACAGTGTTTTGATGATGAAGTTGACTGTATATAACTCTGGTGTATGTGGGTTGTGAAATGCTCCCAGGAACAGGATTGTTGTAAATATATTTATTATAATGATGTTAGCATATTCTGCTAGGAAAAACATAGCGAAAGGGCCTGCTGAGTATTCTACATTAAAGCCAGACACGAGCTCGGACTCTCCTTTTGTTAGATCCAGCGGGGCTCGGTTGGTCTCTGCTAGGGCAGAAATAAATCATATTATGGCCAGTGGCCATGATGGGAAGATCAGCTATAGTTGCTCCTGTGTTGTGGTGAGGGTTGATAGGGTGAAAGACCCATTCATTACAAGTACAGATAAGAGAATAATTGATAGTGGCACCTCGCATGAGATTGTTTGTGCCATTGCTTGTAGAGCCCCGATTAGTGCATACTTTGAGTTGGAGGCTCATCCGGACCATGAGATAGAGTACACGGCTGGACTTGATATGGCTAGTATAAACAGCACCCCTAGGTTTGTGTTAACGAGTGGATATGGCATGGGTAGGGGAATTCATATTGTTAGGGCTACAGTCAGGGCTAGGACTGATGCGATGATGAATATGGAGGTGGAGGATGTAGCTGGTTGTAGCGGTTCTTTAGTGAATAGTTTGATTGCGTCGGCAATGGGCTGAGGTAGGTCCTGTGGTCCTACAATGTTGGGTCCTTTTTGGAGTTGTACGTAGCCTAGGATTTTTTATTCTCCTAATGGTAACAATGCTACGGCTAAAAGAATAGGAATAACAAGCATTAGGATATTGATTATAAACATTTTGTTAGGGAGACAGTTTGAAGCTTTGGGTATAAAGGTTTAAGTTTTACGCAATTACCGGGCTCTGCCACCCTAACTAAAACCCTGGTCTCGGGTGATTGTTTTGTGTTTGCTTATTGAGATTATATCATTAATTGTTTTAAAGGCACTTGTTTAAAGTGGGCCTTATTTCTCTTGTCCTTTTGTACTGGGAGAAATACATAATAGATAGAAACCGACCTGGATTGCTCAGGTCTGAACTCAGATCACGTAGGACTTTAATCGTTGAACAAACAAACTTTTAATAGCGGTTACACAATTGGGGTGTCCTGATCCAACATCGAGGTCGTAAACCCTATTGTCGATATGGACTCTAGAATAGGATTGTGCTATTATCCCTAGGGTAACTTGTTCCGTTGATCAAGTTTTTGGATCAATAAGTGATGCTATGCTTTGACTAGTGATCTAAGGTTTAATCATTCAGAGGTATTTTTGTGCTCTGAGGTCACCCCAACCAAAATTGTCAATCCATGTGAAATTTTGTTATCCCTTGGTGGTTTAATCATGGTTTTTTTGGATTAACTAATTGAAGCTCCATAGGGTCTTCTCGTCTTATTTTGTTATCCCCGCCTTTTCACGGGGAGGTCAATTTCACTGATTAAAAGTAAGAGACAGTAAAACCCTCATGTGGCCATTCATACAAGTCCTTATTTAGAGAACAAATTATTATGCTACCTTTGCACGGTCAGGATACCGCGGCCATTTAACAGTTGTCACTGGGCAGGTGGTGCCTCTAATACTAGTGATGCTAGAGGTGATGTTTTTGGTAAACAGACAGGGTTTGTGTTTGCTGAGTTCCTTTTACTTTTTAAAAATCTTTCCTTGGGTGCACACCTGTGTTGGATTAACAGCATATTTAATAAATAGTTTAGTGTTGGGCTATATTGATTTCCTGTTAATTATCAGTATATTATTAGTTGCTGATGTAAACCTGTGCAAGGAGAAATGTGTCTTGTTACTTATATTAACAGTATTGCTTCTATAATTTTATAGATTAGTCCGGTAATAAGACTAGGTGTTAATTTATTTAATACTGACATTACGATATATTTACTGTTGAGCTTGAACGCTTTCTTAATTGATGGCTGCTTTTAAGCTAACTATGGTGTTGTTTTGTTTTTACTCTCTAGTTAAGGTTGTACCCTTCTCTAAAAAGCTGTACATTTTTCGACCAACGTTTAAATACACATTGGAACTTATAAGGGGTTCTTGGTATTATTTAACGCTGAACTGAAATTCTTTTTCTGGACAACCAGGCTCATTAGGCTTGTCACCTCTACTGACGAATCTTCTATTTTGCCACAGAGATGAGTTTGTTCTAGTAACTGTTCATAAGTAGCTCGCCTGGTTTCAGATGGTTTAAGTTCTCTTTGTTAAAATTTTGCTAGTTAAATCATTATGCAAAAGGTACAAGGGGTAAGCTTTGCTTTTTGTTACTTTTAATGTTTCTTTCATCATTCCCTTACAGTATTTTCTCTGTGGCACCATTAGTATTTAAATTTCTGTCTCCTATACTTTAAATGTTAGGTGAATGTTTTATTTGATTGGTTCATGCTATTATAATGGAGAGGGGTGTGGGCTAGATTTAGTTCAAGGCATTCAGAGGTTATGAAATCTTCTAGGTGTAAACTAGGTGCTTTATTTAAGCTATGCTTTGATTTATCCAAGCACACCTTCCAGTATGCTTACCTTGTTACCACTTATCTCCTCTCCTACAATCGACTAGTACCTGCCAGTAGGTTGTGATTTTTGTCATAATACTCGAGGAGGGTGATGGGTGGCGTGTGTGTGCTTCATGGCCTTATTCAACTAAGCACTGTACTCTTAATTTACTACTAAATCCTCCTTTGGTTTTTCGGTTTCATAAACTTTCGTGTAGATAAGAGAGTGTTCTTGGTGTAGAAGATGTAGCCCGTGTCTTCCCACCCCATGGGTTACACCTTGACCTAACGTTTTCATGTGCTCTAGTTGTGCTTACTTTTACTCCTTTTTAGGGTTTGCTGAAGATGGCGGTATATAGACTGAACTAGCAAGGGCTGGTGAGGTTTATCAGGGTTCGTCGATTACAGACAGGCTCCTCTAGAGGGGTGTGAAGCGCCGCCAAGTCTTTTGAGTTCTAAGCGGTTGCTAGTAGTACTCTGGCGAATAATCTGGTTCTTGTAATTATCTGGGTTTAGGGCTAAGCATAGCGGGGTATCTAATCCCAGTTTGGGTCTTAGCTGTCGTGTAACCAGGATGTGCTCAAGTCAGTTTTGTAGTCTATTTTTACTTTAATTATGGCTTTTTACAGCTTAACTAAAATTTAACTTTATTTTGCATTACTCTTTAACACGCTTTACGCGGTATTTCTATTAACTTGGGTTGATCGTATGACCCTGTGGCTGGCACGAAATTTACCAGCCCTAATTAATGCGGCTTAGTGAACTTCCGTTTATGGCTGAATTTTTCTCACTGCTGTCTCCTGCAGGGGTGCAGCTGAGCGAGGCGCTGTGAGCTACTGGTACAGAGTGCCTGACACCTGCTCCTTTAACCGTAGGGATTTACAGGGCATTCTCACCAGAGTGTGGATACATGCATGTGTAATTCTATTAAAAATTAAAAGAAAGGCTGAGACCAAACCTGTGTGTTTATGGAACTAGCAAGCCCATCTAGGTGTTTTCAGTGCCTTGCTTCAGAGGTTTACGCTACATCAACTTGTTGTGTACAAGTGATATTTATATGGCTGTGTTGTGCGGCTTGTGTCGGATTTAGTATTAAATTTTTGATAAAGAGGCTAGTGAATCTACGGGGATGTCTGTCTGTATGGGTGGTGAATATGTAAGTAGTTCATTGGTATGATGGGGGTGTTTTCGAGGTTGCCTGTTTGATGGTTTTTATGTCCACCCCAACTCGGCATCACAGGTACGAGTGGGCAAGATGCAGTGTTTCCACCCATTTTTTTGACTTGTGAAGACTTTGGCACTAGTCATGACCTTCTATTACCTTTTTCAGGAGCTTGAGGGACAATCTTCCTCAATTTTTACAAAGCATTTATTTACTTATTTGGTTGCACCGGGTCTGGGTTGCAGCACGTGGGCTCCTTAGTTGTGGCACGCATGTGGGAGCTAGTTCCCTGACCAGGGATGGAACTCGGCTGCCTTCACTGGGAGTGCGGGGTCTTAACCACTGCACCACCAGGGAAGTCCCCTTCCTCAATTTTTAAGGAAACATAAAACACAAACAAGCAGACTGTGTATCTTAGGATTCAGCGAGGCTTTGCCCCCAGGATTCACTCCATCGTCAGGAAGGCAGGGAGAGGCTCAGGAAAGGAGCATCTGGGGAGACTGACCCCAAAGAGATGCTGGGAGTAGGTTCAAAGGCAGTAAAGCAAGAGGTTCACGGGACACAGCAGTAGATGATGTGGGTCCAGCCAAAGAGCTGGGTGTTCCCACAGGTGGGCAGAACCTAGAAGCTGAGTCCAGCAGTAGAGGCCCCAGGCAGGGAAAGAACCAGTGGTCACCCTCAAGGAAGCCAGTCAGAGGAGGCAGGACTCAGCTGCAAGTCTAGGGTGCGAAAAACAAAGGTCCAGCTGAGAGCATCCAGGACGCCAGGCCTTACCCAGAACAGGGTCCCGATCCCTGCTACAAGGCTGGGCCCCGACATCGGGCAGAGGGGTCATCAAGCGCCCTTGTGCCGAGTCCTGAGTTCACCAGGGCTTTTCTGGTTACAAGCAGCAGAACCCCTCGTGACCTAGGGCAGCTCATGGATTCCTGGACCCCCGGCTCAGGAACCGCAGCTGGAATCACAGGGAAGCTGGCCCTCCACCTCTCTGGCCCTCACCTCTGCTTCATTTCTCTCCCTTTCAGGTCTACCTTCTCCTTCTCAGACCTCAAAACTGCAAACAGAAGTGGCCATAGACTTCCACATCACAATTTAGCCCCTAGAGAGAGACTGATTTTTCTACCAGGCCCAATTCTAAACTCCTATACGAGGAATTGGTTCAGAGTTTACAGTTTGCCCACCCCTGGGCCCGTCGAATACAGTGGGGAAACCGGGGTGCATTGTTAAAAACATGGCAGTCTCCATGGACGGAAGGATGGATGCAATGGGGGTGGGGCAGCTTCTAAAAAGCAGGTACCAGGAAGACCACCCAACAGAATGCAGTCCAGCTGGGGTCTGACGAGGCAGGCTGCAGAGTTAGGGGACTTAGTTACATGCCTCACCTTAGGGGTTGCTTCTTAGGGGCTATTTTGACAAGCTTGAGACTGGCTGTCCCTGGGCGTGTGATTAATAGAAGGTCTAATTAACAGTCAAAACCTCTAACTCAATAGACACAAGCTGTGAAGCAAAGGAGTGAGTACTAGGGCTTCCCCAAACCTCCCTGCTCTCTCTGGTGAGGGGGACACCTCAAGGAATGGCGCTTCTTCACATGCTTCCTTGTTCGGCACCTGCGGTGTCCAGCACTGCCTGGGGCACCCCTGGAAGAGAGGGTCGGGGAGCCTCCCCTCCCAGTGATGGAAACGGCTTACAATGATCAGCACTCTAAGATAAGCACGAGCAGAGCGCCAGGGAGAAGAGAGAGGGGCCCTGAGGTGCCTGGCGAGCTGACTTGTGAGAGGTGATCCCACAGAGGCTGGTACAGCAGAAAGAACAGTGAACGAGGCATCGCAAGGTCTGAGTTTTTGTCCTGGGTCTGCGACCCTGGGGCCAGGGCTAGTCAAGGCAGAAGTGCCTTGGGTGCCAAATCTTAAGGAAACAGTCACTCCCGGGGTCATGAAAGGCTGAGTGCTCCTCAAGCCGTGGGCATTGGCACCTCTCTGCCCCCAGCCCCAGCCCTGACTGTCCCTCCAGCCACGTCCCCTTAGCAGGTCACTCCACCTGCCTGGGCTAGATAGGTGATGGAAGGTCACCTCTCTCCAGGTGATCCCGTGGTGCTCCTGGCCCAGGCATTGCGGCAGAGTCCCAGATCTGGGCCCACAGAGCGGACGGAGCCTCCCCCAAGCTCCCCAGGGCCTAGAATAAGGATTACATTTTCCTTCGCTCCCTCTGCCTTTCCTGTTTACTTGTAGCTTTCGGTGCCTCTCTGGGAAGCTGAGGTCATTGCTCTGCCCTCTTATAGTGAAGGAATTCGATTTCTAGTAAGGTTTACGTGGGAAATGAGCGTCTTAAGTACCATAATGAGCAGTTCCACATTGTAACTGAGGGAAAAGGAGCCTGAAAGATTAAACTCTGTGCTTAGGTAAAGAAAGATGACCCACGAGAGAAAGGCCATTCAGTGACTGAGGCTGCAAAATTACCAGCGCCTGGGGGTTTCTGGCCTCTCCTGACAAGTAGAAAGAGGAAGGAACCCCATGGAGCAATCTTTAGCGGCTGGACATTGTTCAAAGGCAGCTGGCTACTGGCTCTCCGGAGCTACAGTCCTTACATCTGACTACTAAACTATCTGCTCGGGTGTTCCCACAAGTACCCCAAATTCAACTTGCCCTAAACAGAACGTATCAGTCCTTCCAACCCACTCCCCTGCTACCCTACCCACCACGGATCATCCAGTCTCCTAGATGGAAATCTGGGAGTCACTGGGTGTTCTAGACAATTCCCTTGCCCTTATTCAGTGGAGCATCAATTACTGACGCCCTGGGGTCCACCCCCCTGGGGTCTAACGCTGGGGGCCACCACCTGGAGGCTTTATGACGCCACCCTTGCCTCTCCATTCTCCCGGCCAGCACTTGGTTCACACCCTCAGCACTTCTTGCCTGGATCCTCAGTCCAGCTCCTTCCCAGACACCCTCTCTACTGCTGCTTTTATTTTTCACTATGTTTTTTAATGTGGAATAGATCAGCTACAGATTAGACAATAAACACCAGAGTCACCACCACCCAGATGGAGAGAGAGCACGCTGTCCTTTCCTTAGAGGGGCCCGTGCAGCCCCCTCCCCCTCGTCCATCCTCCTGCCTCTCCCCGACAGTGAGCCACGATCCCGACCCTGCGTGGGCTTTCACATTTCTCCATGCATTCTAGAATCAGATTCCGGAGTCCCACAAGACAAACCCAGTTGGGTTTTTTGAGATGCGTTGACTCTCTAGATTAATTAGAGGAGGGCTGATGTCTTTAGCCCACTGAGCCTTTAGTCCGTGTACATTGTCTATGCTCCTCTGGGTCTTTTATGCTCAATACAAACCACAGAAGTCTTGTAAATACTTAGTTATTTTCCCCCAAGTTTTTCATATTTCTGTGTCATCTTCTGTTTGTTGCTGTTATACCAAAATGCAGTTGCTTTTATGTTGATCTTGGATCCAGAAGCCCTTAATTTATCTGCAGAACCTACACTGCTTTGTGAACAGCATCACCGAGTGTGTTCATTTACGAACAGGTGTTCACACAACAATTTCAGGTTCTCTGTTCAGACAACCTGAGAGGAAACATCCTGGTGTTGGTGGGAGTTAGCCATCCCCTGACCTGGCGAGAGGGAGCCCTGGTGGCGGGGAGAGTGGCCACCAGGTGCAGCAGGGGTTTTCTGAGCCCTCCTCTGGGTCTGCACTGAGCGGGGTCCTGGGGACGCTGTCCTGCTCCCAGGGGTCCCCTTACAGCCTGGGGTAAGCTACAAGTATTCTTTCTCTGCCAAATTACAGAGATTTCTCCTCCAAGCACAGCCAAGAGCCCACACCTTCTCTACTTTCTCCCCTGGAGCCCCTCCCGTACCTGCCTTCTTCGGACTCTGCTCTGTGCTCCCCGACCCTCTGGTTCTTTCCGTATCTGGGTCTTCCTCTGCACTGCGGCTCCCAGACCACTGGAGCCACTCAGGGGGCCTGGGAACCCCCCCTCCCCCCGCTTCTGGTTAAGTGACTGCTGGGCGCAGCTTTAGTCCAGACGCCTCTAAGGGGGACTCACACCCAGAGCCTAGTGGGAGGGGCCAGCCAGGCTCTGGGGACTTTCTCTTGAGGTCACACCCTTGCTCACCTCCTCCCCTCATGCTATCCAGCTTCCCTGGAAGCCGTTCCTTCAAAAACTGCTTGTCTCTCTGTCTCTTTCTTCAGTTTCCCTTTTCAGTGAGACTATTTGGTCCAGTCTGGGTCTTCACCAGACACCCGAGTGGGTAGAAATCTCTAAGTGTACAATTTATCATTCAACCGTGAAAACAGGATCCCCTCCCCATGATTTAGGGCAGGAATTCGCCACAGGGGGTGGAAGAGCTAAGAAACCAAGTAGAGGGCAGTGGGGTGACCAGAACCAGCAGCGGCAGGGAGCCCGACCCCCCCACCAGCCAGGAGACAGGGCTGAACCCCCAGAGGGCCTGTCTGCAGGAGATGGGGGGCCCCAGAGCCTACACTGCTGCTGCTAAAGGAATGGGAAACAGAAACCAGGTGGAGGGGTTGGGCATGCGAGGCCTGGCGGCAGAAAAGCAGTGGAAGGTCGACCACAGGCCATGGACAAGCTTCCAGAGAAACCTGCGGCCCCATGAAGGGGTCTTTCTTTCCAGCTGAAAATGCTTCCATGCTGAGAGCACAGCCTGGGGAGGAGGCTGTACACCCCCTCCCTCATTCAGTCAGTGCCACAGGACTTTGGGGCCTGAGAAGCAGGAGGCCACGTCAGATGCCACAGAACCATCACCTGAGTCTCACAGTCCCACCACGGTTAGGCCTCCTGTGGACGGTGGCAGAGGTGGGTCTCCCGGCACCTGATGGACCAAACCGGCTTCAGCTGCAGATAACTCCAGCGAGTTCAAGGACCAGCTCTGGAGGCCTGTTAACCCTCAAAAGTGGTAATGCTGGCTCTCCCCAGGCCCACATCAGCCCCTCCAAGCTCCCTGCTCTGTATTTTACAATCGCGTTTTCACTAAATGATTGTCTGGTCACATTCCCAATAGCAACACCGTCACAGCTGGTGAGGACACTTCAAAGCTGCTGCCCAGGCTAATCATAAAAGGACAGCAGGTCCCCACAGCTGCCCTCTGCTCGCTCTAGGCTAAAGGTCAGGGCTGTGCCCCTCCCCACCCAGAGGTGGGTGTTCTGAAGAGCCATCAGACTTCCCGGGAGGGTCCGCGGCGCCCCGCCCTGCCCGCTGCCCACCCTCATCCTCTCTCCTCCCCACGCCCTCCAGTCTTGCCCGGGCTCTCAGTGGCCTCAGTGCTGACGTGCGGGAACCCACCACCTACTGGGGCACAGATGGAGACTGAAAGGGTGTGGAGATGGTTCTTGGTGACAGCATCCCCTTCTCTGGAGTGGAGACGGGGACAGATCACCTGGCAGGAGGCCAGAGGAGCAGGAAGGAGGGGAGAAGATGCATCTTCCAGGGACTTCCCTGGTGGTCCAGTGGATAAAAATCCACCTTCCAATGCAGGGGACGTGGGTTTGATCCCTGGTCAGGGAACTAAGATCCCACATGCCGCCGGGCAACTAAGCCCATGCGCCGCAACTAGAGAGAAGCCTGCGTGTTGCAACAAAGAGCCCGCATGACGCAACTAAGACCCGACGCAGCCAAAAATAATAAATAAATAAAATAAAATAAAATAAAAAAAAGAAGATGCATCGTCCAGACAGGCCAGGGCACCCACACTCTCGACTCAGATCTGAGCGATCCGCGGGCTCCAGGCCTGCCCTTGAAGAGGAGAGGCCTTGCTGGTGAGGCTCAGCCTGTGATAGCCCTTCCCCTGGTCCACGGGTTCACATCACTGCTCATGAAAAGAATTATCTGCAAAGGATTATATTTTCTAATCATGGACACGGAAGTGTTGAGTTTACAAATTGAGGAACATGACACTCTTTATACTCACACTCAACCCCAATAACAGGAATATGAACTTGTGCCTGGCTTGCTTTGTAAATATTGCTGAGTGGGGTGTGTGTGTGTGTCTGTGTGTCTGTGTGTGTGTGTGCGCGCTATGTCTTTCAATTCTTCTTCAAGCCCTATTAGCTGCCCTTCCCAAATTTAGTGCAAGACACAAATTTTCATGAATTTCCCTCCTACTTATGCTAAAATCCCAACTCCTTTCCACTAGCAGAAAGCCCTGCCTGGTCTGGGCTCAGCCCATGCGGCTCCCTCCTCCCCTGCACTCGCTCTGCTCTCCTCACCCCGACAGACCGTGAGCTCCCCTACACCCGCCAAGCTGGTTTCCACCACAGGGCGTTTGCATTGCGGTTCTCTCTGCAGAAACTGCTCTCAGAGCCTTCACATGGCTCTGCTCAACTGGCACCCTCACCGGTTCCCCAAAGAAGCCTTTCCTGACCGCCCCCTACTCCTCCAAGGTGGCCACTCTCTGTCCCCTGACTTGGCGTGGTTTTCATCACATGTATCACCACCCAAACTACTTGTAAGTGGATGAATAAGTAAATGTGCCCTAGAGAGAGATGAAGTGTCAGAGGCGCTGGGAATGCCCATGCCCGTCAGCTCACTAAAGTGGGAAATTCAACCACTGAAGATTTGTTCCTTGGCTTTAAAAGGAGCATAAAAGCATCCCCCAGGTGTGGTGAGGATCCAGTAAATAAGACGACGTGGTGAAGGGTTGTGTGATGCTCACTCAGAAGTGTGGGCATCAAAACAGACCCCTGCTTGGAGGGATGAGGGACAGCAACAGAAGAGACCCTGTGACCCTCATCCAGGACACGTGGACGGCATGAAAGGCTGAGGATGGAAGGAGGAAGGATGGGCCAGAGGTGCTGAGCCAGGCCCGGCAGAAAGAGGAGCGGCATCTGCCAGGAGTGGTGTGCTCAGTCCTGGGTGTAGGAGGGCTTCAGTAGGGCGGCTTTGGGTCCCGGATGATGGGCCAGAGGGGACCTTACTGTCATCGGAGAGAAAGGGGGGTCTACAGGGAAACAGCCAGTGGCCTCAGTGCATCCCCCTCCACAGGTGACCACAGAAGGTGAAAGACCAGGGGGAAGAGGCAGGGCCATGGAGGCCAGCCCCCCCACCCCCACCCCGCAAGAGTCCAGAAGCTCTGATGCAGAACCACGGCTCACACGAGGCATTAGCCATTCAGACAAAGCAGGGCAGGGCTTCCCGTAGAGGGTGGCCTGGAAATGCTGTTTCCTGACAGTGTCTTCCAGTCGCTGGACCTGATGAAGCACCTACCATGCGCAGGGGCTTACTCTCTTCGGGTTGTGCTTTCTTGACTTTTACATGAAATTGCCTGGTTGCACCCGATGTTTAAGTCTACAAGTGTGTTCCTAGTGGCCTTTGGCTGAAGGATGTTGACAAGTTCTACGATGGGTATACATGTTACAAATTAGTGTGTCTTCCTGGTGCACTGATTATTTCACCAACGTATGATGGTAAAATAATCAGTGTACCGCTTTACCGTTAGGAACGACTTTTGCCCTAATGTCCATTTTGTCTGATACAGCTACCCCAACCTTGTTTTGGTAGATGTTTACCTGGCGTGGTAAGCAGAATAATGACACTCTCTCCCCGAGAGATGTCCGCATCTAATCCCTGGAACCTGTGACTCCGGTACCTTACATGGAAATAGGAACTTTGAAATGGGAGATTATTCTGCAGTATCTGGGTGGGCCCAGTGTATTCACAATGGTGAGAACGAGAGGGAGCCGGAATAGAGGAGAGGGCAGTGTGCTGCTGGAAGCAGAGACCACGGTGATGCACTTTGAGAGGGAGGAAGGGGCCATGGGCTAAGGAATGCAGGCGGCACTAAAAGCTGAAAAAGACAAGGAAACGAATTCTCCCACAAATCCTCCAGAGGAACCAGCCCTGCCGACACCTTGACGGTAGCCCAAGAAAAGTAATTTTGGACTTCTGACTTCCAGAACTGCCAGAGAATAGATCTGTGTTGTTTTGCGCCTGACACTTGTAGAACTTTCTTACAGCAGCATCGGGAAACCAATATACCCCACATTCCCCATATCTCTAATCTCAGAGCTTCCATCTGAGCTCATTTTCCTTCTGTCTAAAGTAAATCTTTCTGAATTTTCTTCGTTGAAGCTATTTTGGTGATGACCTTTCTCAGATTTTGTTTGTCTGGAAAAGGACTCTCTTCCCCTCACAGACTAGGAAGCTGGTTCCACGTACGTTTCCTGGAGACTCTTTCCCTTCGTTTGCCTTCCCCGGGGGTGAGTCCCAGCTTTGCTTCCCCCTCTTTCATGGTTGAAAGTGTATCAGCAAACGCCATCGGTGGACATTAGCACTGTTCCCCAGATACCTCTTCCCCACCCAGGCACAGGACAGGGCGTGTCTGGATTTTTCTGGAGGGGTGGGGCCGTGTGGTTAGTTCTAGCAATGAGTGATAGTAGAAAGTCTGTGTTTCTTGTGGGCTGAGCATTTCACTGCTGGTGTGAGCCCTCAGAGACCTCCGTTTCCCTCTTAGCAGCACATATGGTGGAAGCTGCCCTGCCAGCCTGGGTCCCTGAGTGCCTCCAGTGAGTACAGCTCCCTGTCAGTTTTCAGTGGACGCATGGTAAGAACAAGAAATAAACTCTGGTTGGGGCTGTTTGTTGTCACAGCAAAACCTAGCCTATCCTGACTGATACAGTGCTCCTGATTACATCTATAGTTTTGTTTCTCCTTTCAGATCCAATCAAACACAAAGCTTTAAGGTAATCGTGCCACAGATTAGACCCTCAAGGTTCTAGGATACAGGATCTGATCAACAGAGGGGAAAAAAATAGCACTTTATGCTGCTATATGATTTTAGAAAAGAGTTCATGAAAATTGACTTCCTGTCCAGAATGTTCTCTGCAGTTGGGCTGTCATTGTTGCTCCTTTTACAGAACGTTAGGCAATTGTCATGAAAATTAACAGCCAAAGGTTTCTGTTTACATTTTGTAACTGATTTTCGGTATCCTTATTAGGATTTTATACAAAAACTTTTGTATTCTGTGTATGTGATGTATTCCTTCACGGAGTTTTATTAAAATCCTTTTTTTTTTTCTTCTAAAGGAATACATTCCTATTTAATAATGCAAGTCAATGGAAAAATAAGATGTGACACACCAAAATTCACCTCCCAATTCACTTTTAAAGGCAGATATCAATTCCATATGAAGATATGCAGTTATAGTTTCCATATCCTCAGAAGCAATTAGATGCTACTACTGTTACTAATAGTGCTACAAGTACCCAGACTCCACACTACCTGCCATAGGCAAAGACCAGCAAGCCCAGTTACACCTCAGGTGGGGTATGTTGGATTCACAGGCAGAAGAGGGAGCTAGATTTCCTGGGTCTCTGTTCTCCTGCCCCCTTCAGAGAAAGGCCTATTTTTCCTAACAAACAGATGAAAGAAAAACAATCAGCATTCCTAGTCAGGCAGTTTAATTTCCCCAGCATTTTTTCTCTTCTATAATAAATATAAATAATTGTATCACGATATTTGGGGAGATATGTGTGGGAAAACACCCACCATACATCATGTGCTAATCCTAACAGAGCCAGCAGTTCCCGAGGCTTCTGCCTGGGCACTCCTCCCCGCCGCTCAGTGCTACATTCACCCTGAGGGCTGTGGCCAAAGCCTACAGAGGAACTCAGCCGGGAAAATGTGGATGTGAGCATTAAGAGGTCATTCCAAACCCTCGTTTCAGGCAGGTTTTAAGTTGCATCTTTTTCTAAACACTTCATAAGAGTGCCCACAGAACGTTAAAATTTCTCCTTCCTCGCTTCTAGAAAACACTCTAAGGTAGTTAGGAGGGAGAGCCGATCGAGAAGCAAAACGCCTGTGTGGGTAACCTGCACATTACCTGCCCCTAAAATACCACTGCCTGTTTCATCCTGTGTCGTCTGTTTAACTCTCACCCTGTCTCTGCCGGACGAGGCCAAGCCAAGGGGGTGGAATGACAGCAAGATGCTTGTGATCGCTCCACACTGGCGGCTTGAAGCTGGCGGGCGAGGGCTTGGCCCTGTGCCAGAACGTCCAGCCTTATTGCCAAGGCCCCTTAAGTTATCACTCACGTTCCGGTACCAGGGGCTTCACCAAGCTGTGTTATGTCAGTAAGTCTGGGGATGAACTGTGACTCACTGTTGAGGACATGTGAGTGAGCATCTGGCTCCTTTAATAGCAGCCTAGTGGACTTTCCTTGTCAGTTATGACTTCTGAAACAGTACAGTCTTGAAATGAGCGATCCCCGGCTCAGAAGTAGCCCAGCATCCACACAGCGCCACTGACCCCTCTGGAACCCCCTGGACCACGTACCTTCCTAACATCACCTCCTAGGCAGAGCACAGGATGATCTGGCTGGGAGGCCTCCTTCAGAGAGCACACACACGTTGAGAAGGTGCTGGTGGCCACTTACAGTAGCCAGGGCATGGAAGCAACCTAAGTGTCCATCGACAGATGAATGGATAAAGAAGATGTGGTACATATATACAATGGAATATTACTCAGCCATAAAAAGAAACGAAATTGCATTGTTTGTAGTGAGGTGGATGGATCTAGAGTCTGTCATACAGAGTGAAGTAAGTCAGAAAGAGAAAAACAAACACCGTACACTAACACATATATACAGAATCTAAACAAAAAAAAGGTTCTGAAGAACCTAGGGGCAGGACAGGGATAAAGACGCATGCGTAGAGAATGGACTTGAGGACACGGGGAGGGGGAAGGGTAAGCTGGGACGAAGCGAGAGAGTGGCATGGACATATATACACTACCAAATGTAAAACAGATAGCTAGTGGGAAACAGTTGCATAGCACAGGGAGATCAGCTCAGTGCTTTGTGTCTACCTAGAGGGGTGGAATAGGGAGGGTGGGAGGGAGGGAGACGCAAGAGGGAGGGGATATGGGGATACATGTATACGTATAGCCGATTCAGTTTGTTATACAGCAGAAACTAACACACCGTTGTAAAGCAATTATACTCCAATAAAGATGTTAAAAAAATAATAATAATATACAAAGAAGGTACTGCTGGTACACAACAGGGAGACAGCCCGGGAGGGGTGCCACCTGGGCAGCAGGCTGGTGTCCGGGCAGAGCCTGCGATGGGGACATCAAGGGGAAGGCAGGAGCCCAGGCTCACGAACAGGAGAGCCCCTCTCTGTAGACCGGACACTCCCTGAGGACAGGCACCAGGCATATGGTGCTCACAGCTAGTCCTCCACACGTAGCACATGGTAGGTGCTCCAAAATGTCTGTGGAATGAATGAAGCAATTAGAGAAGGACCAGGAAACATCTGGCCCGCAAGATGAATAGGGACAACAG
This sequence comes from Lagenorhynchus albirostris, assembly GCF_949774975.1. Taxonomy (NCBI): domain Eukaryota; kingdom Metazoa; phylum Chordata; class Mammalia; order Artiodactyla; family Delphinidae; genus Lagenorhynchus; species Lagenorhynchus albirostris. The sequence goes on along the minus strand of NC_083112.1, from coordinate 4,923,567 downwards.
CAAATCTTCTCACAAAGCAAATGCTACGATCCAGTACCGCTGAAAATTTCCATCAAAGTTCCCTCCCGAGGGAAGGGTGGAGGCAATGCTTATCCTGGGGGGATCTGGAGTGTAGCCAAGGGGACAAGAAAGCACATCCAGCCATGTGCAACCAACAGTTACGCACACAGCTGTCACATGTTCGTCCTGAGGTCCTTCCCATGGACAACTGTTGGTCCAGCTCCTGCACTCCCTCCGTGAGACAGAAGCCTTTTATAACCCCTAACCCATGGGCGTCCTCTAAGCTCGTGTTGGTCCTGAAGGATTGCCTCCTGTCCCTCCATGTTCTTCTTTCCTGGCGGAGATCTTCAGATTGTCTCTTTTCTCCAGAGATGTTGACTTTTGACTCAGAGGCATGGCCCTTACCTCGGGCAGCAACGGGAGGGTCATCGTCAGCACAGCGAGTACCAGGGATGCCAAGGACGATGGAAGGGGTGGTGCAGGGGATGCAAGACGTGGGAATTAGGACAACAAGGGGGGGATTTCTTAACAAGCTGCCAACTATCAAAATTGCCTGACAACGGTGTGAAATCTGCTCAGAAGGATGATAAAATGAGAACAGCCCCTCCTCTGTGCGGACTCCGTAAGCATGTGCCTGTGTGAAGGTAGGGGATGAACCAAATGATCTTGTCAGGCTTCTGAGACGCCATGATTCCGCAGCCCTGGCATATACAGCACCTTTCACGATGTTGTTGTGGCCCAGTTTCAGACAAGTTGTTTCATCTTATTTTACAGCAGAGAAATCTAGGTCACAGCATGTTGGACCATTTGCCCAAAGTTAAACTGAAAGCAGTCTTTGTCAGCTGTCTGCTGTCCTCGGAGGAGAGTCCAAAATTGGTGAAGTTCTGGTTTCTGGCTTATAATTAGCTCCCAGAAAATGATGACAGATCACCCTGCTACACTGAGGCCCATCTTCTTTTCCCAGGGACCTGACACAAAGTCCCTGTACCAGCAGCACACAGCTCTGTTTCTCGTTCTCATGCTGCTGGAGCTCGGGGGCTGCAGGAAGAGCAAACTGTGGCTGAGAGGAGCCTGGACCTCCTGCCCCTGCTCCTGCCCCTGCTCCCCTAGAGCAGAGTCTCCCGTGGGGGGTGCGAGGTGCCCCATCTGGCTGAAGCCCACAGGTTTAGCTTTTGGAGGTCACTGAACCTGTGCTTGCATCCCTGGATTCTGGTGGAGCTCAGAGGTCACACCGTGGATAACTACCAGCTGTGAGTGTCTCAGAGAACCAGAGAGATGGCTTAGGAGCTTCTGATGATTCCTCCTTATGTCTTGGCTACTCTTCTTCATTTCGAAGTATTTAAGGCCATCTGCTTGGCCCTGGATTTTCTGGGGTGACCCTTGGATTGGGAGGGACCTCAAGCCCAAAAGTAGTCAAGTCCATTCACTGCTCACTCTGGTCCCAATTCTGGGAATCCCTCCCCAACACACACACACACCCCCACCCCCCACCTCCACATTCTCAAATTTTTATAAGGTCTTTCCAAAACCAAAGCAAAGCCTTGACTTCTGAGAGCACTGGGATCCTCCAGTGTCTGCAGTGCCACTCTCTGGCCACTAGCAACAGAGGCCGCCATCACTGTTCGTGTCAAGGCTGGAGGAAGGAAGTCCATCTTTTTTTTAAATTTTTTTATTTATTTATTTTTGGCTGCGTTGGGTCTTTGTTGCTGCGCACGGGCTTTCTCTAGTTGTGGCGAGTGGGGGCTACTCTTCGTTGCGGTGCGCAGGCTTCTCATTGCGGTGGCTTCTCTTGCTGCGGAGCAGGGGCTCTAGGCACATGGGCTCAGCAGTCGTGGCTCATGGGCTCAGTAGTTGTGGCTCATGAGCTTAGTTGCTCCGTGGCACGTGGGATCTTCCTGGACCAGGGCTCGAACCCGTGTCCCCTGCCTTGGCAGGCGGATTCATAACCACTGCGCCACCAGGGAAGCCCGAGGAAGTCCATCTTGAAGACATAGTTTGATCCATATATGGATCATTAAGAGCGTTATGTGAATTGTATTTTCTTTGGTTCCCACTTTTTTTTTTCATTTTAAGTTTTTAATGAAAGTTGTATATAAGAATACTTTATTCCTGATCTTCCCAATTGTTTCTCCCTCATATCTGCCCTTTTCCTCTCCTACCTGGCGAGATCGGCTTTACCTTCGAGGATCTTTGTGTGGTCTTTGTGCAGCTTTAGTCTGGTGATGACCACCTTGCTGGGGTGAATGCCCACATGGACAGCCGTGCCATTAGCCTTCTCCCGCTGCACTCGTTCAATGTAGGTGACATATTTCTTCCTGTAAACCTGGACTACTTTGCCAATTTGCTGCCCTTTGTAGTGCCCTCATACAACTGGAACTTCATCATACTTTCAGATGGGCATGGATCCGACACGGTACTTCCGTTTCAGCTCTTTAGAAAGAGGGGAAGACATAATCTTCCTGCGAATGTGGGAAGGCACATTGAAATGCCTTTTCCGGTTCTTGCTTCAGTCAGAAGTCACAAAGGGAATGAACTTCATTTTGGCCTCCGGCGCTTCAGCGATGGCCACAAAAGGGCTGGTACACATTTCCTACCATATTTACTACATTTCGTTAGGACACAGCAACACAGAGCGAAGAGCACGACCTGGGTTTGAATCCTGGCTCTGCCACTTGCAAGCCAGCTAACCTTGGACAAGTAGCTTAATTTCCCTGGAGCCTCATTTTCCTCATCTGTAAAATGGGAATAATTATATCCGTCTCCAAGGTTGTAGTGGCGATAAGAGCTAGCACATGTAGAGCACCTGGCTTTTGTCTGGCACGTGGTAGGTGCTTAGTGAAGGTGGTGTGGACACCAGCAGTCAGGGTGTTTGGTGGGTGTCCTGATCAGGCTCCACCTCTCCCCATGTGAGGTGCTGCATCGTTCTCAACTTCCTGTTGGATGGGGGTGGGGGTTCCCCAGCTTGTCCAGGGGCCAACACTCCTCTGAATATCTGATTCCTGAGCTCCCACTGCCTGGCACCATACTTTGTTCCCCTGAGAAAGGCCACTGTCATGTTCCCTCCCACGCGGCTGGAACCCAAGCCCTCTGCTGGGCCCCAGCCCTATGGATGCATCGGTCCTTGGCCCCAGAAGCCTCCGGAACTCCTGGCTCCGTTAGGATTAGCGTATGATGTATGTTGGGTGTTTTCCCAGACATATCTCCCAAAATATCGTGACACAATTATTTACTAGAAGAGAAAAAATTCTAGGGAAATTAAACTGCCTGGCTAGGAATGCTGATTGTTTTTCTTTCCTCTCATCTGTTTCTTAGGCAAAATAATCCATTTCTAAACCCCAAGCAGCTATGTTTCTAAATAAGCACATCCAGTATAATAAGCCTGATAAATGATAGTATTAACTCTGACTAGCTAGGGTCAGGCAAAGTGCCAGGCTCAAGCACCAGAGAATTTCTCTCAGGACCTCTTGAATCGAGACATCTGCTGTTACCTCTAGGGTAACTCAGCACTTTTATCAGGCTCTAAACAATCAATCCCTTCCAAGCTATGCTGGAGGCAGCTGGTAAAGTGTGGGCCAGGGCACGGTATGATTTTTATTTCGGATGGAATGAACGTCTAATTGAATGCTTGCACAATTGCATTCCAGCCTGGAAAATCTACCTGCTGGTTTCACCACCAGCTGAGAGCTCTCAGAAGCAGGTGACACTCTCCACATAGCAGTGGCGATTTCATGAAACTGAAAGTGAAGCTGAAGGTGGCTCCTGATTCGATTCCCCCTCCAGCACCTCTTGCTCATAACGCCAGTGACGGAGGAGAGACAGCTGTTGCCTTCCACACCACCTGCAGCTTAGTCACCCCAAGTGATGTACACATGCATAACCAGCCTCCTCTCGAAATAAGGGAGGGAATCAGAAATGTAGTGAGGGGGTGTCTGCTTGCCGCCGCACCCCTTCTGCTTCCTTTTTCTTTTAGTCTATTGCGCTATTGTTAATTCTTTTCCTCCCACACAAAAATGATCACACTCATGTTCCTTTCATGGTTTCCAGTAGAAACCATACTTATTTTCCAGAACATTTCTCCATTTTTTCTTGGCCCTAAAGCACGAGCATTAAGTCGGAAGTGGTTCCAGATTCATAAACAAAGGTTTGTGACTTTCATAAGACGACAATGACTAAGTTCTTCCCTAATCAGAATGAGATTCTGAGTCAGAGTTTTAATTTTGCTTGTTGAACTATTGGTGTTACTGCTCTAAGAGTTTTTACATCAATTAAAACAAAAGTAACCAGAAAAGGATGTCCATATGGGGAGAGGCTAAGTAAACAAGAGAATGATCCACACCGAATGGCCAAGAACACTGAATAGCTATTAAAAAGGGTAGCCATGGGGCTGCCCTGGTGGCGCAGGGGTTGAGAATCTGCCTGCTAATGCAGGGGACACGGGTTCGAGCCCTGGTCTGGGAAGGTCCCACATGCTGCGGAGCAACCGGGTCTGTGAGCCACAATTACTAAGCCTGCGCGTCTGGAGCCTGTGCTCTGCAACAAGAGAGGCCGCCATAGTGAGAGGCCCGCGCACCGCAATGAAGAGTGGCCCCCACTTGCCACAACTAGAGAAAGCCCTCGCACAGAAACGAAGACGCAACACAGCAAAAATAAATAATAAATTAATTAATAAACTCCTACCCCCAACATCTTCTTTAAAAAAAAAAAAAAGGACAGGAAAGGACCAAGGGATCACAACATGCGTAGGGGGCAGAAACTGGGGGCACCTAGGTGGACATCCTTTGAGTGGAGGAGATCCAGGCATCTTGACTGACGGCTCCACCAGACTGCATCTGTTAGGGGAAACGTAGCTCCTCCAAAGCAAATTGGCGATGCTGTCACCGGATTCAGGGTGACACCAAAACAGCAAAACAACACATGACCACCATGCCCTCTTAAAAAAAAAAAAAAAAAAAAAAAAGTGTAGCCACGAAAATTGTTAAATTTTTTTAAAAAATCAAATTACGTAACCTGATCTCACTTTTGTAGGCATAGAAGTACATGTGCATGTGTAGGTGCTCAAAATGCACAGAAAGGAGCCTGGGGAATTGCACAGGGAGCACCTACTGTGGGTGGCACACACTAGGGAGTGGGAGTGCAGAGTTAGGGGCAGGTATGTTTCCTGGATTACTTCTATGTCACCGGATCTATTACAAGAGGAGTATATCACATCTGTAATATATATGTGTACACGTACATACATACATGCATGAGTAAGTATGTATGTACATGAAGGAGAACAGTAACTTCAAATTTAGTTCACTTCCATAATGTTCATATAGTGGTATTACCACTCTCGGAGGCTGGAAACTGTTCCTCCTCTTTAGCTGGTGGACTTTGGGAGCCTCTGTCTCTCCTTTACCGCAATGACTCCCACTTTGAACGCAGATTAGTATCACTCAGGAGCCCAGGCCACATTCTGGGCCAGTTAAGTCAGGATCTCTTCGAGTGAGACCGGCTCCAGCATTTTACAAGGCTCCTGGGGCAATTTCAGTGCGAGACCAAAGTTGAGAACCACTGCCTTCCTCTGTAAACCCCTCAAGGGTAGGGTCTGTGTCTGGTTTTGTCCTCAAAGCACCTAAGTTAGTGACTGACGTTGATATAATGAAGAGATCTGGACCCTCCAATATTCTCAGAGGGAGAAAAAAATCATAACAACCAGGAACTGACTAACATGTTAGAACCGTCTAAAGCACACAGATTCACAGTAACCAACAGAGAGCATCACACTTCTACGGATGCCCTCAGGGTCAGCTGACCGCTTGGATATGCATCTTTTTGTGTATACACACACGCGTGTACATGCACGCGCGCGCGCGCACACACACACACACACACACCCTGTGCTGGGTTTCTAGCCCGTCCCTGAATTTGGTGCAGCGCTTCTTTGGCCGGGTCATAGCCCAGGAGGGGAAAGTGAAAGCCCTCAACCAGCTGTGCCCTTTGCTGATGTCAGCAAGAAGAAGACTGTAAAATGAATCTCTAAATCTCCGTTGAGCAGAAGGCCACCTTGGAAGGACCCTCGTCCTCCTCATGACTGCGTCCCATTTTTCCTGAGACATTTCCTAATCGGGCCCGGCTTTTCCTTGGAACTCATTAACACATACTCATGAAAAGAGAACTCTGAAAATTTGAAGTTCTTCTGAAATATCTTGGGTTTTGTCTTGCATGTGGTGCCAAAGGCCTCTCCTCCCCCAGCACAGCTGGTGTCGCTGGCTTTGGCGGCCGCATCTAAAACCCTGTAGCTTTAGATGTTACTGATCCTCGGCCCACCAGGCCTGTTAAAAGGAGTTAACATGAGGGCAGAGGGTCCATTTTTATTGGGTAGCACACCTGGAATTATCCATACTTGATACAGTGCTCTGAGCAGCCATGTGGTTACATTGATTGTCTAGCTGTCAGTCTCCTGACGACAAGATTTCAGGGGCAGAATGTCTGGTGTATGAGTGGATTATAATTCCATTATAAATATCCCTGCTAATATATTCATGAGGCACTTTTTAAAATAATTTATATAACACTCTTAAGTTACCTTGTGTCTTTATTTAATTGGTACTCGATGCTTGTAATATTGCTCCATTTTCAAATCTTCTTAGGGTTCTATTGCTTTTTTTTTTTTTAACAGTTATTTACTTGTCTGCGCCGGGTCTTAGTCGTCACGTGCGGGATCTTTAGTTGCAGCATCTTTAGTTGTGGCATGCGGAATCCTTAGTTGTGGCATGTGGGATGCAGGTTCCCCAACCAGGGATCGAACCCGGGCCCCTGCATTGAGAGCTCGGAGTCTTAGCCACTGGACCACCAGGGAAATCCCTTAGGGTGCTATTGCATTTTTTTTTTTTTTTTTTTAGCGTGCTCTTGCTTTTTAAAAATATCCCATCAGGTCACAGTATCACAACAGATTTTGTGAAATCATATCACTAGCTGAACCTTTAAAATGTATGAGCTTATGTATTTTAAACTCAAGAAACTCCCCAATTATTTGGAACAGTATCTGCCTTTTACATCATTTAGGAGCACATATATTTTTATGAGCTTACAATTCCAAACACAGGAAAAATAGTGGTCTTAAATCTCAGTATTCTGGAGGAAAACTACATTAAATCAGCCACGTGGAGTATTTCCTCTGTAACCGCGCAAAAGTTGCAAACTTTTCCTCAAGACGGAAACTAAACTTGAGAGAAAACCATGGCTCCCTTTGGCACATCTCCTCTTAGGGCGGCATCTTCTGAGCCACCTCCACCAGCTGGCGTCCCCTCACCCGGCCACACAAGTGTGTTTGTTCATATCAACTCCTGCACATGATCTGCATCATTTAATACATATATTTCCTGCTTTTTTCATTCATTTGATACTCTATTCATGGTTGGAGTGGTTTCTTGCATAGTAACTGCTTATGGAAACTTGTGCTAAAACACAGGTCTTCCCTTTTCCTCCTGGTTCTCTCAGAGGCTCTGCCTTTCTAGAAGCCACTGTCCATCAGCATCCAGCCCACCCCTCCCTTCCCACCCTGCACTGGTTTCCCTTTCTGGCTTTAGAAATCCTGGGAGAGACTGGATGGGAACCAGCATCAGTGCCCCAGGAGAAATCCCCACACCCAAGGACGGGTCAGGACCACGGCAGCAACACACATGTGGTGGCCCCCTTCTCTTCTTAGAATAAAGACATCACTCAACAAGCACCAGATAAGTAAAGGAGGAAGAGTAAGCCAACAGTTAATCATGACTTTGCCTTTGTGGCCACAATTTTATGTGTCTGATCAGCCCCACTTCTCTGTTGGTTCTGAAGCTAAGGCAGCTCCTCTTTTGTGTCCCTACTTCTCCTTCAAGGGAAACGAAAGGATCCAAGATGATCATTTGCTCACCTGAGCCAGACATTTCGCTTACGGCACCTGCGTTCATTCTCAGCACTGCTCTACCTCCAGAGGGAAGCAGTAAGGCTGCGAGAGGTCAAATGCTTTCCTAAAGCCACCCAGCAAGTACGTGGCAGAGCCAGGATTCAGCCCAGATGCATTTGATTCCAAAGTCCACATCCCTCCCCTCTATGAGCTCAAGTCACTGAAGGGGGAAATGCAGTGAGTGTGCCACCTTAAACCTGCGTGTTACCTGAAGGTTTAACTAACAGGCAGCCTAGTAAGGGTTACCAGTACAGTTCACAATGCTCTGCATTAAACCAGCTTTAATGCTTGTATTACACAGGCAAAAATAAATTAAATCAGAGTTTTAGTTCTTCAGTATTTTACTTTCAATTATGGTTTGTTTGTTTTCTTTCCTTTTTCAATGCTCAAATTTTCCCTAATTGTAACTAAGGGTAACGGAATCAGCATTTACTCTGCCTTTTTAGGAGCTGAAGTTCCTCCCCAGTTCATGAAAGAAAGTTCTTCTTTACAAAAGAATACCAGGTAACAAAAGTAGAAGAAATGATAGAATTAGGAAATCATCATTTTGCAACTCCCTATGAAATAACTCATTCAGGCAAGAACCATCAATGAATGCTACAACCACTGGGTAAAGTTGTGGGGAGATGGAAGACTCTTTGGTCATGACCAAAGTACCACCCCATACCTGACTTGCCAATTTTTACTTTTACCAAGAAAAGCCCTTGTGCTCAACAGCTCAACCAAGGGAGCAAACTTGGCATCCCTAACAATGGTACACCTGGCATTGAGCCTCCTGATACGATGCAACAGGAAGTACTCCGTATCACCTATGGAGTATTTTCTCCACCTACAGAGTGTTTAACCTGCACTTAACAAAGTCTTTAGTCCTAATTTCAATGCACAGAAAATTCAATAGCTAGGGCATCAAGGTAATGACATGACAAGGAGGCAATTAGGCACGTGGGACGTTCTACAAGACAAACAGCCTCGTCTCTTCAGAAAATCCATATGATAGTGGAAAGCAGATCAATGGCTGCCTGGGACCAGGGGCAGAAGGGGAATGACTGCAGCGGGGCACAAAGGAGTTTTTCAGGATGATAGAAATCTGTATCTTCATTGGGGTGCTGGTTACATTGATGCATCTGTCAAAATGTATGAACGTACACTTGAAATGACAGCAATTTACTAAATTTAAATTATACCTCAATACAGTTGATTTTAAAAACAAAAGCAAAATATCAGTGTCACACAAAAAAGTGAGACAACTGGTCCATATTTAAATAGACTAAAGAGCCATTTTAACCAGATACAATAAGAGAAACTTGGTAAATCTGGGCTTGAAAAAAAAAAAGAAAAACCAAGGAAGACACTTTGGGAATAACTAGGGGAATTTAAACATGGACTGGCTACTAGATCATACCGAAGACTTCTGAAAATTTCTTATGGTTGTGTAGGACAATATTCTCATGATTAGAAGATGACTGTTGAAATGCATAGGAGTGACCTGCCTGTAACTTGATTTCTATACTCAAAGATATATGTGAATATGTAGAATGATAAATTAAATATAGCAAAAAGTTATCCATAGTTGAATTTGGTCGTGGAAGTTCACTGATAGTCACTGTACTAGTCTTTCAACAATTCTGGACTTTTGACATTTTTAATTATGAAAATGTGCGGAATGGTAAATGCCATTTGAGTGGTGATGGCCCCTGTGGTTTGCAGTCAGTCTTCAGAAATTTTGGCTGCTTGGTGAGATGTTTTTCATATCAAGAAGTCACCCCCTTTCCATTGCTTCTCCTGAAGCCTCCCCAGGAAGACTTTTATGGAGGATTCTGTGACCTGGAAAGACTTGGGTCTCCTCCTACTGGGTCACATTATTGTTGGGAAAATATGGGTGAATGGTTATGTTATTATTTAAATAAATATTTCAATAAGACTAAAAAGAAAAGATAAATTCCCTCCTGGAGTTTCTTCACGAGAGAGGAGAGGATAGAAAAACATAGGTTAAGGAGCTTTCAGTACTTATTTAAAGTTGAATGGGAATATATGTAATATGTACTTGAAGGTGTGAGTTCTTCTAAAACTTCAACTGAACCATGTGATTACTAGGTTTCTACCTGTTTACGATGATGATGTCTATGATGTTACTTTGGCCAAGGAAAGTGATCACTATCTAAATTCTCCTCCTCCCAGAAAGTCTAGCTCAAATTGTTTCTCCTGCACAGTCTTTCTAAGCTAACGCAACCTCTGCCGATTGCCCCCTCTCCCAGATTTCCACCTGCTCTTGTCCTCTGTCTCATCCTGCGAATCCTTAGTCACCCACGAGATTATCTAAATAGCTTGTTGCACGTTTGCATCCTCTTCCCCCAAAGCCAGGACTGGGTTTGAATGGGATGCCCAGCCCTGATTCTCCCATCATACCTGTTCCCACCTCACATATCCATCCATACTGTGAGTGCTTTGAGGGCAGAGGCCATGGCTAAGCACCTTAGTATTTCCAGTGCCCTGCAGAGGGCCTGGTCCATAAATATTTGACAAGTGAGCAATCACTTTCTTCCCATCCCTACTATGGTCCAGCGCACAAGGCAAGGCATGGAAGAGTTTCCCCTTTAAAGTTTCCTTGTTGAATGGATCAAGTTACCTGGAATCAGGAGATCTGAGTGACAAAATGTCTCTCTCTGTCTCTGCCTCTTCTCATTTTCTCTTCACCCTTGGAACTCAGCCATCATATTGGCAAGAATCTCAGGCCACACAGAGAGGCCACAAGTACAGTCTCCAGCAGGTGGCCGTAGCCGAAACGCCAGTCAACAGCCAGCATCAACCAGCAGACATGTGTATAAGTGAGCCTTGAGTCGAGCCAGCCTTTGTCTTTCAGCTGAGACCCCACACATGCCCACTATTCCCTGTCCAATCCCTGACCCACAGAACCTGCGAGCACAATAAACAGTTGTTTGATGGCATCACTTGCGGGGGAAATAGGACACACAGCCGCACTAAGTGGGACATTTTCTTTGCTTCTCATCCTTCTCTACTTCATCTAAAAACAGGAGTACCTCAGGTAGGATTACCAAATAAGTTACAGGATGTCCAATAAAATCTGAACTTCAGATAAACAGCAAATGATTTTTTAAATTATAAGTATGTCCCCAATTTTTCATGGAACATACCCTAAAAGAAAGTATTTATTGTTTATCTGAAATTCAAATATAACTAGGCATCTTCTATTTTATTTGCTAAATCTAGTAACCCTAACCTCAGGTCTCCACCCTAGGTCCTCCTCTATCTACACTCACTACTTAAGTGAGTTTATCCAGTCCAGTCCACACCCTGACAACTCTCAAATTTATATTTGCAATTCACAACTCTGCACTAAGCTCACACTGAGACACCTAGCTGCCCACTTGAAATTCCGCTTTCATAAGCTCATAGTCATCTCAACCTAAACAGAATTGTTGATTGCAACCTCTACCCGCCCACCCAGTCTTCAGCCACTCTGTCTTCCTCGGCTCAGTGAGAGACACCGATATCAACCCAGGTGTTCAAGCCCTGAGCTGAGAGTCAGCCTTGATTCCTCCCTGTCGTGGACTGTGTACCCAATCAATCAACATATTTCCAACCTGTCTGTGTCTCCATCTGCCCACTACATCCCCTCTGGGTCAAGCCCCTCTGGATCCCCTCTGGATGAAGCCATACTCTTCTCTCTCTTGAATAACTTTCCTGGCTACTAAGTGACCTTCCTGCTTCCCTCTTGCTTCTCTGTAACTCTCCAGAATGCAATCTGTACACAGTAGCCAGAAAGATCTTTTAAAAGACAGATCATGTAACTCGCCTACTAGCAGCTCTCCAATTGACCCTCACTGCACTAAAAATAAAATGCAAATATCCTGCAAGACGCCTCCTGATGTAGTTTGTACACCACTCTTTCAGCAGTTCACTGACCTTTCTGCTCCTCAAACGTGCTAAGCTTCTTCCTCCCTTAAGACCCTTGGAATGTTCTGCCTAAAGGTCTGCACGTGGCCGCTCACCCTTGTTATTTGTACCTCAGATCTCACATCACTTCCTCATTAGGCCTCCTCCCCCCGCCTCTCCTGACCCACTCCCCTCTGGTGGCCGTCAGCCTGGGTTATTTCCACCCCATGCAACCCCTCCTATGCCCCCTTTCTGTTTTGCCTGAACATCTTTTACTGTCTTTTCACTTTCGACCTTTCTTCTTTGAAAATAGCACAGAGCCAGATTCTATTAATTTCTTATTAGTATTAATTTGTTAATCTGCTCATTAGCATATAATTTAATATATGGTTTAACCACCCACACTTATTGCAATAGCTCATTACAGGGAGTTATTTCTACCAGATAAATCTTAGTTTTCTATTTATCATGCATTTTTCATGCTTCTTTTTGCTCATTTCCTACCTGCTGTATATTTTTTTATTCTCTTAGTTTCTTCTTTTAGTTTGAAAATTATACACTTTATTATCTTAGAGGTTACCATTAAAACTCTAAACTGTGTGTACTCAACAAAAACCTGGAGTTAATATATTACTCTTCCCAGAGAACAAAGCAAGACTCTCATAATCCTTGCATGCTATACACCTCCAGTCATGCTATCAATGTGTTTTTTTTTTAATTTTATTTATTTATTTATTTTTGGCTGCATTGGGGTCTTCGTTGCTGCGCGTGGGCTTTCTCTAGTTGTGGTGAGCGGGGGCTACTCTTCGTTGCGGTGCGCAGGCTCTAGGAGTGCGGGCTTCAGTAGTTGTGGCACACAGGCTCCATAGTTGTGGTTCGCGGGCTCTAGAACACAGGCTCAGTAGTTGTGGCACATGGGCTTAGTTGCTTCGCGGCATGTGAGATCTTCCTGGACCAGGGCTCAAACCCGTGTCCCCTGCATTGGCAGGCGGATTCGTAACCGCTGGGCCACCAGGGAAGCCCATGATGTGTATTATTTAATTCCAACTTATTAAAACTCCTTGAATTTGCTTTCTTGTGTTTTACAGCTAGCGCTACTTTGGATTTTCCAACATGCTGACTAGTTTCTTTGCCTGTCTTCACTTTTGGTCTCCAACTCATTCCTTCCGGTCCTGTTTTCTTCTGCTGAAAAATATCCTTCAGTCGCTCTTCCACTGAGGTTTTGTGAGAGGTAAGCTCTCGTGGTCTCTATGACTAAAATGTTTTTATTGCACCTTAGATCTTGGGTATAATTTGTGGGTAAGGAATTCTTTTCCCTCAGCAGTTTGGAGGTCATTCAGGTAGCTGCTGTCATCCGTTACTGCTAAGTCCGCTGTCAAGTATCAATGCTTTTTAGGCACATGACTTTCTACTGGTTCTGAAGATTTTCTCTAGGCTGCTGCTGTTCTGTCGTTCTGTTCTGCTGTGTTTGTGTGAGGACATATTTGTACCTATTCTGTTTAAGACTTGGTGTGTCCCTTCAATCTACATGCTCACCTTTTGTTTTTCTTTTTATTACTGTGACTCTATCCTACATTCAAAGGAGTGCATGGACTGTACACGTACAGATGTAAGCGCAGTAAAATAAACACCTGTGGATCCACCAACAAACTTAGGAGACAGAGTTTCACCAATGTCTCAGAAGCCCTTGTGTGCCCTCCCCTGACCACACTCCCTTCCTCCCTCCAAGAGGTGCCCGTACACCTAACTTTTATATTAATAATTCCCTTGTTTTCCTTGAAGGGTCTACCACAATTGTATGAGTTTCTACCCAACATGTTGTTTAATTTTGCCTATTATTCTACTCTATATTACTAGAATCATATATTCTCTGTACTTCTGTGACTTACTGTTTTGTGTTTTTTTTACATCTTTATTAGAGTATAATTGCTTTACAATGGTGTGTTAGTTTCTGCTTTATAACAAAGTGAATCAGTTATACATATACATATGTTCCCATATCTCTTCCCTCTTGCGTCTCCCTCCCTCCCACCCTCCCTATCCCACCCCTCTAGGTGGTCACAAAGCACCAAGCTGATCTCCCTGTGCTATGCGGCTGCTTCCCACTAGCTATCTACCTTACGTTTGGTAGTGTATATATGTCCATGCCACTCTCGCTTTGTCACAGCTTACCCTTCCCCCTCCCCATATCCTCAAGTCCATTCTCTAGTAGGTCTGTGTCTTTATTCCTGTCTTACCCCTAGGTTCTTCATGACATTTTTTTTTCTTAAATTCCATATATATGTGTTAGCATAAGGTATTTGTTTTTCTCTTTCTGACTTATTTCACTCTGTGTGACAGACTCTAGGTCCATCCACCTCATTACAAATAGCTCAATTTCGTTTCTTTTTATGGCTGAGTAATATTCCATTGTATATACGTGCCACATCTTCTTTATCCATTCATCCGATGATGGACACTTAGGTTGTTTCCACCTCCGGGCTACTGTAAATAGAGCTGCAATGAACATTTTGGTACATGACTCTTTTTGAATTATGGTTTTCTCAGGGTATATGCCCAGTAGTGGAATTGCTGGGTCATATGGTAGTTCTATTTGTAGTTTTTTAAGGAACCTCCATACTGTTCTCCATAGTGGCTGTACCAATTCACATTCCCACCAGCAGTGCAAGAGTGCTCCCTTTTCTCCACACCCTCTCCAGCATTTATTGTTTCTAGGTTTTTTGATGATGGCCATTCTGACCGGTGTGAGATGATATCTCATTGTAGTTTTGATTTGCATTTCTCTAATGATTAATGATGTTGAGCATTCTTTCATGTGTTTGTTGGAAATCTGTATATCTTCTTTGGAGAAATGTCTATTTAGGTCTTCTGCCCATTTTTGGATTGGGTTGTTTGTTTTTATCTTATTGAGCTGCTTGTAAATTTTGGAGATTAATCCTTTGTCAGTTGCTTCATTTGCAAATATTTTCTCCCATTCTGAGGGTTGTCTTTTGGTCTTGTTTATGGTTTCCTTTGCTGTGCAAAAGCTTTGAAGTTTCATTAGGTCCCATTTGTTTATTTTTGTTTTTATTTCCCTTTCTCTAGGAGGTGGGTCAAAAAGGATCTTGCTATGATTTATGTCATAGAGTGTTCTGCCTATGTTTTCCTCTAAGAGTTTGATAGTTTCTGGCCTTACATTTAGGTCTTTAATCCATTTTGAGCTTATTTTTGTGTATGGTGTTAGGGAGTGATCTAATCTCATACTTTTACATGTACCTGTCCAGTTTTCCCAGCACCACTTATTGAAGAGGCTGTCCTTTCTCTACTGTACATTCCTGCCTCCTTTATCAAAGATAAGGTGACCATATGCGTGTGGGTTTATCTCTGGGCTGTGACTTACTGTTGTCATTCAGCATTATGCTTTTGAGATACATTCTTATTAATACATGCAGCTGTAGTTCACTTATTTTAAATTACTGTAGAGTATTCCATTATATAAATATACCAAGAAATAAATATTTATGGAGTGAACGGATATGTGAATAAATAAATTTACCATTACACACAGCCCCATTCTGATGACTGAATTTTGCTCTGAACATGAATTTTTGAAGGAGGCAAAGATTTCTTAAACAAAACACAAAAACTTTGATAATAAAGGAGCTGGAAAGTAGTAAAATGAAGACACCTATTCATCAAAAGACATTATTAGCAGAGTAAAAACAGAACCTGCATATTGGAAGAAGCATTTGCAATACATGCTCAACAAAGGACTCACATTTTGAATAAGAAAAAAACACAAAAAAACTCCTTCAAATTGATAAGAAAAAGAATATTCAGTAGAAATAATGAACAAAAGACTTGAACAAACTTGACAAAAGGGGGTATCCAAATGGCCAATAAACATCTGAAAAGTACTCAACTTCATTAGTCACCAGGGAAATGCAAACTAAAATGATAATGTGATGCCATAATACACCTAACAAAACAGCTAAAACAGCTAAAACGAAAAACACTAAATATTGCAAGGATATAGTGCAACTCCGCCTCCCACATACTTCTGGTGGGGCTGTAAATTTGCAAAACCATTTTGGAAAACTGAACATAAACTGAATGAAACCTTAAAATATGTTTACCCTACAATCCAGCAATTCTACTACTAGGTAGAGATGCAACAAAAATGTCAACTTATTACTTTCAATGCAATCTTAATCAAAGTGCCAGAAGGTTATTTTGTGGATATCAACAAACCAATTCTAAAGTGTATATGGAGAGGCAAAAGACCTAGAAGAGCCGACACGATGTTCAAGGAGAACAACAAAATTGGAGGATTGACACTATCCAGCTTTAAGACTTACTATAAAGCTACAGTAATCAAAATACTGTGCTATTGGTGAAAGAATAGACAAATAGATCAATGGAACAAAATGGAGAGCCCAGAGACCCACACAACTATAGTCAACTGACCTTTGAAAAAGGAGCAAAGGCAATTCAATGGAGAAAAGATAGTCTTTTCAACAAATGGTGCTGGAACAACTGGACATCCATGTGTAAAACAAACAAACAAACAAAGAATCTAAACCCAGACCTTATACCCTTCACAAAAATTATCTCAAAATGGATCATATACCTAAATGTAAAATGCAAAACTATGAAACTCCTAGAAGATAGCAAAGGAGAGAATCTAGATGACCTTGGGTTTGGCAGTGACTTACAACAGATACAACACCAAAGGCATAATCCATGAAAGAAAAGAATTGGTAAATTGAACTTCATTAAAATTTAAAACTTCTGCTCTATGAAAGATGAGAGGATAAGCCATAAACTTGAAGGAAATAACTGCAAAACACATGTCTAATGAAGAACTGATATCCAATGTATGCAAAGAACTCTTAAAACTAAATGATAAGAAAACAAAAAACCTGAATTTAAATTGAGCAAAAGGGAATTCCCTGGAGGTCCAGTGATTAGCACTTGGCACTTCTGCTGCCAGGGGACCGGGTTTGATCCCTGGTGGGGGAACTATCCCACAAGCCACACGGCTGGACGAAAAAAAATTGAGCAGAAGATCTGCACGGACACCTCACCAAAGAAGATATATAGATGGCAAATAAACATACCAAAATACTATCAACATCACAGTCATTAGGGACTTGCAAATTAAAACAACAATGAAATATCACTGCATACTATTAGAATGCCTAAAACCTAAACCACTGACAACACCAAATGCAGGCGAGGATGTGGAGCAACAGGAACTCTCACTCATTGCCGATGAGAATGCAAAATGCTAACAGCAACTTTGGAAGACAGTTTGGTGATTTCCTATAAAACTAAACATACTCTACTACAAGAACCAGCGATTTCACCCTTTGGTATTTACTCGAAGGAGTTGAAAACTATGTCCACACAAAAACCTGCACACAGATGCTTATAGCAGCTTTATTCATAATTGCCAAAACTTGGAAGCAACCAAGATGCCCCTCAGTAGGTGAATGAATAAACTGTGGTCCATCATGACATTTATTCAGCAATAAAAAGAAATGAGCTATCAGCCATGAAAAGATATGGAGGAACCTTAAATGCACATTGTTAAGTAAAAGAAGCTAATCCAAAAGGCTACATACTGTATGAGTCCAACTATGTGACACTCTGGAAAAGGCAAAACTCTAGAAACAGTGTTCCCAGGGGTTAGGAGGGAGTGACGGACAAACAAGCAGAGCATGGAGACTTTTTTTTTTTTTTTGCGGTACGCGGGCCTCTCACCGCTGTGGCCTCTCCCATTGCGGAGCACAGGCTCCGGACACGCAGGCTCAGCGGCCATGGCTCACGGGCCCAGCCACTCCGCGGCATGTGGGATCCTCCCGGACCGGGGCACGAACCCACGTCCCCTGCATCGGCAGGCGGACTCTCAACCACTGCGCCACCAGGGAAGCCCCCGTGGAGACTTTTAAAGCAGTGAAACTATTCCGTGTGATACTATAAGGATGGATATGTGTCATTGTACTTGTTAAAATACCCACAGAATGTACAACACCAAGAGTGAACCCTAAGGTAATGAGCTTTGGTTGATAACGGGGACATGTAACATCATCATCATCATAACAAATGTACCGCTCAGTGCAAGATGTGATCCTGGGCAGGCTCTGTGGGTTGGAGGTGGAGGCAGGAAGCACATGGGAACTCTCTGTACTTTCTGCTCAACTTTGCTGTGAACCTGTAACTGCTCTAAAAATAAACGTTATAGTAGATGAGCCTGTAAAAACCGTCCCAGTGTGAGTCTGTAAAACTTCTTTGTTTAAATCATCCACGATGATTTATCCTTAACCCAAGACTGACTTGGAAAATTGCCTTAAATTGGTGTCATCTTCTTGTAAACCTCCAAAAAGACACTATAGACTACAGCTTTTTGTGAGTGATAAATGGGAAGAGGCAGAACTTCCTGCCCAGTCTGTGTTTCAGATGAACAACGAATGATAAAAAATGATAACGTGGAGTGATAAAAAGGGAAATCATTTTCTTAAGGAAGACCTTGGGTGCAGTGGCAGATCTGACAGCTAGAACCATTGCTGTGCAATCCAGTTCTCATTCGTTTCTAAATTTCTTTCCCTTCTTTTTTTTTCTCTCTCTCTGCAGGATGTTTAAAAGTGTTCCAATAGCAACAAAAAGGCTTTTAAATAATTCAAGCGTAATGCTACTTGTGTCTCTTTGAGATTCATCCCACTGTCATCTGTGTCTGTCTTCGTTACCTCTGGAAAAACAAACATCATTCAGGGACCAGACCCAGGCTCAGTAAGCTCCAAAGAGGTACAGCCACATGCCTGAAGTTACCAGAGAAAGAAAATGCAGAGAGGGGGCCTAACAGTGGCCACCAGTGTATAGATTTTAGGTATGAATCTACTACTCACTTCCCTGGCATTTCCCCAAGCTGGCCCTTTGAATACATGATAACTAAGTCCAGATAAACGTCAGCTAACGTGTTACCCATGCCCGATGGCCACATGAGATTCAGTAAGCGTTGTTAACCAGGAGACAAAAGAGAAGCATCCTTTCTATCCAAAATCACTTTTTAAAACAATTATAATCTTGTCATCAACCTGCCAAGCATTCATACTTTTGATATGTCTTTTAAAGTTATTTAGGATTTAGAGTTAATTGTAACAAAAATCTCACAAATACTTGGATAATAAATTCCAACAATCATCTGTATTTTCTTTGCCTAAACCTGGTTTTCCCCTGATGAATGAATAGAACGCATCTTTCTGACTCACCTACGACGCCGCAGGGGCCAAAGCTTGCCCCAGCTCTGGTTAATATCCTGACTCAGTGATCACACTGCAGCCAAAATGACTGGAAATGCACAAATGATCTAAAAAAACACTTTAGTGGCCTCCCATTTTGTGCTCTTACAGCAGCGCCCTCGTAAACCCTGCAAGAAGGAGGTTGAAATGGGTGTTTGGTAGTCAACAACGGCATCTGCCCCATGAGGGATGCAACAGGACAGAAGGCAGAGACTTCCTACAAGTCTCTGGGCTTAGTATTGCAGAAGCCCAGGCCCTTAAAGGCTTCTACAGGATTCCATAGACAGACATAATGCCGTCGTCAGAAGCATGCGTGTTGTATCTTTATAATGCGGAGAGGATTTGGGGTGCGCAAAAGATCTTTTGCAGAAGTGGGGAAGTGGTGAAAATCGGGCTTTCCTTTATTCCTAGGTCAGAGCGAGAGTCTCTCGGACTGGAAGAGGGTAGAGGGGAGCCCGGCTGCAGACCCGGAGGGGAAAGGCCAGGGTATCTTCGGGAAGGTACGCTCTCCAGCCTGGCCAGACGCTCCAGAGGCCTGGCCGGCCAGGCTGTCCACAATGATGACCATCTCAGCAGTAACCAGCAAGGACGGGTCATCGGTGATCAGGTGACCCCAGCCCTCAACTCCCTTTTTTTTTTTTTTGCGGTACGCGGGCCTCTCACTGTTGTGGCCCCTCCCATTGCGGAGCACAGGCTCCGGACGCGCAGGCTCAGCGGCCATGGCTCACGGGCCCAGCCGCTCCGCGGCATGTGGGATCCTCCTGGACCGGGGCACGAACCCGCGTCCCCTGCATCGGCAGGCGGACTCTCAACCACTGCGCCACCAGGGAAGCCCCTCAACTCCCTTTTATCTTCCCATTACTGTCGGCAAAACCACACCATGCCTGAGGCGCAGCTAATATTCAGAGGTATGTTTTGAATGAATAAAGAAAGAGAAACTCTGCCACAATGAGTTTTTATAATGGAACTCTTCTACCAAATTACCTTAAACTTCTTTGTCTCATCTGATACACAAACACAAAATCTCTACTAATAAATACAAACTGGCCCACTTAGTAATTTCCTCTGTTCTGCAGTTTTCAGATCCCGCGCTGTGGCTAAAACCATTTTCTAAGAGGCTCTGGCCCTATCCTGTTAAGTAACGCCGTATTTAAGCAGATGTATTATATAATGGTTTTAAAACCAAGTGTTTTCTGCGCACACGAAGAGAAAAAGACGTTCGACCTTAATTATCGGGGCTCCGGGTCCCAGGGTCTGGTCAGCACAGGGGGATGGAGCAGAGAAAACCTCCCTCCACCCCCGCCCCGCGACATGTGGCTAGAGGGTCAGCGGGTCCCCCACGACCACCCCGGCTCCGACACCGGCAGCTACCAGTGGGCAGTTACGGGGTTTTAGCCCCATTAACAAGCTGGAGGAGAGATGCATCACGCCCACAACAGGTCTGCTCTGACCCAGCGTCTCCACAGATGACCACCCTGCTCTCTTCCCCTGTCACAGCCTCGCCCGCTGCTCTGCCCTCTGGTGCCGTGCCGTCATTTAAAGCGATTAGCAGGGCATCTGACGCACTCGGAAGATCACAGCGAGTGTTGTCAGCCAGAAGCCCCATCAGCGCTGCCAGCAGCTCCCGCTCTCCTGGGAGGGCTTGTGATTCATTAGGGAGGACGCCCAGCCTGCCTTAAGGAACTGGGAGTTCGTGTGTTGGCTCCGCTTGCCGTTGCACAGAAAACAGGGGCCGTGCCCCGCTGCCCTAGCCCCCAGACCCCGCATGGCACACAGGCAGGCCTTCCCTTCCCTAGAAGAGGAGGCCCAGGGCTTCACCACTGCACTTGTGTTACTACCCGAGTCATCGTCTGGTCCATCCCGCTCCTCCCTCCAATATGAAGGCAGAAAAAGTGATGTCCGCCTGCAGCCCAGTGAGCCTTCCCCGGAAGGGGCAAGGAGTGGGCAGCGTTCCTTCTCAGCCCCTCCCAGTCAAGCAGTCTTCACACTCCTCCCCATCAGTCACAGATTCCTTCTGGAATTCCTCCAGGCTGGGGCAAGACCCAGCAATGTCCCCCAAGCAGGGTTGCTGAGAAACTACAGGGCTTCTTTAAAAGGCCAAACCCTAAGCCCCCAAGAATGGCTGTGCCTTCCTGGGACTTCCCTGGAGGTCCAGTGGTTAGGACTCCGTGCTTCCACTGCAGGGGGCACAGGTTCGATCCCTGGTTGGGGAACTAAGATCCCACGTGCTTCGAGGTGCAGGAAAAAAAAAAAAAAGATTGTGCCTTCCTGAGGTAGAGACAGCTAGCTGCCACCCAATACCCCTTCTATTTTTCCTTAGTGACAGAAGTGCAGTATCACTAGGGGTGCCAAAGACACCCAGAGAAAAGACTACATTTCCCAGCTTCCCTTCTAGCTACGTGTATCCATCCATGTGAGTAGTGAGATACAACTGCAAGTACTGGGTAGGACTCTGGGAAGATTAATAAATGAAAGCTAGGTCATCTGAGACACTCCTTCCTGCTCCCTGTAACTTAGATAGCTGGTGCTCCAGCAGTCATCCCGGACCACAAGGAGGACCCTGAGGATGAGAGCTACACACTAGCTAGAAGGGCAGAGAGGTAACAGGTTCCTCGGTCTCAGATGGCCATGGAACTACCATTCCAGCCCAAGGTAGCCTACCCTGGACTTTTTTTTTTTTTTTAATTAACAGACTTTGTTTTTGAACAGTTTTACAGAAAAACTGAGAGGAAAGTTCAGAGAGCCACATCCCCAATGGTTTCCTTTGCTATTAACACCTTGCATTGGTGTGGTATATTTGTCACCATCAATGAGCAGATACTGATAACATTATTATTAACTAAAGTCCACAGTTTACATCAGGATTCATTCTTTATGTTGTACACACTATAAGTTTTGACAAATGATAATGACAGGTATCCACCATTACAGCATCACACACAATGGTTTCACCATCCTAAAAATTCCCTGTGCTCTACCTATTTACCCCTCCCTCCCCCACCCCCTGGTATCCCTGACAACCACTGATCTTTTTACTGTCTCCATAGCTTTGCCTTTTCCAGAATGCCATATGCTTAGTATCATACAGTATGGAGCCTTTTCAGACTGGCTTCTTTCACTTGGCTATATGTGTACGGGTTTCCTCTGTGCCTTTTTTTGTGGCTTGAAAGCTCATTTCTTTTTATTGCTGAATAATATTCCATTGTCTGGATGTACCACAGTTTATTTATCCATTTACCTACCTGAAAATATTGGGTTGCTTCCAAGTTTGGGGATTTCTTTAATATGAGAGGAAACTTCTTTTTTATTTAAGCCACTGCCATTTTGGAGTTTCTATTACCTGTAGCCGAAAGTACTCTAACTGACATGCTTCCCTTCAAGAAAGACTGTCAACCAGGCCAACTGAGCCTCTATCTACCCTCCCAGCTGGGTCCTCCCCCTGGTGTGCTGTGTCTTCTGCTGCCCCAGTTCTGCCTGGGGGAGGAGGGAGGAAATCGATAAACTCAGAATCCCAGGTCAACAGAAACTTATAGGGAGGGAGGTTTGTGGGGAGGGGACGTCGCAAAAATCCCATGATAAAACAGCAGGTTCTGCTTACCTCTCCTGGGGCAAGGGCTTCACTAACTCACAAGCAGGACAAAAAATGACTGATTTTGGGGCTTCCCTGGTGGTGCAGTGGTTAAGAACCTGCCTGTCAATGCAGGGGACACGGGTTCGAACCCTGGTCCGGGAAGATCCCACATGCCGCGGAGCAGCTAAGCCCGTGCACCACAACTACTGAGCCCGCATGCCACAACTACTGAGCCCACATGCCACAACTACTGAAGCCCGCGTGCCTAGAGCCCGTGCTCTGCAACAAGAGAAGCCACCATAGTGAGAAGTCCGCACACTGCAACGAAGAGTAGCCCCTGCTCGCTGCAACTAGAGAAAGCCCGCCCGCAGCAACGAAGACCCAATGCAGCCAAAGATAAATAAAATAAATAAATCCATTAAAAAAAAAAAAAAAGATGCTCTCTCTGCCTTGACCCTCTCTCAGGTCAGCCTGCATAGGTTCAGCTCATCAGCCTCCAGGGTGGGGTCTGTCCATACCCCTACTGTCTGCGGTGGCAAACAGCGGCAGACGAGGTAGGAGAGCACACACGTCCGCACACACACACTCACACCCTTTGGAGTTCCTTCTTCTGTGCTGTGCTGATGCCTTGGTGTCCATCAGCTGCTTTTGCTGCCCTTCAACATGGTTTTCAACTCTGCTGCGATCCACAGCCTTCACTGGACCTCAGCGCCAATTACAATTCATTTTCAGCTATGTTCGTAGTACATTTTGTGTAATACTTCCCTTTGTGTGACATGTTTTGCTGCTATTTTCCCACTTTTAGCACTGTTGAAATTCCTCCTTTGTGAAACTAAATAGCCAAAATTAAATTACTGGAGGTGCTCCTCCCACAGGCACTGATCTGGGGCTGAAGAAGATGTTTTGCCCATGTATCACTGTGTGTCTTGTCAGTTTGTACCGGAACAGTGACACCCTCACCCAAACCAGCTGGGAGCTCGTACACAACATTTCGTTTCATGCACTTTACTGAATCCTAATGTGGGCCACTGAATGCCCCTTGGCAATCCAATGGGAAGACTGTCTATTGAGGACAAGGGACTGAGTCAAGAGGTATGACTATTCCTTGGGTGAATTTAGTTTGTTCAAAAGGCGGTTTGAACATTGCTAACACTTGAACATTTTGGAAGTGCTTACCCAGCAGAGTAAAAATAAGAACCCAATTCTATAACTGTACAAAAAATACTACCCACAGGGCTTACAATAAGATCTTTGGTTTGAATTCAAAGTCAAAATTTAGCCTCAATAGCTTTGTTTTTCTTGCTAAACTACTTGACATTGTCAAATGCATCCATATTCCAGGGGGAAAAGATTCAAATCAAGCTTGGTCTGAATGAAACATATTTGAAATAACTGGAAATTAGTGCAAGGGTTAGTTACCTTTGGGTGTAGAGGGGATGCAAACTAGGTGAATAGGGACCGAATGAAGTGAAGATTTTCACTTTATGCCTTTTCACAGGTTAAAAAAAATTCTGAACCTTAGGAAAATATACCTATTCCAAAAAATAAAAACTGGAAAACTCTGCTACCTCAGGTATACTGACTCTATCCATCCATGCAGAAAGTTCTGTAAAGGGTCCCAGTGAGGGAAGGAGAGTAAGACCCTGAAGCTGGCTGGAGGACACGGGAAGAGGTGTCCCTGAGGTGCAAAGGGCAGAGACCAGCACCTGCTGTGATGTGAGGTCAGCAAAACCATGCCCTGTGTTCTTATGTGGCAGTCATGCCTGTTAAAGTGTTCATGTGCTTAAACTTTGTTTAATGTTGAAACCTGCCAGCATATAAAGGAGACTCTCCTGGAAAAGGAATCTGAATGAATGATGCTTGTGAACATTAGGAAGTGGCTCAGCTACTACCTCAGCCGTTCATTGGTGTTCACATGTGTCCATCTTCTCATTCTGCAAATGGACTACAAACTAGGGTGGTCCTCAAGAACATGAACAGGAACCTGGTGGCAGTTCCCAGTGGAGAAAGGAACATACTGCTTCAAACTACCAACCCTACTCTACATTGAAAATAATACAAAACTTGCAATATTTAAAAGAGTATGTGGAGAATGATACAAAAATCACAAAAACTAGAATTTGGGTTTTTTTGTGTGTGTGTTGACGGGACTTGAACACAACTGCATCAGGGAGGTGAACTGGTGCATATGTTGACAATTCTGCTTTTCAAAAAAAGTAACGGGAGATAATATCTCTGGAACGATATACAAGGAATGGGTAAAAGAGGGTTGGCTTCAGGGGAGTGGCTAGAGACTCAGAGCTAGGAGAGAGATTTACCTTTCACCTTGTATCCAAGGGAAACCCGATACAAACTTGATTTCAAAAGAAACAGGAGGAGGAAGTAAGTCTGCTAGCAAAACAAAAGCAACCCATTGCTAAAGAAGAGCCGAACTGCGGCTGGCAGGCGCTGCTGTTGACACGGCCCCTGCCCAAGCACTCTAGCCGTCCTTGACTTCCAGGACAGTGCGCTCCCCTGGCTCCCCCTATGCCTCTGACGTTCCTCCTCGGCCCTGCCATGGGCTGCTCCCCTTCACCCACCCCTGGTTCCCCCAGCTCTGCCACCGACCCTGATGCCATTCTCGGTTACCCTCCCTCTGGTCCCCGCAATGCGCACCTCATTTTGGACAAACACATTCACTCCCCAATCTCTTCCCAAGCTTCAAAAGGTGCATCCTAGTGCCCCAGGATATCGGCTCATACACCCTGCAGGCCTCTCAGTTTCAACGTTCACACCTCCCGGCGCATCTAAAAGCCAAGGGAAGACTCCGGGGGCCTCACGGAGGAAGCCCTCTGTGGGGCGCTGTGCTGGATTGGATTAAGGCAGGAACCTGTGTCCTCTTCCATCCTGTACCTCCAGCAGCTTGTACCTGGTCGCCATCCCCACAACCAGTGGTCCAGGAACGCTAGTGCTATTCCTACTGCCCGGGGTCCATGGCTGGCGAGGACGGACAGCATGGAACGTGCCCGCTTAACTCTACATTCAAGCTGCTTTTCACACTCCAGGTCCCCAGCCACGCGGAGACCTGTCCCCTCCAGTGAGTGCCAATCTGTGCGGAGGACAACCCGAGACCCATCGGCAACTGTTCCCGCGAGCTTGACAAAACCTCTTCAACACACAGACAGTGTCTGACGCACAAAAAGAAGGAGCGGGCGGAACGTTAAGATGCACGTGGCCTGTTCTAAACCTCAAGGAAATCGGCCTGAATCACCGTCCTTGTCAGCTGAGCCTTCCAGCAGCATCAGAAGAGTCTGTCGTCAGCCCAGGGCCAGCCTTCCCGGGAGCCAGAGGAAGCTGGCAGCTCGGGCCACCGTGTCCGCTGTGCTGGGGACGAGGGACCCAGGAGCCCGATGCCGGCGGGAAGGCCGGCAGCCCAGGAGCTCCGGCCGGCGCCCGAGTCTGGACACGGAGCCCTTGCTGCTTCCCCGGGGCCTCCGCGCTCTCCCCTCCAACAAGTGGACAGGGCGGCAAGCAGCCAGCCTCCCAGCCTGCGTGCTCCCTCCGCAGACACGGCGCACGAGGGGCGGCAGGGCTTCGCGGCTAAGACAGTCCAGTCTGCAGCCCGACGGCCTAGGCCTGACTTCCGAGTCCGCCTCTTACCAGTCAGGCAAACTGGGGCAAGCTACTGAACTTCCCTGCACCTCAGTCTTCTCATCTGTAAAGTGGGGGTGATGCGCACAGGATTTACCTCAGAAGGGTGTGAGGTGTTAATGTCACCGGCAAAGCCCATTCACAATTCCGGAGAAATAAAGATAGAATCTGGATAATAAAATAAAGTCTAACCTTTTTTTTCTTTTCCTCTGTGCTGAGTCTAGTGTCACTGGCTCACAGGTGGGCCACGTGCAGAGGCCTCGCACCCGGCCCTGCACTCCAGAGTTCCCGATGCGTAACAGCTACGCCGACAGCTCAGCTCCCGGCTGTGTGCTGACCCCTCACGTGACGTTCAATCCAAGATGGCGGCGGCGGGCCGTGTGCAGAGAGGCCGCAAGGGCACTGGAGCGGGAGCGGCACAGCTGCGCCTGCGCCCGAGAAGAACCCCGCCCCCTTCCCCCGCTGCCAGACCCTATAAAGCAGCCCCGCCCATGGCCGTTTTGGGAGAGCGGGGAGAGTATATGCCCTGGAGCGGGGGTCGCACCTCCCTGTTCTTTAATCAAAGAATAAAGCTTTCCTTCGCTTCTGCCCTAAATTCCGTCTTGTTATATTGGCACAAGTGACGCCAAGCAGGAGGACCCTTGCCGGGACCTGACTTGAAAGTGTCGGTAACAGTGCACATAAAGCGTTACTGAAAACCGTGCCTAGTTCTATGCAGCATATAAGTACACATATAAATATACTACATATGCTATGATATACTATTATCATCATATTATATCACCAGATAAGACGACTGAATGCTGGTGACGGGACAGCTGATGGCACAAAGCTCTTAACGTTTGCACAAGCTAGCCTGTGGAGTAGAGAGAGCGCAGGAGCGGTGAGTAAAACAAGGCTCCCGTCCCCGTGCTACCACATCCAGGTTATGTAGGCAAAGCACGTCATCTCTCTGAGCCTCAGTTTCCTCCTAAAAGTGGAAATAACAGCTTCACTGCCTAATTCACGGGGCTCCTCTGATGGCTGAATGAGATAGCATCCGTGAAAAATGTGCAAAGGCTCCAGAAAGCTACGCCAAAGCAAAGGGCAATTACCAATAAGAAATTCCTTTGCTTCTAGGGATCTACCATGTGGGCGGCGGGTCGATGACCCAGGAGCCCAGCTCCGTCAGTCTTGAGGCTCCTGTTCCCTTCATCTCCCGACCCGGGGTCAACATGGGAGGGATAGAACAAGGCAGCCAAGACCTCAGCCAAGCCTCATCCGAGACCCCATGGAGGGCAGAGAACATTCAACCAGCCGACAGGTGTAGGGGGCGGGGGTGGAGGCAGGAGGTGGCCGGGCTCCTGTGACATGGACCGCGCAGGGTAGGGTCTCACAGGATCTGAGAAGAACATGCAAACAACCTTTACCCTTAATGCTTCCATTTAAAGGACTGTTTACAAACATCAGACTTCTGGTTCCCGGATAAACTCAGCATCAGCGAGATCACATCCTCATCAGGACCAAGTGGTCTCGCGAAGCCATATCCATGTAACTCCTCCCAGCACAAACAGACTAAGAACACGTAAAATTCAAATTAACTTAATCTGATCTCTCACAGCCATCAGCTGTCCTGTGACCTGGATGTCACCCCAGCCCACTTGTGCTGTAATATTCTGTGACTCGAATCAGTGTCACTAAGAGCAACAGAGGCAATGAACAGTTCGTTCTTTCCTTCACTTACTCACTCACTTGACGGTATCCATGAAGCGCCTACTACGCGCTCGGCGCCCAGGGTGGAGGCGTGAAGATGTCAGAGGAGGCTCCATGGAGGAAGTGACATTTGCGTTTGCTCTTGCAGACAGGCTAACAGCTTGATGGGCAGGAGTTCCAGGTGCAAGGAACACATGAATGCGGGCCAGGAAACAGGACAGACTGACCATGTTTAGGGTCGATGAGTAGATAAGGTCTTCTAGGAATCGACAGAGGATCGTGTCCGGGAAACTCGGGCTGCCAGTCTAGATAGGTAGGTAAGACTCCATGCCTGACAGGGGAGGACCCCACCTCGCCACCTGCCCCTCACCTTCAACAGGCTTGAAGTCAGCCTGCAAGAGATCAAGGAGGACGCAGAAGGACTAGAGGAAGGCAGAGCATCCTTCCTTCCGGGAAAGGATGGAGGGAGGGAGGAAACAGTGACGTTGACAGGCTGCTTTGACGAGAGTGA
This sequence comes from Lagenorhynchus albirostris, assembly GCF_949774975.1. Classification (NCBI taxonomy): domain Eukaryota; kingdom Metazoa; phylum Chordata; class Mammalia; order Artiodactyla; family Delphinidae; genus Lagenorhynchus; species Lagenorhynchus albirostris. The sequence continues at coordinate 4,895,059 of NC_083112.1, read as the reverse complement.
GCACAAGTGTTCCTCCACTTGGAATGCTCGGTAGCCCTGGGTCCTTACCATCATTCTAGTGGGTGTTCAGATTTGCAAGTCATTGTGAGAGAGTCACGTGACTGCTTATTTTTGAGCATCTAAATCTGTAACCACTTGAATGACTTTACTTGTGAACCATTCACGGGATGAGTATTCTTACTCACACAGATACTTCTTCTCGAAGCTGGGATGTCTGGGAGCCAAGAGAAGCTGACCCTGGGGCCCGTGATGGGCCTCCGAGACCCGAGTGAGTGTCTATGGCAAAAGCCCCCGCATCCCACCCCTAAGTGCTCCTAAAACAGAATCACAAGTGAGCACGTTGGCTTCCTAAAGTGCACTGGGGATGGGGACAATGAAGAAAGGGGTTGATGGCTGCCGAACTGTCCCCTGCATGGGGAGTTGTGAGGACTGATGTGGTTCTAACTGTCCTAACTGTTCAATGCAGCCGGATCATTCAAGCGACCAGGGCCTTTCTGTCTAAAATTGTCAGTCAGGCGCCTCCTTCTTGCTTGTTCGTGGGACTCAGTGTTTTCAGTGCAGCCAAGAAACAGTAAAGGGAACCTGGTGAAGTGTTCATTTTTTTTTTACCTTCTGGAGCATGAAATTGAAAAACAAGAGTGCTCTGTTTTGTGCCAAAATAATGATGAGGCATCACCTCCTCAGAAAGATCCAGTGAAGCTGTTCAGGTAGGTTGCGTTGAGAATTTGAAATGCTACTTGAAGTATATTATTTTCTAAAAGTTCCTTTGCCAATAAATGCTGGGCTTTGGATGGAAGAATCCAAAAATATTAGAGCTGGATTAAAGGAGACGGACAAGACATGATAGTTGAATAGCATTATGTGACTGGATCTTCTGCCAGAGGGAAAACATGCCATAAAGAACATGACTGGACTCTACCCGGTACTCTGTGGTGACCTAAATGGGAAGGAAATCCAAACAAAGAGGGGATATATGTATACGCAGAGCTGATTCACTTTGCTGTACAGTAGAAACTAACACAATTGTAAAGCAACTATACTCCAATAAAAATTAATTAAAAGGGCTTCCCCGGTGGTGCGGTGGTTGAGAGTCCGCCTGCCGATGCAGGGGACACGGGTTCGTGCCCCGGTCTGGGAAGATCCCACATGCCGTGGAGCGGCTGGGCTCGTGAGCCATGGCCGCTGAGCCTGCGCGTCTGGAGCCTGTGCTCCGCAACGGGAGAGGCCATAACAGTGAGAGGCCCAGCGTAACGCAAAAAAAAAAAAGAAATGATAAAAATAAATAAATAAGGTTTTTGACTCTAAAAATTCCACTGTTATAACTTAGATAAATCTAATACTTCCTTTTCCTGAAGAAGACAGTAACTGGGTGAGAAAAGGGGAAATGAAACTCCATAAACAGGTCTGGAATGCCATCCACCACACTCTGAGAAGAGCCTGGGATTGGGAATAGTGATCAAGAGGAACTTTAGTTATATCTGTACTGGTTGAAGTTTTGTAATGAGAACATCTTTTTGTATTACATGTGTGAATAAAAATAAATTAAAAAAAAAAAGAACATGACTGGATACTAAGTAGACCCTTGTCAAAATCATGATGAGATACCTCTGCACTGTTGGTTCCCAAACCTCCTCGGAGCTTCCCAGGTGAGATCAGAAGAGGCAGACCGCCGCAGATTGGCAGACAGCAAGTTCAATAAGCAAGGGGACTTACTTACATGGCTTGTCTTGGGCGGCTGCAGGATGAGTCGGTCTCCACCCCGCCCTCTGGAATCTTAAAAGTTTATCCAGAGGCCTTAACTGGGCTCAGTCACATACACAGTCCAGATGGTCTCAACACCACGTCACTGTCTCAAGGCTGCATCCTGGGGCAGCTCCTGGGGGGTGGGGAAGGCAAGCTGAGGGCACATTCATTCTGACGACAGGGGACAGGGTGAAGGTCCTCAAGCTGCCCGAGTCCAGCCGTCGGGGCAAACCAGAGGTCACGTCTTCTTGGCGACCTCCTCCAACACTCCACCCCCGGTGACTGGCTCTCACAAGCTCACACGCCCCCCTCTTCCACAACGTGCCCTGTGTGGTCAGCTAGGGGTCTCACTAGCAGGCAGGTGGTCTCTTTGGAGGTGATCTGGTTGCACTGGAGGAGATGTCACAGCATCAGTACAGACACGTGCAAGAGAAAGCAGGGATTAAGACAATCATTCCCCACGTCAATGACAGCGCTTTCCACAGACAGCCTCGTGATCTGAGCCATTGATTGACTAAGTCTCCTCGGCTGGGGGGCGTGGATCGCTTGGGGCAGCATCTGTGTGCTCGTGTGATTTAATAAAGATGCTACATTAGGAGGTTCATCAGGTAGGAACACACAGCCTTCTCTTTGGACAATGGCACAGGTATCTCTTTGTGTCCAAGGCCATTCTGTTTTTGAGGGCAGCTTTTCTCATCAGAGACATTCTGTGTTCAGTAAGGATGGGCTTTGACAGCTGTCATTCGAGGCTTTCACGTCTGCTAAACCCATATCCTAATTCAAGAATTGAATACAAGCACTTCCCTGGTGGCACAGTAGTTAAGAATCCACCTGTCAACACAGGGGACATGAGTTCGAGCCCTGGTCCAGGAAGATCCCACATACCGCGGAGCAACTAAGCCCATGCGTCACAACTATTGAACCTGTGCTCTAGAGCCTGCGAGCCACAACGACTGAGCCCATGTGGCACAACTACTGAAGCCCACGTGCCTAGAGCTCGTGACCGGCAACAAGAGAAGCCACCACAATGAGAAGTCCGCGTACCACAATGAAGAGTAGCCCCCGCTCACTGCAACTAGAGAAAGGCTGCGTGCAGCAACGAAGACCCAACGCAGCCAAAAATAAATAAATTTATATATAAAAAAAAGAATGGAATACAGAGTCATAGTTCCTTCTGCTCTGCCATGCCTGGCAGCAAGGTGTGTAGGGGGTAGGGCCCCAGCTCTGGGTGCAGAGAGAGTCAGCTTGAATGTGGGCTCAGCTATTTACTAACTCACTACAACCAGGGGGCTTACACAACAGAAATGGGTTGTCTCCCTGTTCCGGAGGGTAGACTGTGAGATCAAGCTGATGGCCGGGCCAAACAGCCTCTGAAGATTCTAGGGAGGAATCTCTTCCAGACCTCTCTCCAGCATCTGGAGTTCCTTGGCTTGGGGGCCCATCACCCCAATCTCTGCCTTCTTCTCGTGGCTTCCTCCTCTCTTCACATCGCCTTCCTGCTGTGCATGTCCTTACGGGTCCAGATTTCCCCTTTCTGTAAGGACACAGTTGTACTGGATTAGGGCGTGCCCTAGTGACCTCATCTTAACTTGATTATCTCGGTAAAGACCCTGTTTCCAAATAAGGTCACATTCTGAGGTTCTGGGGCTCAGGATACCAATATATCTTTTTTCTTTTCTTTTTTTTTTTTGTTTGGCCGTGCTGCGTGTCATGCGGGATCTTAGTTCCCTGACCAGGGATCAAACCCGCGCCCACTGCAGAGGAAGCGTGGAGTCTTAACCACTGGACCACCAGGGAGGTCCCTGACATATTTTTTGAAGGAACACATTCAACCCATAACACTAACTCTCTTTACTAACAGAATTTGGGTGTTTACTGACTGTCTTAGAGCCCCAGTTTCCCCCATGTCAGATATGTATTGATTCTTAGGGTTTCGTGTTTAAGGAGCCCCAGGATTTGCCGTGGTCTGCCTTTGCTATTGTCTCGCTTACCTTTGAAGGTGGAAGTCCCTCTGCATCCCTCAATCATCATTCAAGGTATGTAGTGGCCTTTGCCACTGCTCGGTGTGAGAACCCCCTTCCAAAGCCTGGAGTGAGCCTTCGCCTTACAGGTCTGGGTAGGAGGCAGGGACCACCTACCACTGCAGATGCTGAAAATGCCAGCTATTTACTTTCTTGGCCTCCCTTGTAGCTGTGCAGCCTCAGCTGGTGCTGTCAGCTCACCAGTCAGCTCACCCAGTGACTGCGTTAACTCAAAAGCCTTTTAATAAACCTCCCCCCACTTTTTTTTAACTAAATCAGCCAGAGTCTTTTCTATTGCTTGTAAATGAAAGCCTGGATGTATACACCATGCAATCAGATGCTTCATTAGGAGAATGGTAGCAGCTTCCAGAGGGTGCACGCAGTGGGATGATTGGCATGGGAAGCAAGACACGACAGCGTTTTTCAAATCAGAAAGACTTGGACTTAACTCTCAACTGTGCCACTTTGCCCGCTGAGAGGCTGTAAGAAAGTTAACGAACCTCTCTGAGCTTCATTATCCTCATCTGTCGAATGGTGATGATAATAATGAGCTACTTCATAGAATCACTGGGGGGATTAAATGAGCAAGTGCACCTAAGACTTACTGTACGTTGTGGTTAAGTGTATGTGTCAACTTGACTGGGCCCTGGGGTATCCAAACATTATTCTGGATGTGTCTGGGAGGGTGTTTCTACGTGAGATTCACATGTGATTCAGTAAACTGAGTAAAGTAGATTGCCCTTCCTAATGTGGGTGGGTCTCATCCAATCAGTCGAAGGCCTGAACAGACTAGAAAGGCTGACCCTTCCTTGAGTAAGAGGCCGCACTGCCTCGAGCTGGGACATCCATCTTTTCCTGCCTCTTGGGCTCAAGCTGGTATACTTGCTCTTGGACGTTGAGACAGCAGTTTTCAGACCAGAGTCACACCATCAGCTCTCCCGGGTCTCCAATCTGCTGACGGCAGATCTTGGAACTTCTCAGCCTTCACTATCACGTGAGCCTTCCCTCATTCAGGAGCTCCTGCCAGTGAACACCGCAACGAAGAGTAGCCCCCGCTCGCCGCAACTAGAGAAAGCCCGTGCATAGCAACGAAGACCCAACGCAGCCAAAAACAAATAAATTAATTAAAAAAAAAAAAAACCAACAAATCCATGTGAGTGTTTCCAGGCAAAATCTGTTTATATAAGTAAGCCTTGCTGTTAACAGTGTTCTTCCTTTTTTTTTTTTTTGGCCACACAGCCAGGCATACAGGATATTAGTTCCCCAACCAGGGATCAAACCCGTGTCCCCTGCCGTGGAAGTGCGGACTCTTAAACACTGGACCGCCAGGAAAGTCCCTGTTCTTCTGAATGAAATAGAGAATGCTGGTAAGAAATGGCAGTAAGTGTTTTACAAGTGTAACACATTGGTCCTCACGAACATAAAACGATGCTCAGAGGAAATCATGCTTCACAATCTGCAAAGGAAGGAAGGCCACTTCCTCCCGGTCTCTGGGGTGTTTGCCTCTTCTCCTGCTCAGCCCTGCGATCTGCACTCTCCGCTAACTTTGTCAACACCGTCACATCTGGGTCAGCGTCTTATTTCACCTTGCAGCCCCCCAGAGTCCCACCTGCAAGGCGGCCCCCAGACCTCTTGCTGGATTGAGCTCCCAGAGAAGGAATGTCATCCAGACACCACACCCTTCAGCACAGGGCCTTGCCTGAAGCAGGTTCTCAATAACCTGCAGGTAATCTGAAATCATGGGAGTCACTGCAGAGGTGCTCTTCACAAAGAGATGAGGGAAATCGAAAGTGAGGATACTTGGGAGTTTGGGGTCAGCAGATGCAAACTATTATGTAGAGAATGGATAAACAACAAGGTCGTACTCTAGAGCACAGGGAACTATATTCAATATCTTGTGATAAACCATAATGGAAAAGAATACAGGGCTTCCCTCGTGGCGCAGTGGTTGAGAGTCCGCCTGCCGATGCAGGGGAGACGGGTTCGTGCCCAGTCCGGGAAGATCCCACATGCCATGGAGCGGCTGGGCCCATGAGCCATGGCCGCTGAGCCTGTGCATCCAGAGCCTGTGCTCCGCAACGGGAGAGGCCACAACAGTGAGAGGCCCGCATACCACAAAAAAAAAAAAAAAAAGAATACAAAAAAGAATGTATATATATGTATAACTGAATCACTTTGCTGGACAGCAGAAATTAACACAACATTGTAAATCAACTATACTTCAATAAAATAATTTTTTTAAAAAAGGGATGATACCTATTTTGCTCAAGTAGCCATGGTCTGGAGAACATTCTCTTTCCAATTCACCAAGAGGAAAAGAGCCACCTTTGACAGTTTGATAGAGGGCGCCCAGAATGTCTTTTGGGGGGTGCTGTCATGTATGGGAAAGTCTCACAGATGCTATGGAGCTGAATTGGAGGAGGACACGTCTGGCCCTAACAAAGTTAATTTTCTACTGGGACGGAGGTACCCGAGGGCATCCAAACATGAGGGATGACTATGTTTCATCTGGGTTCAGCAAATTTCCACTCTATGCTGAGATGTCTGCTATCACAACCCAATCATCACTTACATCAGTTCACTCCTCCTTGAGCTCTGGCTAACTTAATGGTGTTTGGAAGATAATTGTTTGGGGATTTTTTCCCCCTATATCACATCTTTCTCATCGAGTGTCAAAGTAGCTTGAGACGAATTTTAACAAAGTCTTTCAAAATATCCCTCCTTTTGGAGACAGATCAAATGGTAAGAATAAATTATTAATCACACAAAGTATCTTCCCACTGTAAATTTGAATTGGTAACTTTGCATAATGAGAAGTTAAAGTTGCAACACATACAAGGGAAAAAAGCTACTCGAGCCCCACATTCATGACTAAACAGTCATCTGGTCGTTCCTATTTGCTCTTTTGTTCACTGCCACCTTCCACGCTATTTATTTTAATCCATTTCTTTAAATGGATATTAATAAACTTCAGAACTTCCCTTCACCTCAACACGAGCAAAACAAATTTATTTCCTTCTGTTCTAATTGATTTATTTTTCCATCATTCAAGTTTGCTTTTCATAGGTCGCATGTGAAGTACAGCATGACTGCAGCATGTACAGTTGAGCCATTTGGATCCCGTCCATTCTTCTAGAACCTCACTGATAGGCACATGAATTAAATCATTCTGCAGTTGGAGGGCAGAATTAAAGCCGAGCCCTGACCGGAAGGAGAATGGGTGGTGCCGATGGAGAGAGACTCAGGAATTTCAAGACAGAGTGAGGATGGCCGGGGGTGGGGTGGTGGTGAAGAGAGACCAAGGATGCTGTAGCTCCTCCCCCCTTGTGAGGATGGAGGTGACCCTCACACTGATGACGACACCTTGGCGGTAAGGCAAACCTACCAAATGAAAATGCATAGACTGTCCTGTCCACAGCCACCTACGTTTTCAATGTTCTGCCTAATGTTTCAGGAGTTCTGCCCCCGTCAGCAATATAATGACACCCAGGGCTCTGAAGGCTCTGTCCTCCCGGTTCTTGAGGGAAGAACCTGGCTCAGGGCCCAGCTTCCTCTCTAAGGGCTTCCTCGGGGCCCAGTCAAGCCCAAATCCTCAGATCCACCTCCCGACACAGAAATCTGACAACGTTCCCCCCGTAACTGTCTCCTGATAGCTCCAGCCTCCCCTCTTCTATGTCCAGCGCTGCTATCTCAGGACCGTTACAGGCATTCTCCAGGCACCTGACCCTCAAGAGACCCCGCTGCCATCAGGAGAGACACTGAGGTCCCCGTGAGACACAGAGGCCAGGTGCTGTGCAGGGCCGGATCTGGGGACCAGAGAAGAGAAGCAGCTCTGTGGCCCTGGAAGTCAGTTTTTTGTGATGCTGAGGACGGGAGAACCACTTTCTGCCCGAGCCCCTGAGGCTGCTACTCCCTCTGGCACTGCCCCATGACTCATCCTTTGGCCCCACTGGACCACACTGGGCTGGATCCTGGCAAGCGCAAGGGTCCTTCCCGTCCCCAAGCTCGTTCACGTGGAACAGAATCATAGGCTGCCTTGGGGCGTCTCCTGTGCTGTTCTGTAGCTGTTACATTATGATTGACCTTTTCCTCATGGGATGTTTGATCTCAGCTCCTTGAGGGCGGAAGAGCCCCTGGGCACGCTCTGGGCGTGGCAGCAGTTAGGAGGGCCAGTTGCTCTCAGGTCCGCGCCTCAGTGTTAAGATGGGTGGTAGGAAGCAGGAATGGCTGATGATGGGAAGAACTCCTTTTGTGCTGAGAGTATGCAAAGAACAAGAATTAGGCACGTTTTAAAACACAATGGAATCCAAAACGATCCCCCCCAAACAACAACAAAAGATAATGGAATCCAAAATATACTTGTTTTCTTATTTGGATACACCTTTAGATGTGAATGATCTAACATTATTAATCCTTTATGGCATTTTGCCTAGACACCCCCCAACTATAGGGAAGGGTGGTGTTTCCATCTACAGGTCTGGACACAGTCAAGGGTAATGGTCTGCAGTGGCCAGAAGCTGCATGTGTCATTTCCTGTCACCGCTAATAAAGAACCTTCAACTACTGAGAACACCTCCTGTCCTCGTTCTGCAGAAGTGGCAAGTTGTTTCATTGTAATCTGCCATGGTTGTCCTTGGCACCAAAAACAATGTAGTCACTCACTTATTCATCAAATATTTACTGAAAACCTACCAGCCTATGTGCAAGCACTGGGCTAGAAGCTTGGAATACAAAGTCATAAAATGCAGCGACTGCCCTCAAGCAGTGCTCCTTCCAATGGGGGTGACAAAGAGCCTCATGGAAAGGTTGGGTTATAACACAAATGCTACAGGAACAGAGGAAGACTCAGAGGAGGCACCCCGGAGTTGAATGTAGCATGTGACTCGGGACTTGAAAGATCTTTTAGGTGGAGAATAGGACAAAATATTCAAGGGAGTAGTTCGTGCCAAGGCAGGGAGGCATGAAAGTACCTGGTGAAGAGTGAGAAAGTCAGAGCGTTCTGTTGGAATCGATTGTCGGCTGTGTGTGCGCATGCGCGCGCGTTTGTTTTGGAAGGAGGGGATGGTGAGTGTGGAGAGGTGGCAAATAATCTTGATTCCATGCCTCATTTATATTTTATCCGGCAGATAAGGGGAAACTAGCTGAGTTTTTTCAGTCATGGAAATAAGATGATCAGGGTTGGTTTTAGTAAGGTTGTCCTGGTGTGAGGAAAGATTTAGAGCCAAGAAACCGGAGCCTCACCCACACGCTTGCTTGCCCATCCAGGCACGAGCTGTAAAAGCCTGGATTAAGGCAAAGTGATGCTTTAGAGAAAAACAGGAGAGAGAATTGACAGACCGGGTGCGCCATTGGTTAGGGTAAAGGAGACAGGGATGGAGAATTTTTGGGCAACTCCAGGGAGGGTGAACTTACTGACAACGGGAATGCTGGAAGGAGGGTTGTTTTTTCAATACTGGTGGAGAGGATAAACTCCCATTTACGCCAATAAATAATAATGTTATTCATGTCATACTTTTTTAGCATCTGTGCACAATGAACCCCTTCCGCTGAAAATCACATGGTGTCAGTTTCATGCCCGGGGCAAAGTGCCCTGATTAAAGACATCCTGCAGTTACTCAAATCCCTTTCCTCCTCCACAGACTGTCCTTTCTCCCACACCAGATTCCCTCTGCATCAACCCCTCCTCGCAGGAGCCACCAATCAGAGTTCAGACTGGGGGTAAGCCTGGAGCAGTTCTGGGCTCTGGTGCAAGTATGATTTCTATAAAAAGACATTTAAAAACAAGGAGCAATGTTGCCATTTGCCTTTAATGGAAAAGTGGCTAGCAGTTACAGTTTTAAAAAAATCTTTTATTAAAAAAAAACTCTATCCAACTTCTAGGCAATCACCGTTTGAATTTTCAGAAATAAACATACACTTGAAAACTAATAGTTTGTATAAAAATAAACTCTGAATGTGTGATTAAAAAGGGTGACCCCCAGTCTTCTCAGCTGCATGAATGCGTGATAAAAAGGGGACGAGTCCATCCAGTGCAGATGGGTCTACCCCACGGTGGAGGGGGCCTTGGCCTTGGAGGACAGAGCTTGCTTGAAGCGCCTCTTCAGGTCCTGCATGTTGGGAGAGCGTGGCCGGGGGATGATGGAGACTCTTCTCCTCTCCCCACCGAGGCTGTGCAGCTTGCTCACTTCTTTGCACAGATGCTGAAACACATCACAGACATCTTCGTAGTTTTCACTGGTGGAAATTTCCAGGAACAGGCTGCCCAGCTCGTTGGCCAGTTGGATGCCGTCACGGGTCTGCACCTGTCGGGCGTGCAGAAGGTCCCCCTTGTTGCCCACGATGATGACGGGGGCTTTAGAGTCGGGGTGGACCTTCCGGATGTGCTGGTACAGGGGGCGGATGGACAGGTAGCTGTCATAGTCCGTGATGGAATAGACCAGCAGGAAGCCCTCTGCCCACTGCACGCACTTGGACAGGGAGTCGACTGCCGGGCTGAGGCTGTCTTGGACCTGAAAAGAGCAAAGTGAGCCCGGATCAAGGAAGCTCTCGGTGGGAGAAACTGGAAAGAACATCAAAGCCACCCCTGAAAAAAACGTTTGAACAAGAAATCACTAAATATAGTTTCAGATTCTACCCAGCTTCTGCAGAAGGAAGCTTTTGATATGGCAAGAGCCAATTCTCAGGCAAGCTCCCTTCCTGGGTTATTTTATTAGCTGTTACCAACACATTACTTTTAACCCCCTTGCTTGGCAGGTAGCCTGTGATGAACCAGTCTGTGATGACTTCAATGAGAACTTCAACTCAGGATGGCGCAATTTTTAGGGAACTAACTCAGAATAAACAGAACTTTGAAAATAAGCCAAGATAAATATCTATTCCCCAACCCATAAAAATATTTTTAGCATGTCCTTCTTGAAAATGTTACAGAAACAAATTCCTTCCTTCGGTTCTTCCACAAGACCTTTCCTCCCTAGAAGGGAGAGCAATTAGTAACTTGTTAATCAAGTTACATTCCTGACGGCTTGCCATGGGGTTATCTGATTGGAATTACTGAGAGGAACAGCGAGAAACAGGAGCGCTTCAGCAGACCTTGCTAGGGGAGAAGACCCTCTCCAGAATCTCACCCCCATAGTTTTGTTCCGGGTTCCAAGGCTGAGCTGCTCCTGACAGAAGTGGTGAGACCCGTGTAACCAGTGATGCCCCGGCCAGGGCTGCGAAGAGAAGCTAAGCATCTCTTCCCCTTTCCGAGGTGGCAGACAGCAGAAGGCGGCCTCTATAACAATCCACTATCCCCGCCCCCCACCGTGGACGGTTTCTAACACCCCAACGACTGGCCCCACCTGGGTACGGCACACCCCTCCATCTGAGCGCGTAACAGGCGTGCCCAGACACCTAGCTCGGGCGTCTGGAAGCGGAGGAGCCGCCTGCTCTTGGCAGTCCTTACCTGGATGCCCCCGGGAGTGTCCTGGATCTGCAAGGAGAGCTGGTCTCCCTCCACGCACACGAGCCGCGAGTACAACTTGCCTGGAGAATGAAGGAGACTTGAGTTTTAAATTCTCACACTCTCCTCAGGAAAAAGAAAATCAGAGCATGCAGCCTCAACAGAACGAAACGAACCTAACCTGTGTTCGGCTCATAATCGCCAATGAATCTCTTGGTCAGGAAGCGCACAATCATTGCTGAAAAGGAAAGGAAAATCAGCTGAAGGACTAGGACGAGACGGTCAAACCGGGACCGTCTCGGGGAAATGGGGGCGTGACGGGCCGCAGTACCGCGGATGCTGCCTGCATCCCCAGGCTCCGCAGGGGCAAGGGTGCGGCCGGGGGTGCGCTACGCGCCGCACCGGCACCCGTTCTCCAACAGGTGCCCGCCGGTGAAGGCTCAGGAGTGCAAGGTCCGGGGAAGCGGCGGGAAAGCAGGCTGGCGGGGGGAGGCCGGCAGCGGCCTGGAAACGTCCGGGCCCCCCTGCGCCCTCCCCTCCGCCGGGAGCCCCCGCTTTCCCCGGGGCGCTCACCGCTCTTGCCCACGCGGCCGGCGCCCAGCACGGCCAGTTTGATGTCCTTGGGCAGGAGGTAGTCGGAGGAGGACTCGGGGATGGGCGCGAGCAGAAAGTGTCCGGACATGGTAGGCGGCCGCATGAAGCGCGCGGTCGAGCGCGGGGACTCCGGTGCGCGGGGACCTCGGCCGCCGGTGCGGCGAGCCCGGCCGGCGGCTTTTAAAGGGCTGGGCGCGCTGGGGGCCCCGCGGCCGCCTCCGGCTCCTCCTCTTCCCGACCCTTCCAGCAGCTGCGCGGAGGGGGCGGAGCCGGAGAGCCCAGGGCACCGTCACCGCGGCGCACGCACCCGCTTGACGCGCTCTGCCGGGGGCCTACGCTGCTCCGGCCTCCGGGCCCTGGAGATCCGGCCTCTGCTGTGCCTGCGTAGCCCTGGCGGCCCCCTCCATCCTGCAGAGGCGAGACCGGAATTATGAGAGAGATCAGAATTATGAGCTGGGGGACGAAAGAAAGGAAAAATGCAATCGGTCGGACGTTTCCGCAGCAATGGGAAGGATAAATTCCTGGCGAATGTTGCCCTTTTTATTTTTGAAAGGTGCTGAGGGGTGACATTATTAGGATAAAGAGCCCTGACTTAGTATCAGTATAAGGGAGTTGCAGACACTGTGACCTTGCTCCAGATTTGTGAAGGCCCCTTGGGGACAGCCATTGTCAACAGCTCAGCCTCCGAACCCAGCCCCTGGCTGCTGGTGCTGGCTGAGCTGACTCATTAGCGAGCACTCAACAAGCTAATTGAGAGCTCTGGCTCCGGACTAATCCTCCATCAAACACCGTCGTATGACTTGAGTCACGCCTTGGCTTCAACATTCAAGTACTTATTTCTAAGTGTAAAGAGGAGTTTAGGGTGGGCGTGGAAGTGGGAAGAAGAGGACACAAAAGCAAAATCCGGCCAGTCTTGGGTTTCGGGAGCCCACAGTGGCAAAAAGGCAAAAAAGGCTTGGGATTCTGTCCTTGCAGGTTAGACCTTCAGGCTTCTGCCTCCTGTGCTCCAGCCTCACAGGTCCAATTGCCTCTTAGACAGCCCCACCCTCACTCACCCCTTTCCCCATCTTGGTTGTATCAGTTAGCTTTTGCTGCCTGACTAACTGCACGAAACTTACTGCCTTGAAACCGCAATCCCTCACGGCTGCTCACCAGTCTGCAGGTCAGTGCAGTGGTTATCCTAATCCAGGCCCGGCTCAGCTGGTGTTGGCCGCAGGCTTTCATTCTTCCGTGCATCCGTAGAGGGCTGGTGGCAGCGGGCTAGGGGCGACGGGGGTGGGGCTGGCTGGTGGCTGCAGCTCGGTGTCCTCAGGCAGCTGGCCGGCTGCCCGCTGCGGTGGTGGGAGGGGCAGTGGCTGAGCCACTGTTTCTCCTCACCCAGAAGGCGGGCCAGGATCATGGTGGCTGGGCAGAGTTCCAAGGGTGAGTGGAAGTGTCAGCAGGCCTCCCGAGACCTGGGCTCCGGGAGGAACCCATCACGCCTGCTGCCTTCTCTTGGCCAAAGCAAGTCGTGGTGCCAGCCCACGCTCCAGGGGCGGGAAGTGCACTCCACTCGGTGGAGGGAGCTGCGGAGCCACATTTGAGAGGGCTGGGATGCACAGAGGGGTAGGAGAAGAGGTCCGCTTTTGCAGTCGACCACACTGATGAGTGTGCGCATGTGCGTCCATCCACCCGGTAGCCCAGGCCAGCGGCCTGTGGGCCAGATCCCTGAACACTCGTGCCCAGCTCTCGGTTCCGGCCACTGAGAGGCCTTGGCTCTAACCCCCCTCGCTTCCGCGTGGATTCATCACCAAGTTCCATCACTTCTTCTGCCTCCGTTTCTTGGTATCTCGTCCTCTCCACCCCTCCTGCTCTCTTTGCTTCTCACTTGAAGAACCCTGAGGCAGACCGGGAAGAGGGTGACTGGTTTCCTTGCCCCTCGCTCGGGGGAGCCTCCTCTGGTCACTGCTGCCATCCCCACCCCTGCATCCCAGTTACTCACGCTCAGGGCACCCTTAAGGCAGCACTGATCCCAACTGTCATTACTTTCTGGTGGAATATTTATTTCATGTCTCTCTCCCAGAAGGCAGGGCCTCTAGCTTGTGTCTTTAGTGCCCAGCACATAGTGGCAGCTGGGGCTCACGAGGTCTTTAATAAATGTTGGTACACTGACAGACTTTCTGAATGGTGTCTTCACTGTGTGAACTGGAGAAGACGGAAGTCACGTGTGTAACCATTATCCCAATACCTATGTTTTGAGAGCAGTCAGCTCTCAGGAGAAAGCGTTCCAGGGAATGTCCTGAGCTGAACGGCCTTATTACATCTGTACTGTCCTTTGGTTCAGCACAAGGCAGTCCCCTTCTGTTCAACTTCAGTTTGACTGGAAAGACTTGAAGCCCGGAACCGCCTTTCCTGACTGGGGAAAAGTCACCATAAAGAGAGTTACTATTTACAGAACCACCTTGAAACAATTAGCTTCCAGGGGTCCTTGAGCAGTTCAGTGACAGGGGCCTGGGTTGTTGCCTTTCAGATTCTCCTGGCCTCTCCTTCTTGAACACAGAATGGCTCCTGCTTCACTAAACATCAAGTACTCATCCAAGCAGGGAGGGAGGGAGGGACCCTCTTTGTCTCTTTTTATTATGAAATAAAATAATTCTCAGAAGAACCCAGCAGACTCTCTTACATCTCAGTGGCCAGAACTGAGAAGCTGGGAACCAGTGTATTCATATACCTAGCGGAGAATACCAGGGTTGCCAGGACTAGCTCGGATCAGTTCCTCCCTGGAGGCCACACACATTGCTACCCGGTTAGAAATCCAGCAACAGAAGAGGGGATCCTTGTTGAGCAGCAGTCAATGGGATCTGTCCAAACACCCTTCACTTTCCTGAAGTTAAAATGCAAAACTTAACAAGGGAAAAGAGAGCCCTTCCTTGGCTGAATCGTGGGCTTATCTCCTCACCTCATTCCCTTACATTCCCTGTCAGGTATAAGATCATTTTAGGTTAAGGTCGCCCCATAAGTAAGATTCCTAATACTGTTCTCTGCCTGGTGACAGCTATGTTCCATTTTGCACGTACAGTGCACCTTTGCTCAGAACTCAAAATGTTATTCATTCTCCTTGGAAAGCTCTTTGCATTTGCAAATACCCAAGATCATCCATGGCCCTTTATGCAGATAATGTTACTGAACTGTAGAATTATAAACAGCCTTGCCTAAATTGCTGCTTGTGCTATTTCATTTTGGATTTCTTTGTATCTAGTTATGTAAAATTGTGGTGCAAGTAGTATGACACAGGTATGCTGAAGTGGTTTTAAAAAGATAATAGAAAAAAATATATAAAAAGATAATAGAAATGTGTAGGCAGATATGAATACACAAATCCGTGGGTGTTTAGAATGACTGTGAAGGGTAGAATTTAGTAATATGCAAATAAGGTCAGGCTTGGAAAGCTATTAACCCTTCACCATCCAAAGAAGCTTGATTTCTAGCCCTCAGGCAAAACTCTGCCAGGGGTCCTCCGCTACTTCGGGAATGTCTCTCCTACCACCATCCATCACTCAATATCAACTACCTTTCCTGTCTATCCTAAATCCTTGAACATTGAGGCTGGAGACTCAGACTTTGCCTTCAAGTACTTTCCTCAGTATAAAAATTACACCTCTCTCCTCTACCAGCTCCCTACTTTAATTCAGCAGTCAAATGACTGAAACTCTACTCTCTGCGAGGCTGTTAAGCGCTGGTACAGAACATAAACAACAGCTGTTATCAAACATTTACTGAGAGGACAACAACGTATAAGACTTGCCTGACTTCACAGACACCCCCACAGTGAAGTTAATTAAAATAATTATCGTTTATGTATCACTGTTGAGTTTCCAAAAAAAATTCTCAATTCTTCCGTAATTTTAATCCTGTGAAATGGGTAAAATATCTCCTAAACTGAGGTTTGGACAAGTTTAGTCACTTACTCATAGAGCCATTCAATAGTGGGCATCTCAACCCCCGTGATTTCAAATCTTGGCACTGTGGAGAGTAGGATGGAGAACACTGCTCATGTAAATGCAATGACAAAGCAGATGGGCTCAGAACTCCAATACAGCTGCAACAGAGAGAATTTAATCTGAATGGGTTTATTTCTGGGTTCTCAACTCTGTTCCACTGATCTCTGTGTCTTTTTATACCAATACTATATTGTTTTGATAATTATAGCTTTGTAGTATACTTTGACATCAGGGAGCATGATACCTCCAGCTTTGTCTTTCTCAAGATTGCTTTGCAATTTAGGATCTTTTGTGGTTCCGTATAAATTTTATAACTATTTGTTCTAATTCTGTGAAAATTGCCACTGGAATTTCGATAGGGATTGCACTGAATCAGTAGATTGCTTTGGGTAGTATGGACATTTTAACAATATTAATTCTTCCAATCCATGAGTATGGAATATCTTTCCATTTATTTGCATCTTCTTCAAGTTCGTTGATCAACATCTTACAGCTTTCAGTGTACAGGTCTTTCACCTCCTTGGCTGAATAAGTTTTGGTTTTTTTTTAATGTGATTGTAAATGGGATTTTCTTAGATTTTCTTTATGATAGTTTGTTATTAGTATAAAGACACTACAGATTTCTGTATATTGATTTTGCATCCTGAAACTTTACTGCATTCATTTATTAGTTCTAACAGTTTTTAATGGAGTCTTTAGCGTTTTCTATGTATAGTACCATGTCACCTGCAAACAATGAGTTTTACTTCTTACTTTCCAATTTGAATGTCTTTCTTTTTCCTACACATATATGGACAATTAATTTACGACAAAGGAGCCAATAACATACAATGGAGAAAGGACAGTTTTGTCAATAAATGGTGTTGGGATAACTGGACAGCCACAACATGCAAAAGAATGAAACTAGACCACTATCTTACACCATAGACAAAAACTGACTCAAAATGGATTAGTGACTTGAATGTAAGACCTGAAACCAGACAAAAACTGACTCAAAATGGATTAGTGACTTGAATGTAAGACCTGAAACCATAATAATCCTAGAAGAAAACACAGGCAATAACCTTGACGTCAAGGTTTTTGTGGATGACTGCAAAGGCAAGGGAGACAAAAGCAAAAATAAACAAATGGGACTACATCAAACTACAAAGCTTCTGCGCAGCAAAAGACACCAAAACAGAAAGGCAGAGATACAAACTACTATGTATATGAAGACATATTGTACAGTACAGGTAATTAGAGCTATTATTTTGTAATAACTTTTCTTTTGGCTGTGCCGCGCAGCATGTGGGATCTTAGTTCCCTGACCAGGGATCGAACCTGAGTCCCCTGCAGTGGGAACGTGGAGTCTTAACCACTGGACCACCAGGGAAGTCCCTGTAATAACGTTTAATGGAGTATAATCTATAAAAATATTGAATCACTACACTGTACACTTAATATTGTAAATCAGCTATACTTAAAAACACACACACAGGGCTTCCCTGGTGGCGCAGTGGTTGAGAGTCCGCCTGCCGATGCAGGGGACACGGGTTCGTGCCCCGGTCGGGGAAGATCCCACATGCCGCGGAGGGGCTGGGCCCGTGAGCCATGGCCGCTGAGCCTGCGTGTCCGGAGCCTGTGCTCCGCAACGGGAGAGGCCACAACAGTGAGAGGCCCACGTATGGCAAAAAAACAAACAAACAAAAAAATACATACAAAAAGGCAACCCACCGAATGGGAGGAGATATTTGCTAATCATATATCCAGTACGGGGCTAATATCCAAATGTATAAAGAACCCATACAACAAAAAATCCGATTAAAAAATGGGCAGGGGATCTGAATAAACATTTTTCCAAAGACATTCAGATGGCCAACAGGCACATGAAAAGATGTTCAGCATCAGTAATCATCAGGGAAATGCAAACCAATGACAATGCGATATCACCTCACACCTGTTAGAATGGCTATTATCAAAAAGATAAATAAATGTTGGTAAGGATGTGGAGAAAAAGGAACTCCTGTGCACTGGTGGGAATGTAAATTGATGCAGCCACTATGGAAACAGTATGGAGGTTCCTTAAAAATCAGTAGAACTGGGCTTCCCTGGTGGTGCAGTGGCTGGGAGTCTGCCTGCCAATGCAGGGGACACGGGTTCAAGTCCTGGTCCAGGAAGATCCCACATGCCGCCCGCGTGTAGCAACGAAGACCCAACGCAGCCAAAAATAAAAAACAAAACAAAACAAAAAAACAGTAGAACTACCGTATGACCCAGCTACTCGGCTTCTGGGTATTTATCTAAAGAAAACAAGAACACTAACTTGAAAAGACACATACACCCTTATATTCATTGTAGCATTATTTACAATAGTCAAGATATGGAGGTGTCCACTGATGGATGAAGATGTGACATGTATAATAGAATACTACTCAGCTGTAAAAAAAAAAAGTGAAATCTTGCCATTTGTGACATGGATGGACCTCAAGGGCATAAGGCTAAATGAAATGTCAGAGAAAGACGAATTCCAAATAATTTCACTCATATATGGAATCTTATAAAACAAAACAAAAACTCATGGATACAGAGAACAAGACTAGTAGTTACCAGAGGGGAAGAAGGTTGTGAAGTAGGTAAAAAGGGTGAAGGGAGTCAAATGTATGCTGATGGATGGTAACTGTATCTTTGGTGATCACTTTGTAGTGTACACAAAATGCTGATATATAATGCTGTACACCTGAAACTTGTTAGAAATCTGAAGTGGGGGGTGGGTAATCAGGAAAAGCTGCAGGGAGCAACGACTGGTCCCTGAGCATATTTGATAGATGGAAACACAAGGGTAGAGAGATGTCTTATTTGGTTGAGAAGAGCACGAGCAGAAGCAGGAAGGCAGGAAGCATACGGCAAGCAGTCTCAAAGGTGAGTATATAGTAGATGACCCAAAGGTTGGGCAGCAGACTGTGGATGGCAATGAACGCCTCAGTAAGGCATCATCTGGGGGCTATGGAACGCCACTGAACTGTTCTTGAGGCGGCCCCTAGTATATGCAAGTGCCAGAACTAGGAGCATCCGAAGGACAGGTGGTCTCTGCTCTCAAGGATCCTCAAACTGTTCACTTACTCATCTGCCATGAGCAATCAATCTGAACTCTGTTCTTTCTCAGGAGCAAAAATCCAATCACATCTTCACTTGGGCTAAGCCATCATCTCATTCTGTAGACAGCAGAGCACCCTGTGGCATTTCTTTTCCAATCCAAATGATTCCCACAAACTGCACTCTTGCTAGGAAAGTTTTGAGAGGCTTCTCTGTGCCCTTCCCACGAGGGCCTTTGAGAGATGGCCCATCAGTTGCCCCTCACCACTCACCTTTGCTATTGAAAAAGAATCACAATACACAACCTTGGACTGCTTATTCACGCCTCTACACACTTTCTCCACCTCAGCAGTAACAGCTGCAGATGCTGCCTCACTGTTATTTATAACCAAGCAATTTGTCTAAGATTCTATGAAGGTTTCTTGCTTGAACAATACCAATGTTTTCCTTTAAGTGGGGCTGGGATGAATATGCTATAAACACTCATACCTCAAATCAAATTCAGCTTAAAATTCTCTTGTGCTCAAAAAATAAGATAAACGTAACTTCTTATATTTTAGTGGTGATTACCGCTAAATGTTAGCCAGTGTTTATATTTAGAACCTTTCCCATCCTAGTGCAGAGAAAAATGCAAATCTACCCTGATGGGAGTACAGAAGATACAGGAAACCGGGGGGCCTTTTGGCCACAACGTTCAGAAGCAAATTTCAGTGTGATGTAGTTTATTCAGCCCTTCGGATTGGGTTCAACTGAACATGAACAGGCCTTAAGAGATACCTGGCTAGATCAGAAGAGAAAGTTCAAGAAGCCACGCAGCCTCATTCCCAACCATGGCTCTTATTAACTTAAGAACAGGGTGAAAAGTTTTATAGTTAGAATATTTTTCTTCATTCTCATTGGTAAGTGTGAGAAAAGGGAATTGTACAGTAAGGGATTAATTTATAAATTCACACTTTGTGATGGTTACTCATTAAACGACCTGCATTTCAAGGCAGGCATGTAATCTTATCAGCGAACACACATTAGTCAAATCTCAAGGGTTTCAATTTAATTCATCTCTCCGCTAATAAAACCTTCCAAGCTCATCTGTGTAATAGCTGCACCAAATGGAGGTGCCCAAGAGGGAGTTGGAAATACACATCTAGAGCTTCAGAGAAAGTGAGCTCTGAAGTTGAGTCTCACGTGTATTAGAGATGGCTAGACATAAACTTAGTGGTTCTCAAGTTGGAGCATGCACCTCCATCGCCCAGAGAACTTGTTAAGTGCTGCCCGCGGCCCCTCCCCGGAATTTCTGATTCAGTAGGTCTGCATTTTTAACAAGTTCCCAGATGCTGATGCTGCGAGCTGGGAAACTATACTTGAAGAACCACTGGCTTAGATCATCCAGAAAGAACTTAGGAGTGACAGATGTGGAACATTAAGGAAAATCCAGAATAAGGGGGACGAAGGAGTCGGACAGGCAGAGGAACCTGGCTAAAGTGTGATGGCAAAAAACAAAGGTGTCGGCTCTGACAAATACCAGGGAGATAAAGCCAAATTGGAAAGTCTATAAGTTTAATTAGCAGGTGTTTGGTAACCTCTAGGAGTAGTTTCATTAGAGTGGTGTAGGCTGAAGCCATATTGGCAGTGGGAGACTGGGAATAAGCTACAAAAGAATGAGGAAGACAAACGAAAAGCTGCTTAATTTGCTGGCTTTCACTAGTCTGTAAGCTGAAGCCAAGGAAGCAGTACGTGGAAAGGGTCAAGCAAACAAGAGAAACCACGAAAAATCAGTGAAAACAAGAGCCCTGTAAAATCAACTTTCCCCTTTACTGTCCTTTTACACTCCTTGAAGCCTTGTTTTGCCTTGATTTAAATAGGATTTCCGATTGTACTGCTCTTCCTAGATTGTAACTTCCTTAATGGTGTTTGACCTCCAAATATCTCATGACTTACTGAATCTGACTTTGGGGCTGGAAGTGGTAGAAGATTAGGTCAGAAAAGTAGGTAGAGGGCAGATGATATAGGGCTTTGAATGTGCGAATAAAGGCACTTCAGTATTTGGAGGTCAGAAAGACAGTAAGGTCCAGCAAAGACTGCAGTGGAGGTAAAAGGAAACCAGGTTAAGTGTTCCAGAAGCTAAGGAAAGCCAAATTCAATAACGCAACATTTTCTCCGGTCAGATTAGCAAAGACTAAATTATAATAAATAATCAATGCTGAAGACAGTGCCAAGACAATCATTTTCACTCACTCATGGAGTGCTAACTGGTACAACCCTTTAGGAAAGCAATCAAAATGAACTAAGAATCTGGAAAACACATTTTAAACTCAGTATCGTGCATGTGAGAAAACCTACCTTTAAAAATCCAAGAGCTATACGCATATTCACATAGCATTGCCATTGATAGTATTTTAGAAAACTGCTGCACCATACACTAGATGGAAGCTTCACATTTTCTGACTACCTGCCCTAAGAATAACTCCCCTTAGCCAGTCTTGTTTGCAGCCTTTCCTCTTCCCAAGGTCCAGCCTCACCGGCCCTCCTGAACTAAGATCTTACACCACCATTTCCTTTTTGACAAGTCACAGTTATACTTCCTTTCACTTAGTCATAGTTAAACATGGAATCAGACTCAAAGCACGCGAGGGACCTCTAGGAATCATTCAGTCCAATCCCTACTTGCAGATGACACCCTCATTTTACAGAAGCAGAAACAGTCAGCAAGGTTAACATGACTGGCTGGAGAACGAACAAAGAAATGTTTGAGGTCTCTGATTTTTCCACGTGAAGGATTTAATAATCCCAATTACTCCTGAGCAAAATGGTTGGTTAGCCCTCAAAATTCAGAAACACTATAGTTTTATATAGTACATAGGAAAATAAAACTGAACATAAAGTAGAAAATGTCTTAAAAAAAAAAAAGCAGTGCTTTTCTCATTAAAGAGCATTTACTGAGTGTATATTATGTGCCAGGCACCAGAAGTACAAAATACAAGGCAGAGTCCCTACCCTCAGGTCTAATGAGGAAGGCAGAAGGTTTTAAAAACTATAAACACTGTGAGAAGCAAACACACAAAAATGTGGGGGAATTTATTCCACCAACCCAAACCAGAAGTAATCTCTGATTCCAAGCACTTTCATTCCTCTCCTTAAAATGCTTTAATCAGGGACGGTTCACCTATGACTCAAGGTGAGTGAACGACAAGCAGAATTCCATCAAACGAACAAAGCAAAGTGTAGGTATTTCAGGCAAAGGCAAGTGCGTGTGCAAAACCGGGGCAATGAAGAACAGTTCCATAGACACAATTTTCCTAATAGCTAAAGCCATCACGTAGGAAAACAGAAATAAAGAGAAAAACAATTTAGTAGGAACCAGACTAGTTACACATACCTTGAAAAACTAAACCATGAGTTATAGAGACACGCAGGTTAAGCAATATGCAATAAAGCAGGAGGCTCAATAAACATGATGCCTTGAAGCTGCTTTAATAGTTTACAGGAGAAATCAAAATGTGCCTAAAGGGGCAGGAATGAAGAAACGGCTATGAAAGATACTCATGAAATAGAATTTTAAAATATGCAAAGTGACTTCAACCTAGTGCATAAGTGGTAACTTAAGATGGAAAAACACAGAACACAGATGCCAACTGATGCAGTATATAAGGTTTTCCTTGTTTTCTGTGGTGGTGCTGGTAAACAATTTCTTTTGACCAAGAGTCATGTTTAAACAAAACCCTCTACCACTAGATGTGAATCTTTGAGGGCAATTAATAACTACCATTTACTGAGTTAGGTTAGGAATCCAAGATTCAAAGCCCGGGTTTGCTGGATTCCAAGCCCTATTACCATCACACTTCACCAGATGAAACTGAAGGCCACTAACATTGGGTTTCAACCTATTCACAGCGTTTACTAAAATTATAAACAGGTTCTTGTCCTCAAGTCTAATAGTGGGGACAATACCAAGTGAGTAGTCAAGGTTTTCATTTTTTTAAATTAATTAATTTATGGCTGTGTTGGGTCTTTCTTGCTGCGTACGGGCTTTCTCTAGTTGCGGTGAGCGGGGGCTACTCTTCATTGCAGTGTGCCGGCTTCTCACTGCAGTGGCTTCTCTTGTTGCGGAGCACAGGCTCTAAGTGTGTGGGCTTCAGTAGTTGCGGCACGCAGGCTCAGTAGTTGTGGCGCACAGGCTTAGTTGCTCCGTGGCATGTGGGATCTTCCCGGACCAGGGCTCGAACCCGTGTCCCCTGCATTGGCAGGTGGATTCTTAACTACTGTGCCACCAGGGAAGCCCAAGGTTTTCATTTTAAATAAGCTTGCTACAGGTATTATCACAGAATACTGAAGGCAGGGCGATGTGATCAATTCCCTAATGGATGTTTACCACATCCTATTAAAAATATCCAGGAAGTAACAAAACCTAAAATGGTGTTCCAACTAGACAGAGTAGCTTTAAAATATTCCTATTAATATGAAGCAATATAGAACTGATGACCAAAATCTGATTATGCAGCCAGATTGCCTGGGTTTGAATCTTTGCCCAACACTATGCACCTGTAACCTCAGGCAAGTTACTTGTGCCTCAGCTTCCTTTCATATAAAATGAGCAAAACAAAACTTATTCCAAGTTTTTTACGAGTACATTATGTAAAGTGCTTAGAATGCCACATAACATATTAGATGCTATATAAATACTTACCCGGTTTAAATAAAAAAGGTATTCCAGTTTTTAATACTTTTCTGAGCGCTGCTGCACGAAAGGTCTGAACAACTCAGAACTAACATGTAACTCACAAAGGACGAGGAAGGGGCTTTAAACCATGTATATTTAAATAGTAGGCTTCAAAGGTAAGTTCTTGATCCTCAAAACACAGCTACTTAATTTATGATGCAATTATGAGCATCAACTTTTCCTGAGCTTAATTATAACAGATAACTTTCATTCATTTTAAATCCTTTGTTCATAGGAATTGAGACTATTTTCAAACTAGTACAAATATTTTATAAGTAATATCTAGCAGTTTATTAATCAATGGAGTATACTGCACAACAAACTACCTCACATCTTTCAGGAATAAAACCCACTAAATTTGAAAAGTAAAAAGATGTCACCCACTGAATTCGGACACACTTAAAATGTGCTTTAAATATTTGTTTGGGGAAGGGGGTCACACACTTCTACTCAATTAAGAGAAACATGTACACAGTCCAGGTCTTTTATTTTCTTTACACCCATCATGCCATGAATTCATAGGGAATGGGCTCCAACAGTTCAGGCTCCTTTCCATTGGTTCTCACGAAGTGTGCTTCTCTGGGTGGAGCAGGCTATTAAAAAAAGGCGAGGGAATAATTATGAAAAGTACTGTAACTCAATTTCAAAGTGCTCCCGGAACTAATAATGTACGTAATACCAAGACACCCTGCCAAGCACTCACCTGGCGCTTCAGTTGAACCCAAGTACCTTTCTCTTTGGCTTCCTTCTTTTTCTGATCATTTTCCTTCACCCGTTTCAGGAAGCTATCCCGGCTCTTAGAGTGCTTAATATGCTCGATACGCACATTAATTCTCTTGGCAAGAATCTTGCCCCTGGAGAGAGAAGAAACTCTTAAGTGCGTCAAAAACACAGCTAAAATTCAGAGAATTCTTTTGACAGTTTCATTTATTAATTAAACCATGAATATTTTTTTACCCACAGATAGGATAAATCAACAAGGTGATGGCAAATTTATAATCATTATTAAATCTTACTGAACAGGGCCTTGAGGCAAACATCCCCACTTTTTTGTTTGTTTGTTTTTTGCGGTCTCACCGCTGCGGCCTCTCCCACTGCGGAGCACAGGCTCCGGACGCCCAAGCCCAGAGGCCATGTCTCACGGGCCCAGCCGCTCCGCGTCACGTGGGATCCTCCCGGACCGGGGCATGAACCCACGCCCCCTGCATCGGCAGGTGGACTCCCAACCACTGCGCCACCAGGGAAGCCCAAACATCCCCACTTTTAAGCTCTCTTCTGATGAGGTGACAGACTCTAAAATACCAAATAATTTAAGCAAAACCAGACCACTAATAAAATTTACAACTTATTAAACTTTTTACACTGTGAAAACCAGAACGGCTTAGCTAACAAACCTCACAAGACTTTCCAGTAAGTTTATTACAATTTGTTTCCTCTGACAGGTTACAAGACAAACACCCAGTTTGCTTGAGTTTTAAAAGGGTATTTCCTTTGCCCCACTTGAATGACCAATAAAGACATAAGTCCAACTGGCAAAGTGAAAGGGGGGTGTGAGGGAATACTAAGTAGGCACAAAGAACTATGACATTACTTACTTAACTTGTTTGTTTACAATGATGCCAACAGCATGCTGGGTAACATTGTAGACTCTCCCAGTTTTGCCATGGTAACACTTGTGGGGCATTCCTTTTTGAACAGTGCCCATTCCCTGTTAAGAAAGGAGATAAACGTTATGCCAGCAATTTCCCCCTCCATTTAAATCCAAAGTAACTAAGATATTCCAAGATTTTTTCTTCTTTAGATGGCAACTCAAAAGAGCTTTCAGAGCCGGTGAAATGTCATTTTCACGTTGCTTTTAGCAATCAAAAAGACAATCATCATTAAGCTCTAGAGTGCCAGGACACGTTTAAATACAAATCCACAGGATTTCCCTCCCTTAATTTTTCCACTAGCTGTTAAAAACAAGTAATGAGAAAATTCTTAGACTCAAGAATAGCACTTTTAAACTCTTGTTTATTAAAGTAAAATTAAAATAGCCATTCTAGGGACTTCCCTGGTGGCACAATGGTTATGAATCTGCCTGCCAATGCAGGGGACACGGGTTCGAGCCCTGGTCCGGGAAGATCCCACATGCCACAGAGCAACTAAGCCCGTGTGCCACAACTACTGAAGCCTGCCCACCTAGAGCCCAAGCTCTGCAACAAGAGAAGCCACTGCAATAAGAAGCCCGCGCACTGCAATGAAGACTTGACAACAAAGACCCAATGCAGCCAAAAAAAATAAATTTATTACAAAAATAAAAATGTAACATAAAATAGCTACTCTATACTCTCACGAGCTTTTTCAGGAAATGGATTTTCCCCCGATTAGGAAGATAAAAAGATGCAATACACCCTATTCAGATTTTAATATTAAACACAACTTTTCTAACTTCTAATGTTACTCTGTAGTTATTTCCCCAATTTTATAATTTACCTTGATATCTACAATATCACCTTTCTTGTAGATTCGCATGTATGTGGCCAAAGGAACAACTCCTGCAAAAAACCCAAAAAACCCCAATACAGTCAATATCAAGATTAAAAAGTCAAGAGTAACAGAAATATATAAGCTTACTAGCTTTCAACACACACTACTTTTTGGCAGTTACATGTACTTTAAAATCTTGCTAGTCGACAATTTAAGAACCACTATATAAAATTAATGCTTTTTATTCATTACAAATAAGTTAGGTAGATGCTGAGTAATTAATGCCATTTATTAAGAACACATTATATGAACGACAACACATCGGTAATAAAACACAAATGTATGCCACGCTTGCTCCCAAGGAGGGTGGATCTACTCACCATGTTTTCTAAAAGGCCTAGAGAACATGTAGCGGGTGCCCCTCCTCTTTCCCTTTGTGTTGGTCATTTTGGCGAATTACTGAAACCAGAAAGTATCAAAGAGTCAAATACAACTGCAAAATTGACATTTGCCCCTTTAACCAAAAAATGTGTAATTACAAATGCACTAAGTTCAGTAGCAACACGAGAATTAGGCAACTATCTAAAAAGCTGGTTCACAAATCAATAGCTCTTATAATGGTAAGAAACAGTAATTTTACCAAGATTTCTGACAAAACTGCCTAAAACTCCTAAGAAGCAGAACTGGATTTTAGAACCCAAACCAGTATTTTCCCTATTAGAATGTAACAACACAACAGGACTTCTGCCACACTACATCTGTAGAACCCAGCTTAGACTGCCAAGAACACTGGAATTACCAACTAGAAGGCAGTTTATTGTTGCAAAGCACGACAAAACTCAGTCTTGCATTTATACATAATGGACTAAACCCCTTTTCTTATCAACCTACGGATTTCTTTAATACCGCGCCTATTAACTGTCAAAAATCTCTAACTTACTTCATGTATCTAATTACTCAGTTGTTTACCAGAAAATGTGAGGTAGAAGGCTTTACAATCACTGACCTGATTTTGACATAGGTTTTGCCACCTACCTGCTGGGAAACCAACATTTAAAACCCTGATCCTCATATGTAAAACAGTCTTAATACTTTTATAATCAACTAAGGTAATGTCTACAAAACATTGAGCAATTCCCAGCACATGCAAAGCGCTTACTAGTAAACAGTACTTTATCATTGCCTAAGAACTCACATATAGGCTACTGAGTTGAACCTTTCACTTTGTTTCCCAGAAGGTCAAAATAATGGTTTTAATTGCCTCAGATCATCCAAGGGCAGAACTACCATTGCTGACTACTCCTACCACAAGGCAAAATACACCAAAGACCAGCTTAGGTTGTCGACAACGTTCTAATGTAAGCCAACCTCTCAATTTATTACATCTTAACCGTAAAGAAAAGTGACTCCTAAGTACCTTTTTCATATAACCTGTGTGGCAAGGAGACCGAAGAATGTTCCAGCTAACCCACCAAAGCCAAATCACTGTTACAACGAATGCACACTTCACTTTAAATGGTGAGAAGAATCTATCAAGTACTGTTTTAATTCTCAAGGCTACATTTGCATTAAGTTCATATAAACTCCCCTTAAGTTCATAAACAAGGAGACATGCTCTGCAGGTCAACTCACTTCATGGAGACACAAAGTGACAGAATCAGTAATAAGTCCTTTCATTTTTTTAAAAATAAATTTATTTTTTAAATTTTTGGCTACGTTGTCGTGCACCGGCTCTCTCTAATTACAGCGAGTGGGGGCTTTTCTCATTGCGGAGCTCGGGCTCTAGGTGCGCGGGCTTCAATAGTTGCAGCTCGTGGGTTCTAGAGCGCAGGCTCAGTAGTTGTGGCACACGGGCTCAGTAGCTGTGGCTCGTAGGCTCTAGAGGGCAGGCTCAGTAGTTGTGGTGCACGGGTTTGCTCTGCGGCATGTGGGATCTTCCCGGACCAGAGCTCCAACCCGTGTAGCCTGCACTGGCAAGCGGATTCTTAACCACTGCACCACCAGGGAAGCCCTGGAAGTCCTTTCTGACTCCAGAGCCCACGCTCCTTCCACTAGACCCATTTTTCCAAGTTCGAAATCCATCAGGACTCAATACACATATAATCGAGTGAGTTTTTAAAAACAATACTTAACGTCCCAAGCAATGACAATTTAAAGTCTAAAAATACTACCAAAAATGGGACCCATTACAGGGGCGCAACCCACTGTTTCCTCAACTCTGGCAGCTGGCTGCTACAAACTAGACACAGATGCAAAACTAAGACTAAGAGATTATTCAGTTAACTTTCCCCCTAAACGCCTAAATCAGACACAGCTATTCAGGAATCCCTTCGCTTAACACTTGCTGCCCTGGCATGAACAAAACAATACCCGTGGCAAACAAAGTATTTTCCCTTTCTCCAATTGCGATCCCGGGCCAGAATTAAGAGAACCGGAAATCTCCCACGTCAACGACGAATGAGCTGGGCTTCTTCATCCAGGGCGACTCAGGGGCACCTCTGCAGTTCTCCGACCACGATCCCCGGCTTTCTCACACACACACCCAGGTCTCAGGAGAGATTAAAACCAGCGCCTGGTTCTCAACCCGCTCCTACTGCCCCGAAGCCCCTACCCCAGGGCATTACAGTTTAGGTCCTACAACAGGGGTTACGATGCCACACTGAAGGCGTTGGAGAAGCAAGCGGCCACGCGGCGCCAGAGCCGATCCGAGAAAGCCCAGGAGAGGCGGGCTGAAGCCGTGGGGGGGCTGGAAGGACGAATTCCTTTCCCGATGGACCAGAATCGCCTCACCCCGGTGCCTCGGCCTCGTTTTTCCAGAGCCTGTCCCCCCGCAAACCCACGGCATCGCAGCCTGGTCCCCGGCCCCGCGCCCGCCGCGCCGAGTCTGGACGGACACAGCTCCACCGCCCAGGCCAGCGGGCCCCAGGCTGGCTAGATGATCTCCCTAGGGCTCCAATGCACGGCCTCAGCGGCCACAGGGTTGGAACTCACGCCTGAAGAACAGGGGGAGGGACAAGAGGCTCCGGGACCCACGCGCGTACTGTACCTGGAAGATGGCGGTTCCGGCCGAAAAGAAGGAGGCGGCGCCGCGCGCGCGCCTTACAAGGGCCTACGGGCTGCCCGCGGCGCTGCCTGAGAAAACGCCGGCCGACAGCCACTCTTTCCTGGGTAAGGGTGTCGTCTCTGAGAACCAGAAGAACCTGTGAGGATATTTTCCTTTCTTGCGAAAAAGAGGTAACCGACCGACACAAGCTGACACTTGGATCTTGCCAGACAGCCCGGAAAGGGGCCTTCAAGGGCGTCAAACAGGCGCAGACGTCGCGAGCGTGATGACGACCGTGATGACGTCATCACTTGCGTCAGACACCACGCGCGAAATGGGCGTGTGCTTGCGTCCTCGGGCGTCTGAGACGTCTGGTGTTATGTTGTCTGAGTTCTTTTCTGTGCTCCGAACTGCAGTTTGTGGGGATGGTTATGTGGACACAAAAGCAAAATTATGGTGAAGAAAGCATGTTGTACGGTTTATATGTCTTTCAAACGTTTTTC
Source organism: Lagenorhynchus albirostris (assembly GCF_949774975.1). NCBI lineage: Eukaryota > Metazoa > Chordata > Mammalia > Artiodactyla > Delphinidae > Lagenorhynchus > Lagenorhynchus albirostris. The sequence goes on along the minus strand of NC_083112.1, from coordinate 4,865,479 downwards.
CCCTCAATGCGTCGAAACACTACGCATCTGCTGGTAGGTACGTACCCCTGTTACAACCACTTTGCGAAGCAATTTGGCAAAATCTAGTGAAACCGAAAATATGCAAATACCAAATTCCAGCATTCCGCTCCTAACTGCTTATCTTATGGGAACTTTGCTATGTAGACAAGGATATCCACAACAGCACTAGGAATAGAGGCAAAAAGTTGGAAACGTCCACCGATAAGAGCATAAACCCGTTATGGGGTATTCATACGGTGGAATATTATATGCCAGTAAGTCAAGACTGAGCCCGCAAATGTGATGAAGCAAAAAGAGGGACATGTGGAACATACATAATAGGACAATTTATACACGTACAATTTTGAAACATGCAAAACAATACTATATATTGCTTAGGCATATATGCATATGTAGTGAAAGTAGTCAAGAAATACAAGGGGATGAAAATCAAATTTAGAAAAGTGGTCTTGTCTGGTAGGAAGGGGACTGTAAAGAAAGGGGTATACAGGAGGCTTTAACTATTTTGACTAATTTTAAGCTGGTTATTGAATACATGGGAAGTGATTGTTTATTCATCACTATACTTTTTAATAAATATTTTCTAAACAATTTATTTTTAATCAATATTAATCAATATTAATAGTTTTTAAAGGGTAGATTTAGATTTAGCAAAAAAATTTTTTAGAAAAATGGTACAGAGAATTCCCGTATACTTGGCACCCAGTTTACCCTTTTGTGAACATCTTAACATTAGTATGCTACAGTTTCAATTAGTGACACAATATTGTACATTTTTTAAAATTAATTAATTTATTTTTGGCTGTGTTGAGCCTTCATTGCTGCACCCGGGTTTTCTGTAGTTGCGGCGAGTGGGGACTACTCTTCGTCGTGGTGCTCGGGCTTTTCATTGCAGCAGCTTCTCTTGTTGCAGAGCACAGGCTGTAGGCATGCGGGCTTCAGTAGTTGCAGCACACGGGCTCAGTAGTTGTGGCTCATGGGCTCTAGAGTGCAGGCTCAGTAGTCATGGCGCACGGGCTTAGTTGCTCCGTGGCATGTGGGATCTTCCTGGACCAGGCTCGAACCAGTATCCCCTGCATTGGCAGGCGGGTTCTTAGCCACCGTGCCACCAGGGAAATCCCATTTGGATGATTTTTGACTAATGTAAATATGTAGCCTTGGAACCAATATCCCCAATCAAGATCCAGAATATTGCCATTCCCATTAACAATTCCCTGTGCTTTGTCCCAGCTGATCCCCTCCCCAACTAGAACAATCCAACATTCTGATTTCTATAACCATAGATTAGTTTCGCCTATTCTTAAATTTCATATAAATGGTACTGTACAGTATGTGCACTTTTTGTCTGCCTCTTTTTTTTTCAGCTTAGTGCTTTTAAGAGTCAATCATGTTGTTGCTTGTACCAGTAGTTTATTTTATTTTTTATTGATAAGTAGTATTCTACTATATGAATTTACCACAATTTATTTATACATTCTCGTCTTGATAGAAATTTGGTTTTTTCCTCTCAGTTTTATGCTACTATGAAAAAAGCTGCCATAAATATTTTTGTGAATATGTTTTCTGTTCTTCTGGGTGATACCTAGAGCATTGCTTGATCATAAGGTATCTCTAACTTCATAGAAAATTGCCAAATGGTTTTCCAAAGTGAACCTCTATTTTTATTTATTTACCATTTTCCTCTGAAGAGAGTAAGGCATTTATTTTTATTACAGGCTTTTAAAGTAGGTTTGTGTCATTAGTTCTATCATACAGATCTGAAAACCAAAGTGGTTTCCTAAGTGTCTAAAGGTCAATTTACCTCCAGTTTGAGATCATTAATATAAAAAAGAATAAGAAAAGGATTGAAACTTAAAGAAATGTGAAGTACATTAAATGTAGAAAGTAGGAAAACTCAAAATTCATTCAGTATTTATAAGCATCTCGATTAAATAAGGTACTGAAATGCATAATGAGACTATAAAAATGAATAAAACATGATCCTGGCCCTCAAGGACTCCACAGAGAGCTTGGTGGAAGAGGAAGATGCTAGACTACTGTAAGTGGAAAAGCAGACGACATGGAGTTGAGCAGTGTGGGTGTTCTGTGGATGACCCACTGTGCCTAGATTGGAGGAGGGCATGGGAGAGAAGAATCCCTGGATAAAAAACGAAGCTTCACAGAGGAGGTTGAACTTGATGAAGGAGTCACACTTTGACCAGAGAACAAGTAGTAAGGGTATTTTAGGCAGAAAGTATTTTTGCATATGTAAAGGTGTACAGATGGATAACAACTTTAAAAACTCAGAGAAATGAAAGCCATCCAATAGCCTTAGAAAATAAGGTCAACAAATGAACAGGAATGTGACATTAAAATGAAGCCAATTTATGATTTTGCACCAGGCTTGAGTAAACTACTAAGAGAAACCCATAACTTTCGGTCATTAAAGTAAGTTCACATCTCTATTTCCACTTTTGTATTTTTCTCTGTAGAAGCAGATAAACGAAGTATACGTTTTGTTTTATTTTGGTTTTCAGGAGACATTGGCATTTTAACTCCAGCGGGGCAAATTTTCTAAGCTAGGAGGAAACGTGGATCTGTCCTCTTATGTGTGAGGCTCTAGTTGGAAACTCTGAGTGTCAGTCAACTCCATCGGATTTGCCCTTTGTCTTGGTGTATTGGCAGAAGGACAATTTCAAATAAGAACCAGTTAGGATTTTCTAGTGTAGAAAATATATAATGAAAACAAGACAAAAAGACAACCCTCAGAATGGGAGAAAATATTTGCAAATGAAGCAACTGGCAAAGGATTAATCTCCAAAATTTACAAGCAGCTTATGCAGCTCAATATCAAAAAAACAAACAACGCAATCCGAAAATGGGCAGAAGACCTAGAGACATTTCTCCACAGAAGATATACAGATTGCCAACAAACACATGAAAGAATGCTCAACATTGCTAATCATTAGAGAAATGAAAATCAAAACTACCATGAGGTATCACCTCACACCAGTCAGAATGGCCATCATTAAAAAATCTACAAACAATAAATGCTGGAGAGGGTGTGGAGAAAAGGGAACCCTCTTGCATTGTTGGTGGGAAGGTAAATTGATACAGCCACTATGGAGAACAGTATGGAGGTTCCTTAAAAAGCTAAAAATAGAACTACCATATGACCCAGCAATCCCGCTCCTGGGCCTGTACCCTGATAAAACCATAATTCAAAAAGAGTCATGTACCACAGTGTTCATTGCAGCTCTATTTACAATAGCCAGGACATGGAAGCAACCTAAGTGTCCATCGACAGATGAATGGATGAGAAGAAGTGGCACATGTATACAATGGAATATTACTCAGCCATAAAAAGAAACGAAATTGAGTTATTTGTAGTGAGGTGCATGGACCTAGAGTCTGTAATACAGAGTGAAGTAAATCAGAAAGAGAAAAACAAATACCGTATGTTAAAACACATATACGGAATCTAAAAAAAAAATGGTTATGAAGAACCTAGGGGCAGGACCGGAATAAAGACGCAGACGTAGAGAATGTATTTGAGGACACGGGGAGTGGGAAGGGTAAGCTGGGACGAAGTGAGAGAGTGGCATGGACATATATACACTACCAAATATAGAATAGATAGCTAATGGGAAGCAGCCACATAGCACAGGGAGATCAGCTCAGTGCTTTGTGTCTACCTAGAGGCGTGGGATAGAGAGGGTGGGAGGGAGATGCAAGAGGGAGGGGATATGGGGATATATGTATATGTATAGCTGATTCACTTTGTTACAAAGCAGAAAGTAACACACCATTGTAAAGCAATTATACTCCCATAAAGATGTTAAAAAAAGAAAAAAAAATGCATTAGACCCTTGGCATGTAGACTCAATCCTAAGCGAAAATAGCTGAAGTTTGGGTGAGTTCAGAAATTAAATTGTTGTAGAAAAAAAAAAACCAGAAAGTATATAATGAGAATTTTGTCTCCAGGAAAATGTCACTGTAATGATAGCCAAAGTAATGCGGCAGAAATACTATGAATAATTGAAAAACACATGGTGAAGAATAATTACACAAAATAATCTTTTTTCAATGAAAATTTTCATTTGAGATCTTGAGAAGCAGAAAAAAGTGAAGAGAAACTTTTTTTTAAATCAAGTAAGACAAAGATTGTACCCTTCCAGAACTTGATTCTCTACATGAAAACAGGCATAAACAAGCTTGTGACCATGTGATTAGACATTCAAACTGAATCTCAACCCCATAACTCAGATCCTCATTATCTGCATCCAGATTTTTCTGTTCTCAAATCCTGTTTCTTGCTCCAGCTTCTAAAATATCTTCAACTGCCCTAGACTTTAAGGCCAGAGCAACATGAGGAAGAACCTAATCAAATATCAGGAGTATTCAGACAGAAAAAGTATTGACGTGAGAGTTGGGAAAGACATTGCAGTGATTTATGGAGACCTAGTTATGTTTAGACAGTAAGGCACAACTTGGAAATGTGTGGCAGACAAATTTCACGCCTTTTGTTAACCCTGTTTGATTGATAATATGGCTATCTGGACCTGAGTTGAGAAATTTTTTTTTTAATGACCTTATTCAGTGCCCCATCAATAAACAGAATATCAAGTTTTCATTTCACTTAAAATTTCAAGAATCCAAGTTGAAAATCAACTGATCGTCTATCTTTCAAGGTCCAAGCGTCATTCATATGGAAAATTAGAACTCACTGGTTCAAAGACAAAAGACTTGTCTTAAAAAGGCTCAAAAGATTTCTTGGATAATAGACAGTCTTACAAAATACATTTTATTTTTTTTAACATCTTTATTAGAGTATAATTGCTTTACAGTGGTGTGTTACTTTCTGCTTTATAACAAAGTGAATCAGCTATACATATACATATATCCCCATATCCCCTCCCTCTTGCATCTCCCTCCCACCCTCCCTATCCCACCCCTCTAGGTAGACACAAAGCACGGAGCTGATCTCCCTGTGCTATGGGGCTGCTTCCCACTAGCTATCTATTTTACAACAAAATACATTTTGATGAGCTAAGTGTAAATGAATCAGCACAGTGGATTAAGTTATCCTTAAATTTGTTTTACTTATTATTTATTTATTTAAAAAATTTTACACTTTGACTCCCTTCACCCATTTCACCCACCCTTCACCCCTCCCCCTGCTTCTGGCAACCACCAGTCTGTTCTCTATATCTAAGACCTTGGTCTTTTTTTTTTTTTTTTTTTAGATTCCATGTATAAGAGAGATCAGACAGTATTTGTCTTTCTCTGTCTGAGTTGTTTCACTTAGCTTAATGCCCTGAAGGTGCATCCACGTTGTCACAAATGGTAAGATCTCTTTCTTTGTTATGGCTGAGTAATACTGCACTACATATGTATATTTATATATATGTGTGTCTGTGTGTGCATCTGTGTGTGTGTGTGTGGACAAAAAAACCCTAAAGATCCATCAGAAAAACTGTTAGAACTAATAAATGAATTCAGTAAAGTTGCAGGGTACAAAATCAGTATATAAAAATCTGTTACATTTCTATACACTAACAACTATCAGAAAGAGAAATTAAGGAAACAGTCCCATTTATAATTGCATCAAAAAGAATAAAATACTTAGGAATAAATTTAAACAAGGAAGTGAAAACCTGTATACTGAAAACTATAAGACATTAAGGAAAGCAATTGAAGACACGAATAAGTGGAAAGATATTCTGTGCTCATGATTGGAATGAAATAAATACTGATAAAATGTCCATACTATTCAAAGCAATCTATAGATTCAATGCAATTCCTATCAAAATTGCAATGGCAACTGCTGAATTGTCTTGAACTGAAGTTCTTGGATTTTTAAAAAAATAAATTTATTTATTTTTGGCTGCGTTGGGTCTTTGTTGCTCCATGTGGGCCTTCTCTAGTTGTGGCGAGCGGGGGCTACTCTTCGTTGCGGTGCGTGGGCTTCTCATTGCAGTGGCTTCTCTTGTTGCGGAACATGGGCTTTAGGTGCGCAGGCTTCAGTAGTTGTGGTGCGTGGGCTCAGTGGTTGTGGCTCGTGGGCTCTAGAGCGCAGGCTCAGTAGTTGTGGTTCATGGGCTTAGTTGCTCCGCGGCATGTGGGATCTCCCCGGACCAGAGATCAAACCCATGTCCCCTGCATTGGCAGGTGAATTCTTAACCACTGTGCCACCATGGAAGTTCAAGGTCTTGGATTTTTAATTTATCCTGTAATTAGACTAATTTTGCTTCACTGTTATTCTCTCACGTCCTTATATTTCCAGTGAAACTGCTTGTTAGGTCAGATTTGTGGGAAAATCAGATAGGTATGGAACTCACACTTGATTATGCTTGTTAAAATTTCTCTTGGAGACACTTTAAAAAGAAATCCACAGACGTTTTCTCAAAATAGTCTTTCTGGCTGTCAAATGGAATAGGTGAGCAATTAGGCCTCTGTCCTCTGATTAGATTCAGAATTTTCTGCTGACTAGCACAGTGTCCTGTCTCTACCTTCTGCTGTCATTCAGGTACTTGGCTGTACTCTGATGGAATGAAGAAGAATCTGTGGTTGAAATATTTTGACTACAGTACTTGCTGACAAAAGACTAAAACCCTTTTAGCCATTAGAAAAATTACTCTGGCTACAGTTTCATAGATGCCAGGAATTTTTGAAATAGACTTTCGCTGGAAAAACGATAATAACTTTAACCATTATAATGAACCACAATGACATCAATATGCTTCTGCAAAGTAACTGATACAAGATGCTTTTGAAAAGTTTTAGCACCAGGACTTGTAGCTGAAGCAAAAAGTGTTACGTGAATAACCTTCGTCAGACATTGTTTTAATGCTGCTAATTTTCACAAAGCTTTCACATTTTGTAAATACAATTCCATTGCCAATTATTTTCTTCAAACTAGTTTTCACGAATCTGTGATACTTAAAAGTTGGTTTCTGTAGTATTTGAAAGCTGATTTACATGCATGAAATTGGTAAGTTTAAATTTAAATCATTTGCTAGAATTCTATTTAATTTTAGTTGATCTAGGAGAAGATATTTGAAACTGGAGGATAAACTGGATAAGGAATTTCTGGGGTTAGTGGTCTGATTTCTTTGGCACAATGGATTTCAGAAAATTTAAATGTAAGCGTCATAAAGGTAAGGACTTAGTCACTATAGGCATACTACTTCGTATCCAGTGCTTAGCAAGTAGTAAATGCTCAAAAAATATTTGGAAATAGAGATGGAAAAGATGGAAATGGATGGAAGCAACATGATGGCCCCATTGGATTTTAATAGTATTAATGGAGTTTTAAGAAAACTCGTTCACAGTTGCAGAGTCTTATAGTAACAGAATGAATTGGGGTTTAGGGTCCACTTGAGATTGATAATGAATCCAACTTAGTCTGCTGCCCAGCTGACTGGTTTCCTCAGTAGTACTCAGGGCATTCATTCATTCATGGAGCATGCATTCACTGAGCACCTATTATGCGACAGGCACTGATGTAACACTGGAGACACAGAGGAATAAAACAGACAAAAATCCCTGTGCTCTTGAAGTTTACATTCTAGTGGGAAAGACAGATCATAAATAATATACCATTTACATGATTATGTTATGATATACACACTATGACAGATGTAGACAAGTGCTATGGAGGAAAAAAAAAGCAGGAAAGGGGAATGATGAGACATTACTATTTAAAATAGGGTGATCAGAGAAGACCGCACTGAGAAGGAGCAAAGAGCTGAAGAAAGTGACGAAGGAAGCCATGCAGATGCCTGAGAGAAGAGCGTTTCAAGCAAAGAGAGCAGCAAGTGCAAAGATCCTGTGGACAAAGTATCTGTGGATGTCAGTGTCCGACATGCTTAAGCAATGCGGAGGTGGGGTGTTGGCAATGGGCTGGACCAAAGAGGAGGGGAGATGGCATAGAATGTGGTGAGAGGTAGTGGGGGACCTCTAGGTGTTGTATGTACTTCGGTTTGAACTCTGAGTGAGGTAGGTGGGAAGGCATTAGAGAATTTTGAAGAGGAGTGACATCTAACTTTTATAAAAGATTACCCTGAGGTTAGTGTTAAGATTAAACAGAAGGTAACTGAAGGTAGAAATATAAAATTCAAAACTAAAAGGTAGAGACTTCAATACCCCATCTCAATAATGGATAGCACAATCAGACAGAAAATTAGCAAGACTATATCAGCCAGCTAGACCTGACTGACATCTGTAGAATATTCAAACAGCAATAGCAGAATAGACCTCTCAAGTGCACATGGAACATTCTCCAGGATAGAACATATAGTAGGCCATAAAACAACTCTCAAAAAATTCAAAATAATTGAAATCATATAAAGTATGTTCTCAAACCACAATGGAAACATAAGGGAAAAATTTGGAAATCACAAATGTGTGGAAATTAAATGATACACTGTAAGTTACTAATGGATCAAAGAAGAAATCATAATAGAAATTAGAAAATACTTTGAGGGACTTCTCTGGTGGTCCAGTGGTTAAGACTCCACGCTCCCAGTGCAGAGGGCTGGGGTTCGATCCCTGGTCAGGGAACTAGATCCCACATGCTGCAACTAAAAGATCCCACATGCTGCAACAAAGATCCCACCTGCTGCAACTAAGACCCGGTGCAGCCAAATAAATAAATAAATATGTTTTTTAAAAAAAGAAAATACTTTGAGATGAATGAAAATGAAATATACCAAAATTTATGGGATGCAATGAGAGCAGTACTTCAGGAAAATTTAAGGTACAAATTTTTTTCAATTGAGGTATAATTGCCATATAACATAATATTAGCTTCAGGTGTATAACGTAATGATTTGATATTTGTATATATTGCAAAATGATCACCACAATGTCTAGTTAACATATTTTGGAATAAATCTACTTAAGTGCAAGACTAAAAAATTTAAAATTACAAAGTATTGTTGAAAGTAATTAAAGAAGACCTAAATATATGGAAAAACATCCTATGTTCTTAGATTAAGAAAGACTTAATATTGTTTAAAAGGCAAAATATATTTGGTTTACGTATTCAGTGCAAACCCTATTAAAATATTTGCTGGCCTTTTATTGGAGGATAGAAATTGACAAGCTAAAATTCTCATGGAAATGCAAAGGACTCAGAATAGACACAATGATCTTGAAAAAGAAGAATAAAGTCTGAGGACCTACACTTCCCCATTTCAAAATTTGAAGCAAAGCTACAGTAATCAAGACAGTGTGATACTGGCAAAAGGATAAACTATAGATGAATAGAATAGAATTAAGAAGCCCCAAATAAACCCTTACATTTATGGTCAATTGATTTTTGGCAAAACTACCAAGAAAACACAATGGAGAAGGAGTCTTCAAAAATGGTTCTGGGATAGTTGAACATCCACATATGCAAAAAAATGAATTTATATCTCAACCTCATACCATATGCAAAAGTTAACTCACAATGGATCACAGACCTAAATGTAAGAGCTAAAACTGTAAACTTTAGAACAAAACAAGGTCTTCGTGACCCTGGTTTTGGCAATGATTTCCTAGATACAACACCAAAAGCACAGAGGTAAAACAAAATATAATGAATTAGACTTTTCAAAATTAAAAATTTGCATTTCAAAAAACACTTTCCAGAATGTGAAAAAACCTGAGGATGGGAGAAATATTTGCAACTCATATATTCAATAAGGGACTCATATCTAGAATATAAAACTGTAACAACTCAATAATAAAATGACCCAATTTATTTCAAATGGGCAAAGGGTTTGAATAGACATTTCTAAAAAGATATACAAATGGCCAATAAGCACATAAAAAGATGCTTAATAGTAACTAAGGAAGTGCAAATAAAAACCACAATGTGATACTGCTTTATACCTACTGTAATGGCTATAATTAAAAAGTCAGATATTAACAAGTGTTGACAAGGATGTGGAAAAATGTGGAGAAATACATTGCTGATGATAATCTAAAATAGTGAATCCACTTTGGAAAACAGTTTGGCAGTTCCTCAAAATTGAGATCTCCAGCTATTATTGTAGCACTGTTTATTTCTCCATTTAATTTCGTCCATTTTAGCTTCATGTATTTCGGAGCTCTTTTATTAGGTGCTTCATATACTTTGGAGCTATTTTATTAGGTCTTTTATTAGGTTTTATATTTGGAGTTCTTTTACTGGGAACTCATTTATTAGATATAATTGTTACAGCTTCTTGATGGATCAACCCTTTTATCAATATAGAGTATGTTTCTTTGTCTCTTGTAGCAATTTATTTTCTAAAAGTCTACTTTGTCTTATATTAGTATAGCTACCCAGCTGTCTTTTGTTTACTATTTACATGGAATTTTTTCCCGTCTTTTCACTTTCAACCCATTTATGGCTTTGGATCTAAAGTGAGTCTCTTGTAGACAGTTTATAGTTGGATCATGTTTTTAAATCTATTATGGCAATCTCTACCTTCTCATCAGAGAGTTTAATACATTTTCTTTTAACGTAATTATTGATAAGGAAGTACTTTGGTCATTTTGCCATTTGCTTTCTATACATCTTATATAATTTTTGTTCCTCAATGCTTCATTCCCACCTCCTTTTGTGTTTAACTTTTTTTATTATACTGTTTTGATTCTCTTCTTATTTCTTTTACTCATTTGTTTTAGTTATTTTCCTAGTGCTTCTCCTGTGTATTACAATTAACATTGTTATTTATAACAATCTAGTTTGCATTTACACCAAGTTACTTTCAATTGTGTCCAAAAGTTTGCTCCTATGTAATTCCATATATGTTGTTATGTACCCCATTTTATGTTGTTATTGTCACAAATTACATCGTTCTACATTGTGTGCTAATTTACATAAATATTTAGTTGTTGTTTATGCATTTGTCTTTTAAATAATGTAGAAAAAAAACAAGGAGTTACAAACCAAAAATACAATAATGCTGGCTTTTGTATTTTTCTATGTAGTTGCCTTTACTGCTCTTCTTTATTTCTTTGTAAGGCTTCAAGTTACCATATATTGTCCTTTCACTTCAGCCTGAAGGATTCACTTTAGCATTTCTTTTAGGGCTGCTCTATTACTGACAAATTCCCTCAGTTTTTGTTTTTCTGGGAGTGTCTTAATTTCTACTTCATTTTTGAAGAATGGTTTTGCCAGATATAGAATCCTTGGTTGATAGTTTTTCTCTTTCCATGCAGGCATATCTCAGAGATATTGCGGGTTCAGTTCCAGACCACTGCAGTAAAGGTAATATCACAATAAAGTGAGTTATAGGAATTTTTTGTTTTCCCAGTGCATATAAACTTATGTTTATACTATACTGTAGTCAATTAAGTATACAATAGCATTATGTCTAAAAAAACAATGTATATGTCTTAATTAAAAAAAACTTTATTGCTAAAAAATGCTAACCATGATCTGAGGCTTCAGCGAGTCATAATCTTTTTGCAATAGTAACATCAAAGATCCCTGATGACAGATAACAATAACAAATATATTAATGATGAAAAAGCTTGAAATATTGTGAGAATTACCAAAATGTGACACAGAGACATGAAATAAGCAAATGCTGTTGGAAAATGGCACCAATAGGCTTGCTCAACAGGAGGTTGCCATGAACTTTCAATTTGTAAAAAAAATGCAGTATCTGCCAAGCACAATAAAGTGAAGGGCAATAAAACGAGGTCTGCCTGCATTTTAAATGTAATACACTGCCTCTGGCCTCCATCGTTTCTCATGAGAAATCAGTTGTTCGTTTTACTGGGAATCATTTGTACAGGATGAGTTGTCTTTCTCTTGCTGCTTTCAAGGTTCTCTCTTTGTCTTAGGCTTTTGCCAGGTTGATTATACGTGTTTTAGTGTGAATCTCTTTGAGTTTATATTACTTGGAGTTCACTGAGCTTGGGTGTGTAGATTCATGTCTTTCGCCAAATTTGGGCTGTCTTGGCCATTATTTCTTCAAACATTCTTTCTGCCCTTTTCTCTGGGGCTTCTGTTAAGTGTAAGTTGGTGTTTTGGATCATGTCCCACAGACCTGTTAGGCTCTGTTTATTTTTTCCATTTTTTTTTCCTTCTCCTCCTGAAACTGGATAATCTCATATTCACAGATTCTTTCCTCTGACTGCTGAAGGCTGGTTTTTCATTTTAGTGATTGTACTTTTCAACTTCAGAATTTTAAATTGATTCCTTTTTTTTGTGATTTCTGTCTCTTTATTGATATTCTCAATTTGGTGAGACATCATCCTCCTAGTTTCCCTTAGTTGTTTTTCAATGGTTTTCTTTAGCCTTTTGAACATATTTAAGATAGCTGATTTAAAGCTTTTTCTGAGTCAGTGTCCAGTGTCCAGAGTCCAATGTCTAGGCTTCCTCAAGGACGGTTAATTTTTCTTTTTCCTGTAAATGGGTCGTACTTTCTTCTTTTTTTGCACACCTTGTAATTTTTTGTTGAAAATTTGACTTTTTTAATATTGTAATGTGGCAACTTTGGAAATTGCTTTTCCCCACCTCCCCATGATTTGTTGTTGCTTGTTTTTTATTTTATTTTTCTTTTTATCAATATTTTTTGTTGAAGTATAGTGGATTTACAATGTTATGTTAATTTCTGCTGTACAGCAAAGTGATTCAGTTATACACACATATATATATATATATATACACACACATATACATTCTTTTTCATATTCCTTTCCATGATGGTTTATCACAGGATATTGAATACAGTTGTCTGTGCTGTACACTAGGACCTTGTTGTTTATCCATTCTATATATACATGTTGCTTGTTTTTTAAATGACTTTTCTGAACTAATTTTTAAAGCATATTCTCTGTAACGTATGGCCACTGAAGCCCTTTCCCACTAGGGGTCAGATAGTGGTTTGGCAGAGATTTCCTTAAATGCCTGGAACCAGAAAAACCAAAAACAAGGCACTAAAGACTCTTTTCGGTCTTTTCAGATGGGCTCTGTGTCGGGTGCTCCTTCAGTGGCCACCCGGGCCATGTACTTCCTGCTCACAAGGAGCTGGTAGCTCAGCCGGAGCTGAGAGCTTTGAGCCTTCTCAGGTCTGTTCTGAGCACGTGTCAAGACCAGGCCTCCATGTGGCCTTCCAGAGCCCTGGAATACATGGAAACTTTTCAAAGCCTTGATTCCCTGAAGTGTGCCCTTCTCAAGACTCTTTTTTCCCAGGATTGTTGGTTTTTCTATTGCTTGACCTAATTGTTATCCTTTGTTGCACGTGGCAGCAGCTAATACATTTGTCTTTAAATGTTTTTGGCAAATGTCACCCAGGAAGCTGCCTTAACCCTGGGGAAGCTCCAGGCAAGCCCTTAAACAGATTTTTCAGGGAGCTACCATACAGGTCAAAATGCAGAACTACAATTCTTTGAGAGTAAGGTCAGTATTGGTTTCTCTGGTACCAGTAACCTGCACCAGGGAAGTGGGCTTCTGTCCTCAAGTGTGTAGCTGTGTTGGGGAGTCAGGGTGGTGACAAGGCACGTTAAAATGCCACAGAGCTCTCTTACCAAAATTCAGCTTTTTTCTTCGTTAAGCTTTCCCCTTGTTGTTGTAAGTTTTAAGAATTAGATTCTAGAGTGCTGAAGAAGTTCATTGTGGTAATGTTTCCCAGCTTCTTCATTGCTGTTGTTGAGGGATGAAGTTTCAAGGTTCTCTACTCTGCTGTTTTCACTGATTTCTGTCCAAAGGAGAGAGTGGGTGAGGTGGGTGTGATATTACTGGTTCCAATAAAAGAGTGGCATCCAGTCCAGATCCCTTCAGGTTTGGCTGGCAGTCCTCTGAGTTGGAAGGCACTGACCGGCCCCCTGTGTGGGGTCACCTTTGAGGTATGGACGCAAATTCTGCCTCAGGTGCCTTCACTCTTCAGGCGTGCAGACTGACAAAAGGCTTTTCATCTGCCTAGAAGGTTTTCAGTTTTCCTGGAATAAGTGAATCCAGGAAAACCCGGCCCTGGGATACTTGGCGAAGGTCTTCACAGATTCCAAAGTTCAGCACTGGACACGGGCCCTGGGATGGTGAACTTTTATGTGACCTGGGAGAAGATCCAGAAAAGAATCAATCCGTCCTTTTACCTGGACTCTTTTGAAGACCCCTGTTTGACATCCTGCAAACATAACTCACGCCTCACCTGCCTCGGGCATTTGGTAAGGGAGAATCAGGATGGGCTTTTCAGTTGTCCACGGTGTCTCGATATGCCTCAGACACAGAGCTCCCAGATCAGCGCAGCCCCGGAGGCTGGCGGCTGAGATCAGAGCGCTGTGCCTGTGCCGAGCGCGCACCGCACGATGCTGAAATTCCGTCTGGATCCAGCCACCGCCGGCTCGCTCGGACTCTCTGCGACCTGTGGTGTGTCCTGCTGAGTCCGACGGAGAGTGCTGAGACGTTCCTTCCTCTCTGCTGCTTGTGTCCTGGGCTCCGCTTCAGCTCTGGCTGCCACGTTGGATGGAAACGGGGAGGAGGGTTGACATGGGGTGGCGTCTGTGCAGAGTCCGCCTCTTGTCAAGGGACATTCTCCGTGTGTTTAGAGCTTGAATTCTGGGTTGGGAGCCTCAGAAGAGGATAAAAAGTTGCCGTGATCGCAACCCAGGACCCATGAACCTTAAAATTTCAGAAGGCGAGCGTTTTCCTGGTTTTGACCCGAAAGCCATTTCCTTTTGGGATGCTTCTGATGGTTTCCATCTATACGCATTCAAAACTGTGTTTACCTCAGGGCCTTGGCATTAACCTTCTGTCCTAGGATCCCAGGACAGGGTGAGAATGTGGAACCCATGAAGGTCCCTCCCAAGTGAGCTACAAATACTGCCGTTTGGCCACAGCCATCCCGAGAAAACACGTAAACTCTTCCTAAAATGAAAAGCAAATGGGAGAAAACTGTTGGCTTACGTGTGCCCAAGCTCTTCTGTTATGGCAAGGGGTTTATAAGGTTGGGAATACTGAGCGGGTTTTGTTTTGTTTTTTCTCCCTGATAAGGAAGCCTTAGGATAGAAATTGCTAAAATAGGTCATTAATTCTAAGTGGTAGGTTTTGCTTAGGATGGACCCAGAACAAACCCAAGAGGTACCATTACAAGTGTGGTTAGGTTTCCTCTTGTATGTTTCCGAGAAGACATGTCCATGAATTGCTGCTTCCAGAGGAAACCAAGAGACTGTTTCTGAACGGTATCCAGGAGGATCTGTGTAAACCGTCAGTGAAAATGCTCCCAGTCAAAAGGAGAGATGTGTGGGTGAACCGTGAACAAAGAAACCTTATCCTGTTGAAAGCTTGGACTACCAAATGAGAAAGGGGACCAAAATGCAAACGAAGAATCCAACTGAACAAGGCAAAGGGGGCCTCAGAGTCAGAAGGTTCTTAAAAGGGAAGTGCTTGCAAAGAGAACAAGGAAGTCAAACTTCTGAGGGATTCACTCCTCAAACAGAGAACTGGACAGGTATGTAACCAAATAAACCACAGAGTTATCAAGGTTCCCAAGTTTACATTAGTCTGTTAATGGTGGCTATAGACAACTCCCTCATGAGATTATAAAGACCAAATATATTCTCAGACATCAACATAACAAAATCAGCCTTTAAACTCTTTCTGTTTGGAAATCCAGGTTTATAGGATTTTCAATATTTTCGTATCTTGGAGGAAGATCTGAACCAGTTAGGATCACCCTGTAATGTTTGGTTTATCTCGGAGTGCAGAGTGCTTGACTTTTCTCCTGACTGCCGTCTGAAGTGCTCCATCATGTTGGAAACAGAGCAACGTGTCAGCAGTGCTGGCCTCTGGCAGCCCTCCTTGGTCAAGTTCCTGCCGCTAAGGTATGGATTTGACTGCAGAGTTGGCTGTTGCTTTTAAATTCCGTATCTTTAATTGGTTATTTTGTGTTATTTGGCTAATTTACTTATATAGGAGTAACTAGTGTTCTTCTTTTTACAGAAAGTCCTTTTAATGGTTATCAAAATGCAGGGTACGGAGGCTTAAAAGTACACTTTGGTGGGGGGCGGGGGGGGCGTTGCTCGGTATTTAGCGTTATAATTTCCTTTTACGTTTACTGCCATTATCAGATCAATTAGGATTGGGAACTAAGGAACTAATTCACTCTACCAGGTTGGGCTGAAGTAATTATGACTGTAAGGCTCCCCAGGTTTTTCCTGATCCCGGCCTGCAAGGAAGTGACAGACTCGTGTGTAAGGGGAGGATTTCATAAGCCACAGAGCAGACACCAGGCAATTTCTTCTGGGGGGAATTTGTGGGCATCATTTCTACATGTGAATCAGCCCATAAGAGTGGGCTTACGAAATGTAATTCCAGAAGGATTCAACACTTAAATGTGAAAGGTAAGACCTTGAAGCATTTAGAAACAGGAGACCATCTTTTCTTCACCTCTGTGTAAGAAAGAAGTACTTCAACGAGACACAGGAAGCTCTAATTGGAAAGATTGACTATGTTAATCTGTGTTAAAATTAAGAACTTCTGTTCCTCAGCAGGCCAACAAGAAAGTGCAGAAACAATCTACAAACTGGGAGAATGTATTTGCAGACACATAGAGCTGAAGAAGGAAGTAGTATTCAGATTAATCATATAAAACGAACAGAAAAAGACAACCAACCAATGGGAATACGGTCCAAACGCATGAAAACACATTTCACAGGAAGCAGAAACACAAATGGTGAGTAAACATACAAAAAGTTGCTCCCCTTGTTAGTAATTAAGGAAATGCAAGAAGAGACTGTAATGACATACCACATAAACCCCACTGAATTGGCTAAAACTAAGTCTTATAATCACAAGTCAGTCTCAAAGATCAGTAGAAACTCTTACACGCTGCTGGTGGGATGATAAACGTACACAACCGCTTGGACACAATTTGAGAATACCTTGCTAGTTGAATGTTCACATTCCCTATAACTCAGCAATTCTACTAGTATGTACCCTACAACCGCTTCTGCACGTGCACACAAGGAGCCATCCATAAGGACATTCATAGCAAGACTGAAACGGTATTTCTACCTTCTTTCCTGCATGCATTGAATAGATGCAAAGTCTACCTCTCTGGGTGAAGTCACCTAGAATTTTAGTTATATGCATAACTCCTTAGGGAAGTGCTTAAAAATTAACAAAGAAGATTTTTGTAGAACTACTCACTCTTTTTTTATTCTGGATAATTTTAACCTATCATCAGATTGGCAAGTCACCTCTAATAAAATATAAACTGAAGATAGATTTTTTTTTCTTCATTGTCTAAGCTTTTCAATTTTGTTCTCCTTTGCTATTGTCTAGTTCCAAAAGGAGCAGCTTAGTGTGAAATTTGTGGGAAGGATGCTATTCAGAGTTTAATGCCATTATGTAGTAACCCAATGAAAGTCCAGCATAAAGAATATAGGTGTTTCTAGAAAATGCTAAAAATTATTTGAAAAATGAAGTCATAGACATAATTTCTCTAAAATGGAACATTCAATCATAGAGTTGGAGGTTGAATAAATGAATGGATGATTGAATGAAAGGTTGTTTCAAAATGCATCATTAATGAATTGGAAATAATCAACTGTGTCACTTAGTCCTAAAAACATTCCTCTAAGGAACTATTAGCATCATATGGCAAACTTTAAGAAAAAAAAAAAAAAAAATGATACCCAAGCCCCAGGTGAATTGAATCAGAATCTCTAGGAGAGGGGAGTAGACATTAGTATTTCTTAAAAGCCCCCGGATGAGCCTAAACTGTAACAGGTTGTGAAGCACAGAGCTACAGCCTTGTATGACTTCAAAGTGAGACCCAAGGACAACGTCACCTGGACTGTTGTTATCATTCAGAATCTTTAACCCCACCCAGACCTGCTGAATCACTCTGCAGTTTAACAAAGTCGCCAGATGACATGTAACAGTATTAAAGTTTGAGAGGCTCTGGGGAGTTGGAATTGCCTTCCATCCTGCATGCTATTCTGCTACATCTTGGATCAGGAGGTTGGGGACAGGTCTTTAAGATTCTGTTCCCACTTTAACCTGAAAATGAGTGTGGGGTGGGTGAAATAGGTGAAGGTGGTCAAAAGGTGCAAACTTCCAGGTCTAAAGTAGATAAATCCTGGGACTTCCCTGGAGGTCCAGTGGTTAAGACTCCACGCTTCCACTGCAGGGGGCATGGGTTCGATCCCTGTTTGGGGTACTAAGATCCTGCATGCTGCACGGTGCGGCCACAATCAATCAATCAATCAATCCTGGGATGTACTGTACATCACAGTGACTATAGTTAATAACACTGTATGTATATTTGAAAGTTGCTAAGAGAGTAGATCTTAAAAGTTATCATGCATGAGGAGCCCCAAATAGCTGAGGGTCAGACTCTGTTTCAACTTCCAATTGAATGGAACTATGTGTTCCCTGCAGAAATATCCTTCCGAGGCCACAAGCCCAAAGTCAGACAGGAAGCAGGTCTTCTTTTGGTGGTTATTTGGTGTCATAGTGAGAAGGGCCACTCCTATCCCCCCACCTTGGTTCCCAGACCACTGCAGTCCGGTTATGGGGGCAGTGGCACCAAATGCTGGCTGCTGGTTTGGGGAACTGACTGCATCCACTAGGCAGGTACCCACCTTGCAGGGTCTTGCCTTCCAGCTGTCACCATATCTGTCTTCAGCAGGCCCCTCTATTAAGCAATCTCTTTCTAGGGAATGAAGCATGTGATAAAGCCAGTGAATTCCATGGCCAAGCTCCCACTGGCAAATGACAGCCTCTGAAAATGCATCTTCTTTGGGGAGGAGATGCTGAGTTGCAACACCATGGTGATAGATAAGACATTCTCTAAGTTCAGGAATGTTGGTGCTGGCAGAAGTCCTGGGGGCAGGGAAGGAAAATCTGTGATGGGAGCAAAGCTCTGTCTCTCTGAGGCTGGTTCTGGCCCCTCCGTGACGGAAGGGGTCTCCGGCTGGTCCCCTTGAGGAGCAGTGCCATTTTAGGGTCTCAGTGTTGCTCACCTGCCGGCAGATTGGACATTCAGCCTTGTGCGGAGCCAGACCGGCGCTGGTGAGAGGGAGTGTGCTACTGGCCTGTGCACAGCTTCCACCCTCGCCTCATGTGTCCTTTGCTCATGGGCCCATGGAGCAGGCACGTGGGTGGCAAGGAAGAGACTTACACACATCCACAGGGTGCGTCATCTTGACCACTTGATTATCGCTCTGGGCTGCGTTGTACCTCCTAAATCCATGTGTTGAAACCCTAACCCCCGTGTGTCTGTATTTGGAGACAGGGCCTTAAGGAGATAATTAAAGTTAAAGGAGGTCATACGGGTGGAGCACTAATCCAATAGGACTGTTGCCCTTAGAAGAAGAGGACGATTATATGTTCATTATAGCTTAGTAAAGCTGGAAAAAAATTTCAATACACAAAAATGAGGAGCAAAGGGAAGAAAAGACCGAGAGACATCAAAAAGCCCTCTATGCATGCTCAGAGGAGAGGCCAGGTGAGGACGGAGAGAAGGCCACCTTCTATAAACCAGGAAGAGAGGCCTCACCAGAAACCAGTCCTGGTGGCACCTTGAGCTCGGACTTTGAGCCTCCACAACTGTGGGAAGATAAATGGTGGTTGTTTAAGCCTCCCAGTCTGTGGAATTGTATTCTGACAGCCTGCGTACGTTCTGTGCACATTCCAAAAAGTCCAGCCACACGTCTCTCCCCAAGGTCTCCTGTCACTAAACAGACAATTTATTTTTTCCAAGTCCCCAATCAACGTGGTGAACATGTTACCACTGGCCATGAATTGGATGGATGGCATTCCTCAGACCTCCTTCCCTTCCATACAGAATAAACCAGAAGGAATGCCTGGAGTTCCGCCCGCTGGGGGGACCGCCTCTCCCTCCCTACTTTCAGGCCATCCCTGTGCAGGGCCGCAGCTCAGCGGCTCATCCCTGCTGTCTGGTTCCACCCTGCCATGTGCATCCATTAATAAATCCAGCCCCGCTTTTCCTTCTCTGTATGTGGCTGCAGGGAACTTGCCGTTCAGGCCGTCGGCATGTGTTGAGAGGCAGTCAGGCAGTAGGGAGAGGTACCGTGGAGCCTGGACTGACTGGTCTGTGGTTTCCAGACCTGCAGAACTTGGTCTCAATGTATCATTCACACTTTACAGCGATGCTGCTGAGCATGTCCTGGGCGTGATGGGCAGCTTAAATCACATAGTCCTTTGTGACCCAGGGTCAAATGTTCAGTCCCTATGGGGCTCTGCAACAGTCCAGGAGCTGCTTTTCAACTGAAAAACTAGTTATCAGCAGTTGACTTTACTTGGGTCCTATTGGGCTTGCCAGGAGCCCCCGATAGCACCTCTGTCTGCCTCAGATCCTTCCACGCCACTGGGTCTGCTGCTCAGACTGCTTGTAACGCAGCCTGGATTTGTTTCTGAACCCCTTTCATACCCTGTGCCCACTCAAAACCAGTAGCCTTGTCAGATACCCAGTAATTAGGTCAGAGCGGCACACAGAAAATTATGGTTTAGTTTGCCTCTAAACTCACTACATGTTGTGTCTCCTATGTGGTACATGGGGCGAGATGCAGCAGCTATCTCTCCCATGTAGCAGGAGACACCCCAACATGCCCCAGACCACTGGGCCCCTGGAACCATCAGTGATGTCGCAGCCGTGGACTTCCCAGGGGGTTATCTCCCAACTTCTTCAAGTCCACGTGTTACCAACGCACCTGAGACGCCTGCCACCTCCTGCTCCCCAAATCAAATTAGCATAATGCCATCAGTGTAATGGGCCAGCGCCATGTCCCATAGAATAGCGAGACAAGCAAGCTCCCTCCAGATTATATTACGACAGCAGGATTCGATTTAGCTCTAAGGCGGGACAGTTAAGATATAGTGCTATCCTTGGCACATGAAGGCAAACTACTTCTAATTTTTTTTTTTTTTTTTTGCAGATAGAGAAAGGGCATAGTGTAAGCATTTTCCAGATAATTAGGTGCATACCAGGTGCCTGAAAGTGTTGCCTTTCGAGCAGCCAACCCACAGCAACCCTGCTAAGAGAAAGCCAGGGTAATGAATTTGCCAATCGGTCTCCAATCTCCTGCTGGTGCCTCCAATTACCTAAGTCCATCTGAAAACCAATCCTACAGGTCAGCCCGTGGGACACAGGCAGAGTGGAGAAGGTGGAGATTGGGTCAGAGATGCAAATGGAAACCAGCCACCGTACTGGAACATGACATAGCACACACCAGATAAACGAATGAATAATTAGATCCTGCTCCAATGTTAAGGAAGGGGTCCTTTCTTAAGAATAGAATTTAGGAGTCATGTCACTGGGCAGGAAGCTTTCTGGATCAAACCGATTGAAGTTAGACTGCCAGGACAGGATGCACTTTCTGACTATTTAATATACAGTGGAGTCAGAGATCTTATATGCTAGCAAGGGCAGGATTTGAGGTTTTGAAAATTCTAGTGTCCTCTGCTGATACACCAGTGTTTCAACCGTCTCCTTAATGAGGTTGAGTTTTATCACAACCTAATGCCTCCCGCTTTCCGCTCGAGTTGGGGCACATTCTTCCTTCTGGAGATTATCAGGAGGTACAGGGTATTAAGATATTGGCACCTATGAACCTTGAGGACATTATGCTAAGTGAAATGAGCCAGTCACAAAAAGACAAATACTGCATGATTCCAATGAGATGAGGTACCTAGGGTAGTCAAACTCACAGAGACAGAAAGTAGAATGGCGGTTGCCAGGGGTTAGGGGGAGAGGAAATGGGGAGTTATTATTTAATGGGTACAGAGTTTCAGTTGTGCAAGATGAAAAGAGTTCTGGAGAAGGATGGAGGAAACAGTTGCACAAGAATATGAATGTACTTAATGCCACTGACCTGTACACTTAAAAATGGTTAAGATGTTAAATTGTATGTTGTGTATTTTACTACAGTTTTAAAAATTGGGGGAAAAAAGACATTGGTACCTGCTGTAGAAAAGCATACTTTAGAGATTCCTCAACCGATTAAAATCCCAGCATTACCACTTACTAGCCTTGGACAAGTTACTTAACCTCTCAGACCCTCAATTTCCTTACTTCTAAACTGGTATTGATAATGCCTATCTCACTGGGATACTGAGAGAATCAGGGAGATAATATGCATAAGCATTTCCAGCAGAAGCCCTTTATAGACCCTGATGCCCTTTGTCCTTTGAAAGAAAAACACAGGAAAGGAACCATCTTAGGACAGGCAGGCAGCTCTTAGAGGCAGCTTGTTTGGGCCCATCCTGTCCCATGAGGCATAAGGACACGTACAGATAGATCCCTTAGGTGCTGGCCACCCTCGCCTACAGGGATTACACATTTTCACATGCTGTTTCACATGCGGTTCCTTCTTCCTTTCTGTTCTGGCCACACCCCTCCTTTTGTGCCGACAGAAAAGCTGATCATCCTTCAGGTCTCAGCTTAAACACCCTTTCCTTTGCAGGCCTTTTCTCACCTGGTCAGGGAATCCCTCCTATAACACTGTGCTAATGCCATGAGTTGTCTGTTCAGCTACTCAAGATCATAAACCCCACGAGAAAAGGGACCATGTCTGTCTTCTTCCCACTTGTAAGCCCAGAGCCGAGTAGATCCCAGGGAAATGGGAAAGGCTGTAGGAAAACTGTGGAAAGACGTGGGGGCCTTGAGAACAAGACAGTACCATCCTCGGCCAAGACATTTTAGAAGATTCATAGAAGACAGAAAGTGGATAGACAGTGGGTCACAGCAGAACAAAATGATAACTCCAGACCACCATGGAAGGAGTGGCTGTCTTTCCCGGCAGAGCCCTGGAGCAATTCCAGGACCTGGAGTCAGCAAGTTGGGAGAGAAGGAGGGATGACTTGAAGGGCCATCTGGAGACTGGCTCAGACAGTTAGTCCCTCCCCTCCATGAAATATCTGGAGAAGCACCACTTGCTGGGGCCGCAGCCCTGGGAGTCCTGACTCCGACAGTGTAAAAGCTGTGTCTGTGGAGATCCCACGTGAAGGGGTGGGGGCAGCAGACTGAGGCAGAGCGGGGGCTAAGACTTGGGACCCCCATACGGAGCCCCAGGTAAAGGTCTCCACTATCAGAGGGGATTCCTGTTGGTTCTCACAATTCCGAGCCTGCCTGTGAAGGGGACGGACCCCTTTACGCAGACTTCTTAGCCAGCCCCCGGTTCTGGTGGGGATGGAGGGTGGGAGCGGGGCGGGGGAGAGACCTTTCAGGTAAATGGGTCTATAGCTATTTGCAAAGGAAACGCATGTAAGTTGCCTGTAAAAATCAATGTGTCCCATCATTCCTAAGCCTAGCCATGCCAATCAAAGATCGTAAGAGGTTTAAAAGCAACTAATGCTGTGAAAGACCAGTGAGTGGGAGAGAAGAAACAACACTTAAAAAAAAACCTTTCTAATCTAAACTCCAAAAGATAGACTATTTATCCATTGAAAAGAAGAATAGAAACAGATGGCCATGAAAAAAGAGCCCTGAGAAAATCCAAAATTCTCAAAAATTAAAAACGTGATTGCTAAAATGAAAACTCAAAAGTAGAAGGTCTGAGCGAAGTAAAAGATCAAACAGTGATCCAGAAGATACGGACAGAGAGATATTCCAAAATATGGAGCAAAAATGAGGGAGAGTTAAGAAACATAGAGGATTCGATATCTATCTAATAGGAGTATTGGAAGGAGAGAACAGTGAATGAAAAGAAAGTGTTTAAAGAAATAACTAAAGATAATTTCCCTGAACTGAAAAAAACCTTAAGTGTTCAGGTGGAAAAAGTTGAGTAGTACCAAAGACAAGGAATTAAATACACACACACACACACACACACACACACACACACACACACACACACACACACACACACACACACACACACACACACACACACACACACACACAGAGACGTATTTTGATTAAGGTCCAGAATGCCAAGTTTAAAAAGAAAACCGCTAAATTTTGCAGTGAGGAAGGAAAAGAAGTCTCTCATAGGAAATAAGGAATACATTAGAATCAGGAATATCTAAAGTGACATCGTTTGCTAAAACATAGGGGAGCAACGACCCCCAAACTTAAAACTACATCCAATCAGACAAGCAAATGTGAGGATAAAAATAAAATGTTAAGCACTCACAAAGTTTATCTCTCCATATTCCCTTTCTGGAAAAATTAATCAAGGATGTGCTCCTCCCAAAGGGAGAAGGAATCCACGAAAGAGGGAGGTGTGAATCCCAGAAGCCCAGGAACCACAGGGGGTCATGTGAGTAACAGGCCTGGAGAGCTGTCAGTTCAGATTAAAACGGGAAGTAAAAGCCCAACAAGAAGATGTCTTTAGGAAGAAAATAGATTTCATTACACACATTGAATATTTAGGAACCTAGAAATAATGACAAAGTGAAGATATTTCAATAACTACATGTAAACATGCACACACACATACACACAAAAGGAAACTAGAAACGGGGGAAGACAAAACAAATGCTGTACAAGCTAGTCATGATCCGAACAGGAAGCTAATTAAAACGTGATTTTGAGCTATACAGAGAATTTAGAAAAGTCTTTCATCGTGACGCAGGTGTCATGACACTATACTTTTCTGTGGGTTCAGTCGCATCACTTGTTTTTGCACTGAACCTCTATACAGAGCACAAAAGACTTGATTATAGTTGTAGGACAGAATGAAGATGTAAGAGCAATGGCAAACTTGAACAGAAATAGGGAACGGGAGAGAAGCAGAAAGACCTGCAGATCCGTGGTGACCTCACCTCACAGGGTGGCCGCCTTTTACAGAGCTTAGGAGAGCTCGGAGGGAAACCCCTTCCCCCTGCGGAGTGGGATCTAGAGAAGGGAAAGGGAAAGGGGAGAAGGGGGTTTTGTACCCCAGAGCCTGGCTTCAGCAGTGACCAGGGCTTTGGTCTTTAATCTCAGGTGGGACTTTCTGTCCTCATCACCATAGGAGTCAGATTCTCAGCCACCACTGCTTGTTTTGAGACCCACAGCCCAGGTCCCACTCGGCTCTTACCGTTTCTTTTCTCTTTCTTGTTCTCATGAGTAATTGTCTTATTTCTGAGCCATGTTCTATCTTTTTTTAAAAAGGTTTCCTCTGTGTATATTTCGTTTGGCATTGCTTACTGTTTTCACAGAGGATGAAATGCACCTTGCTGTACCATCTTGACTGGAAAGCCATTGTATTACTACTATAATTCTTAAAATGATATCTTAAAACATGGAAAATCCATTCCTCTCTCCTTGTAGGATCTAATCTGCAAGATACTGACATTGTGTAGTTATTGGTTTTTATACACATGCAAAACCAGAACTTATCTTTCAGATCAACACAGTATCCCTTTTCTGAACTCCGAAACAGAGTTATTCCATGAGGGAAACCGAGGCACGGGAGAGGGTACCATTGATGTTCAAGTGGTTCACCCACCCTCAACCTGTGCTCCGCCCCTCCTGCCCCCAACCCCGCCTTCGGGGAGGAGCATATGCAAATATCTCAGAGTTCTGAGAGGTCCGCGTGTAATCTCCACCTGCGGTGTGTTAACAGCCGCCCGCCCGGTCAGCACATTTCTCCTTACAGGTCACCCTAAGCCACTTCTGCTTCTTCCCTTCTCTCCAGTCTCAGCGGAGATGAACAGCTGGCCCTCCTCTGCCTCCTCCTCCTCTCCCCTCTCCTCTGGGGCAGAGTCCATTGGGTAGCAGGAGATCACTATTTAGTCACCCTCTAGCCGTTTCTTTCCCTGGCTGGCTCACGCTCCTTCCTTAAAGGTCCGTCCTAGGTCTTATTCTGAGCAGTTAGTCATCTGGTGGCTTTTCTTCGAAATCCTTCCTAGGCGCTTTTCCTCGCTAAGCGCTGAGGTCGGAATGGATTGGACACTCTGCTGGTAAACATTTCCAGGAGGGCTGAGACCGTAATCCTTTTCATAATTCTTAGGATTAAAACATAAAGCACAATGAAGCAAACCACTGACAACTGTGCCCTAACAAATAAGGAAGCAAATACATAAAGTTGGGGGGTTGACCTCATTCTTAAATATTATCGTTCTGTTTCCCGCTCTGAGCCAGCCTGTTATCTGCCGGGCTGTTTTCCTCCCAGTGTCCATTCTCTCCATTTTTTGTGCTCAAACCCCCAGTTATTGGTTGGATACATGACCACTCAGAGTAAAGACTGTTTCCTAGGCTCCCTCGTAACTTGATGGGACTCTGAGACCAAGTTCTGACCAATGGAATGTTAATGGAAGTGTTGGATACAACTACTGACAAATATTTTTAAAGGGTAAGGGCAGGCCCTTTCTCCCTCTTTCTCCTTCTCACTGCCTGGAAAAGGAGATCAGATGGTAGGGATCCCTCCAGGGCCATGAGGCAACTCTCTGTGGATGGAGAGCAATACAACGGAAGGCCCCCGGATCCAGATAATCACGTACCGGTTAGAGCAGCCCTGGCTACCTTCTGGCTTATTTAGTGTGTGAGAGAAATTAAATTCTATTTTCCTAAACTGCTGGTGTGTACGTGTGTGTGGCGGGGAGGGTATTTATTTATTTCATGAAGCTAAACCTGATTAAGCGGCCCTTAGAATGTGTTTATATATGTTTCGTTTTGTTTTGTTTCACTTGCAGAGGATGATACAGACAGAGAATATCCAGCTGGTTGTGTTTTTCTCTCCTCTGTGTATGAGCAGCTCAAGTGTACCAAATGCTTACTATATACCAGGTGTTTGGTATGCCTGGTTTCATTGAATCCTGACGTAAACCTAGGATGCTATTCTTATTTTCACTTTAAATGAGAGTACACTGACACCGGAGGTTAAATAACCATGCTCAAGGTCACATCCCACAGCCTGACCCTACAGCCCACCCTCCTGGCATATGAGCATTGATTCTGTTCCCCAAGGACCTACCGCAAAGGTGTCCATAAAAGTTACCATGCGTTGAGTCCGTGCTCCATGCAGGCACTGTGCTGGGACAGAAAGCAAATTCTAGAAAGGCTGGAGTGAATTGGTATAGGGGAAGCAGAGCAGGCAAGGTAGCTAGGGGCTCAAATTGTGTGTTTCCAAATTCAGAGCGCCTTTCAGCAGTGCTGTGTAGTGCAATATTCCTCTTTCCACTGATGTGTTTTGAAATTGTGATTGATAGATGCATTCTTTTTGAAGCTCAGTAATCCAGGATTCTTTCTTGTTCTTTCGTCTAAATTATTCTCTTAAATTGCTTCACCTGGACTTTCCCTTTGTTTTATGTTGAGAATATTGATGTCATAAGAATCTTATTCATCACATGCTGATATTAATTCTGGAAAGTAATTACTCTGAGGTACATTTTATCTTACTCACATCCAAACTCATTATGAGATGATAGAATATGAAGTATGATAAAAATACAGTAATTTATCAGCTATTGACCTGGAGATATTATACATGACTTAAGCTACAAATAAAGTCAAATGAAAGATTCGTTAGTGTCATTTTCATAAACTAACAGACTAACATTAAAAAATCATCCCCTTTTAGACTAACAACCTTTGGAAAATTCAATACTCAATATAGTCAATAAACTATTGATTGATGACACATGAAAATAACCGTTCTTATTTATTCTCCTTTAGCTATTCTTGAACAGGAGAAAACTCTTCATTTCCACTTTGAACAATTAGTAGGGTGAAATTTCAGTCCAAATTAAACTATCCTTGTGAAATTCTTTCATAAATTTTTACGCTCCTTTCTGGCTTCTTGAATAATCAACCTCACCATCTTTTTAATTGAGAATTATAGATAAAAGCATGACTCAGAGCTGAATATAAATCCTACACATTGTAACTTTGAACCAATATTGCAAATTAGATTCTCTGAGCCATTTTTTTTTCATGTTGATGCACTATAATGACACAAATAATATCAGTTGCAGGATATAAGAACTACTTTTCATAGGAAAATTGTTCATAGGGCTTTGAACCACCTAACTAGTTCTTGAATATGGAAGCAGTATTGTTTCTGTAGTACCATGCAATTGTAAGAAGAAATGGTGAAGCATAAAAACAACTTAAAAAGAGACAAACTCTATAGTTTTGATCACTATTAAAAAATAAAATAAAAATTCTATATTGCAAAAATGTGGCATTCAAAAAAAGCAAACTACAAATTTGTAAAAATAAATATTTAAGACAAAAATATAGAGAGCTCATACAAATAACTTAAAAAACCGTAGGACACCAACAGAAGTGTGGGCAAAGACTTCAGATACATAATTCACAAAAGAAGCATTACCAATAGCTAATAAACTTAAGAAAAGTTACTCTCGAAAACAAAGAGATGCAAATTAAAATGCACAGTGATTTTTAAATATCTCATATAAGCAAATATTTTAAAATAATGCACCATTAAATAGAAGTGGTTGGAGTGGACAGCCTTGCTTTGTTCCTGATCTTAGGGGGAAAGGATTTGGTCTGAAACCATTAACTGTGATGCTAGTTGTACATTTTTCAGATTCTCTTTTTTTTTTTTTTCAAACTCCCAGTCCATCTCTCAGATGATCTTTTTTATTTTTTTCAGTTTTTAAAATAATTTTTATTGGAGTATAGTTGCTTTACAATATTGTGTTAGTTTCTACTGTACCTCAGATGCTCTTGATCAGGTTGAGAAATCTTCTTTTTATTCCAAAATTCCCTTCTGTTCTCTATTTTGGCAATAATGCTCAAGGTTGGCAACAATGCAACAAGACACACGATATTCTGCTGTGGGAGTGTAAGTGTGCACACTCTCTAGAAATGAAGTTAGCAATATGTATCAAATATTTTGTGCCATATTTTATGTCAGTCCTTCTGTTTCTATACAGTTGACCTAAGAAAGTCATCTGATACATGGTTAAAGATTTATTTACAAAGATATTCATTGGAATGTTATTCACAATAGTGGCAAATTGAAACTAACGTAAGGTCAATATTGGAGGATGGTTAGGATAATTATGGCCAAACATAAAAGAGAATAATATGCAACTATTCAATTTCAATTTACAGAGTCTTTTTAATGCCATGCGAAAATGCTTAGAAGTGGGGCAAAAGTATGATAAAGACAAGATCTGGCCCAGGAACTTGGTTTCAGAGTCAAGGAGGTGCGATGAATGGATTTGAAGTGACAGGGCTCTGAGATGCTGATCAGGGACATGATGTGGGGACCAGAGATTGAGTGAAGACCCGAAGTAGGGTCACAAAACCATAACTCTGCATTCAGTGGGGGAAGAGGTAGAATGCAATGTAGGGAAAAAGAAACAGACAGTCACCAGCGAGGAAAGGCAGAACGTGGAGGCGACAGAGACGGCGCTGCTTTAATACGGAAAGCAGAATGTTCTCCTCCGTAAGTCCGCCCATCCTCAGCATCAGAGTGAGATCCAGCACTCCAGAGCAGACTCTCTTCAAACTGCAGACGAAAAAGACCGGAAGGAAATACACCAAAACGTTAGCCGTGATTTTTGTCTGAATGGTGGAGTATGGATGACTGTAATTTCTTTCTTCATGCTTTTACATGTTTTCAAAGTTTTATAATGACAGAGAAGTATTTTTAAGAATTTCCGACCATAGAAAATCAGCTTTTTAATTCCCTGTGCCAAGTTCAGAAACATACTATAATGGGACAAAATAACTAAAAGATGACAAGACTTCAGGGTACATCCTCTTAATCTCCGGGCCAATTGCCAGTTGCTTTATAGATGAACTTTCTCCCCAAGTGTCCTCAAGGCACTGCAGTCACCTATGCCGAGTTGAAACCGTGTCAGATATGTTTCCTTAAACAGTTGTTTCAGGTGTAGCAGTCCATGGGCGGTTTTTTAAATAACTAGTCTTAACATATTCATTCAGTCATTCACTGTGTTCCCACTAGATGGTGAAAGTATTACAAAGACGAAGTAACTATGTCTACATGTCTTATGTTCAAAGTCCTTATGTGGCACGTAGGCTAGAAGCAGAACAAATGAGCAAAGCAGGAGTTTTAGAGAAGCGAAAGAATACTTC
This sequence comes from Lagenorhynchus albirostris, assembly GCF_949774975.1. Lineage (NCBI taxonomy): Eukaryota > Metazoa > Chordata > Mammalia > Artiodactyla > Delphinidae > Lagenorhynchus > Lagenorhynchus albirostris. Next base: position 4,835,525 of record NC_083112.1, on the reverse strand, counting down.
TGCCTGAAGAGATCAGGGCAGTCTTCACAGTGGAGGTGACATTTGGACTTTACCTTAAAGTAAACGGGGTTGCAACAGGTAGAGAGGGGAGGATGCCATGATCTCCCTGAGGGCAGGAACTATATTTATCTTGTTCACTACTTACTCTGTAGCTACTTATTCTGTAGCTACTAGCTCGTTCCTGGTGCTTAGTCGGTGTTCAGCGAACACTTATTTAATGAACATTTGTGGGCAGGGTAGAGAGAAGAGACACATAATCAAATTCTCAGCAGTGGGGAAACAGGTTTATTCATACAAAAGCTACTTTTCTTTTGTGGAAGGATAGCTGGGTGAGGAGGAACATTGGAATTTAAACTGGAAAGTTATATACGGAGTCCAGGTATGCTAGACTAAGGAGCACACAGTAGGTAATCATGATGGTGGACTGGAAATGTTCATCTGGAGTGGTTTTCAAAATCAATGGAATAGATCAAAAGTGAAGAGACCAAGTGTGAATCTATTAAAAGAGTATTGGGGAGGGACTTCCCTGGTGGTCCAGTGGGTGAGACTCCATGCTCCCAATTAAGGGGGCCCGGATTCAGTCCCTGGTTGGGGAACCAGATCCCGCATGCCGCAACTGAGACCCAACACAGCCTAAATAAATAAATATTTTTTTTAAAAAATAGAGAATTGGGGCTTCCCTGGTGGCGCAGTGGTTGAGAATCCACCTGCCGATGCAGGGGACGCGAGTTCGTGCCCCGGTCTGGGAGGATCCCACATGCTGTGGAGCGGCTGGGCCCGTGAGCCATGGCCGCTGAGCCTGCGCGTCCGGAGCCTGTGCTCCGCAACGGGAGAGGCCACAGCAGTGAGAGGCCCGCGTACCGCGAAAAAAAAAAGAGAACTGGGGAAATGTGGATGCAGACTGTGTATTTGATGTTAAAGAATTATTGTTTTTTAAAATTTTATTTTATTTACTTTATTTATTTATTGGCTGTTTTGGGTCTTTGTTGCTGCACATGGGCTTTCTCTAGTTGCAGTGAGCAGGGGCTACTCTTCGCTGCGGTGCACGGGCTTCTCATTGTGGTGGCTTCTCTTGTTTCAGAGCATGGGCTCTATGGCACATGGGCTTCAGTGGTTGTAGCACGTGGGCTCTAGAGCGCAGGCTCAGTAGTTGTGGCACATGGGCTTAGTTGCTTCGCGGCATGTGGGATCTTCCCGGACCAGGGCTCAAACCTGTGTCCCCTGCATTGGCAGGCAGATTCTTAACCACTGTGCCACTAGGGAAGCCCCGAGGAATTATTGTTCATTTAGGTGTGATAATAATATTTTGGTGATCTCTTAAAGAAATACAAGGAAATATTTACAGATAAAATAATATGATGTCTGGATTTACCTCAAAATCATCCTGGAGGGTCCAGGGGTAGGGGCACCGATGAAACAAGCATGGCTATGTATTGATAACTGCCAAACTGGGGGATGGCAAAGGAACTTTCTGGGGTGATGAGAAGGTTCTATATATTGATTAGGGGTGGCAGTTAAACAAATATATACATTTATCAAAACATCGTACACTTCAAATCCACGCATTTTACCATATGTAAATTTTTTGTAGAAAAATTGGGTGATGGGTAAATTGGGTTGATTTTACTATTCCCTCTACTTTTTTTTTTTTTTTTTGCGGTACACGGGCCTCTCACTGTTGTGGCCTCTCCCGCTGCGGAGCACAGGCTCTGGATGCACAGGCTCAGCGGCCATGGCTCACGGGCCCAGCCGCTCCGCGGCATGTGGGATCTTCCCGGACCGGGGCACGAACCCATGTCCCCTGCATCGGCAGGCGGACTCTCAACCACTGCGCCACCAGGGAAGCCCCCCTCTACTTTTTTATATGTTTGAAAATTTTCATAAAAAATAAAAAAGAAGAAGAAAAGAAAGAGAAGAAGGAAGAAATCTGCTGCAGTATTGGAAGCAGGAGAATTACTTAAATTAGAGCGGAGGCATGGAATGAAGAGGCACAGATTAAGGGTGACACCTATTCAGGTTCAAACAGGTGATGGATCGCTGATGGTGCAGGGTTCTGCCTCACTGGAGCGCTCACACGGTGTTGCGGAACTGCAGTTGGCTTGGGTTGCTTTAACCCAGGCATTAAGAGGAGACAGCACAAAATAATTTATTCGGTATTGTCTGATGCAGCTCCCATTTTCTGCAACCAGCTTCATTATCAGCATCATCAAAACGCCTACTTGATATTCTCATCCACAAAACTGTTGCTATGTCATCTCTGAAGGAAGAAAAAAAAAAGACAGAAGAAAATTTCTTTTATGTGCTTTGGTTATAGGATTGAGCCTTTCTCAGGCCATTTAATAGTAGACCCAGGAGGAAAGGTATTTAGGGCTTTCCAGGGTAGGCCTAATCCTGAAGAGGTCTGGCCCGGTAATTACTGTGCCCTGAGTGCCTTCTTCTGTTGGAAGCTATGTCCATGGGATAGACCATATTGCCATTTTCATGTCTGTTGACTTGTTTGTTTGTTTTTTTTGCAGTACGCGGGCCTCTCACTGTTGTGGCTTCTCCTGTTGCAGAGCACAGGCTCCGGACGCACAGGCTCAGCGGCCATGGCTCACGGGCCCAGCTGCTCTGCGGCACGTGGGATCTTCCCGGACCGGGGCATGAACCCGTGTCCCCTGCATCGGCAGGCGGACTCTCAACCACTGCGCCACCAGGGAAACCCTGTTGATTTGTTTTTATTTTAATATTTGAATGGGAGCAATCTGTCTGGGAATATTTTCGTTCAGATTTGATATTATGATGACTAAAAATGACTATCAGTGGTGCTTAATGTAAGTTTATGATAACATTCTGAATTACATTCAAACGAGTTAAACATACTGCCCCAGAGATACGCTGACAGGATGGAAAGAAGACATGACCAGAGGCAGCTCTGGCCTGGAAGTGGGTCGTTCCCCTAATCCTACCAAATGGACGCATTTACCCAGCATCTGTTCCTTGCTTCTTCCCTTCTCCTTTTTTCAGAACTTAAATTTAATCTTCTGGCTCTGAAGATCAGAAGTCTGACACATGTCTCGCTGGGCTACACTCGAGGTCTGGATGGGGCTGTATTCCTTTCTGGACACTCCAGGAAGGGGTCCATTTCCTTGCGTTTTTCAGCTTTGAGGGCCCACCCGTTTTCTTTGGCTTGTGCCCCCTTTGGCCATCTTCAAAGCCAGCATCCTAGCAGCTCCCTGACCCTGCTTTCATCAACACATTTTGCTTCTTCCCTTCTGACCGAATGCTTGCTTTGGCCAGGGTGGTCTTCATCCCTCAGACAGCCTTGTGCCTCAAGGGGACAGCCCAGCTCTGGGGGTGAGCCCGCTTAGTCAAAGCAAATCCCCCTACCCCCCGCCAGTGATCTGTTCAGAAACTAACTTTTGTCCATTTCCTCCCCTTAACTGTGAACTCCATGAGAATGTGGATGGTCATCTGCTTTGCCAAGCATCTGGAACAGCGCCGGGCACGTAGTTCTCACTTAATAAATGAATTTATCTTTTTCATTCCTCTTCAGCAAACTTTAACTGATCACCTGTTTTATGTCAGGGACTCTTCTGAGTGCTGGGGATGAGAAGATGTATAAGACTCCAGGAGTCTAGCGGGGGAGACAGACGATTCCCTAACAATGCGCCGTGATAGACACTGTCATGAAGTTGAAGGGAGAAGGCTGAGTGGGCACTGCCTGCAGGAGACGGGCAAGGCTTCCCAGCACCTCCGACATCCAGCAGACCGTGGAGGATGAGCAGAGGTTTGCCAGGTGAAGAATTAGGGCAAATGCAGTGACCACACAATTTGTTGCCTAAGCCAGGACACTTTGGAGAGCGAAAGGAAGGCTATTAATAATTACACCGAGCAACAGGTGTAAGCAGAGACTGTTCTGGGCAAACCAGGCCACATGCTCCTTGGCGGGAGGAGCAACGTGGGCGAAGGCAGAGGTGGCAGAAGCGCGAGGGGAGAGGGAGACCTCAGTGTGTTGGGATGAGAAGTGGGCGCGGTTGGGGAGGGGCTGGTGTGGCAGGTGGGCGCCAAGGTGAGGGACCTGTCTTGGCAAGCAGAGAACTTCAGCTTGGTCCTGCAGCCCTGGGGACCTGTGGAGCTTCTCGGCAGCAGAGCACCAGGACCAGGTTTGCATCTGGGGACAACAGCTCTGGCTGTCCCAGGGAGAGAGGCCCAGAGGGACCCAGACTAGAGGAGGGAGACCAGAATGGAGGCTGGTGCGGCGGCTCGTTAGGGGATGCTGGGCCCTGATCTCAAGCGGGATGGGAGGGCGGGTCCCAAAGGAAGCACATACACTAGGTGTTCCTGAGGTGGAACTGATGGAAGGGCAGCGGTGGGAAAGCAGAGACGGGTGATGCTCAAGTGTCCAGCCTCGGTGACTGGTGGCTCCCGCTGGGGACATGCAGAAAATGACCTCCGCTGCCTGGCAGACTCAGAGTCATCGGGGAGCAGGTACGGGAAGCTGAACCTCGCAGGGCCAAGTGCCCAGCCAAGCGGGCAAGCCAAAAGCTAAGTCACTCGATCCAAAGGGTCAGCGCAGGTGGAAAAGAGGGAGACCGGGGAAGCCTGTGAAGGAGAAGCACTAAAGCAGATGGGCAGAGGGGCAGGGACCGAGGCCTGGTTTCAAGCTGAGCCACAGGCATACCTGGCGTGTTTGTAGCCTCCGCATCCCGGTCATGCTTCAGAATGGAGCAGAGATCCCCGGGCAGACCCCCGGGAGCGCTGAGAAGACAGCGCCTAAGGGTGGCAGAAGAGGTGAATCTGGAGGCAAGTCAACGTAACTGAAGTGATCTGTGGGACCAGAGGGCAAAGGAAGTCCGTATAAAGGAACACTGGCGTTATCTGTAAGTCCTTGGTGAGTTCTTTTAATGATTGTTTTTTATTGTGCTAAAATATATGTAACATAAAATTTACCCTTTGAACCATTTTTAAGTGTACAGTTCAATGGCATTAAGTACATTCACATTCCTGTTCAACCATCAGCACCGTGTATACCCAAATCCTTTTCAACAGCCTCAACAGAGACTCTGTACTCATTACACACCAACGCTCCGTTCCCCCTCCTCCCAGCCCCTGGCTTCCACTGTTCTACTTTTTGCCTCTAGGAATTTAACTATTTTAGATACTTCTTGTGAGTAGGATTATACAGTATTTGTCCTTCTGCTACTGGCTTATTTCACTTAGCATAGTGTCCTCAAGGCTTATCCATATTGTAGCATGTGTCAGAATTTTGTTCCTTTTTCAGGCTGAATAATATTCCATTATATATATTTGCCATAGTTTGTTTATCCACTCATCCGTTGATGGACTCTTGGGTTGTTTCCACATCTGGCTATTGTGAATTCATTACTCTTTGAATCAAGCAACCATACACTGTTCTGAATCATCTTGTTGAGGAGAAAAGAGGAAAGAATCCAGGGAGGCAGCCAGGCACTCTTTTATCTCACACATCCTGGGGGCCAGCTGTGGTTCTGAGTCCTTATGTGCAGTATCTCATTTAATCTCCCCAACAACTTGATGAAGTAGGGATCTTCCCTTCGTATAACGAGGAAACTGGAGCTTAGAGGGTAAAGGGCTTGTTCAGGATCGCAGACTGGATATCCTCTGTGGGTGGAGGGGAGGGACTCGGCCAAGGTGGCACCCTAATTCTTAACTTGAAGCCCATTGGTATCTCGGGAGTCGACTACTACTAACAACCGTAGAGCTTTATAAAATCTGTTTTTCCCTTATTTATTATTTTCGTCGTCTATTTCCTATTTCTTAGTAATGATTGACAGTGGAATCCTTAAAATAAAAAGCTCCTTGCTGCTTACAGGCAGCAAAAACAAGGAAGCAGTTCCTCTGGGGACACTGTGTGCCCAGGTTGTCAAAAGGAGCAGCCCTGGGCTTGAGCCTTGGAAAGATGGGCATGCGTTTCCCTGTTGCCTGGAAGACCTATTCAAAGATATTCTGGTATCATCTGTCGTTTGTGTATCCTCAGGTTTTGTGTCAGAAAGCAGATATATCTGCTCCTATGTGTAACTGTTGTTAAAAGGAATAAAAAGTAAAATTTCTACCACGCGTAGTAGAATTGACCAGAAGGAATTGGGAAAGGCTAAGGGAAAGAAAAAAACAAGCCCTACAAAAACACCCAGAAAAGGTTAAGTTGCCTGGGGAGATGAGCACTCTTCCTGTGCTGGAGAAAAGCACAGGACCGTTCTGTGGACAGGTGTTGGGTAATGGTGGTCATGTGATCATGGATCACGTGATCACGTGAGGAACTGTGATCACTTCACCTCGTTTCTGTTGGGGCCTGGAGGATGGAGCGCCAGGAACAGAGAGGACTTTCTGGGCTCACTTCCCTTCTTCCCATCTCTCATTTCCTCCACAGCCTCTTCCTTTTGACAGAGCAGGAGAAACACCCATTGCTAGCCCTCCTGAAGCAGGCAAACGAAAGCTTGCCCTTCTGTAAAGAGACTGTTATCTTCCTTCACTTGCAGAGTCTGAGCCAGTGCAGGCAGAAGAGCCCAGAGTCCTAAGGAAGGAAGTGTCAGAGTTCAAGTGTGTGTTCTATTTAGGCAGAGACAAACCAGAATTGAACTAGGCTTGCACTAAGTTACTTAAAAAAATTTTTTTTTTGGTTTGGATTGTGCCTAGTAACTTAAAAATATTGTCGCATAACTGTCTTTTATTTAAGTTTAAAAAAATTCAATTTACTTAATTTTTGAAATAGTTATACATTTGCATGTTTGCAAACTCAAAAAGCATAAAAAGTATGCAGTAAAGTTCTCTCTTCCATCTTGTTCGCCAATTCACCCATTCCTACTTCCACAATCCTGGGAAATCACCATGAACTATTTCTTGTATGTCTGACAGGAGTTTCTGTATGCTAAATATATTTTGGAATTTTTGCGTTTAACATTGCTATGCTCTGCTGTTTCAATAATTTTTAAAAAGAAGAAGTGGGAGCCATGCCTGTTTGTCTCAAGTGATGACAGAGCTTGTGTGTCCCAGGAAACCCCCAGTGGGTATGCTGCCCCGTACTAGGTGCCCTAGGCAGGCTCCTCGAGGTCAAGTGCCCAGGAGGCCCGGTGGGCGGGAAGAGGCAAAAATGGCAGTAAAATCACAAGTTAGAGCCGAACGTTTACAATACAAACTCCAAGTGTATGGTTAAACTCTGGTAAATCATACAGAGAAACCACCCTGACATTTTTGAGAAGCAGGTGGTTAAGGAGAGGGCAGGATGAAGTGAGAAGCTGTCTCCAGAGGAAAAAACCTAGAGGCACAGTAAAGAAAATCAGAGCTGTGATTGGGGAAGTTGCAGATGCTTGAGACTTTCTGGAGTCCAGAAAGTACATGTTCTTTTCTTTTCCTTTTTTTCTTTTTTTTCCTGATGAACTTTCTCGTAAGAGCTGAGTAAATGCTGAACTGAAAATGGGAAACTCCAGACGGAAGGCAGTCAGAGAAACAGCAGAGTATCTGCAAGCGCTTTCTTTTTTTTTTTGGCGGTACGCGGGCTTCTCACTGTTGTGGCCTCTCCCGTTGCGGAGCACAGGCTCCGGACGCGCAGGCCCAGCGGCCATGGCTCACGGGCCCAGCCGCTCCGCGGCATGTGGGATCTTCCCAGACCGGGGCACGAACCCGTGTCCCCTGCATCGGCAGGCGGACTCTCAACCACTGCACCACCAGGGAAGCCCTGCAAGTGCTTTCTGAGACTTCACATTCATTGTGTTGATCAGTCAAAATAAATCAGCCCTATGTACCAGGATTCTTCTGTTTTTATTTGCTCTGGAGGCGGACATACTTAAAGTGTAGGTGTTTTATCCGTTTCTGTTCATTCACTAACATTTATTTATTGAGCACTTACCGTCCTTTCTCAGGCCTTGGGGACAGAGCTTTAAAATAGGGTTCCAGTTCTCTTGAGCTTACATGAGAGGAGGGGATCTGGTGGCATCAGGGCCAGAGGAGGTGACCCTGTAAAGGAGGGGGAGTGTTCAAGGGAGAAGGAACGGCCAGAACAAACGCTCAGAGGTGGCATGGAGCTTGTCGGTGCTTGAGGAATAAGACAGGCAAGTGTTACTTAAAAGATATAATTATATTACTCTTTGAGATTTCCCAACTTTTCCCATTGGATCAGGTGACCCTACTCTCTAGTAAGGGGTAGCATTTTGGATGACCCAAAGAAGAAACAATCACTTTCTTCTCTGAACCCTTATAATACTATAAGTCACACAACTGGTACTTAAAGTGATTTGTGTACAAGTCTTCCCTCTCAACCAGATGGCATGCTTTTTTACTTTTTCCTTTTTTTAAAAATTTATTTTATTTTTTGGCTGCACTGCGTCTTCGTTGCTGCGTGCGGGCTTCTTCATTGTGGTGCGTGGGCTTCTCATTGTGGTGGCTTCTCTTGTTGCAGAGCACGAGCTCTAGGCTCGCAGGCTTCAGTAGTTGTGGCATGTGGGCTCTAGAGCGCAGGCTCAGTAGTTATGGTGCATGGGCTTAATTGCTCCACGGCATGTGGGATCTTCCCGGACCAGGGCTCAAACCTGTGTCCCCTGCATTGGTAGGCGGATTCTTAACCGCTGCGCCACCAGGGAAGTCCTGATGGCACGCTCTTTGAAGGAACAAGCTTCTTTGTTCCCTGTTTCCAACAAGACTTCACGAGTCAGAGGTACTCAACAGATATGTATTGACTAAAAAAAACAATTCAGATGCACATTGCTGAGTAATTACATGACTGGAATGGATCATGTTTGTATCCAGGGTTGTCGCTTTATGGCTCTGTCTCTCTCTGTTCTCCCCTTTTCACAGAAGAAAGGGGTGGCTGATGGAAGCATTTGAAAAGGTATCCCCTTCTCAAGTTAAGCTCTGCAACTTTTGCACTTTTCCTAAACAGCCGGGATGCTCCCCAGCCTCCTGCAGTCAGGTCCTGCTTAGTGAGGAGCTAAGTACGAAAGAAAATATTCCAGTTTACCTCTGTGCTCACCGGAAGTCAAGGTTTTCTCCCCAGGTACATACCTGTTAGTTTGATGTCTCCTTGAGATTCTCTGCCATGTTTAGCCTCAACAAATTCCAGGGTGGGAATCCAAATGGAGATTATGAAGAACAAGAAACAGGTTTTCAGGTAGGCTGATTCTACCACTTAGTACTGATGGATATGATGGTAGAGGTTCCAGAGACCATAATCCCTGCTGGTGTCCCTGTGGGTCAGATTGTCCCCTTAACGTTCCACACTCATCTCCACAGACTCCACAGAACACCCAGTGCCGCAGCCTTAGACGTCCCTCTGGCTCCCATGGGTCAGTGCACGTGACTTTCCCTCTCCTTCCCCTCCCCCGCCACTGTCCATCCTATTCTTCTGGATTATGAGGCTGTCCTCAGCTTGTCCCTCCTGCAGGCAGGGTTAGTCTCACCTGCCTCAGAGCTGACTGCACTTAGTTCTCCATTCTCCCAGCTCATTTTCCATAAAACTCATCTGTCTACTCCCTGAGCGCACAGATTTCTCTTAATCATCAGTAGATGACCAAAAGATATCTGTTTTAATGAATGAACTCATTTTTCAGTTTTAAATAGAATGTAAAGGGGCTGTGCCTTTGGCTCTCTTTGAAAACCTAGATTTAAATAACGACAAAGGTTTAGATACATTAGCTATATGCTATGCTGCCCGGCAAATCAGAGTCATATATCCATAGGGCATATGCTTTGACTTTACTCATCTGAGTTAGAAATCAGCCTTGAAAAGTAAGTCACTGATTCGTTGATTCAAACCAACAAAAGAACATCACTGTTTTGCTTCACATCCACCTCTGGACAGCTGGATGATGTTAATTAACGCCACCAAGAAGGTTCATTCATTCAGCTGTCAACGAGCAGGGTAGAGAAGGGGAGAGACCCTGGGTTTTCAAGTCAGAGTGTCTGGGTGTGGCCCCTGGCCCTGCACTGGCTGGGCAGGGCCATGGTGAACGTGGTAAAATGAGCACAAAATGATCCAGCTCCAAGGGCCCTGGGAGGTTACATTGGAAAATGCATCTAAAATACTAATCAGGGGCTTCCCTGGTGGCGCAGTGGTTGGGAGTCCGCCTGCCGATGCAGGGGACGCGGGTTTGTGCCCCGGTCCGGGAGGATCCCACATGCCGCGGAGTGGCTGGGCCCGTGAGCCATGGCCGCTGAGCCTGCGCGTCCGGAGCCTGTGCTCCGCAACGGGAGAGACCACAACAGTGAGGGGCCCGCGTACCGAAAAATAAATAAATAACAAAATAAAATAAAATCCTAATCAGGCGACTGGCACACGGCAGAGGCTTGTTGTATCAGAGAGAGTAAACTGGCAGCCTGAGGGCAGTACTTGCCCATCCTGACTTTTAAAATGTTGATACTGAATGTCCATTCAAAGCTCTCCAGTCTATGCTGAGTGCCAGGCACTTTTCTAACTGTGTCTCCATGTTTTATCCTTGTCACACCCCTCTGGGGTAGAAATAATCATTACCCTTATTTTCCAGATGAGGGAAGTGAGACAAAGAAATACTTACCTGTGTTTATTTTGTAGCTGTAACCTGGTCCCAAAGGAGTGAGTGCCTCTCAGCCTCCTTCTGTGAGAATCAGAATGAGGCACTTTGACTTGAGCTGGGTTAGCAGGGTGGATACAAGTGTGGCCTCTGGAGCTGGGTCAAAATCCTTGTTCCATCATTTATTACTTGTGCAACCTTGGGAAAGTTCTCTCTGTGCCTCCGTTTCTTCATCTAGAAAATGGGGATGATAATAGCGCCTACTCCACTGGGTTGTTATGGGGATTTGAGGAAATGCTTGGCACACGCGTAATTCCTTTATAAGCACTCCCTGTGCTGTGGCTGTCTTCCATGCCTCTCCACCCCCTCTCCACCACATCCTTCCTCGCCCCATCAAGGGCAGCACAGCATTTCACCCATTGATGTCAGCTGGTGCAAACCCAAATGGCTTCGTGGAAAAGAGAGGTGGCAGAAATATATGAAGTGGCACGTGGTTAAGTGGAGACAGGAAGAGAACAGAAAAGATGAAGTGGCTTGCAAGGAACTGGACCGGAAAGGATTGTGTAAAATTATTCAAACAAAACCATTTAAAAACATCGTGCTAACCAAATGGAATGAGCTTGCCCTAATTTGTTTACTTGCTTGGTCCCTGAAGTTATCTGGGTGTAATTTGTAGCTGATACACTCAGGAAGGCCTGAAAGAGGTCAGTTGTACACAAACTCATCTTTCCCTACGTACAATGAAGCTCTTTGTAAAGCTGATACGGTTGCAGGTAAAAACTGTATTCTAAGTCCAGATGATCCCTTTCAAGTTCTGGGGGTACACGTGTGACATTTCAGCTATATCTTATCTTCATCTGCATTACATATGGTAAAAAACAAACAAACAAACAAACAAACACCCCAGTGCATCACCTAGCACATGGAAGATTCTCTCTTTACGTTTGTGCCTTTCCATTCAACCTTAACGCTGGGGAGGTGAGGCATTGGGAGGTTTGCTATTAGGATCTGTGTCATCACCTGTGAACTTATTTTTTAAATTTTTGAAAATTTTAAATCTTTTGGCCACGCCACGCGTCATGGGGGATCTTAGTTCCCCGACCAGGGATCAAACCTGTGTCTCCTGCATTGGAAGCGTGGAGTCTTAACCACTGGACTGCCAGGGAAGTCCCTCATCTGTGAATTTAGATGGCTATAACATCAACTAAACAACTTCACATAATTCTACCAGAAATCCATTTAGAAAAGCCCTTGTTCTTACATATACTTACGTGTAAAGCTGGTGGCCTCTGTTCCATGGACAAGGAAAGATCTTGGTGGGCAGCCTAGATGGAGATGGGGCTCAAATTCTGACACATTAGACCTGTTCAATGGGACAGAATGACAACTAGACTTTCATCCAAATAGATGAGACAGATAGGGTCCAGTCTGTCATGGGCATGGCAACACTGGTAGGAGGCCCAGGCATGCCCTGGAGGTCTAAGCAGGATGGAACATAGCAAGAAACAACTCAGGTGGGTGATACTTCCAAGTCTAGGCAGGGAAATGGGGAGGTGAGCACCCAGCTACCTGAATGTGTGGTTCCGGCACATTCTAGCACTGGCTCGGGTATCAGGGCAATGAGGGAAGTCCCGGCTTCTAGGGAGGCAGGTGCCTGGAGCAGCAGGCCAGCTACTATGGGACTTGGCTATATTCTGTGTGCAATTTTGTTTCCCCCAAGCAAGCTTATAATGGAAATCACTATGGAAACAGCATGCATGTACCAGAAATCTATTTTTCACCTAAATTTTGTTTGAATGTTTTGTGTTTTAAATGTTTTGAACTGAAGAGTTAAGGCATATCTGATTTTAGAGATTCGTCTGTCATTTGTCATTTCTGCCCCACTGAAATGGGGGAAACTAAAAAAGCATCCCATCAGTTCTTCAATCGTGAAAAATCACAAGCTTTCTAATACAATAATTTATAAAGTTATTCTGCTAACTTGAACTTCTTTCTCAAATAGGAAGAAACGAAGCTGAGCTGTCTGACACGAAGAACAGGGTGCAATGATGCATTTTATCGAAGCGGAAAATAGGAACTATCCCTCCTGGCTAATACTGCTTCAGCATTTCTCACAGGACATTTTTCTTACTTGCGGGACTTCTTGTCCCTGGGAATAACATCATCACTGCTGGGTTGAGATCCTTCCCTATTTTGCAACTCAACTTTCAGAACAAGTATATTTAGATACTATATTTATAACCAAATGCTAAATTTATGGCCAACAAGCGGGCGGAAATCAGCTTCGCCCCCTTCCCCATAATTTACCTTTCTTAATTCAAGGAGCCAAATATAGTTTCTTCTTTGCCTCTTTCACTTTTAATTAATTAATTTGTCTTTCGCGAAATTACGGTGTTCTGATCCAGGTTATTCACCCAATGTATGTAAAAAGAAACCACCTTACATTTTAGGTGCTTGGGACATTGGATGACCCGGGCTATTTTAACCGTTCAGAAGCAGGTTTCCTCCCACCGCACCCAGAATTATCGAGATCACCCCCTCAGTTTTCTGTCTGGGCTAGCTGTTCCCTTGCCCTTGGTAGAAGCTGCTGGTCAGCCCCTTCCAGGATTGACGCTGGTCGCCCCCAGCACCCTTCTTGCCCCTCTCGCGGCGCGCGGGCTCTAGGACCGCGAGGGCCGCGGGCGGGAGGCGGTGGCCCCTCCGAGCCCCGCCCCGGCCGAGCGCGGGGTGGAGCCGGCGCGGGAGTTCCCCGAGTCGCGCGCTCCGGAGCCGGGGAGGCATCCGCGGGGAGCGGGCGGTGCCGGCGCGGGGAGTGGGCGGGGCCCCGAGGGGTGGGCGGGGCGCGCAGCCGGGCAGTGCAGCTGCCAGCAGGCCGGGCATTAGGGCCTCGGCGGAGCCCGCTCCCCAGCGCGCTGGGCGGGGTGTGCGGCGGGCGGCTTCGCGGGCAGGCGCGGGCCGCGAGGCAGCGGCTGCGCCCTGCGCCGGGGAGGAGCCGGGGGCGGGCGGGCAGCCGGCAGGCGGGGGCTGGGGCCCGCGGCAGGGAGTGCCGGAGCGCCGGCGGCGACGACGGCAGCGGCGGCTGAGCAGGGTCGGTGCGTGGGTCCGCGGCAGCTCGGGGTCCGCCCGCTGGCTGCGGTGCGAGCGGGCGGCCCGGCTGCCCTCCTCCCCCGCCCGCCGCCGCCGCCGCTGTGATTGGGTGGAAGATGGCGCTGGGCGGATGGAAATCCTAATGACAGTCTCCAAATTCGCCTCCATCTGTACCATGGTAGGTGAGGCGGGAGGGCGGCGGGCAGCCCTCGTCCCCGCCCTCGCCGCCCGCGGGGCCTTGCGCGGGACCGTGGCCGGGAGGGGGCGGCGCGGGCCGGGCGGGGGCGGTTGGACGGCGGGGCGCAAGCAAGCGCGGAGCGGCCCCGGGAGGCTGGCGCGCGAGGGTGGCCGGCGGGGGCGGCGCGGGTCGTCGGTGCCCGGGCTCGGCCGCGGGTCCCTGCGGCGCCGGGTTGTGGGCGCGCGAGCCGGGCCGCGGGCCCGGCCGGGGCCGGAGGTGGAAGTACACGAGCGGCGCCCGCGTTTCCGTCCGGCGGCGCACGGGTTCGGGCCCGGCTGGCCGGGCCCGGAGGGTCCCCAGCGGGCGAGGGGCTGCGGCGGGAAGGCAGGGTCCCCTTACCGGCCGCGAGGGCACGGAAGTCGGCTCAGGTTTCCTCCCCGCGCCTCTGGCGAGGCCGAGTCCCCGCCGGCGCCGAGGGGAAGGGGGTGTGTGTGAAGGTGGAAACTTTAAATAAGTGCTGTCGAAAATTTCCCCCTTTTCTCCTCTTCTGAGAGGAACAAGCTCTCCCGTGTCCAGCTGCGTGTCAAGGTGGCAATCTTGTCTTTGGGAATCCACGTTGATCTTCAAAGCAGCTTAAGCGTTCCTGTCATCTGTTTACTTGAACGCCCCAGACGCATCAGTGTGTGGCTTCAAGTGTTTCTGTGCAGGAACTGACGGCAAGGGTTGCTGTCTGTGTTTTACTGGGGCTTTTAAATCGACTTTAAGGGAAAAGTACTAATGCCTGTGGAAAAGTCCCGAGTTGAGCAAAACGTGGGTGCGTTTAAATCTTGGTGTTTTGTGGTTGGTCAGAAGAACCAGTTTTCCACACGGTGGGGCGAATTCGTTTTATTAGCTCCTTATGACTTACATCTTGCCATCTTAAGTATGAGCCATCACAGAAAAAAAGTTATTTTTCACCACGTGGGCCTAGTGATGATGTTATTAAAGACTTCTGAAATCTCTCCTTCTGTTTTATGGCTTATCAGACCTTTTTATGCATGTGGGAGGTCCCCCCCCCCAGCAATCTTCCATTTAAGGGTGGTACGTTTCATATACCTTTCTTTAAGGAGCGGTGAATCAGATAGAAAAGATGCTTTAGAAGCAGATTCTGTACTGCACGCTGAGGAACAGTATAAAAATGGCTGAAATCAAGTGGGATTAAAGTCTACAGTATTAAAGACATCACACTGAAGAATGAATCATGAAGAATCCATTTCCTCAAATGGATGTTTGTTTTTCTTGCACAATTCATATTTTAGGAACCATTGATGTTAAAGGGACTGTATTTTAATTTTCTTTTTTTAAAAATTAATTTATTTTTGGCTGTGTTGTGTCTTCATTGTGCTTCATTCGTTGCGGTGCGTGGGCTTCTCATTGCGGTGGCTTCTCTTGTTGCGGAGCATGGGCTCTAGGTGCGTGGGCTTCAGTAGTTGAGGCTCACAGGCTCAGTAGTTGTGGCTCGCGGGCTTTAGAGCGCATGCTCAGTAGTTGTGGCGCACGGGCTTAGTTGCTCCGCGGCATGTGGGATCTTCCCGGAACAGGGCTCGAACCTGTGTCCCCTGCATTGGCAGGCGGATTCTTAACCACTGCGCCACCAGGGAAGCTGAAAGGGACTGTATTAAAAGGATATCCAAGGATCAGGTAGATTAATTATTTTTAGATATGCCAGTTTTTATTGTCTTTCTAAAGGAATGTGATAATTAAGTCTTTGAAAGTGATAATCTTACCAGATTGCTGAGCTACACAGATTGTCAGGTCATAGTTCACTGTCAAAGTCTAGAGTTTGTGGAGTGATGTGTTGCTCTTCACTGTTACATCCACTCAAGTATATCAGGTATACATTTAGCACCTACTACGCACAAGAGGGTGTGCTGAGTGCTGGGGATACAGCAGTGATCAAGACAGCCTCTGCTTTCATAGTGTTTACATTCTAGTTAAGAGAGACAAACAATATTCACATAAACGTATTAATATATGCTCTAATCAGGTTAAGAAAATGAGGCAGAGAGAGATTTGCCAAGTCAAACACTGAGTAAGTGGGATTTTGATCTCAAGAATTTTAGACTCCAAAACTCTCTCTAGGGCTTCCGCTCAGGTGCATTAATCACATGCGGTGTGTGTGTATTGTTGGCAGATAGGGAAACATCAGTGGCCGGCCAAATGAGATTGATCCAAAAAGTAGTGTTAAAATTGTATGTGCCTGTGTTCATATTTGAATACATTCTGATGCGCTCCCAAGGTAGTGCTAAATATGTCAAAGTATCCTGCAATCTTATTCTTTAAAGAGAACTTCAGTCTGTCTTCTGAGATACTACAAAATTGACAGTCAAGAAAAGCAAAGGTATTTATCTCTGTGCCTTTGTAGATTTCTGACCTGGTCACAGCTGTCTCTCAAGCAGGTAGCCTTCCTTGAATAATCTTAGCCCTGTCCCTCCCCACCCTCCATCCCCCTCATACAATTTCACAGCAGTTTTGTGATCTCAGTAGCACTTACCATACTTGCTGTGTTGTAACTTTTTCTGTTATCTCCTTATTGGATTCTGAAGGCCTTAAGCGAAAGGACCATCATTTATTTCACAGTTTGGTGGAGCAGTACCTTCTGCATACAGTAAAAGTCCCCCTGCATCCTTCATTTCTTCTGCTGATGTCTGGGGGCAGTAAGTTTGGTTAAACATGCCTGAGATTGGGGTTGTGTGTGGGGTGATGCAGAGGAGAGGGGCTAATCCTAATGAGAATGATCTCTCAGAATCAGCAGCTGTGAAAACGCTTATAATGAGTTGACGTTTTATTCTATAAATAATAACGTTGACATAATTTTTTCACATGTCAACACAAGGTACCTGGGCAAATAGCAATACCTTAATAGGATTAAGTAACTGTTAAAAACAAATCTCTTTTGATGTATCTTATTCTAGATCACAGTTGTTCCTCTGACATGCAAAAGTCAGTTAAGTTTGTTTCTCTTAAGTTAGTGTTACAGCCTGACAGTGTGAGTGATTATGTTTAGGTTGCAATGAATCAATTTGCAGGGTACCTCTGGAAATGCCTCTTGTTGTTTGCCCATGAAATAATTTCAGTGTCACGTGGTGCTTGTTTTGCTGATGAAGTAGCTTCAGACTTCAGGGCCTGGCGCAGAGTAGCTACCTAATATTTAATATTATACCTCATAATTATGAAATAATGGGGAAAGTGACCGAATGCATGTAGAGGAATGGCCTGTGTTTTGAAATTGAAGTGTAAGCTGTAGAGCAGCTTGTGGTGGCCCAGGAGTAGAAAGTGACCATACGAGTCAGGGTTGTTAGGAAGCACAGCGCTGGGGGCTCCACGGATGTGAGAAGCACCCTCGCTTCCTGTTTGGGTTGTAGGAGTCCTGGCGGGGAAGGGCGTGCAGGGAGGGGGTTGGATAAAGGAGAAGTCGTTGCAGGGGAACGTGGTGGATCGTGGGGTGGCCTGGCTCCTTGCCCACCCCCAGTCACTGGGTGTCAGCTAGATCCCCTAGAACATGGTGTCATTGAAGCCAAGGCCACAAGTCTGCTGCTTGGTGGGTCTGACAGGTTTGCTTTGAAAAAGCCTGTACCCAGCACAGCACCCTGCGCGTGGGAAACTTTAAGCTGACTGCACTTACTGCAGGAAAGTCACAGGTGAGACTGGCTCTTTGTCTTTTCTTATTGTTTGAGTCTCGCTGGGGTCACTCACGCAGAGTCAGATGCGTGTGTGGTCAGTGCAGTTTATCATTCCAGAGGGAGGGGTGGGAGGAAAACCTCAGACCCCGCGGTGCCTTGCTCGTCGGGGTGCGGGGTAGGCTCTTCATGTAGTCCGAATATTAGAGTAAATGATAGCAGCCCTCGTTCCTTCTTGAGAAATAGGGTGGCTGTGATTCTTTTATTAGTGAAATATTTAATTAATTTTTATTAATATTTTAGTAGTAAAAAAGTGTTTCCTGTGATGGGAACATTCAAAGTGAGTTGCCATTGGTTTAATAATTTTGCTGTTTTTAATGTTAATTTAAGAGAGATGAAAACTTCAAAAATAAGGAGTCTTCTGTCATATAAATGGTTGGATAAGGAATGTTTGAACATGTGTTTGAGGACCTTAGCAGAGAGATCCTTTAGAATAAGTTTTATTTAAGCCTGCTGATCATTCGAATTTGGCTAAAATACATATTGGACATTAAAAATTGCACATTCTCATTATAGAAAATTTGGAACGTATTCTATAAAAAAGAGTTTGGAAACTCTTAAGGTAGCAGAAAAGAAAATAACTTACTTTCCCTCCCAGAGCTTGTCTTGTCTATTTTTAATTTATTTTTATTTTTTAAATTTATTTTTAATTTATATTATTTATTTTTGGCTGCATTGGGTCTTTGTTGCTGCGCACGGGCTTTCTCTAGTTGCAGTGAGCGGGGGCTACTCTTCGTTGCGGTGTGCGGGCTTCTTGTTGCGGAGCACAGGCTCTAGGCGCACAGGCTTCAGTAGTTGTGGCATGCTGGCTTCAGTAGTTGTGGCATGCGGGCTCGGTAGTTGTGGCTCGTGGGCTCTAGAGCGCATGCTCAGTAGTTGTGGCACACGGGCTTAGTTGCTCCGTGGCATGTGGCATCTTCCCAGACCAGGGCTTGAACCCGTGTCCCCCGCATTGGCAGGTGGATTCTTAACCACTGCACCACCAGGGAAGTCCGTCTTGTCTTTTTCAAAAAACTATGCCCTAGGTAAAATTTCACATTTCAGTTTTCCACGTGAATTATTGGCACTTACCACAAATAAAGGTAAGACCATTGGGATTTGAAACTTTTCATATGCTTAAAAAGTATCGTTTTAAATACCATGTTCAATTAGGTGAAACAGGTATAAAGACTCTAGTCTCATATCATTTGGCTTTGCTTACCTCTTGGTGGTTTTCTCCTTCCACCTCCAACTAATCTTTTTATAATAGATCTCTGAGTAGGTTAATTATTTACTGTCCCACGACCCATGTGGCCAGTTCAGCCAGACTTGATCGCAACATACCTAGTTTTCTTCCTTGGTTCTTGGCTTCTGATAGGCCCCCAGAGACTTGAGTCCACTTCCATTTTCTCACAAGTTCTTTCTTCCTGCCTTTAAAGTCAGATTTATTGAGGCTCTCCTGAAACTTTTACTGTCTCAGGAAAGATTATTTAAGCATTTGTTTAGCTAGCATTAATTCCTTTCCAGAAACCTTCATTTTTTAGATTTAAATAATCTGATTTTATTTTGAATTCTCTTTCAGTAGCTCAATTCCAGAAACTCAATATAGTATTTTGTAATGTATCCTACTGCATGGTATATTAAAAAGAGCAGTTGGACCAGAAGGAAACTTCTAATCCAGATTTTGACATTTAGATCTGTGCATATGGGAAAGTCTCCTAAAACTTTGTGGGTTGGTTTTTCTCATCTGTAAAATAAAGGGGTTGGACTAGACGCGTAAATATTCCTTCTGTGTTTGTTTCCTTCTCGATCGAAAACTCATTATTCTCTGATCCTTTGAGTGTTTATAAATTTTATTTATTTATTTATTTATTTTTTGCGGTACGCGGGCCTCTCACTGTTGCGGCCTCTCCCGTTGCGGAGCACAGGCTCCGGACGCGCAGGCTCAGCGGCCATGGCTCACGGGCCCAGCTGCTCCGCGGCATGTGGGATCTTCCCGGACCGGGGCACAAACCCGCGTCCCCTGCATTGGCAGGCGGACTCTCAACCACTGCACCACCAGGGAAGCCCTGTAAATGATTGTTGATACCATCATTTTGGGAATGCTAATTGTGTTTAATTGATTTTCTTTTACCTGTTTGACCCCCTTCACCCATTCCTCTCCACTCCACCACCTCTGGCAAACACCAGTCTGTTCTTTGTTCTATGAGCCTTTTTTTTTTTAAGATTCCACATATAAGTGAGATAATATGGTATTTGTCTTTCTTCACTTAGCATAATACCCATGATATTCATCCATGTTGTCGAAAATGGTAAGACTTTTAGTCCTTTTTTATGGCTGAGTAATATTCCATTGTATACATATACCACATCTTCTTTATCCATTCATCCATTGATGACATCAGGTTGTTTCCATATCTTGGCTGTTGTAAATAACGCTGCCTTGAACATAGGCATGCATTTATCTTTTTGAGTTAGTATTTTTGTTTTATTTGATAAATATCCAGAAGAGGAGTTGCTGGATCATATAGTAGTTTTATTTTTAATTTTTTGAGGGACCTCCATATTGTTTTCCATAGTTGCTGCACCAACTTACATTCCCACCAACAATGCACAGTGTGGTTCCCTTTTCTCTACATCCTCACCAACACTTGTTATTTCTTGTCTTTTTGACACATTCTGACAGGTATGAGGTGACATCTCATTGTGGTTTTGATTTGTATTTTTGTGATGGTTAATGATGGACAGCATCTTTTCATGTTACTGTTGGCTATGTGTATGTCTTCTTTCGAAAAATGTCTATTCAGATCTTCTGTCCATTTTTTGATCGCATTGTTTTTTTTTGCTGTTGAGTTGTCTGAGTTCTTTTATGTATTTTGGATATTAGTCCCTTATCAGATATATGATTTGCAGTAGTTTCTCCCATTCAGTAGGTTGCATCTGATGATGTTTTAAATAATATAAGGTGCGTGGAATTAGATATGTTAAATATGAATTATACTTAGTTTCCTAGTTTGTTTGTTTTTTTCTTGTCTGTTTGTTTGTTTTTTTGGCCACGCCGGTTGGCTTCTGGGATCTTAGTTCACTGACCTGGGATTGAACCCTCACTCCCTGCAGTGGAAGCATAGAGTCTTAACCGCTGGACCACCAGGGAGGTCCCCCTGTTTTGTTTTTTTTTTAATGTTACAGAATTTATGGAAAATTACGGTCCAGAGTAAATATATTTCTTCCTTCAAAAATATTTACTGGAGTTTAGTGATATCACCATTTTATTCATTAACAGGCTAATCCACGCTGTTTACTTATTTTTGACGTTGTTTTCTTTAACAATGCCATTTTAAAAAAAAGATTTGAGGGACTTCCCTGGTGGCGCAGTGGTTAAGAATCCACCTGCAAATGCAGGGGACACGGGTTTGATCACTGGTCAGGGAAGATCCCACATGCCACGGAGCAACTAAGCCCTTGTGCCACAGCTACTGAGCCTGCGCTCTAGAGCCTGCGAGCCACAACTACTGAAGCCCGCGTGCCACAACTCCTGAAGCCCAGGTGCCTAGAGCCCATGCTCTGCAACAAGTGAAGCCACTGCAATGAGAAGCCCAAGCACCGCAACGAAGAGTAGCCCCCACTCGCAGCAACTAGAGAAAGCTTGTGCACAGCAGCAAAGACCCAACACAGCCAAAAATAATAAATACATTAAATTAAATTTAAAAAAAAGATTTGAATTTGTACCTTTTTTGAGATTCTGCATTTATTTTTGTGGGTGTGAGTGTGACCTTGAACAAGTTACTTCGCTGTGCCACGGTTTTCTTGTCTGTAAAATGGGGGTGAAATAATGTCTACTTCATAGGGTTATAGAATGGTACCTGGCCCAGGGTTAATCATCTGTAGTGTTTGTAGTTATTATTATTACCTTTGTAAAGTGACTTGCTCCCCTCCATGAGGTAAGGACTCATTGGCACTACTAATTCTAGTAACCAAAATTGAAATTTTTAAAGTAAAATGCAGTTATTTTAGTTCATTTTCATCATAAGAAAAATTAGTTTATTAATACTATATGCCTCTGAGAAAGCAGACATTTACTTTGACGTTAAGTGAGCTAGATTATTATATTGCAAACTAAGAATGTAGATTATCTTTTTTCCCTGTTTTGAATATTTTGTAGAAAGATTTTATTCCTTTCGTATGGGAATAAAAATGTTCTAATTTGTAACATTCTCAAATATGTTCTAGAAGTTTAGATAAGTTGGGAATACTACTTTTAGAAGAAAAGTCTTATTTTTTCTACCAAAAAAATAGCATACCAACTTTTTGTCATTGTTAGAATGAAGTGTGTGTTAGCTTCAGGCCTTATTTCCTTTCAGATTTTCCTGTTCTTTCCTGAGGCCATATTGTTGCACTTGATTCACTCATGCCTCTGCCCCCACTGGAATGATATCTCTTGTTGGCCTGCGGTGCAGTTACCCAACCTGCTTTTTTTAGAAGAGGATTATTTGAATATCTGTAAAATAAGGTGTCGGTAGAAAAGGGTAAATGCTAGATGTTGTGAGGCGTTAATGGGTGGCTGAATTTAAAAATTTAATCAGAGACCCAGTATTGTTGAAAATAACTATACATAAGACTTCATCATTTAAAACCTTGTGCATAGAAGTTGTATTAGAAGGGGAGAGACAGTTTATATACGTAATTCGTTTTGGAAGAAAACCTATGAAGTCTTTACTTTCACAGAAGTACTCAGTCAAGAATGTTGTGATATCATGTAGTGTGAAGTACGTGATATTTAATGTAGAACATGATTGCGTGAGGTGCTGTGTATCTTCACTCTCCTGTGTGTTCACTGGCTTATCCTTTGCTGCCGCTGCTTCAAAAGAAAGATCATTAGCTTTTCCTAAGAGTTGTGTGGTGTCTACGGAATGTCTAAGCGTGCTTAGAATCTCCATCTGTAGTCGTCCATGCATCTAAAGCTGCATGCCAATAACAATTTATTTCCAACTGAAAACAAGAAGTGGATGTTCTTCCAGTGATAACAGACAGATGTTCTTATTGAAATGCTTCGTAGGTGCAGGAACCAACCAGCATTTCCTCCTTGTGAATAGTGGTGTACTTTAATGGAGTTAGAATATTATTGCCTTTGATTTTATTTTAGTGCTTTTTATTTCAGTGACCTAAGTAAGCCTTCTGCCTGATGGTAAGTATATAAGCGCTTTTCATGGAAGGAGGGGTGGATTTATTATTTTTAAGCTAATAGCGACGTGTTCTCTGTCTTTTGTTTTTTTTTGTAAAGTGTCTTTCTTCATGAGTACTTTCAGGAAGCATTCGTGGAGGCTTGCATTCTGTCAGGGTGTATGTGGGTCCTGAGAATACAGAGATGACCATGATAAGCTCTGGTCTTACAGAGCTTCCCATTCGGTGTGTCCCGAATGGGTTATGGTCGTGCAGAGAACACCCAACTTCTGGTGGGTTTTCCCTGTGAAAATCCAGCCTTCACCTGATGACCACACTTGAAAATCTGCATCTTCTTTGAAAGAAATCTGCATCTTCTTCACTTGTCTTCTTCTCTGAAGACATTTATAGATTGCCCTTTTCAACTGAAAAGATGTAAGTGGACTCTTCCACCTTTTCTGTCTCTCTGTTTGTGGTTTGTTCTATTACCTTAGTCCTTTCAAGGTGGCATGGCTGCCTTGCCCTTCCTTTCTCGTGTCCTGCCGTCTCTCTCTCTCGGTTGCAGTGTTTCACCCCAGATGTCACCATCTTTCCTTTTTACTTCTGGGACCGCACTGTGCTTATTATACCACCTCAGCGTGTTCTGTTAATGATGACCAGGGTCATCTCGGCAAACTTGGTGAGGTGGGAGGTGACTTCTGTAGTTTTCAGCTTCCCGGGGAATGTGTGTGGAGATCTGGCGCTCGGTGGCCTTAGTGGTGCTGGTGCTGAGTACTTTGCAAGCCGGTTTAGCAAACGTAGAGACGATAAATCCAGGCTGGATGATTAACAAGAATTAGGATATTTGGGTCCATTTTTGGTTGACATAAAGCTGATGAGCCCTCTCTAAATGGGACGTGGTGCTGTGACAGGAAGAAGGCTGGGCTGAGTAGGCGTGGCCCTGTTGAGAAATGAAATTTCATGATAGAATATTTGTAAAAAGCTTCAGAATTGTATTCCTGGTAGACATGGAGTGGTTGGTAAATATTATTTTTTTAAAGCTGTCAATTATATATTTTTATTGAATTTAAATGCTAGAAAAAAGTATTCGAAAGCATTTATCTCTTCATCTATTTATTTGTAATACCGCAGAACTCCTCTTTAAATACTTGCCTATGGGAAATTTTTATTAATAGACCTATTTTTGTCTTATTTTCCTTCTGTCTTTTTTACAGCCAACCTATGTTTAGTACTGATTCTGAACTATAATGATGTGGTCGCTTTTAGAAATGGGGTGGTATATATGCCTTTGAGGTTGAATGAATTGTTTTGAACTATCAAAATGAGGATTTTAAAAGTGAAATAAACCACTCAGGTTTAGCTGTATGCATTGTTAAAGAATACTATGACCTTTGGTTTCCTTGGAAACAGTAGTTTCTTTTAATTCTTCATTTTTCAAAAGTCAAAAAAAATTATTATTTTAAAGAGTACAAAATTGTGTGAAGTAAAAAAACCTATCTCTTGCAAAGAGAAGGAGGGGGCAGCCCTTTCCAAGAGTTAATTATTTGTTAGAGTCTGTGTGTGTGTGTTTGTGTGGCTGGACATTACCTGAGCATATATAAACATACAGTATTGTGTGTGTCATCACCCCCCCCAATAAAATTTGCAACTTGCTCTTTTCACTTATGTATTGAATATAATGGACATTTTTCTTTGTCATTATATTGCTTCATTCTAGGTCAGAACTGTGCTCATTTCTCCATCATCTTCAGTGTTGATCATACTGGAAAGGTTGGATTATATAATACTGATTGCATATTTTCATTTTCTTTAACATCAATTGTGTTAGTGTCCTAGGGCTGCCAAAACCAAGAACCCCAAACTGTGGTTTAAAATAACAGAGTTTTACGGTCTCACAGCTCTGGAGGCCAGAGTCCAAAATCAGCAGGGGCTGGGGGTGGGCAGAGCTGGCGCCTTTGGAGGCTGTGGGGAGGCTGCTCTCTGCCTTTCTCCTGTAGCTTCGGGTGGTTCCCGGGCAGTCTTTAGTTTGTGGATGCATCACTCCAGTCTTTGCTTCATCTTCACTTGATGTCCTCCACTTTGTCTCTGTTCCTTCATATCGTCTTCCCTCGGTCCACGCCTGTTTCTGTGTCCACATTTCCCCTTTTTATACGGACGTCAGTCATACTGGATTAGGGCTCACCCTGATGACCTTTAACTTGATTACCCTTGTAATGACCCTGTTTCCAAATAAGGTTCATATTCTGAGGTACTGGGGGTTAGGACTTTCAGATGTTTTTATTGGGGGATATGATTTATCCCAATGCAACAATGGAGCAGTCAGGTTCATTTTTACAAATCAGTATCAATGATGTTCATTAAGTAGGTTATGTACTAGACACTAGAGTTGCATTTAAGTTTCAGACTTTGTCCTCAAAGGACTTGCAGTCCTTTATATATTTTTTCATATATATGAAAAAATCAATAATGAAAGTAAAATGCTACATTAGAAAACACTTAATGCAAAAGAAAGCAATAAAGGGGAAATAGGAAAAAAGACAGGAGTCGGAAAAAATTTATAAAATTATGAATTTTACCATATACATCTTAGCTTGTCAGAATCACCTTTAGATTTATACTAGCATAATTCCAGTGGTATATAGGAATGTTATTCCTATATAGGTCCATTCCCTTTCTCCCCTTTTAGGGTTTTATTTTTATATATATTACATCTGTTAATGTTATAAACACAGCAATACATTGTCATAATTAGTACTTTACCATCTGTTTGCTAAGCCCATTACAGCTTTGCTCCAACCCGCCCCTTTGTGCTGTTACTGGTATATGTATGACGTATATTACATTTATCTATATCGTGGGCCCAGTAATACTTTATATATTGTACATACATAACTATTTTATACAATTGCTTTTTAAATCAGTTAAGAGGAGAAAGAAAAAAATGTGTTTATGGTGTCCTCTGTAGTGAAACAGTTACTGTCACGGGTCCTCTTTTTTTGTTCATGTGGACAACAATTATTATCTGAGGTCATGTGCTTTCATCCTGAACAGCCTCCTTTAGTATTTCTTGTTAAGTCATGTCTGCTAGCAAAAAATTATCAGGGTCTGGGAAAATCATTGTTTCACCTTTAGTCTGAAAGCTTTGCCAGATTTAGTATTCTTGGTTGACAGTTTTTTTATCTGAGCACTTTGACTGTGTTACCCCACTGCCTTCTTGCCGCCTGGTTTCTGTTGAGAAGTCAGCTGTCAGTATTATTGGCGTCCCTTCTAAGCGACTCATCCTTTTTCTCTTGCTGCTTTCAAGTTTTTCTCCTTGTCTTTGACTTTCAGCATTTTCACTATCATGTGCCTGTTTGTGGGTCTCTTTGTGTTTGTAACCTATATATTCTTTTTTAAAAGAATAAATTTATTTATATTTATTTTTGGCTGAGTTGGATCTTTGTTGCTGCACGCGGGCTTTCTCTAGTTGGAGTGAGCGGGGGCTACTCTTTGTTGTGGTGCGCGGGCTTCTCACTGCGGTGGCTTCTCTTGTTGTGGAGCACGGGCTCTAGGCGCGCGGGCTCAGTAGTTGTGGCGCGTGGGCTCAGTAGTTGTGGCTCGCAGGCTCTAGAGTGCAGGCTCAGTAGTTGTGGCTCACGGGCTTAGTTGCTCCGCGGCATGTGGGATCTTCCTGGACCAGGGCTCGAACCCGCATCCCCTGCATTGGCAGGCGGATTCTTAACCACTGCGCCACCAGGGAAGCCCTGATCTATATATTCTTAAATTCTGGTTTATGTTAAATGCCTGTACCTTTCAGTTGGGAGTTTGTTTTTTTTGGGGGGGGGGAACATTTTCGTTATAGTATAATATATCAACTTTGTAGGTCAGAATGATTAGATTAATTCAGAATCGTTACGTCTCAACCAAGAATATATTACTATAGTTAAATATTACATTCTCACAGAAGACATTCATAAGAAAATTGGACACAAACTAAAATGAAATGATAGTATGAATTCCTTTCATGAGTTATACGTTGTTGTGCCTGTAGATTAGCTTCACCGTGTATTTATTCTACAGATAAAATTGTTTAGTGTTCTTTGGAAAGGCAGTGGTTATGAGGGTGTCCCGCTGCATGTTTATCGGATGGTGTATTAGATTTCTAGGGCTTCTGTAACAAGAGCTGCAAACTGGGTGGCATAGAACAAGGGAAATTTATTGTCTTACAGTTCTGGAGGCCAGAAGTCCAAATCCAAGGTGTTGGCAGTGTTATGCCCCCTCTGAAGATGTTAGAGAAAGAAATGTTCCAGGCCTCTCCTAGCCTCTGATAGCCTCACCTGGAAGTATTGAGCCTCAGGTATTCCTTGGTTTGTCAATGGCCACTTTTACCTGTGTCCCTTCACATCATCTTCCCTCTGTGTGTGTCTGTGTCTAAATTTCCCCTTTTTATAAGGACACCAGTCATTGGATTTGGGCTCACCTTAATGACCTCATTCTAACTTGATTACTTCTGTAAAGAACCAGTTTCTAAGTAAGGTCACAATCCAAGCTACTGGGAGTTAAGACTGCCATATATCTTTTTTTGGGGCGAGGGATACAGTTCAATTCATAACAGATGGCTTAAAGGAGTATTGCCATCTTAAGTTCTTTCAGAAATAAGATAGGGACTCAAGGAACTGTAGTTTTTTAAGGGGAGTAGCAATTAGTTAGTTTGGGTATCTTTTAAACTAACTAGTTTAAATATCTCTAACCTCACTTATGAGCCAGGATTGGAGCTCTGTAGTTGGTGGAATTTATACTTAATTTTGCATTAAACTAATAATGGCTGACCTTTTCTGGAAGTCGATGTATCAGTAGTTAGCTGACTGCTTGATTTTTTTTTTCCTCTTTGTGACTGCTCAATCCGTCACCTTCTACCCAGCCTCCCACACCCAAGTCTTTCACAGTTGTGTAATATTTTCTTTTAGTTACATGGATGCTTAATAAGAAATTTTACTGTTTTACTGATTATAAAAGGAATAAATGTTTGTGATGGACAGCAATGTGTAAAGAAACTAAAAGTCACCTATAACCCATTAATCAATTACTAGTATTTGACAACATGTTTTTTGTATGTTCTCTTGGTCGTTTCCATACGTGGCAAACACGGTTTTTAAAACACAATTTGTATTAAATATTCTTTTACTGTCCTGTGGGTAATTGAGTTAATTATTAATGTTAGTGCTCTCAAATCAGACATTTTAATATATTCACTCTTATATCTTTCTATTCTGTGATGTCTTGGAAACCAAGATATACTTATTTTTGTTGTTTCTCATTTTCTCTATTGATAACAAAAGTTTGGTGTAACAGATTTAGAGAGTTTTGGAGTTAAAAAAGGACCTTATGACAACTAGCCTTTTATAGTAACAAGTAGTACAGGGGAACTAAATCTGAGATCCCGATATTTCACAGTGATAAGCAGATTCTAAATGAACTCCTTCAACATAGTGGTTTAGATTGAAGTTATGTGGGAACTAGTTTATGTTATTATTAATTTGTCCTTCCTTCTGAGAAGCTACCAAACTGGAATAGCAAGCATTGGAAGAAAGTGGTTATGCAGGAAGTCTTCAACTAACAGACTGATTTCCAAAGGTCTTTTTTTTTCAAAGGTCTTTTTAAAGTCAGTTGATTGGCGCTCATTATTGATTCTCCCATAGAAACAGTGCATAAATTCAGCTCCTTAGCCAAACGGACAAGGTGTGTTTTAGCCCTGATCGGTTACTCTGGCTCAGCAGCGTCGTGGCACATGGTTCACGCAGAAGGGCTACCGTTGCCACGTGGAAAAGTGGGGCTCAGAATTTCATGTCTTTTGCTACCTGTCATTCTTCAGGAAGGAGACTCACTGGGAAATGTCTTACACTTGTATGGTTACTTGAGGAGAACCTGACGTTTGGGGAGGGTAGTGTGATGAAGAGTAGGCGTTCTGTGTCTGACACAGACCCGCGTTCAAGTTTCCCCTCTGCCATTTATTAGTTACAACTTTGGACATATTACCTTAAACCCTTGAGTTTATTTTACATGTAAAATGGGCCAAAAATAATATGTGTAACAATTGGGTAGTGCTTACTGTGTGCTTGACATTATTCTAAGCCTTTTACATGTATTAATTCATTTAGTTTTCACAGTAGTTCTTTGAGGTTGGAACTGGTGTTATCTTTTACCGATAAGAAAACTGAGGCACAGATAGCTTAAGGAGTTTTCCCAGTGTCATACAGAGCTGGGATTCAAATCCCTGGAAGTCTGGATCCAGAGTCTTTGTTTATAATTGCCATACTCAACTGCTTGTCCAAAAATACTGCTCTGAGGTTACTAGGAGGAGTAAATATGATAGTATGTCAGGGGTCTGGTTCAGTAAATGTTAGGTCCCTTCTTCAACTCCTTCGGTGTCTGCGAGCAACCCTGTGTTTTCATGGCTCACTGCGTACTCAATCACAAATTACGAATTCCCTGTATCAGCAAAATGAGTTTTAATAACATACTAGCACTTCTCTTGATTTGTCTACACATTACCTTCTTACTGCAGGTGGAAATCCCCAGTCAAAATTTAGGCAGTTTCGGGGACTTCCCTGGTAGCGCAGTGGTCAAGAATCCGCCTGCCAATGCAGGGGACATGAGTTCGAGCCCTGGTCCGGGAAGATCCCACATGCCACGGAGCAACTAAGCCCGTGCGCCACAACTACTGAGCCTGCGCTCTAGAGCCCGTGAGCCATAACTACTGAGCCCGTGCGCCACAACTACTGAGCCCATGCGCCTAGAGCCCATGCTCTGCAACAAGAGAAGCCACCGCAAGGAGAAGTCCACGCACCGCAACTAAGAGTAGCCCGCCCTTGCTGCAACTAGAGAAAGCCTGCGTGCAGCAACGAAGACCCAGTGCAGCCAAAAATAAATAAATAAATTTATTAAAAATTTAGGCAGTTTTGGGTGAGTAGAAAGGGGGAGGGACAGACATGGGGAAGGGTCTGTCCAGCACAGTGGTGGAGTCACTGGATGTCAGGGATCATCAGCGCCTGTAAACCCTGGCCGTCAGCACTTCCCACCGGGGAGTAGGGCCTTCTCTTTGTAGTTTTGAATTATACTTACCTCTTTCTTAATTTAGGTTCTAGTGAAAAAAATTAACCTTTAGATTAAAAGTTACACACATATTCAATGAAGGAAATCATATTTTTAAATAGTTCACATTAATATTTTCAAATCAGATTTAACATTAGTTTTTTCCCCTTAACTTCTTTGAATCCTCTTCCTTTTTAATTGGAGTGCTTACAGAAGGCTTTAGTGGAATTCCTGTGTAGTGTTTTGAAGTTATGTAGTAATCTGTAGTTTTAGTACGTTGTTTTGGCTGGATACTCCCTGTCAGCTGACATGGAAATAATTGTGAAATCTTCCAATCTCTTGTTGGAGCAGATGAACATTTTGCAATTAAACATTTTTAATTTCAAGTTAAGATCTTTTAAAATGAATCTGTTATAGCTAGATATAGCTTCATTTACGTATGAAGAAAGAGTAGTATTAGTCAAATTTCCAGTCTCTTAAGGATTCAAAGTGCTAATTTTGGTTTTGTTATCTATACAATTAGGATAGTATCTAAAAGGGTTGTTTTGAAGATAAAATAGATTATATATATCAAGTACCTAGTATCGTCCTTGGCCCATTATAGATACTTAATAAATGGTACCTCTTATTATTATTATAATATTATTGTAGCTTATATTGCCTATGGGGACATAATAAGCCTTAAAAATTATTTGTTTGATTAATATACCTTGTTGATATAGATCAAGAGTTCATAATCTAAAACTTTTGACTTTCTATATGTTTTCATAACTATACTGGTTTGCTTAACGTATAAGTATAAACCTGAGTGAATTTTCAGATTAAATACACCTGTGTACCAGCTCCACTATTAAGAAACAACATCATCAGCACTTCTGATGCCACCGTCATGTTCCCTCTCAGTCACTACCCACCATCTTCCCACCATCTTCTCTTTCATGGGACAGTGCAGGAGTTTCTCTATTTTTTCTCTGTTAGGCCCTACCAAAAACATACTGTATGTATTAAAAGAACTAGTCTGTTTTTGAGATTAGAATTATGTTAGATGAGAAACTTTAAATGGGCTTCGTAAATAGCTTTTTACGTTGCATGTTGTGATTTTTAATGAAAGTACACTAGTAATATGTTTTGCAAGTAGGAAGTGAGCTTTTAATTTGTATTTTACCTTATTATAGGGTAATTAGTAGAACCTTTATGAGGGACAATAATCCTAGAATATCTTTTTCACTGTCACTTGTACATTGATGGTGAACAACAAAGGCAGAACTTCAGTTTCCTTTTCTGTAGGGATAAGTCAAGTTTGTATACTCCGTCCTTAGCATAGTACCTAGTACACATTAGCCATATAAGAAATTGTTTTTAAATTAAATATCGGAATCAGTATAGGCAAGTACTTGTGTATGACTTTACCTGCATTTATTTATATCCTACCATGTAAAATAATTTAAGGTGGGCCTTGCATGTTTAGAATTGCTGTGGGAAAACTGTCTTTCTAAAGGAGTTTCAGACATTAAGTTTATCTAAGAACGACAGTTTTTGAAACAGCTTTATACATGTGTGTAGCATAAGCTGTAGGAAATTTATCACAGCTGTAGGAACGTAGGGTATCTCAGCGTTACAGGAACTAATCATATTCCATTCAGATGTAAGCGAAGGCGCTCCGTTAAGTGTGTCTGCATCTTAAATGTTATATTTTTATCTGTATGCTGAACTTCTTTGCCGAAGAAATCATCAGTCTGGGAAAAGTCCAGCAAAATGTTAACAGTAATAGTTAGAGATGTGTAGTGTATTCGGTAGGAGCAAACTGAAAAGAATAAGGTGACTGTGCCTGGCAAGATAATGATTAACATATAGAATGTGAATACAAGGCTGCGGGATCATTTATTGTCTCACCTGGGGCCCTTTGGAAGTGAAGGGTGTGCCGTGGCACCTGGCATACTGTCTCAGGCAGGGCGGGGTGGCGTCGTCCTACTGCAGAGTGAGCATGGATTATCCTAGAGTTCTAGAATCATGATTTCTTTAAACTCAAGAGAAGGAATAATAGCACAACTAAAGGGGCAAACACGATACAAAATGTGGCAAATGTAGAGCTTTGGAACTGAAAATAGTCACAAATTTAGCAGCTTAAACCAACACACATTTATCATATAACAGATCCACTGCCAGTTGAGGCTGTGATGAGAACTGAGCTCTGGCCGACACACTGATTGCAGCCTTGCAGAGGGCAGGGCTGAGTGAGGGCCCTGGCTTTTGGCTGGCTGTTAGCGCTGAGAGATTGCCTACAGTTCCCTCTCCTCCATGGAACCTGTCCTCCGTGTAATCCTCTCCTCCATGTGGCGCCCTCTCTGCCAGGGGATGGGCTGTCTCACAGCACTGCAGCTTGTTTCTTCGAAGCCAGAGAGCAAGCCTGGGAGCAATGCAGACTCTTCTACAACCACAGAATTGTCGTCCCGTGACGTTGTCGTATCCTGTTGGTTGGAAGCAAGTCACTGGCCCTGCCCACACTTGAGGAGAACGCTTTAATTCTGTCCACCACAATGATGCGTTCACAATCAGTGAGAAGTCTCAGTCTGACTGAGGTTTAATTCTTGCTTTGTGTGGTAAACATCTTACTTGTGATTATATTATGTGGAGAGGCTGCCTCTTTCTGAACTAATCAGTTATCTGTGTCACTTATTTGGCAGTTAATCGTGTTTTGCATTTTGTTTTAACCAAGCGTAGTCTCTTTTTATTACAGAAAAACAGACATCTATAAGGTAGATGCATAGTATCATGTGCCGCCGTGCACCTATCCACTGGCTGCGGCCCAGAGCACCTCTTGACCAGCCAGTGTCTCCTTCCGTCCCACCTACTGTAAACCTCCCGGATTATTTTGAGGCAAATCCCGGGTATCGCTTTATTATCGAAATATTGTGTGACTTAACGTTTTATGTGCTGGATCCTGGTCTTCCTCTTCTGTACTGTATGTTCCCTGCGGATGTGGACTGTCTAGTCCATACCTTGCTTTGTCCTCGTGGTGCCTAGTGGGTAGGCAGCTACACACATGTGCGCAAAGTCATTTCAGAATCCGCCGGCGGTGGGACCTCGCCTGCTCTTCGCAGTTGCTTTTCACGTGGACCTGTGTTGGGGAGACAGTCCCCTGATAACATAGCTCCACAGTAACTCCGGCCTCTGGTGGGAAGAATTCTAGCCGGAGTTCTGCCTGACTTGTAGACGGAAGGAACCCCGTGAACACAAAGCTCGTGGGTTCCGGGTGGGGCGTCTCACCCAGCTCGACAGTGAAGGAAGCATGTTTCCTTCGCTCCCCTCCCCAGCTTGCTCTGGCTGCGCATGTGGACATATGGTCGTATCCTATGTAGAAAACAGCAGATATCTTAGGATTTGTGTATTTCGTAGACCTCGATGTTTAAGCGTTTGAATATGTAAATGTTTAGGGATGCGGCTGATGTAGTAAAGGGTTACCTATATTTAATTTATAAGTTTTGTTACCCATAGAGATCTGAGATTAAAAAGTAAATTGTGAATGTTTTCGTTCATTTTGTGATGTAATTTGATTCATCTTCGGATTGTTCGTAGGCATCTTTAGCAGCAGCGTTTTGTTCTCGATACTTTTGTGACATCCGGCGCAGTTGGTCCGAGCGCGTCATCTCTCCTTTCGTTTAAGTGCGTCTATCCCTACGGGCAGCACTGCTAAATTGGTCTTGAAGCATTGGTGGGTACTGTGGCTTGGAATGGCATATCTGTTCATGTAGTATTGACCACTGGTTTTTGCTTGCTCGTTTGCCGGTATCGCCATATAATGTATCAGTGATTGCTGACCTAGTCTACCCTTTATGAAAGTGATTTTAAAGGCGCCTTTGTTATAACATCCATCACGTACTATAATGAGATCGTATCTCTAGCATAATTAATACATGTATTCAAATTTCTGACTTCTTTTCTAAAGGAATTAGAATTATCATGTATTGGGGTTGTTTCAGACTTCCTCGGATAACCCTTTGTTGTTCAAAATGAAGTAATTGTGAGAGTGTTGTTTGGTAATAGGAGAGACTCTAGGGGACCGGGATGGAAAGAAGCTCCCTCTTCTCCGAGGGTGCCCCGTTTTTTGGGCAGGTGATGTGTGCATTCTCACCCTGGACTCACTGAACTCTTACTTCTCCCTCCTCTTGGACTGAATAGGGGAGACCTTTTTTTCCCCTTTTGCTGTGTCAGTTTCAGAATGTAACAGAAGATGAGTCTAGATGGCAAGCCAAATGTGATAAAGAAATTTTAGAAATTGAATTGCTTTTGGTCAAAGCACGTCCCTGGACATTGCCTCCAAGTTCTGTCCCATGGGCCTTCAGCAACCCTATAAAGAGAGCTTCTTTAGTCCTTTTTGTCTGAGTGTGCTGACACATTTCAGTTATATGTATGACTAGTAAAATTATTTTTTATAAATTAGAACAAGTTTGAATATTTTTCTGAAGTAGATAATTGATCTATAAATTTCTCATACGTTTCTATATGTCATATTGAAGAGAACACTGTTGGAAATTATTGCTGGGAGCAGTGGTCTGACTGAAACAGCCTTTGGTGTGGGCTGCGCGTTTCTGCTGAGATTGATTCATCACCAGAGGGGCTCTTTCCATTACTGTAGGTGTTTATTAGTAAAGTTTTTTATATGATTTAGATAATATATTCTGTGGAGAGTAGACTCCTTGAAGTAATACACTTGTTAAAATAAGAACTCCTGTTTTATAAGAAATCTGTCCTAAAGGACCCTGAGGCCAGTCTGTGCACATCCACCTCTCAGGCAGTGTCTGTGGGAGTAACAGAAAGATGTGTCTGCACGCGTGTGCTGAGTGGCTGCTCGTGCTTAGTTCATTAAACTTCAGCAGAGGTAGAGGGTAAATGGTGCTACCGATGGACCAGATCTTTTTGAGGAATTCCTAGAGGATTGGAAAGTAGTGACAGGAAAGAAAAGAACCACTGAACAGAACAATTGACTGTGGTCCTGCCAGGAGAGCCCTCGTGGAAGCTTGAATTTGGAGCCTGCCGTTCACGGTTGGCGTGTGGCTGTGATGCCATCACCATGGTAATCGCTGGAAGAGCCGGCTCAGGGGAGCCTTCTCTCGTCCTGTTCACACAGAGTAGCTGGCACGTGGGGTCAGGCCAGAGACGTGGTCTTTGCAGAGAGCGGGTGACCTCCTATCTGGGGGGCGGATAGGCCGTCAGGGCTCAGGAGTGGAGAGATCGGGGAGGGGCGTGTGGTGGGCCGGTGTCCCTGCAGACGTGGGGCTGGGATGCAGCCACCCTCAGCCACGCCCCCTGGTACTCGGCCTCCCTACTCCTCCAAGCACCCGCTTCCTTGGAACTGGGAACCAGCGCTTTCAGGACAGATGCGGAGGAATCCCAGCCAGAGATACCGATGCTGGTCATCTTTCATTCACGAGTCAGAACAGCTAAGCAAGGATTTCCAGAAACTTAAGGAAAAGCGGGAGCTTGGAAGAGAACAAGAAACTTGGTTCTCCTTTAAGTGGCAGTAGTTTAATGATCAAGGGCCACATTTCTGTTCCTTCGCTTTGTTCTTTTTGGCTTTCCTGTACCGCCTTTTGTTGCAGTGATGATATTTTCTTTGTTTTCTGGCAGTCACCTGTAAAGCCTTTCCTGTGCGTAACTAAGCTTTTCTTACGTCGAAGTTGTTCAGCACCTTTCTCCCCTTCTGCTTCGAGCCAAGCTCCTGAGCGGTGTTAGCTGCCCCCTGGGCCGCTGTCCATGGAGCTCTTGGGTTTTGAGTAAAGGGTGGCAGATCTAGTTGTCACTACAGAAGCAAATGTAAGTGTTACGGTCCCTGCGTAGGTAAACAAGTGGAGGAAGGAGGGAGGGAGAGGCAGAGGCAGCTGGTTTCATAGCGGGATTTAGTCCTTTATGAAGTTGGTTAATCTAGCTAGAGATTTAAATGTAGAATTACTAGATTCCCTAAAGCAGTATTAAATCTAATGATTTGTAATAAAAATTAGGAGGTGACGTGGGGAAGGAGAGTTGGAGGAGTGTGTGTGTGCCCGTTTTTCATTTGCAGGGCAGATTTAAAGCTGTTGACGAGATAACGATTATTTACAGCTGTGATAATAACCACCTAGAGCTGAAACCAAGCTGGTCCCAGCCGGTGTCTCTGGGGAAAGGACCTGAAGGGAGGGAGTGGCAATTAACACTTAGGTTTTACTCTCTACCCTCCACAGTTTGCATTGTTTTTCAGTTTGTGAACCTGCAGTATTTATTAAATAAAAGTGTTACACAAGGCATACAAAAGGGATCTGATGCTGGTTCTAGTCTTTACTACAGCTGTCCAGAGGGAGCTAACTTCAGACTTTTGGATAGATTAAAGAGCTGTGGGGCTTCCCTGGTGGCGCAGTGGTTGAGAGTCCGCCTGCCGATGCAGGGGACACGGGTTCGTGCCCCAGTCCGGGAGGATCCCACATGCCACGGAGCGGCTGGGCCCGTGAGCCATGGCCGCTGAGCCTGTGCATCCGGAGCCTGTGCTCCGCAACGGGAGAGGCCACCAAAAAGAGCTGCGTATTTTCCTTCTACCTACACAAGTAGCTTCCAAAACAAAGTACAAGTAAAGTACTTCACTGTCTTCTATTGGAATTTTCCATTGTGTTCATCAGTTTGCTAAAACGATCACTTAGGAGAATTTGAGTGACTGATGCTTCTAATTCCTTTACGAAGTGAAGTTTCACCCTCGTTGTTTGATTTCCACACCTGTGAGCTCGGCAGAGTAGGTGTTTCCCTGTGTTAAAAGGTGAGGAGACCAAGCCGGCTACAGTGACTTGTTCATGGCTCATGAAGCGGTGCGGAGCTTGGGCTCAGACTCTGTCCCCGATTCCGGGCCCCCGCTGGTCCCGCTGCCTCCGCACGGGAAGTTTATAATGTCGCCAAACTCAGGTTCCCACGCTGATTTCTCCCTGCATTCTGAAAATTGTATTCTAGTTGTATTTAAAGTATGTAAATCTGTGTTTATTTTAAAAGATGAATTTTACTGCAGTTCTTAAGAAGGGCCACCCATGAACACTGGGTGTCATTCAGCCTCTTGCTGTTTCAGCAGCTGGAGGACACTTACTCTCAGCCCTGCTGAGCGGATCTTTTCTCAGACATAGGTGCCTCCCAGAATTTTCCTGATGTCTTTGTTTTGCACTGTTGTAGCTTGCTGAATCAAAGCAGTTGAATGTAGATGTTGTTTGCTTCACGGATTAACTTATCTTTTTGGGCTTGTGACACTAAACAAGCCACACTTGGCCTTATCTGATCCCTGCAGTTATGTTTTTCACCCAAGAAATTTTGGATTTCAGCAAGTGACTTGCCCTCCAGGAAAACGATGGTGGGAAAGGAAGCGTCTTTATTAACTCTTGTTTTGGGATCCCAGTGTAGCATCCTTGACCCTTGATCACCTAGTCTTTTTCTTTTTTTCTTAAAATTGTGGTCAAATACATATAACATAAAATTGGCCATTTTAATTTTACGTGTAGATTTCAGTAACATAATTACATTCAGCATATTGTGCAACCGTCACCACTATCTAATTCCAAAATGTTTTCATCACCCCAACTGGAAGCTCTGTAGCCGTTCAGTAAAACTCCCCATTCCTCACTGCCCTCCCTGTCTGCAGACTTCACTGCCCTCTAGTCTGCTTTCTTTTTTTGTTTTTTTTAGTCTGCTTTCTGTCTTCTGTGGATTTGTCTGTTGTAGGTATTTCATGTACGTGGAATCATACACTGTTTGTCCTCTTATGTCTGGCTTATTTCACTTAGCATAATGTTTTCAAAGTTCATGCGTGTTGTAGCGTGAATCCGTACTTCATTTCTTTATATGGCTGAATAATATTCCGTTATATTATTCCACATTTTGTTTATTCCTCTCTTGATGGACATTTGGAGTTGTCTCAGCCTTTTGGCTGTAATGACTAATGCTGCTGTGAACACTGACACACAAGTGTCTGACTTCCTGTTTTCACATCTTTTGGATATATACCTAGGATTGAAATTGCTGCGCCAGATGGTAACGCCATATTTAATTTTTGGAGGAACCACCAAATTTCTTCACATCCTCACCAGTGCTTGTTATTTTCCATTTTTTTCCCCTGGATTCCGGCCATCCTGTTGGGTGCGCAGGGGTACGTTGTGATTTTGGTTTGCATTTCTCTAATGAGTCGTGATACTGAGCATCTTTAAACGTACTTATTTGCCAGCTGTATATCATCTCTGGAGAAATGTCAATTCAAGTCATTTGCCCACTTTTTAATTGGGTTGTTTGTTTGTTCTTGAGTTGTTGGAGTTCTTTACTTTGGATATTTATCCCACTTGGTCAATAATTCCTTTAATATGTTGCTGAATTGGGTTTGTTGGTGCTTTGTTGAGGTTTTTGCATCTACTCGTAAGGAATATTGCCTGTAGTTTATAGAGTCTTAGTCTGGCTTCAGAGTCAGGGTAATGCTGGTTTCATAAAATGAGTTAGAAAGCGTTCTCAATTTATCAGAAGAGTTTTACAACCCCTGGTCGTAAGTGTTCTGCAGTAGTTGATGCTGAGGCTTTTTCAGCTGAATGGTGTTGGTGGAGGGGCTGACCCCTGGAACTTCCGGCTCTGTCCTTTCTGTGACATCATTCCACTCTGAGTGATGTTTTGGACAGGACTCCACGTGGTACCAGCTGCAGTCAGTTCCTTTCTATATTTGACAAAACTATTTAAGTTTGATGATAATTTTAGTTTTTATTACAGTTAGCCCCTAGAATCCGGAGTATGAACTCTGTTGTTATAGTAACAGAATAAGTCAGTCAATAATTTACATAATTTTGATTTCACTTCGAGTTAATAATACCTTTTAACTCTATGGTGATTTTCCTCTCAGGAATCTGAGGGACTTTACAAATAATTCACTTTACTGTAACATAGGATTTGGGGAAAATAGAGGTGTTCATGTTTTCTCAAGTGGAAGAGCATTGCCCCACATTTTCTGATTGAGCACCACCGCACAGGTCAGGCATCCAAGTCAGGTGTCTGAGGGTTGGTCTGGTACCAGTCCAGGGCCCCTTGTTTTTGATAGAGCTGAAACATTTGGTAACACAGAATGTTAAAACTGTCAAGAATGTGGTAGAAAGGGCTTAAAATGATGAAACATTTCTTGTAATTTTTTTTGGCCATGCAGGTGAATCTCTGCATTGAAAGGTGTGCAGAGATGCTGTGAAAACCAAACCTTGCCCCCTTTTTTAGTCGTAGGTATGGTGCCAGTGATGGAGTTCAGATATAGCCGTGTTTTAAATGTTTAACCGTCCATGAAGGTATTTTGTGAATTATTTGGCGTTGGTAGAAGGGTTGGATTTGTAAAATTCATTGTGCCCATTCAGATCATTAAGTATGTTTGGTCATGTTGGAGAATTTTCTTTCTGATGTTATTGTTAAGCTAAATGTGAAGGAGTCACAGAGTAATTCTTGCTAAAGATGCCAGCGTCGCCGCTGTTAACTTCGGCAGAGACGAATTCACGAGATTTTTTCAGTAATTCCTCGTCTCGTGATCACATACAGGTCAAAGCATGGGTTTTTTGGTTGTGGCATCAGGTCAGTGACAATACTTTTACATTCCTTGACTGACTTCAAAGATTTGAAGTGAATCTATGTCTTTATTCTCTTCATATAAATATTCTCTGTAAGTAACACACATTTAGCCACGAATTATATAAACAAACTTTTCGTTGGAGATACTAAGTCAGATAATTTGAAGGTTGTAGCTTTTAGCTCACGTCTGATAGGAACATTGAGTTTTAGTGGATATTTGAATTTTTAGAGGTTAAAATTATATGCCTGTTGTTTTTGGTTTGGTCGTTAGTCGTTGATTTACAGTACTGATGCAGATGTGTAATTTGTTGCTTAGCTTCTGTTTTTTTTTTTTAATTTTTTGCGGTACGCGGGCCTCTCACTGTTGCAGCCTCTCCCGTTGCAGAGCACAGGCTCCGGACGCGCAGGCTCAGCGGCCATGGCTCACGGGCCCAGCCCCTCCGTGGCATGTGGGATCCTCCCGGACCGGGGCACGAACCCGCGTCCCCTGCATCGGCAGGCGGACTCTCAACCACTGCGCCACCAGGGAAGCCCTAAGCTTCTGTTTTTTACATGGCATGTCTGTACATGTATCACTTTTAGGTGAAAAGGATTACATAAGTGCCGACTTCTGAGTAACTTTAAATTTTCAGTCTTTGGCCAATGGTTAATCATAGAACTTGAGTTTTCCCGAAGAGCTTACATGAGGAATTTTACACGTGTAATATGTGCTTATGGTGGCAGTTGAAGGAGAAAGTAAGCTCCTTTAATTTCTTCTGGGAAGAATCCTGGGGGCGGGGTGTGGTCAGGCGGGTAGGAGGGAGGATGAGACATACACACGGACGTGTGCACACCTACCGTTGGACAGTGAACTTGTACGGTTTCCCCTTCTTTGAGGAGCTCACGGAGGTGGCTTCCGGAGGACCTGCCTCGGGCCCTGCCTCGTGCGCTGGCCTCGGGCTCTGACCTCCCTGCGCGGCTGAGTGTTGCTGGCAGCACAGCCCGTCTCGCCAGGGTGGCTCTGCCCCGTGTAGCCGCTGCTTCTCAAAAGCACTCGCAGCCCCTGTGATCTGCTGCAACAGGGCAGCGCCATCTTAGGTCCGGGCCAGTCCCGGGGTCCTCTGTCCTTTCTGTGGAGCCCGTTTTAACTCTGATGGCAGAGTTACAAGCAGAGAAGACCACTGTGGCGGGCCTAAGATTCTTAGAATGACTGTCCTGAGTGTGGGACCCCCAGATCCTTCGGCAGTCACTGAGGGAATTTCAGGTCTTCGAGGGGTCCAGCCCAAGGTGGGAGTAGGAAGGGGCAGAGGGACTGCGTGTTCGGTGCCTTCTGTGCCAGGCTTCGCTCTGAACGCCTCCTGTCCATTTGGTGGAAACAGGCCACGGAGGGGCTGTCGTTTGCCCTGTTTGGGAGATGGGAAAAGTGGGGTTCGGGGTGAAATAGCTTGCCCTAAATTCACACCTTCAATGTGACTCTATATTGCTACTGTTTTAGAATTGAAGTATTTTAGGTTTTCAGTAGGTGCCACACATCTGGTCTCTCTCACCTTGCTGGTGAGGAAAGTGAGCAGTGATTTGCAGAAGGTGACGCCGCTTAGTTGTTCACGTGTTAGAACCAGTCCAGGAAGGCAGGCCTCCTGGTTTGTGGGCCTCGCTCAGTGCCGCACAGCCTGAGCTGGAGGGGGACGCGCCCTCACTCACGTGCATCAGGGCACGTGCAAAGCGCTGATGAAAATACCTCGGAAGGAAAATCGAGGCTTGGCTTTTTTCATTCCGTCTGTGAAGCCTTCCCCGAATTCTCCAGCTCTCAGCGTCTTTCCTGTCCTGACACCCTGTAGTGCGTACTGTGTTGTAGCAGAGCAGTTTGGTATCTGTTCTCTCCTTTACAACTTTAGATTTATTTTAAAAATAATTTTCTACCTGTCATCATGAAGAACTAATTTTTTTTCGCTGTGTACTCACCAGTTGGGTTATGACTTCGGCAGTTTCTCTGTATCCTTTTTAATGTATATCAAAAGTTTTCTGACTTGAACCCACAGTGAAAATTAGCTTTACAGTTAGACCTCATATATGCATACTGGAATATTGGAACCAAAGTTCCACAAACCGTTGTTTACTCTTGGTAGGGAGATGTACTGTCATCTGTTCTGTTTTACTGAAAAAGACACTGGTGGCTGTGACCCACTGAGTTGTCCTCACCCCGCCACTAATGGGTGTGACTGTTTGAAAATAACGTTCCACAGCGTTTGGCACAGGCCTGGGCAGAAGTACTCAGATGCTTACTGAGGTTCATCCTTTCTGAAGGACTGCTGCTTTGAGATGGTTTTTATGATGCCTGAAACTGAGGGTATGGAAATGGTTTGATTTTCATTAAAATGTTTGTTGTCTTTGACTTAGTTTCGGGGG
Source organism: Lagenorhynchus albirostris (assembly GCF_949774975.1). Classification (NCBI taxonomy): domain Eukaryota; kingdom Metazoa; phylum Chordata; class Mammalia; order Artiodactyla; family Delphinidae; genus Lagenorhynchus; species Lagenorhynchus albirostris. The sequence goes on along the minus strand of NC_083112.1, from coordinate 4,793,862 downwards.
TACAGCGTTTCCCGGGAGAACAGGCATGGACTTTCAGCCTTCTCTTTCTTCTCCGTTTTCTTGTTTAGGATACAGAAACTTGTTTCTTACATCTTTGTACTTTGGAGTCATCCTTTTACAGCAGTCAGAGGATGTGTTCACATCCTCACGTCAGCTCTTCCTGTGCCTCCAAAACTGTTCTTAGTTTGCTAAGGTCACTTGCTCCTTTGATCATCAGGAAGCCTTTCCTGCCCGTTTTGGCAGTTCTCCTTTGGGTACTGACCTGATCTGACCCACTTCAGTATTAACCTTGGAATGGTAAACACTGGATTCTAAGATATGACTTGAAACACAGAAGTGGGGAAAATGTATTTTCTCATGTTTGTATTAAATACAGATTATCTGCTATAAAGAACTGTAACTATCTAATGTAAAGGAGGAAGTGCCGGCCGGCCGTATCTGTGGGTTCCACATCCGAGGATTGAAAATATTTGGGAAAAATATTCTGGAAAGTGCCAAACAGCAAAACTTGAATTTGCTGTGTGTTGGCAACTGTTTGCATAGCATTTACATTGCATTGAGTATTATAAGTCATCGAGAGATGACTTACAGCGTACGGGAGGGTGTGCATAGGTTATACTCAGGTACTGCACCACTTCACATAAAGGTCTTGAGCATCCTTGGATTTTGGTACACGTGGAGGTCCTTGGAACCAATTCCCCACAGATACTGAGGGACGACTGTATTCTTGATAAGTATGTTTTCTTGATGGAGATGTTCATCTTTTAGGTTTTCATCATTTTTTTATTTCCTACTAAAATGTATTAAGTACCCTGTCTTCTTAAACAGTATACACTGAACATAATTAGCTTTTCAAAATGATGTCTTCATAGACACCATTTTCTACCAGAGTCTAGCTTTAGATTGTGGAAGAGATTTCCTTAATTTAGTTTCTTGAAAACATTCCCAGGTGTCAGTTTGCTTTTGTGTAATTGTTTCTTTCTCATAATGGCACATGCAGGGCAGTCAGATGTGTGTTTTCCACGTTGACTGTGTAAACAGTATTTAATCAGAAGCAGCTGTCTCCCAAGTGATTTTCTTTTTTCCTATTTGCAGATGGTATCTTCAAAACATAGGTATCCTTATCAACAAATAAAGGGTATCCTTATAGTTTCAACTTGCTCTTCTTTAGCTTGGGTGGTTATTTTTGGCATGATTCAGCGTTCTAAGAATCATACTAGGTAGGTTTAAGGAGGCACTTACTCCATGGCCTGCAAAGTCTTATGTGGGATGATTGTTTCTGAGGATGATACTGTACTAACTTTCATCCAGAGCCTTGTTAGTGTCTGACCTTTAATAGACTGTGCAACATTTTATCCTTAATGTTTTAATAAGATTGGAAGAGCCAGTAGGTTCACACATTGTTAGAAATGTGGGGATGGAGGTACTATAGAGATCAAGATCTTACATAGGAGATAACCCAGGTCCCGAGAGAGCAGCATTTTTTCCTCAAGGTATTACAGCTAGTTAGTGGCATGGCCAGAGCCAGACTCAAGCCTGTAGCTTTGCTAGTTGAGTGCTATTTTTAGTGTACCCTGGTCTCTCTCAGTAGCTCCATAATGGCTCCACTTTTCCATGAAATTCTTTCCGTAAAACAATACTTCCTATTTTTAATAAACCTTTAGTTTCAATTAGTAGCATTATATTGACAGGGATATTGATTTTAAAATATTATCCAATATTAACCTTGTTTCTCAAGCACAGCTATTGAGGTTTTTTTTCTTTCTGATTTTATTTATTTTATTAAACTTTTTTTTTTTTTTAAGAACAGTTTTAGTTTCACAGCAAAATTGAAGGGAAAGTACAGAGATTTCCCATATACCTCCTGCCCGCATGTGCGCAGCCTCACCCCTTGTCAACAGCGCCTCCAGAGTGGCACACTTATTACAATTGATGAACCTATGCTGACACATCATAATCACCTAAAGTTCATAGTTTACACTACAGTGTACCCTTGGTGTACTTTCTGTGGGTTTGAACAAACGTACAATGACATGTATTCGTCATTATAGTATCGTACAGAGTGTTTTCACTGCCCTAAAAATCCTCTCAGCTCTGCCTGTTCATCCCTCCTTCTCCTTAATCCCTGGGAACCACTGTTGTTTGTTGTTGTTGTTTTGAACTGTCTTCATAGTTACCATTGAGTTTTTAACTTTCAATTAATTTTTATATTTAAAAGTTTTATAATTTTTATATTTAGAAGTTTATTTGGTTCTTTAAAAAGTCAGCTTCGGCTTTAAATTCTCATCTTTGTTCTTATAATCAAGCTTCTGCTATTTCTTTGCACATATTAAGCATTTGTTTTACATCATGTCTGAAACAGTCCTGGTATTTAATATCTTGAATCTAATTCCGCCATCTGTGCTTCTGCTGGCTTTTACTCGTGGTGCTTTGTTTTTCTGTGTATGTGTGATTTTAGATTGTGAACTCAAATCTCTTGGAGTTTTATTTGTGGGAATTCTTCATGGGGTGGATTGAATTTGTCTTCTAGAGTGAGTTTGTAATTCTGTTGGTTGCTAGTTGTAGGCTGGAAGAGGGCACTGTCAACTCAGGACCTCTTTGAATGACATTTTCTGCCTGATTTTGTTTGTTTGTAAGATCATATAGCATGTGTGAATTTGGGTCACAAGCTTTGATTAGGGCCAGCTTGTGGTTATGACTGTTGGGAAGATATTTATCATCTCCCCCACTCCCACACCAAGGACAAGCCAGGCAGGTTTCGTTGCCATCTCCTTCTGTGGTGCAGGTCTATTTCTCGTTCCCCCTTAGCTGAAGACGTAGCCCTCTTGGGCTCACTGTCATGCTGGGGTCTTCTGCTGGCCTCCCTGTCTTTGGTGGGCCCTAAGCTTCAGCACCTGGTTACCATGTTCTGTTCCATCCAGCTGTCAGAGTAGGGTGCACAGGTCACTAGTGTTGGCAGGTGACCTCCATGTAAAATCTGTCTTTGGCATTTGCTTATCTCCCAGGGTTCTCCCATGGCTTCGTTTTTTGGTTTCTGCAGATTCCTTATTTTCTCACCAGCTCAGTAAATTATTATTGTTTTAATTAAAAAATTCATTCACCTTTTGGTTGTTTTCATCAGGAGGGTCACGAATATCTAATTACTTCTTCTTGATGAATTTGTAGTAATAGGTACTGAGTCTAAAATAATCTTATGTAAGTTACAAAAATGGAGACAGAACGGTCAGAAAGAATGTCGTCTTCCTTCTGAGCGTGCTGTGTTCTCAGACAAAACAGATGAATCCTGTTCCTCATGAAAGCTTTACAGCAGAAATTCCTAACTGAGAACACCAACGTTTCTTCCCTTTATCCCAGTAAAGAATCGTGATTTTGTAAAGCATTGTTAATTGCAGTAGGGTCCTATTTCTCAAGTGTGGGGATGCAAGGCTGTTCAGAGCCATTACTGTTGGATGTTGACTTGTTCTAGGCTCAACTGAAATCTTGCGGTGCTCGACTGTTATTTGACATGATAGGGAGTGTCAGCCTTCAATAACATCTTCAAGGGATGATGTTCGAGAACTCTGGTAAACGGACTAAAAAGTGTGTGGCAAGTTTTCGGCTTCGTGGTGGTTTTTCACCAGTTAGACTAACTGTAGTGTTGAAAACACTTAAATTTTAAAAAAAGCACTCATCGGAAACTGGATTGCCTTGTCTACACTTTGCCTTTGTAGTTAGCATTTGGCTAGAGGTAGGCGTGTGCTCTGGTCATTTCTGCAAGAAAGTCTTGAATTCCTGCCGTGGGACTCTCCTCCTGTAGTTCACAGGATCTGCTCTGCGGCGTAATTATGCTGTACTGAGGTATAGCTCACTGTGCTGTGCCTTACTTTAGAAGTGTCGCCAAGCGAATTCCGTCCTCTCTGTACTGTCCGTTTCGATCTGCTGCCCTTGCTGTGTCTGCAGCCACAGTCCCTCCCTGTCGAATCGTGTTGCTTGGCACGTGTTGGTTGGCTTAGAATTCCCTGGAGCTTTGTGTTACTACAGTAGTGTCCTCAGAAGTGTCGATAAAAGGGATTGGAAATATGACAGCATGTTACGTTAGAAGGCACTTTAGAAATTACCTGATCTTCGGCTGTGAAAACCTAAGTTTGTGTAAACGCTTACTTGAAAACCCAGCAGATAAGCTTAGAGCTGGGGGTTTAGAAAATTGCTGAGGAGACTGGCCCTTTTATTTTGCAAATAAAAATTCTTAGATTACCAGAAAGGTTAAAGGACAGTGGTCTGAGTTTCCGCTTCATCGCACTTAGCCTCCTCCTCAGTCCAGCCTCGTTGGATTGCGGTTCTGCTGGTGGTTCGCTTTGGGGCAGTATTATGAGGGTTCTTCCAGGGGCCGTGTTGTGGAGTTGGCCAGATTGATGAGATGATCTGTTTTTTTTAATGAAGCTTCCTCATTTTCTCCTTCTGATTTTTGTTTCCTTCTCTTGTTATTTCTTAGCTACTGCATGGAGCCGGTCATATTTATTAATATTACTGGCCAATGAGAGTAGCTTTTCTTCCCCTTGGAATTGAAGGGAGGGGAGAGAAGAGAAGCAGCATTTACGGACAGCGGCTCACGTACAAGGCACAGCCAGATGCTTTCACAAAAGCTTCAACTCAGTTTATTCGTAGCCGCTCTGTAAGGTGGTTGGTCCCACTTCCCTCTTACCCTTAGGGACTTGAGGCACAGAGAGGCTAAGAACTTGAACCGTAGTCAAAACTACCCTGAGGCCAGGATGGGTGGGGGAAGGGCTTTCTGAGCAGCGCCTGGAAGCGTGTAGGGACACCAGTGGGACATGGGGTGGTCAGAGCACACGGGTGTGGCATGCGATCGGTGTTACAGCGGAGAATGCCCACATGGTGTTCTGTTCTTGCTTCATCCCGAGGGCCAGAAACGCTTTCCCCAGGTATGTGTACCGGCATTTTATTGTCCCAAGTACCTAGATGCATGAGGTCGTACTTTGGATAATAGCACCTTTTCTTGTCTTTTTTTTGTGTGTGTGGGAAAGGGGTTATACTCATTTGAATACACCAATATCAGTTTAAATTCTTGCATGTGGCTTAGTGATAGTTTTCAATATATGTGAGGAAATTCTGCGACAAGATACTTGAGCTGGCGGGGGCGGAGAGCGGGCTTGTAGCCTTCCACCAAGACGGTTCTATTCAGTGGATCTTGAAGTTGCTGTAATAACTGAATTTCATGTTGTTATAAAACAGTTCATGGAGAGCCAAATTCAGAAATAAATAGTATCTGTGAACTAGTGATTGTGTCGGGGATTTATAGAAAGCTGAATAGTAATTCCTAAATTAAAAAATACAGACAGTATCGTGTATATATCCAAGTGCTGGATGGCTGGAGGGCATTTTAGAGGAAATGTCTCGTTGTGGTGGAACTCGACCACCAACCCACCTGGTCCCTTTCATCAGTACTTACTTCAGGCCTGGCCCATCAGGAAGTTGAAGAGGCGTCGTCTGACAAAAAGGTCTGGGCTTCCCAGGCTTAGGAAACAGCAGGGGTGGGCTATGGGCACCCGGTGGTGTTGACCCTGGTCGCACCCTTGGGGAGGCATGGTGTGTGTGTCGTGTTGTCGTCTTGTGTGCAGCTCCGCAAGGTGGTGTTGGGCTGTCTTGTGAGTAGTATCAGTTGTATTTGTCTGGTAGGGTGTGTTCTTGGAAATTTCCAGGTAGACTGATGCAGAGTTACTATGTTCTCAGAATTGCTTTTACTTCCCTTCCAGGCTACGTCTTGAGCCCATTTGCTAGTGTGTGCTGGTACTCAGGGCCTGTGTGCTGCCCACCACTTCCCCTGACTCCCCGTCCCTTTTCCTTCGGAGACCTCAGATGCACAGAATTGAGTCGGTCGTATTCCTGAGACCATGACACACAGTTACTGTCTGGGCAAGGCCCCTCTTTTGTTGGGCTTTATTTTATTTTTTCCTTTTTGTCCTTCACCCTGCAGTTCCACATCCCGGCCCTCTTCCAGCCCCACTCAAGTGGGTTTCATGTACATTCTTCCAGCCCATTTGCCATGTACTGTTTTATATATATATGTGGATCTCGTTTTTACTTTGTTTACCTAATATTATGTTTTTGACAAGTATCCATGTTTTTGTATGTAAACCTAGTTCATATATTCTGACTGCTACCTAGTATGCTGTCATTTTATAGACCATCTAGACTGCAGTCAGCTGTGCAGTCGTCAGTGACATTTCAGCAAACGTTCTTGTCACCTTTAATTCTGTGTGAGAAGTTTTCAGGTATATACCTCTGAAGAAGTGTTAGGTCACTGAATATATGCATATTTAATTTCACAGAATTTCAGCTCTCTGAGATGGCTGCTCTGAGATTACACTCCTGTTAGACCATGTGATTCAGCAGGGGCTCACATCCATTACTTAAAACAAGGAACAGGATTTGATATAATTCCTTGATCCAGGCTTTGTCCATGAGAATGTTCCTGCAAACTAGTTTTTGGTCATATTATTAAAAGCCTTTATTCTTCACTATCACCCTTTGTTTTCTTTCCATAATGTTAGGTAGTTATAGGGAACAAGAAAATTATTATTATTATTATTACTATTTTTTTTTGCGGTACGCGGGCCTCTCACTGCTGTGGCCTCTCCCGTTGCGGAGCACAGGCTCCGGACGCGCAGGCTCAGCGGCCATGGCTCACGGGCCCAGCCGCTCCACGACATGTGGGATCTTCCCGGAGTGGGGCACAAACCCGTGTCCCCTGCATTGGCAGGCGGACTCTCAACCACTGCGCCACCAGGGAAGCCCCAACAAGAAAATTATTTTAAGGGTTTCTCTGTAATGTGTATGTAATTGTGACAGTATTGGGAAAATACTGTAAATACTAAGATGTCTGTTTTTCATTTTATAGGGCGCCAATGCCTCGGCATTAGAGAAAGAGATTGGTCCAGAACAGTTTCCAGTCAATGAGCACTATTTTGGATTAGTCAATGTAAGTATCCGTTGATACGTAGCCTTCAAATTATGCTTGGAAGTAGTGTTAAGAATGATGAATGCAGTTCATAATTTATTAAAGGAAATTTGTTCCTTTGTATCAGTAGACTTAATGCCAAGAAACATGACTTGGAATTTCAAAATTATCTCTAATGGGAGGGAAACAACATTGCCTGAAGTCTTTTTTTTTTTAATTTATTATTTATTTATTATTATTATTTTCTTTGGCTGTGTTGGGTCTTCATGGCGGTGTGCGGGCTTCTCACTGTGGTGGCTTCTCTCGTTGCAGAGCCCGGGCTCTAGGTGCACAGGCTTCAGTAGTTGTGGCTCATGGGCTCTCTAGAGCACACGCTCAGTAGTTGTGGCATGTGGGATCTTCCTGGACCAGGCTCGAACCCGTGTCCCCTGCATTGGCAGGTGGATTCTTAACCACTGTGCCACCAGGGAAGTCCCCATTGCCTGAAGTCTTAAGAGTCTTGGAACAGTTTCTAACTTGTCAGCCTGATTTTTTTTCCTATTTTGTGTCAGAATTTTCTCATAACCAAAATTTCATATGGCCTAGACCAAATGATCTCCTTGATTCTTTGAGAATTATTTACGTGTCTAAATATAAGTGGTCCAAATGTACAGATATAAATACAGTTTTGTAAATGCCCCCATGTGTCTATAGCGTCTTTGTCAGTTTGCTTCTGGCGTTGTTCCAGTGGTATAGATTTAAAAGTGTGAAATATAAGAAAAAAACATAGCCTTGCCCTTATGGAGGTAATCATTGTAATTATACATTATTAAAACTTTGGAAGAACTTTCTTTAGAATTTTTAACTCTTTCCTGAATCATGAGAAAACACCACAAATCTTTGTTATGTAGTTGTCATGGCAGTTTATGCTGTACTGTAATGTTAGGTGGATCCATGGTGAGTGTTTTAAAATATGTGTATTGGTGACAATACAGGTAAGAAAGTAAGTTATGTTGAACGGATTGGTGTGTTACTGAGTACTAGCACGTCATTATGTACAGGTAGGTTCCTTGTGCAGTTTGAGGAGGGCAGTTGCGTGGTATGTGTGTCTTGCCTTGCTTGGGGACCCTTCTCTGTCTGTCTGCGCTGGGCATAAGCTAGTAACACAGGGTCAGCAGTGCCCACCCTCCTCCTCTTCCCCTCCCTAGAGGAGGCCACTCATTAGTCCTTGGGCTATTTTTTCTGGAATGTATCCTTACAGCCTAAATAAGGTACTTATACTGCCATTAAAAAAAAAAACAGCAAACCACTGACTTCCTGTTTTGGCAGATAAGAAACTTTACTCTCTTTTCTCACCATCCCTGCCCAACTTCACTTTCCCCCCGTTCTCCCAATATGGAATTAATCATTGCTTTATTTTTCCATGTCCTAAACGTTCATTTATTCTTCCCAAAGCCTTCAGCAGAACTAAAGAAAGCCAAAAAGACCTTCTCAGTATCCGTTTCCACTGAGCCGTGCCTGTCAGGTACCACCCAGGCCCCCCCCCCCCCACCCCGTGCTCCTTCTGTGCAGCCTGTACCTGGCGATGTCTCTTCCATCGCCCTTCACATTCCCTGCACTTGTCTCCTTTCCTTCTTCCCGACTTCTTTCCGGGTTTTTCCCCCCTTGCTTTGTGGAACACCTTCTGTAGATGCTTGTTTAGGAAATGTGCATGGATACAGACTTTGAGATCTTGTATATTTAAGACTGTTTTGGTTATTGTTAGAGCTAGATATCCATCCTAGGTTACATCAGGGCTTACTCCACTGCTTTCTGGCTTCTGTTGATGCTGAGAGGGTGGATGCCATTCTGGTTCTCGATCTCTTATGTACAGGGCTTTTTTTTTTTCCCCTTTAAAACGTTTTTGGGAGGCCTTAAGGATATTCTATCCACAGTGTTCTGAAATCTAATCCTGTGTCTTGATGGGGACCCTATTGTGCTGAGTGTTTATGGACCCATTCAGACTGATGATTTATTTCCCTCAGTTGTAAAACATTTCTGATACTATTACTGGGATAATTTTCTTCCTATCATTGTAATTTCTCTGTTTTGTCTTTTTTTGATATGGTTAGTTGTTATACTGAAACACTTAGACTGATTCTTTATTTTTCTTATTCTCCCATTTTTGATCATCTGCCTTATTCTACATTTTAGACTATATCTTCAACTTTTTTGTCCAGCTCATTGCATTTTTTATTTCTTACAATGTTACCTTTTTTTCTTCTCCTGTTTCATGGGGGCAGTATTTTCTGTTCCTTTTCGCAGGACGTCATTTATAGTTTTTGTTGTTGCTGAGGTTTTCTGATGCTTACTGGATTGCTCCTGAGACCTTGGAGTTTATTCCCCGCCCCCTTTTAAACTTTGGTATCTTTCCTGTTGGAAGCTTTCCTCAAACTGTACTCATCTATAAGGGTGAAATGCTGAAAGGATGACTGGGGCTTCTTGTGTTGTGGTGGGGCTGCTCTTTCAGTCTAGAGTGGCCCCTGGCGAATGCCCCTCCCTCCCACGGCCCCCATCCCATTTCAGTAGCTGGAGCTGTCTCTCTGGGGCTGTTTATCTTCTGCCGGGAAGCCTCCTCCGGCGCCTGTCTGGGGTGGGGGTGGGGGGTTATTCGGGGTTTTATTTGGTCCTGTTTCCTGCTCGGTGCCTCACTGCTGTCCTTAAGGGTTCTCCACCCAGAGTCTCCTCTTCATCTTCTGCGGAGACTAAACCTGCAGCTGAAGGAAGAGTTGAGTGCCTGGGGGTCTAAATGGTCCTTTTAAAGACTGACGACCAGACTTGTGTTCTCAGAGGTCCCCACCCCACAAAACGTCTCTGACCCTTTAGAGGTGAGTCCGTTGTTACCCATTTGTCTCTTAGAGACATTTGGGCTACTTCTCCTCCGTCTGCCTTCTGTTTTCTGGAAGTTCGCTGATACCTCTAATCTCTCATTGTCTTCTTTGGCCTTTTGAGTTTTTGCCTAATCTGTTCTTTTACTGTCATTTTATTGGGGTATCATGGGGAGGAGAGTTAGATGAATATGTTTAATTTTTCTTGTTTATTGAGCAGGCTGGCCTCTACTTCTGATATCTGATGCGCACACTTACAGAGTTGTCTAGTGATCAGAAGCCTCCTTTCAGTTCTGGGGGGGGCAGACCCCAGCTCTTCAGTCTCGTTGCCCTTTCCCTGTGGCTGTGGCTACCGCCCTTACTTGGCTCAGCCTCCAAAGCTAATTTGTGTCTTAAATTGTAGAAAAGTTGTGCCCATTTTTAGTGTCCCAGAAGAACCCATTTTCCTTAGTTAGAGTAGTAGTATTTTCTATATTGAAGGCTGTTTTCCCTTTACCTTCTCCAGCATAAACATTCCAATCTCTCCATTTTGTGTCTAACTGACTTTTTTGCAGATAACCTCAAAGCAAGTAAACGAGTCTTAAAGCTCTATATTATTTTTTCTTCTGCTGGTATGTTGTTTTTAATTGGATACCAGTATCCAAATACCAGTGTTGATTGTGTGTAAAAAAACAAACAAAAAAAGTTTCTAAGAAGGTATCATTTTTACTACTTCACGTGCATCAGTCTAAATTCAAAAGGTAGAATTTGTATTTCTCCCTGAAGCTGAGTAACGGAGATTCAGTAAAACCAAGGAAAGCAGGAATTTCTGAGAACAGTTTCTGATCTCTGTGCCTGGTTATTATGATGAAGAATTGAGATCCCTAAGGTAGCCAGGGCTCCAGCTGTGAAAGATTGAGGAACACCTTGAATTATTTGCAGAAATAAATTGGTGGTGGAGTAGATGCAGCAGAACTAGGATAGTGATGAACTTCTTCTTTGATCTGTGCCCTCAGGCTACTTTGCAGCTGTGTTGCGTGCCTTTAACCGTTTTCCATAAGCCCTGTTTTCAGCTCTTAAATTGTCATCACCCTTCTCTCTCGTTTCCTTCCCCCTTTTTTCTTTGTAGAGCTGTCACACTGTTATAGAGTCCCTTAAAAATTAAGGTTGGAGCTTTGAGGGGTTGGGGAGATGGCTTAGTTAATTGAGAGGTGAACATTTTAACATCTTCCTCCTGTCCCTGTGCCTGTCTGCCCAGTAGTTAGTGTTATAAACAACATGGAAGGTAGCTGCTTTAAGGCACTTGGTGGTTAATCTTTCCTAGCAATTGGATTCTGTTAAAGTGAGGCACATGTACATTTTCTTTTCATCAGTCTGTTCTTAGCTAAGTGTGCAGGTTCATTTTAATTGCTCTTACAAAAAGCTAATACTGAAAAGGGTTCCCATTAGATCTGCCTGATTGGATCCCTTTTTGCGACCGACCAGTAAGTGGTAGAATCACTCAATAGCACTTGCTTTTGGGAAATAGTGTGTGTATTTGGGCAGTTAGAAAATTAGACTTTTTTTCTTTTTTTTATGGAGAGAAGGGGAAAAAAAAAACCCCCAAACCCCACAGTTAATTAATCTACCAGAAAATTCAGAGTGGTTACTCTTCACTTTGTTAATAACCGTCTGTTTTCCATTATTTTCAGTTGTAGATGTTTTTATCTTGGAGGAATATTTTCACAAATGATAGCTTTTATGGCCGTTTACTCTTAATGGTAACTCTGATGCCATCACTGTGATTTGCATAATACATAGAGTGGGGATTTCCTGTTGGGTTAACTCTTGTGAATACGTTAGTATCTCTGATGGTACAGGATGTTAGGAGAGGGGAAATACTTGTGTGGCTCGGGGTGCAGAAGCCACCTTGAGGAGGGAGAGGAGCCTGTGGAAGCTTTTCTCTTGCTGTGAAATACCCACCTTACTGTCTGCTGTTTATAATCAGCTAAATTCTTTGAAAGCAAATTGTTTAATCTGATAAACCAGATTGCCTTTTTCCTTTGTCTTGTAGCTAATGAGTACTTATTTTAGTAAAGTTGATAGTAGTGATTTAGACTAGTAGTATCTCTTTCCTACTTTCTGTGCAGTCTCTCCATTTTTAAAAAATTTTATTATTATTATTATTTTGGCTGCACTGGGTCTTCGTTGCTGCACGCGGGCTTTCTCCAGTTGTGGCGAGCGGGGGCTGCTCTTCGTTGTGGTGCCCGGGCCTCTCACCGCAGTGGGTTCTCTTGTTGCGGAGCACGGGCTCCAGGTGCGTGGGCTTCAGTAGTTATGGCTCACGGGCTCTAGTAGAGCACAGGCTCAGTAGTTGTGGCGCCCGGGCTTAGTTGCTCCGCGGCATGTGGGATCTTCCCGGACCAGGGATCGAACCCTTGTCCCCTGCATCGGCAGGCGGGTTCCCAACCACGGCACCAGCAGTGAAGCCCAGTCTCTCCATTTTTAATAGCCTTTTAAAAATCATCTCATTATATGATTTTATTTTAATTTTCTAACACGGTAGGTTCCCAAACACAAGTAGGTTTGTGGGGCTAGACCGTTATAAAAGTCTTTTTAACCTGAATTGCTAGTAGTCACTAGTTGGAACTCTGAATCCAGGGAACAGGGGCCATTATGGAGGAGAGTGAGAAATAAAAATGGAAGGTGTTGTAGGTTGTAGGTTGTAAAGTTGATTAGGCCTGTGTCTCTTGGTTCTGTTTTCTTTTGCATTGGTTTCCTTTTCCTTTAGCTTCTCTCCACCTGATGACCATCTTATATCATCAGAGATCCCAGACCGTCCATATCAAACCTGACCAAAGAACTCTGCCCCAAGGCCTCTGGCCAGATTGGATCCAGTGCCCAACCCTGTTGCAGGGTCTACAAAAGAGCTTGTGACTGACAGTCGTACAGAGCTTGCACAGAGAAGTGGGTTCCCGTGAGGAAGCCTGGGGCAGGGGGCAAGGGAGGGGGAGGAACAGATGTCCATGGGAATCTGGATTAGGTTCACCTGGCTGCAGAGAGGGGGTGGGTAGGGGCACGTGGGGTCTAGACCTATGTAAAACAGGGCCACCTGAACAGATTGTGGTTGGGGGAGGAGGGCCTTCCCACAGAAGGGAGGGTGTTCACAGGATGGCACTGTCGCCAGCCAGCATGGAGGACCATGGGGCACTTAAACATTTAAAAACATTTTTTAAAGGTAATACTGTTGACATGATCGTGATTAAAACCAGTAGTTTCCAAATGAAATATGTAAGATGATTCATTGGGGACCAAAGTATGAGCATTTCTAGTGTTTATTTTTATCTAAAAAGGAAAGATACAGGTTAAGCTTTACTAATTCTGAGTAACTGGTTGACACTGGTACCCATACTGCTCTGTCCATGTGTGTAGTGTTCCTATGTCACTGCAAGTTGCATAGTACCAAAGGCTAACAGTATCACCCCTCTTATTCATTTGTGCTGTTGCAATCTATTATGATTCAAGTGGAGACTTAGGGATTACAGGATTTAATCTATTTCAGCTAAGCTAATTTTTCAAAAGGGACAGATGGCTCAAAAAGGTTGTTTCAAAAATAACCGTGTAGTGATGAGGTATTCCGAACCATGGTAAGTGCTTCACGCAGATCATTCATTTAATTCTTTGCAAAGTTGTAGAGGTGGGCGCTGTTATAAATGTCATGTACAGATGAGGAAACCGACGAAGAGAGAGTGGCTTGGTAGTTTCCTAGGGTCGGGTAGCAGAACCAGACTTGAACCTAGATAGCTTGGTTTCAGATCCTGTGTGCTCAGTGGCCAGGCTTTGCTGCTGTCGAGACAGATAATTACTTAAATGAATTCAAACAAATTTGATAGATAGGATCGACTATCTAATACCATAGTTTAGAAAGTAAAGGCTGTCAAGGAGAGAGTCTTTTCCACTTGGTCTTATGTATGTATCTTTACGGAGATACCTTTTTCAACTTTGATATCCCTTAGAACTACATAGCCAAGTAACTGAACTGTCAAATCGCTCTATTAAAATCTATAGCCCATAGTTTACAAAAAAGCATACTAAGTCTCATCGCTCTTACTTAGTAATTTTTAGTGAAAATAAAAAATTAGTATAATAATTTGGAATGTTCATCTTAATCACATTTGTTACATTTTTAGTGTACATAATGTAGTACATATATTATTTCTAAACAAATATGCATGTATTAGGGATATGTGCTCAAAATGATCTTATTGATGGGGATATGAGAAATCTTTTTTTTTTTTTTTTCCAAGACTCAGAGAAAGCAGGGATAGGTCACTGTGTTCAATAAACAATTGAGAAGTCAGTGATGAGACCTTTAATACTTGTTTCCCCTGATTTTAAACCTGGTCATGCCTTTGATCTTCAGAACCAGCTGAAAAAGCACAGGGTAGGTTTCAATCCTATTCAGAAGCAAGAGTGCAGAGGAAATCATCCCAGACAGTCTTTTGCATGAAAGCTATATACTTGAAGGATGTGTTTTTAGGTTTCAGGAACTTCAGTGAAAGTCACTACTAAAAATCAGGGAAATTGAAGGAAAAGCTTCAAAGTTATGAATAAGATTGAAAGTTAGTTTATTCTGGAGAAATAGTAGTAGTTTCAACCTTTACTTTTTCTTTAATGGGGTTGATGAAGGTAAGTAAAGAAGGCCATAGTAGAAAGCCTCCAAGGTTGGTTGTAATGTTACCTATTGCTTGTAGTCAGAAGATTAGCAGGAGGCGGACTTCAGCAGTCTCCACATGCCAGTTCCTTAGCTTATTTTATTTGCTTTTTTATTAGTGGGTCAAAAGCTTCATCATCATAATTGTTTCTAATATACTGTGAGCTGCTGTCTTTTGTTTATCTACCTGCTCTGTGGAAGTTGTTAGAGTTCCCTGTTGTTTATTCTTTAATAAAATGTCCAAATTATGGGGATTGTATCTTCTGTTCAGTTTACAAAGCCATAGTTTGTTGGTCATTGGAGTCATTAGACTGTTGTACAATTACTAGTATTTTTCAGACTAATTAATACTGATTAATTGGTAAGATAATCTTAGTCGTATTGGAGATTGTACTGCAGGTGTACTTAGCCCCTGGATAGGCTTTATTGAAGGATATCCATGGTTGTATTCATGATCAGTGATATCTGTGCATCATTGTCATATACTTTTAGCATTTCTCTGGAAAGCCTGTAAACACATCTGTCTTTACGAAATCAGTTCTTGGCTCCGACTGGCAATGTGAACATAGAAGTTGTAAATCTTCGCTGAGTCCGTTGTCCTGTTCCTTTTTTGGGGTATTTAACTTCTTCCTCTGTTCCCTGAGTATCTTGTAAATTGGTAGTTCAATCTAGACACTTGATTAAAGTTTAGGGATTTGATTTTGTTTTTTAAGGCAAGAATACTTTATAGGAATTGCTACATATTTCTTGGTGCACCACATCACGGGATGTAAAGTTTGGGCTGTTCATTTTGAATGATGCTGGAATGCATTGGGCGTTCAGGTCTGAGCCCCCCATTTTAAAGTTCCCCACCAACCTTTAACCAAATGTTTTAGGTATCCAGGGATAATTATCACCCAATCCATTATTTACAATGATTTCTTCTGGATTTATTAGCCAGAATTATTCTCTAAACAATAACTTTAATGCCCCCTGAAATATGGTTTTTATGAGAAAGGTGGGGTAGAACTTTGATGCTTTCCTTTTTTATATTCTTGTTTACAACTTCCACTGGAGACTAATAAACCACATAGATATTTGTGTAGTTGATGTGCTTTTTAATCCATTGCAGTAATTCTTTTTGATGAAAGTTGGCTCTTCAAGCCACACAAAAAGATATTCCAGGCTAATCTTGTACATTGTACATTTCCTGTCCATTACGTTGTATAGCCATATCTGTAAGTCGTCCTCGTTCCTTTTTGTGGGAAAAGGGTTTTTAGAGGCCACAATCTGGATTCAGGGGAAATTTATTGATGTGGAGGCCTTTTCAGTGGACAGAACCTGAGAACACAAACACACACACACACTTTAAGATTTACAAAGAGGCATGAGTTTATACTGCTATTTCTAATTCCAATTTAACTGTAAAGGGCTTTTACTCTTCTGATTTTTACTATTGTATCTTTTTTCCTTTACGTTAAAAAATTTGATTACGGGCTTCCCTGATGGCGCAGTGGTTACGAATCTGCCTGCCAATGCAGGAGACGTGGGTTTGAGCCCTGGTCCAGGAAGAGCCCACGTGCTGCAGAGCAACTAAGCCCATGCACCACAACTACTGAGCCTGCACTCTAGAGCCCGCATGCCACAACTACTGAGCCCACGAGCCACAACTACTGAGCCCGTGCACCACAACTGCTGAAGCCCACGCGCCTAGAGCCCGTGCTCCGCAACAAGAGAAGCCACCACAGTGAGAAGCCCACGCACCCCAACGAAGAGTAGCCCCTGCTCGCCACAACTGAAGAAAGCCTGTGCGCAGCAAAGAAGACCTAACAGCCAAAAATAAATTTAAAAACATTTTTTTTGATTCCTAGGGGATATTAACATAATTCCTTCCTTGCTTTGTCTTACAGTATATCTTTAGTGGTTTCAAAATAGCAATATCAATGGGTTAATTCTAACAGTGTGAGTACTGAATGCTGTTTTAAGACTTCTTTGTTCTTTTTGTTCTTAGACTGTAGTTCAGTAGGCATGGATAGTAAAAATTCTGTGTTTTAAAGTTATTTGAAGTCATTCTTTTCTTTTTTTTTTAAAGCTTTATTTATTTATTTATTTTAAAATTTATTTGGTTGTGTTGGGGTTTTTTTGCTGTGCATGGGCTTTCTCTAGTTGTGGCGAGTGGGGGCGACTCTTCCTTGTGGTGCCGGCTTCTCATTGCGGTGGCTTCTCTTGTTGCGGAGCACGGGCTCTACGCGCATGGGCTTCAGTAGTTGCGGCTCGTGGGCTCTAGTTGTGGCACACAGGCTTAGTTGCTCTGCAGCGTGTGGGATCTTCCCAGACCAGGGCTCGAACCCGTGTCCCCTGCATTGGCAGGTGGATTTTTAACCACTGCACCACCAGGGAAGCCCTCACTCTTTTCTTTACGTAGTTCTACCACCAACTTGGTACACATTTAGGTCTGATTTATTTCTATTTATTTTCAATTTTAGGAATTTATTCTGTCTTTTTCATTTTAATTTAGTTTTTAAAAATATGGTTACAAGGTAAACTTTTTATAACCGTGTACGTGTACAGCAGTCTCACTTTCATTGCTCTTACTCTTTTCCCTTTCTCTATATATAACCATTTTTATTAGCTTTTGATATATTCTTCCTAGTTTTAAAATATAAGCAAACGTGTGCATGTATTTATGGACATAATTGAAGAGTGCCCGTTCTTCAGCATTCTTCTCCACTTGCCTGTTTCTGGTTACTGTATGCCTGACCCCGCCCCGTGGCAGTTCTCTGAGAACTGTCCTCATCCCTTGTTTACTCCCCAGCTCCTCAGTGATGGACTTCTAGGGGTTTTATTAGCCAGCTTTGGGAGTCAGTGTCTATTAATGGGAAGGAAAAAAGAAGGCGAAAAATATTTATTAAACCCTGTGTTATTTTCTCTGTAAAGTAGGATGACTTTCTCCCCTGTTATTAAAGAGAAGGAAACTGAGGCTGAGTGATCAGTCACCTGCTCCAGGCCACGTGGCCAGTGAGAGGTGGGGCTGCAGTTCAGGGTTCAACTCTGGAGCCAAGTCCACGTCCTTCTGACGGATGGAGAATAATGTGACCTGGCATTTCGGCATTTCAGTGGTTGTTAGGCTGTCACGTTGATGGCTTTTTCATCTAATATTTCAGAGTATCTTGTTTTTCCTTATTTTTTGTTTTGGTTTATTTTTTGGATGGCACGGAAGAACCTGATAGTAAACCTCACTCTTACGTTTTTTTTTAAAGAATTTTTGAGAGTTACATTTTTACACGTACAGTATAGAAAATGCTTTGTATACAACCAGTACTGTCATAACAATGGGAATTGGAAACGGAATTCGCCAGAAGCCTAAACCTTAACTAATCTCACTATTTAAACTATGTAGTTCTTTAACTCAGTTTTAATAAAGGCCAGATTTATTGCATGTATTTTTCTTCTGTTTTAACCTGAAACCGATGCCAGGAGCATCCATTTAATGTTAGAATTGGGTGATTTGCAATCAGGACAGTTACTTGTGCTCTCAGGTACCTTTTAAGTTATGAGGATCATCAATTCCCTATCTTGTCTTTCTCTTCTCTCAGCTTTAGACATAGACATTCTTTCTCTGAAAACTGTGTTGCCTCAAATTTAACAAAAATGTTTTTTTCTATTCTAGTTTGGGAATACTTGCTACTGCAATTCAGTTCTTCAAGCACTTTATTTTTGTCGTCCATTTCGGGAAAAAGTTCTCGCGTACAAGAGTCAACCTAGGAAGAAGGAGAGTCTTCTGACGTGCTTAGCAGACCTCTTCCACAGCATCGCTACCCAGAAGAAAAAGGTTGGAGTCATACCTCCTAAGAAGTTCATAACAAGATTACGGAAAGAAAATGGTAATTCTTCTACTTCTTTTTTTTTTGCGGTACGCGGGCCTCTCACTGCTGCGGCCTCTCCCGTTGCGGAGCACAGGCTCCGGACGCGCAGGCTCAGCGGCCACGGCTCACGGGCCCAGCCGCTCCGCGGCATGTGGGATCTTCCCGGACCGGGGCGCGAACCCGTGTCCCCTGCATCGGCAGGCGGACTCTCCACCACTGCGCCACCAGGGAAGCCCTCGTCTACTTCTTAATGTATTGCTTATTTAACAGGAAGATCAGGTGCAACAAGCATCGGCTGATGATGCGTTAGCTGCTGAAAGGCCAGCGGTGATACTCCTGTCTCGAACGCAGTGCCAGTTTGGTGCCGAGACAGTCACACGGTGATTACCGTGCGGTGCGATTGCCGTTTGACGTATGTTGTACAAAGATCAAATTCTGTGTGCCACGAAATGAGAAATCATAATTTCTCTTTTTTGCCTGTTTGGCTTTTCTGTCAAGAAGAGTTGTGGGGTTTTGGGGTGTTTTTCTTTCACTTATTGTTCATTTGTTGTTCTCATAATGCTTTCATGTATGTTAACTCATTTGATCCTTACGATAACCTGATGAGAGAGCATGTTATTTACCCCATTTTAGCCATGAAAGAAACAGAAGCTAAAAGACTTGCCAGGAGTCACACCCCAGGGAAAGGAAAGACTTAACACAATAAAGTAAACTTTCTGGCTTAGGGTAGGTAGTTTTAACTTTACCTCCTGTCCCCACCCCACTTTTAAAAATAGTTACTGATTGCATCCCACTTCTCTTTTCTCTCTTAAAATATTTTTCATTTAATTTTCATAGCAAGTGCATAAGTTAGACATTACTTCCTCACTTTACGTGATGTCACTGGCTCTCAGAGACGTTAAGGGCACCTGTCAAGCCCCGCACTTCTTCCTGACATCTGAGCCCAGTGTTCTGTCCAGTGTGGTGTGCTACCTCAGAAGGTTCAGATGGACTCAAGAAACATGTAGAATGCTGCTTGTCTGTTCGTTTGTTTGGATGTAGGCATTTCAATCATTGCAGAAATAAAATTGAGTAGTGTTTTTCGTTAGATTTGTTATCTATTAAATATAATGATGTGCACAGAAATATGACCTGAAAAGTCTTTAGTGTTGGTTTTTAAACACATAAGTGGGGAGGCCTGCCCTTAAGTCAGTTGACACTGTTCATTATCACATGAATTGAGATGAGCATGGGTCATATCTCATTCCCTAAAACATATGAAGGTGCTGAAATAATATGGCTCTAGGTTACTACTCTTTTTTTTTTTTTTTTTTCCCCCGGTACGCGGGCCTCTCACTGTTGTGGCCTCTCCCATGGCGAAGCTCAGACTCAGTGGCCATGGCTCACGGGCCCAGCCGCTCTGCGGCATGTGGGATCTTCCCAGCCCGGGGCACGAACCCGTGTCCCCTGCATCGGCAGGCGGACTCTCAACCACTGCGCCACCAGGGAAGCCCCTCATTGTAGTTTTGATTTGCATTTTCCTAATAATTAGTGATGTTGAGCATTTTTTCATGTGCCTCTTGGCCATCTGTATGTGTTCTTTGGTGAAATGTCTATTTAGGTCTTCCACCAATTTTTTAATTGAATTGTTTGTTTTTTTGATATTGAGCTCCATGAGCTGTTTGTATATTTTGGAAATTAATCCTTTGTTGTTTTATTTGCAAATATATTCTCCTATCCTGAGGGTTGTCCTTTTGTCTTGTTTATGGTTTCCTTTGCTGTGAAAAAGCTTTTAAGTTTAATTAAGTCCCATGTGTTTATTTTTGTTTTTATTTCCTTTACTGTAGGAGGTGGGTCAAAAAAGATATTGCTGTGGTTTATGCCAAACAGTGTTTTTCCTATGTTTTCCTCTAAGAGTTTTATAGTGTCTGGCCTTACATTTAGGTCTTTAATCCATTTTGGGTTTATTTTTGTGTATGGTGTTAGAGAGTGTTCTAATTTCGTTCTTTTACATGTAGCTGTCCAGTTTTCCCAGCACCACTTACTGAAGAGGCTGCCTTTTCTCCATTGTATGTTCTTGCCTCCTTTGTCATAAATTAGGTGCCCATATGTGTGTGGGTTTATCTCTGGGCTTTCTATCCTGTACTGTTGATCTACATTTGTTTTTGTGCCAGTACCATACTGTCTTGATTACTGTAGCTTTGTAGTATAGTTTGAAGTTGGGGAGCCTGATTCCTCCAACTCCGTTTTTCTTTCTCAAGATTGCTTTGGCTATTTGGGGTCTTTTGTGTTTCCATACGAATTGTAAAATTTTTTGTTCTAATTCTGTGAAGAATGCCATTGGTAGTTTGATAGGGATTGCATTGAATCTGTAGATTGCTTTGGGTAGTATAGTCATTTTCACAATATTGATTCTTCCAATCCAAGAACATGGTATATCTCTCCATGTGTTTATGTTATCTTTGATTTCTTTCATCAGTGTTTTATAGTCTTCTGAGTACAAGTCTTTTGCCTCCTTAGGCAGGTTTATTCCTAGGTATTTTATTCCTTTTGTTGCAATGGTAAGTGGGAGCGTTTCCTTAATTTCTCTTTCTGATTTTTCGTTGTTGGTGTACAGGAATGCCAGAGATTTCTGTGCATTAATTTTGTATCCTGCAACCTTACCAAATTCATTGATTAGTTCTAGCAGTTTTCTGGTGGCATCTTTGGATTTTCTATATATAATATCATGTCATCTGCAAGCAGAGACAGTTTTACTTCTTCTTTTCCAATTTGAATTCCTTTTATTTCTTTTTCTTCTCTGATTGCTGTGGCTAGGACTTCCAAAACTATGTTGGGTAAGAGTGGCGAGAGTGGACATCCTTGTCTTCTCCTGATCTTAGTGGAAATGCTTTCAGTTTTTTACCATTGAGTATGATGCTTGCTGTGGGTTTGTCATATATGGCCTTTATTATGTTGAGGTAGGTTCCCTCTATGCCCATTTTCTGGAGAGTTTTTATCATAGATCAGTATTAAATTTTGTCAAAAGCTTTTTCTGCATCGACTGAGATGATCATATGATTTTTATTCCTTAATTTTCTAATGTGGTGTATCCCATTGATTGATTTGCGTGTATTGGAGAATCCTTGCATCCCTGGGATAAATCCCACTTGCTCATGGTGTATGATCCTTTTAATGTGTTGTTGGATTCTGTTTGCTAGTATTTTGTTCAGGATTTTTGCATCTATGTTCATCAGTGATATTGGTCTTTAATTTTCTTTTTTTGTGATACCTGTTTCTGGTTTTGGTATCAGGGTGATGGTGGTTTCATAGAATGAATTTGGGAGTGTTTCTCCCTCTGCAACTTTTTGGAAGAGTTTGAGAAGGATGGGTGTTAGCTATTCTCTAAATGTTTGATAAAATTCACCTGTGAAGCCATCTGGTCCTGGACTTTTGTTTGTTGGAAGATTTTTAATTATGGTTTCAATTTCACTACTTGTGATAGGTCTGTTTATTATTTCTAATTCTTCCTGGTTCAGTCTTGGAAAATTGTACCTTTCTAAGAATTTGTCCATTTCTTTGTGGTTGTACATTTTATTGGCATATAGTTGTTTGTAGTAGTCTCTTATAATCCTTTGTAATTCCTGCAGTGTCAGTTGTGATTTCTCCTTTTTCATTTCTAATTTTATTGATTTGTGTTCTCTCCCGTTTTTTCTTGATGAGTCTGGCTAGGGTTTATCAGTTTTGTTTATCTTCTCAAAGAACCATCTTTTAGTTTTATTGATGTTTACTGTTGTTTTCTTCATTTCTATTTCATTTATTTCTGCTCTGATTTTTATGATTTCTTTCCTTCTACTGACTTTGGGTTTTCTTTGTTCTTTCTCTAGTTGTTTTAAGTCTGTAGGGTTAGATTGTTTATTTGAGATTTTTCTTGTTTCTTGAGGTGAGATTGAATTGCTATACACTTTCCTCTTAGAACTGCTTTTGCTGCATCCCATAGGTTTTGGGTCGTAGTGTTTTCGTTGTCATTTGTTTCTATGTATTTTTTAATCTCTTCTTTGATTTCTTCAGTGATCTCTTGGTTATTTAGTAGCACACTGTTTAGCTTCTGTGTATTTGTGTTTCTTACACTTTTTTTCCCTGTAATTGATTTCCAGTCTCATAGCATTGTGGTCAGAAAAGATGCTTGATACGATTTCAACTCTCTTAAATTTTCTGAGGCTTGATTTGTGACCCAAGATGTGATCTATCCTGGAGAATGTTCCATGTGCACTTGAAAAGAAAGTGTATTCTACCACTTTTGGGTGGAATGTTCTATAAATATCAATTAAATCTATCTGGTCTGTTGTGTCATTTAAAGCTTGTATTTCCTTATTTATTTTCTGTTGGATGATCTGTCTACTGGTGTAAGTGGCGTGTTAAAGGACCCTACTGTTATTGTGTTACTGTCGATTTCTCCTTTCATGGTTGTTAACATTTGCCTTATGTGTTGAGGTGCTCCTATGTTGGGGCATAAACATTTATAATTGTTATATCTTCTTCTTGGATTGATCCTTTTATCATTATGTAGTGTCCCGCCTTATTTCTTGTAACAGTCTTTATTTTAAAGTCTATTTTATCTGATACAAGTATTGCTACTCCAGTTTTCTTTTGATTTCCATGTGCATGGAATATCTTTTTCCATCCCTTCACTTGCAGTCTGTATGTGTCCGTAGGTCTGAAGTAGGTCTCTTGTAGACAGCATATATATGGGTCTTGTTTTTGTATCCATTCAGTCAGTCTGTGTCTTTTGGTTGGGGCATTTAATGCACTTACATTCAAGGTTATTATTGACATGTATGTTCCTATTACCATTTTCTTAATTGTTTTGGGTTTGTTTTTGTGGGTCTTTTTCTTCTCTTGTGTTTCCTGCCTGGAGAAGTTCCTTTAGCATTTGTTGTGAAGCTGGTTTGGTTGTGCTGAATTCTGTTAGCTTTTGCTTGTCTGAAAAGCTTTTGATTTCTCTGTTGAATGTGAATGAGATCCTTGCTGGGTAGAGCAGTCTTGGTTGTAGGTTTTTCTCTTTCCTCGCTTTAAGTGTATCCTGCCATTCCCTCTGGCCCGTAGAATTTCTGCTGAAAAATCAGCTGATAACCTTATGAGGATTCCTTTGCATGTTATTTTTTGTTTTTCTCTTGCTGCTTTTAATATTTTTTCTTTGAATTTATTTTTTGTTATTTTGATTAGTATGTGTCTTGGTGTTTTTCCTAGGGTTTATCCTTTATGGGACTCTCTGTGCTTCCAGGACTTGGGTGACTATTTCCTTTCCCATGTTAGGGAAGTTTTGGACTGTAATGTCTTCTCATATTTTCTCAGACCCTTTCTTTTTCTCTTCTGGGACCCCTATGATTTGAATGTCGGTGTGTTTAGTGTTGTCCCAGAGGTGTCTTAGACTGTCTTCATTTCTTTTCATTCTTTTCTCTTTACTCTGTTCCACAGCAGTGAATCCAGCATTGTGTCTTCCAGGTCACTTATCCATTCTTCTGCCTCAGTTGTTCTGTTATGGATTCCTTCTAGTGTATTTTTCATTTCAGTTACTGTGTTGTTCCTCGCTGTTTGTTTGTTCTTTAGTTCTTCTGGGTCTTTGTTAAACATTTCCTGTGTTTTCTCAGTCCCTGCCCCCATTCTGTTTCCGATATTCTGGATCCTCTTTACTATCCTTACTCTGAATTCTTTTTCAGGTAAATTGCCTATTTCCTCTTCATTTATTTGGTCTTATAGGTTTTTACCTTGATCCTTCACCTTTGACATATATATATATTTTTTTATGAGTGGGATTGTGTTCCTGTCTTACTGGTTGTTTGGCCTGAGGTTTCCAACACTGGAGTTTGTAGGCTGTTGGGTAGAGCTGGGTCTTGGTGCTGAGATGAGGACCTTTGTGAGACCTCAATCCAATGAATATTCCCTGGGGTCTGAGGTTCTCTGTTACTCCAGTGGTTTCGACACAGAGCTCCCACCGCAGGAGCTTCAGCCAGATCCCCCGCTCGTGAACCAAGATCCCACAAGCCACGTGGGGTGGCAAAAAAAAAAAAAAAAAAAAAAAACAAAGTAAAAAATAAAATTAGAGTAGGAAACTAACAGATATGTTCGAAAGACTATAAAAATAAAAATATAGATGAATCAACAACCAGAGAGTACATCAGTACTGCAATAGTAGAAAAAGAGGAGGAGGGAAAAGGAAAGGAAAAGAAAGAAAAGGAGAAAAAAGAGGGGGAAAAGCCGTTGGCTGTGGAGGGCGGGGCCTAAGCAAGGGCGAGGTTTGGGTAGTGGGCGGGGCCTATTCTTAGGACCCACAGGATTGGAAAAGGCCCTGGGGCTGTGGGGGGTGGGGCTTAGGCTGAAGGAACAGAAGGGGCCCAGGCGTGCCCCCCATCCTGGTCTCAGAGGGCCAGAGACCTCACCTGGGAGCCCGGCAGGCTTCCTGGGCTCGAGTGGGCTGGGCAAACGCTCTCCTCTCCTCTCCTGCTCCTCCCACCTGCCTCTCCTGTTCTCCCCTCGGCCTCCCTCCTATGCCCCCGGGACCAGTTCTGCCAGGGGGAGGGGTGGGCCCTGGAGGGCAGAGGACCGGCCTGGGAGCCCACCAGGCTCCCCGGGCGGAGTGGGCAGGGCACACGCCCTGCGCTCTTCTCCCTCTCCTCCGGGAGGGTCCCTCCCATCTGCCTCTCCTGCTCTCCCCAGCCTCCCTCCTGGCCCACGAGGCCTGGAGGGGGCTTTGGAGCGGGGGTACCAGCCTGGGCACTTAGCAGGCTTCCCGGCGCAAGTGGGCCAGGCCATTGCCCTCTGTTCCTCTCCCACTCCTCCCGAAGGGCCCCTCCCGCCTGCCTCTCCTGATCTCCCCGGCCTCAGGGGCACCGATCCTGTCTGGCTTCCACTTCTCTTCCCGCTTCAGTCCCCCCACGTCCTACCGGTTCACTTGGGGGTTCCTCCCGTCTCCTTGGGCATCAAGGTCCCCACAAGTGGCTGGCAGGCACCCTAGTTGGGAGACGCTAACTCGGCATCTTCCCACACCGCCATCTTAGAATGTATTTTCTGGAGCGTTCTTAAATCAGTCTCCTTCCATGTTATGTTAAAAACTTCCCATTCTGTATTCCCAGTGGATGTTAGCTCTATATTGTTTTAACCGCTATTGCTTTATATTACTAATCATTTAGATATCCCTTGGAAAGAATCTATTTTAATTTCAGTAATGGATTTTTGTTTTTAAAATTTTCATTTATGTTACCTAATCACAGCAGAAGACACTATAGCACTGTGCTCCTGCACGTGGTGTGACAACAGTTAGTTGCTCCATGTATACGTTGTCTCTGATGACAGGGATATTTGCATTGCACTAATGATTATATGCTTAGTCTTTACTGTGTTCCAGGCACTGTGCAGGAATTAGGGATAATGAAATAAGACAGACCTCTGCCCTCATGGGGCTGACATTCTAGCGAGAAAGACAGACAAACAGTTACGTAAGATAATGTGTCATTGCTACAAATAAAAGTAAGCAGGGCAAGGTGGTAGAGGATGAGGGAGTTGATAAGTGATTTGAGAGCAGAGATGTGAAGTGAGAGACAAGTCATTTGAAGATCAGAAGCAGGGTTGTTCCAAGCAGGTAGAACAGAAACTGCACTTGCCCTGAGTGCTTGAAGGACAGCAAGAAAATTACTGCAGGTAGAGAGGAGTGAGATGAAGGTCAAGTCAGAGAGAAGGAAGAGCCAGGCAGCTCCCGGTTTATTGTGAAAAGGCCACGGGAGGCCCCTGGAGGGCTCCGCTCTGCATCAGAAGGTCCCCTGGCCGCCGGGGGCCTGGCGGCAGGAAGGGGCGCCCATGGGCAGCGCGAGGAGAAGCATGGCGACTGGCCGGGAGACCCCTGCAGTCGTGGAGGTAGGAGACGAAGCCGTCCGCTTATGATTGACTCCTGTCAGCTCTCCCTTGTTTAGAAGAGTTAACACACAGGTTTGTGACCTAACCGACTGAGTTGACTCAGCTGGATCATCTAAGGAGGACTTGAAGTCAGACCAGCTGGCTCGAGGCAAAGTGCATTATTCACATGGTTGTTTGGGACCAAGTTTATTCTTCTCATGTCATCTTAGCTGTTCCAACCCCTGTTGTCTGTTCCTTCATTCATTCACTCAAGAAATGTCAGGCACGTCTAATGTGCGGCAGTACTGTTCTGAGTGCGGGGGATACAGCAGTGAATGCAGGAGGAAGGGTGCTGCTTCTCAGGGAACCTGTATGTGCACAGCAGCATTTCAGGTGCTATGCAGAGACACAGATACAAAAATATAAACACATATTCAAGTATTCGTCTTCCTCAAGCGAGGAAATAACTACTTGTTCACAAATAACAGCTATGAAATAGATTTTAGTAAATAATTTCTCATATTCATTAATCCTTTTTCTCCAAAAGAGCATGAAAGGTATTTTGTATGATGAAAAGCTGTAGCTATTTCTGAATTATGAAGAAAACTTACTTTCAGGCAGTGATTCAGTTTCCCTCTTTTATTTTTTTTGCATTGATGTTACAGCTGTACCAGGACTTCGATAGCTTATACGTTTCATATACGTTTATTTAATATTGACATTGTCTGTCTCTCCCGCTAGACTGTCAGTTCCTCAGTGTCGGGAGCCATTTGTTTCTATGCACCATTTGTTTCTATGCACCTTTGTTTCTATGCACCTCAGTGTCGGGAGCCATTTGTTTCTATGCACCTAAGTCTGAGGACTTAATCCAGTCCAATCCACATCGGGGGTGCTTACTAGATATTTGTTGGATGAGTGAATGCATGAGGGAATTTGTTTAATTTGCCAAAGCAAGTTTGAAGTCCGCCTTGCCCATTATGCTGCTTTGCAGAGAAGAAAGCCACCCATAAGAAAGCTAAGGGTTTAGAAATTAGATATAATACAGTTTACAGGGACTGTTGTGAGGCCATTTAGTCGATGATGTTTGGATGTTTATGTGGTCTTGGTTGATGTTTAAAACTACAGTGGCTGCTCTTAGTTTAGGCTCTGCAAGGTTCTCGTATGTTCGGTTTACTATGTTTATAGAAAATGGATGATAATATTTAAAATATTTTAACAAAATAGAGTATTATCTGATTTACTTTGCATCTCATTTATAGAGCATTCAGGTCAATTGAGGTATTTCTTTGAATATGATGTCATTGTTCTGTATTAAAGGAACTCACCCCCCAAAAAGATATTTCATCTTTTAAAAAAATAAAAACATTTGCATATTTCTGCTTTACAAAAAAAATTTGTTTTGAAAAACATGCATGTATGCTAAAATAATTTAAGAGGGAAGAGTGAGTCTAGCTTGTGGCATTAAGCCATCACTACCCACTGTGGTGAATTATTCATTCCTCACCCTAACCAGGCCCTTAGCAGTGGTTACAAGTCTTTTTCCTGGCCCTCTCCCATCATCCCTCCCTCTGTATTCTCCATGACCCCCCAGTCTGTTTCCACTTTGTTCAAGACCCCGAATCGCCTCTAGCATAATCTCCCTGCAGTCCTCATCTTAGTGGGCCTCCTGAGGTTGGTGATTCTAGATTTGTGACCTGGGGAGGGGTGAGTGAGAGATGGAAGCTCTTGGTCTTTGAGGGGCCCCATTCACGTCCAGGAGCTGCCTGGACACAGAGCAGGTTAGGGCAGGAGTCGGGGTGGATGGAGAAACCATGGGTCAGGCCATTAGTGGGCGAGGGGAGGTTAGCCATGACCACAGAAGGGTGAGGGTTAAGGGTAGGATGGCCAGATCTTACACGCTTTCTTGATTGAGGGAGAGTTTTTATATGCAGGTGAAAGTGTAGTGGTTTAGGGGTGGCAGCAGGAAGCTAGAAGATGCCAAAGGTTGAAGAAATGGGGAGTTTAGAACAGAAAGCAGCTCTTAGAAGGAAGAGCAGACAAAGGGTTGCGAAAGAAGAAAATCCCAAGGATGAGGAAGGAAATGAGGTACAATAATAGTGGAGGCTGGGAGACTGGGGGGAGGGGCAGGGCGGTGTTCTTAGGGATGGAGGTTATTGCCTTGAGAGGCAAGGGGGAAGGTCGTTGACCTCAGTCATCTCAGCCTTGGCACAGACCAGTCCATTGGCGGCGCCATCTGAGGGTTCCGAGCACGACCTGGCTTGATCTCGGAGACGGAGAGGAGGGCCGGAGGGTTTGCAGAGGTGCAGGCGTCTCACGGTGTGGGTGGCGTGCAGTGACGTCTGCCGGAGCAGGTGGTGGGAGTGGTGTCAGATGCTTTGGATCCACTGTCCCTCGTGGGCAAAACCCAGAAGACACGCAGTACAGCAAATTAAAGATCAGTTCGAGGTTAAGTCCACATGGACTAATGCAGGGACTCTTAGGACTCAGGGCTTTTATTGTTCTTAAAAATAACATAGGGAGTTTGTTTAAGGCTAATCAAGCCCCTCAGGACAGACTTACGGCAGAGAAGTGAGGTGTGGGTCCAGGTGCAGCCCTGCACCGTCGTGCTGGCCTGTGACATGCCCGTGGCCGGGGGTGGGGCCACGGACGGAGCAGACAGTCCTGCTCTAGCACCTGCATCTTAAATGTGATACTTTTCAGAGGTCTTTTTGACACCTAGATTAAAATCATTATTTTCTTTTAATGTTCATGAAAATGAATATTTTCACTTGCTCCCATTTTATCTTTATAATAACCTTGCAGAGGAAGATGGCATTCCATTTTAGAGACAGGAAAATCAAGACCTTTTTCGTTACAGTGGGGTTGAATGTTTTTTCATGTGTTTTATTTAAACTTTTGAGTTTTGTTTCTATAAATTGTTGATTTCAAGTCCTTTGCCAACTTTGTATTTTCTGTTTTGTTGAGATAAACTCTTTATATTATATGTTGAAGATGTTCATAACTTTCAGGTTTCACTGTTTTTAACTTTTTCAATGAGTTCTAATGCATGGAACTTAGTTTTATGCAGTCATGTCTGTAGCTCTTCTAAAATGTAATTTTTAAATTCCTTTTATTTTAGGAAGGCTCTCAAATTTTCTTCTCAATTTCTATTCTATCGTTTAAAAAACTGTAAACTGTGAACTTCCTGGCACTTATTAAATGTTTACGGAAGCTCTGAAGGTGAAGCTTCCTGACTGGGTGGTCATCTGAGTGCGTTTTGTTGGCTGGACCGCGGGCGCCTTCTGTGGCCAGGTGGCCCCGGCTGCCTGTGTGTGGCTCGCTCGGACCGGATGGCCTGGCTTGAATCCGGGCCCTGCCGCTTCCTGGCAGTGACTTTACCACTTGGTCCCCTTTCCTCGCTTGTGAAATACCGTTAATAGCAGTGTCACAGGGCGTGAGACCCTGCCCCTGAAGTCCTTCCTCTTCAGGCTCAGGGTGCGTGATGCAAGCACAGGTCAAGCACTTAACGTTAGCGACCCTCAGGTTTCCACGACATTTACTTATTCCTGTAACTACAGGGAACGTTCCACAGAGTTACAGACCTCACATTTGGAAGGGGCCTTAGAGATTCTCTGGAGTAAATAGGTAGTTCATGATGCCTTTGTTCCCTAAACCTGACTGCACAGCAGAGTCACCTGGAGGAGCTTTGAAAAGTGCAGGTTTCAGGCCTCATCTCTGACTTAATCAGAATCTCTAGCATGTATGGCCCAGTATTTTTTAATGTTAACAAATTCCTCTGTGGTTCTTATGCATTTGCCTTGGCACTGCCAAGAGGTTGTCCAGCTTCTACTTTAAAACTCCCCGTGTTGGGACTTCCCCGGTGGTGCAGTGGTTAAGAATCCGCCTGCCGGTGCAGGGGACGCTGGTTCGATCCCTGACCCAGGAAGATCCCACATGCCGCGGAGCAACTAAGCCCGTGCGCCACAACTACTGAGCTTGCGCTCTAGAGCCCGCGAGCCACAACTACTGAGCCCACGTGCCACAACTACTGAAGCCTGTGCGCCTAGAGCCCATGCTCTGCAACAAGAGAAGCCACTGCAGTGAGAAGCCCGCGCGCTGCAACGAAGAGTAGCCCCCACTCGCCGCAACTAGAGAAAGCCCACGTGCAGCAACGAAGACCCAATGCAGCAGCCAAAAAAAAAAAAAACTTGCCATGTTGTAACATTTGTGGAGTAATGGATTAAATGAGTTAATAAAAAGCGTTTGTTTCTTATCTCCTCAGTACATTATGTGTGAGGATAGGTTTTGCTCTTTTCTCATTGATCTATTAGTACTTTTTTTAAAGATTCTCTTTCATCGTAACTTTATTTTCTCCAAATTCAGTCATAATGTGTATATGTGAAAGATACCTATTTCTTGTACATTACTCTAACAGTTCCAAACATTTTACTTAGCTCTGACAGAATACTATTCTTTTTTTTAATTTAGTTTTTTAATGAAGTTATTAATTCTGAAATATGCTTATTTTCAGAGCTTTTTGACAACTACATGCAGCAAGACGCCCATGAATTCTTAAATTACCTACTAAACACGATTGCCGATATCTTACAAGAAGAGAGAAAGCAGGAAAAGCAAAATGGTCGTTTGCCCAACGGTAATATTGACAGTGAAAATAACAACAGCACACCAGACCCAACGTGGGTTCATGAGATTTTTCAGGGAACATTAACTAATGAAACCAGATGTCTTACTTGTGAAACTGTAAGTATATCATAAAATTTCGTGTAGAACAAATCTAATCCATTATATTCAGTGTTCTTTGAGCATGGGTATGAGAGATGCATTGGAAAGTTGTAATCCTCAGGTGTAGAGTAATGACTGTGACAGATGTGCCTCTCAGTTGTCCGCTTGTTAATAGTGAATACTGAGGTGGCAGAGAAGTACTTGCTGCCGTTTGAACTATTTGAGTTTGTTTCACTACAAGAGACCGTAGAGCCATATTCTGGAAATTATAGTCTTAGTTGAGCTCGTAAAACCTACAGGTCAGGGAAGTATATTAATCTGTTGCCCCTTTTCCTACAATTATGTTTGTTGTTTATGGTTGGAATAACAACTGAAGCCTACTGCGCACACTCAAGGAGGGAAACTACCTACTTGCCGGGTAGTTTGTAAAGATGAGCAGTAGGTAAATCTCTTGAAAACGATTTACTCGTAGGGTTGGATAACGCAGGCCTCCTGTTAAGTTCTTACCTTGTTCTCCCTTGACGAATGAAAGGTCAGACTCTTACTTAGGCATCTTTATCCAGTTCTGCCAGTGACCCCTTTACAGCATAGCCTCCTCTCAGCACAGGGTCTGGTTTTAGAGTTTAGTGGTTTGCATCGCATGTGGTCACCATGCTTCCTTTAGCCTCCTGCAATCTGGAACATGTTCATAGTCTTCTTCTCTTTTATGATACTTACATTTTTAAAGACTGTGCCCCTCCCCCTTTTAATCTAACATTCCTCGTATCAAGTTTGCCTGATGTTTCCTTCTAATTAGATGCAGGTTGTGCATTCTTTTTTCTTTTCTTTTATTAATTAATTTTTTATTTTTGGCCGCATTGGGTCTTCGTTGCTGCACGCTGGCTTTCTCTAGTTGTTGCAAGCGGGGGCTACTCTTTGTTTTGGTGCGCGGGCTTCTCATTGCGGTGGTTTGTCTTGTGAAGCACGGGCCCTAGGCACACGGACTTCAGTAGTTGTAGTTGCAGCACGTGGGCTCAGTAGTCGTGGTGCATGGGCTTAGTTGCTCCGTGGCATGTGGGATCTTCCCAGACCAGGGCTCGAACCTGTGTCCCCTGCATTGGCAGGCGGTTTCTTAACCCCTGCGCCACCAGGGAAGCCCCGGTTTGTACATTCTTGGCCGGAACAATTCATAGTTAATGTGTCCTCGTCAGGATATCACATACAGGCACACAGTTCCTTCTGCCCCTCGTTGGTAAAATTAATTTTGATCTCCGATTCACGATGTTGTTCAGTTTCTCCACTTCATAATGACTGTTTTTTATGCCCTTGTAACTAGTAGGGAGACTGTGGGAGACACAGATATTCTTGTTCCTCATCAGAATCTCCCCCCAGACTTAGCATTCACTGATGATTTTTGCCCAATCCAGTCTTTACTGAGATGGTTGTACTGCTAGTTTTTAGTAGCAGAGGAGAGTAGCGTGGTCAACTGGAAAAGAGCCCACAAGCTAGAAAGGTAAGGGAAATGCTTTATGGATGTTGGAAAGAATAACATAGTCTACTCGGTTAACTGAATCAGATAAACTTATACTGGCAGAGACTAATAAGGAACTCTTTTTTTTTTTTTTCTTTTTAAATAGATTTAAGAAAAATGGAGTGGAAGGTACAGAGAGTTCCCAAATTGCCCCCCTCCCCACTTCCCCCTAATGGTAACATCCTTCGCATTAGTAAGGTATATTTGTTGCAGTTGATGGGCCAATGTCGATACGTTATTATCTGAAATCCATAGTTTACTTAAGGGTTCATTCTTGGTGCTGTCTGTTCTTTGATTTCTCTTTGTTTTGACAAATGTATAATGATGTGTCAATCACTACAGTATCCTGCAGAGTGGTTTCACTCTGTGCTCCACGGATTCCTGCTTCCCTCCTCCTCAACCCCTGGCAGCCACTGGTTGTTTTACTGCCTCCATAGTTTTGCCTTTTCCAGATGCCATGTGGTTGGAATCGCAGAGTATGCAGCCTTTGCAGATTGGCTTCTTTCACTGAGCAGTGTGTATTTGAGGTTCCTGCATGTCTGGTCCCAGCTTGACAGCTCATTTCTTTTTACTGCTGAATTACGATTTATTGTCTGGAGGTACCAGAGTTATCCATTCACCTACTGAAGGACATGTAGGTTGTTTCCAAGTTTTGATAATTATGAACAAAGCCGTTATGAACGTGCATGTGCAGGTTTTTGTGTGGGCATAACTTCTCAGCCTCTTTGGTTAGTACAGCGCTGAGCACAGTTGCTGGATCGCGTGGTAAGAAGAGTATGTTTAGTTGTGTGAGGAGCTACCAGCGTGGCTGCACCATTGCACATTCCCGCCAGCTGTGAGTGAGAGTTCCTGTTGCTGCACATCCTTATCAGCGGGTGCTGTTGTCAGCGTTTTGGATTTTAGCTGTTCTATTGTAGATGTGTAGTGGTGTCTTGTTTTAATTTGCACTTTCCTGATGACATATGATGTGGAGCATCTTTTCATGTGCTTGTTTGCCATCTGTACATCTTCTTTGGTGAGGTATCTGTACTGGTCTTTGACCCATTTTTAAAATCAGGTTGTTTGTTTTCCTGTTGTTGAGTTTTAAGAGTTCTTTGTATATTTTGGATACCAGTCCTTTATCAGGTGTGTCTCTTGCAGAGATTTCCTCCCAGTCTGTGGCTTGTCTTCTCATCCTCTGAACCGTGTCTTTGGTAGATGAGAAGTTTTTAATTTTAATTTTAATAAAGTCCAGTTTTTTCCTTCATGGAAATGCTTTCGATGTTCTTTAAATGCTTTTGGTGTTGTATTGAAAAGTCATCACAAACCGTCAACGGGTGTAGAGTCGTTGCGAGTGGGAGGCCCCGGGAACCGAGTCGGAGGTCCCTCCCATTGCATCGCGTCGTCTCCTTGCACGTAGGAAAAGTGATGACTAAAGTTCTGTCCTACTCCAGTTCAGATGAATAAATAGTAACTTCATTTTTATAAGATGATTTATTCATAATTCAAACAGAACATTGTTCAATTTGGGGGGGAAATAAAAGAAAGTCATAAGTGAAGATTACAGTTTGGCATTTTGGGCTAAATTTTTTTCTTAAATGATAAAACAATACAGATATCACATCCTTTGCCAAACATTCTCATTCAGTCTTGGCCTGTGTTTTTTAAGAAATAGTGTATATGGTACAGTTTGTTTTATGCTTCACAGTATTACCGAGATTAGGAGAAGTAATGGAATTTCACATCACAGTAGCCTTTGCCAGTAAGAAAATCAGTCACAGGTGCACTTTGGTGTTTTACCTCTACGTATAATGAAAGTTACTCATTCAGTGTCCTTTGGAATAACTTGGGGGAAAAAGGATTCTTTATATACTTAATTATACTTAATAATACTAATAATAGAGTGCACTTAATTCTATCATTTTGGAACAGTGATTAAAGAAATCAAAGGTTGTAAAGCAATTATACTCCAATGAAGATGTTTATAAAAAAAAAGAAATCAAAGGTATTTCCCTATTTTTACAGATAAGCAGCAAAGATGAAGATTTTTTAGACCTTTCTGTTGACGTGGAACAAAACACATCCATTACTCACTGCTTAAGGTAAGTGCAGAGTTATTTATTTTGACTTGTAATGACTGTCTTTGGGTTTAGAATATTTTTAAGTGAATACATAACTTTCCGGTATAGACAAAATTATTTTGTGTTTCACACAGGGGTTTTAGCAACACAGAAACTCTATGCAGTGAATACAAATACTACTGTGAAGAGTG
The DNA here is from genome assembly GCF_949774975.1 of Lagenorhynchus albirostris. Classification (NCBI taxonomy): domain Eukaryota; kingdom Metazoa; phylum Chordata; class Mammalia; order Artiodactyla; family Delphinidae; genus Lagenorhynchus; species Lagenorhynchus albirostris. Next base: position 4,759,213 of record NC_083112.1, on the reverse strand, counting down.
CCGCAGCAAACAGGAAGCACACAAACGGTAAGTCAGCTGTTTAACATTTATAGTGCTTCTTTGGCAGTGTTGTGGGTGGGCTTTTCTAGCTGAAAGCGATCTAGGACAATTTGCAATGAGAAAACATTCTTTCTTTTATCACCAACAGCTCAGACTCATTAGGTAATTCCTAGATAAACAGTATTCAACTCTGTACCCTCAGGTGACTTTCTGCATTTAGTGACTGTTTAATAATCATAAACCGATACAGTTAACATATTTTGCTTTGAAGCTTTCTTGATTATGTAAACTTTTTCTTGGTGAGGAAGGATGAGGGGAAAGTACTTTACTCACCCTCACCCTAGTTTCCACTGTTCCTACATGGGATTTTGTACCTTCTCTCAGTATATTATTATGAAGACGGTATTTTGGTATCAAGGAATTGAATCATCATCATCATCCTGATTATTTTACTTTTTATTTTGAATCAAACTCAGAAAAGTTGCGTGAACAATACTAACAATGTTTTTTTTTACCCTAAACCATTTGAGAGTGAGTTCCTGATATGATGTCCCAAGATCCTGGACACTTGGGTAGCTGTTTCCTACCAAAAAGGAAGTCTCCTATGTACTGTATCCATCCAGGTCAGGAAAGTAACACTGATGTGTTACTGTTATCGTAGACCTTATTTTAGTGTCACCAGATATCCCAATAATGTCCTTTATAGAAAAAAGGATCCAGTCCAGAATTACACATTGCATTTAGTATTCATGTCTCTTTAGTCTTTTTTACATTTAGAACAGTTCCTTAGTCTTTCTTGACTTTCATTATCTTGGCACTTGAAAATTACAGATTAGTTATTTTATAGAATGTTCTTCTTTGGGTTTGTCTCATGTTTTTGTATGATTAGGTTCAGGTTATGTATTTGGGGCAGGAATCACGCAGAAGTGATGCTGTGTTCTTCTCATTGTGTTCTTTTAAATGGCACACGATTCTAATATGTGTCAAGTGTCAGGGTTCCTAAGACACTCCTGGATTTGGTGATTGACTAGAAGGACTTGCAGAACTCAGCATATATAGGCGTGCTCACAGCTGAGATTTATTACAGGGAAAGGGGACAAGTACAATCAGTCAAGGGGAAGCCAGGCCAGCTTGCAAGAGTCCTGTCCCCGTGGAGTCACACAGACGTACTTAGTTCCTCCAGCATCAAATGTGATAACACGGGAGAAGTGTTGTCTCCCAGGGAAGCTCCTTACCAACTCGGTGGCCGAGATTTATTGGGGGCTGGACACGTAGGCATCCTCTGCCTGGCATGTACCAAAATTCCAGGCTCCCGGAAGGAAAGTAGGTGTTCAGCATAAACCATATGATTTGCACAGACAGTTCTCAGGGGCATCGAGACACGCTTGTCAGTTAGGAAACGGTGCAGACACCCCCCAATCAAGTTCGCAGATGTTAGCCCAGGACCATCCTTGCACCCGGCCTTTCCGAGGACAGTCCGAGGCCTGCTCTGGGACTCTGTCTTGCACATCCCGTGACTGGTACTGTTCTCTTTGGACACCTGACTAAGGTGCTGTCTCCCAGGATTCTTCACTGTGAAGCTGTGCTTTTCCCCAGTTGTAATTCATATGTATTTTGAGATTGAAAGTTTGATGAGAAATGGGGATATTTACAGTTTTTTTCATTTTTTAAATCTCAGTGAGGACTCAGAGATTCCTGTTTTATCCCGTGGGTAACGATTGTCTCGTTTATTTTCATGTTCACATTATCCCGATTTGGCCAGCAGGAGCCCCTTCCCGCTGCCTCCTGTGTCTTTTGCCCCGTCCCTTCGTTCTCCAGCCCCTCTTTACTCTGTAGTGCAACAAGATGTCCAGGCTCGCTTTGTACCTTCCTTGCCGCCCACACTGGTACCAGCCGTTTCTCGAGGGAGCCCTGGTTCCTTTTAGGGGGAAAATAATGTTTAAAAACCAGGACCGTGGTATAGGTGTGCTCATTGCTGTTGCCGTGTCACTGTTCCTGGGCCCACTTAGTGAACAGAGCTGGAGACATGCGTGCTCGTGTGTGTACATATGTACACACATTTACATCTCTGCTTATTTATCGGTTGGTCTCTCTGTATCGAAAAACCACAAATTCACAACAGTACGTCCAGTTTCATCCAACACCATAGGGTTTATTCTGGTTTTCTCCTTTTTAATATTTGTAAGGCCCTCCTCTGACAGTACAGATTGGCTCCCATTATCCTTATATATTTAATAGTTTGGTCAGTGCTCCTGTAGGTAGCCAGGCTTATCACCGCACCCCTGCCCCCCAGAAATAAACCTGCATTTGTATGCTCAATGATCTTCAACAGATGGTGGTGGGAAAACTGGGTATCCACATGCAAAAGATTGAAGTTGGATCCTTACTTCATACCATTCACAAAAATTAACTCAAAATTGGTTAAAGACCTAACCATAACACCTGAAACTATAAAACTCTTAGAAGAAAACACGGGGGGAAAAAAAGCCTCACGATGTTGAGTATGGCAGTGATTTCTTGAATATGACACCAAAAACACAAGCAACAAAAGCAAAAGCAGATAAATGGGACTATGTCAAACTTAAAAACTTATGTGCAACAAAGGAAACAACGGAATGAAATGACATGAATGGGAGAAAATATTTGCAGAATATTAACAGAATGGGAGAAAATATTTGAAAACCAGATATCTGATAAGAGGTTAATATCCAGAATATAAAGAACTCACACAACTCAACAGTAGAAACCACATCACCCAATTAAAAATTGGGCAAAGGACTTGAGTAAACATTTCTCCAAAGATGACATACAGATGGCCAACAAGCATATGAAAAGATAACATAACTAATTATCCGGGAAATGCAAATCAAAACCACAGTAAGATACCACCTCACATTAGTTAGGATGGCCACTTTCAAATGAAAAGAGAAAATAATGAGTGTTGATAAGGATATGCAGAAAAGGGAACTGTGTATTATTGGTGGAAATGTAAAATGTTGCAGCCACTGTGGAAAACAGTGTGAAGGTTCCTCAAAAGTATTAAAATTAGAATTACCGTATGATCCAGCATTCTGCTTCTAAGTACATATCCAAAAGAACTGATAACAGGATTTTCAAAGAGATATGTGCATTCCCATGTTCATTGCTCTAATATTTACAATAACCAAGAAGAGGTGGAGGCAACTTAAATGTCTGCTGACAGTCACACATGGTCATAGGTCGTGTTCCCCTCACCCCCAGCACCATGTGCCCCAGTTAGTCGTGCTTGACATTAAGTTTATAAGAGGAAACTGTGGAATTTTATGTACCATTATTAAGCTTTTCTGTGTGGTCAAGACTTGCGCTTTTTCTTTTCTAATATAAAAATCTAAAGCTATAAATTTTCCTCTAAACGCTGCTTTGGCTGTGTTCCCACAAATTTTAACATGTGGTATTTGCGTTATCATACATTTAAAAATCTATTCTAATTTCCCTTGTGATTTTGTCTTTGTCCCATGGATTATTTAGAAGCATATAGCTTAGTTTCCATATTTTAGGGGGATTTTGCTATTTTTTGTTTTTTAATTTTTGTCAGGAAAATATATCCTGTGATCTCTGTCTTTTGGAAGTTATTGAGACTTCTTTCATTGTCCAGTACATTAATGAATGTCCAGTTATACTTGAGAAGAACACATATTCTTCAGTTTGAAATGGAGTGTTCCATAAATGTTGATTAGATCCATAATTTGGTTGTTCATACCTTCCCTATTCCTACTGACTTTTTTTGTTAGAGAAGTCTGTTAAAGACTTTAACTCTGTGCATTTATCTGTTTATTTCTTTAATTCTATCACATTTGGTATTTGGTACTTGAAGATTGTGTCCTCTTGATCAGTTGGCCCTCTTTATTATGGAATGTCCTTCTTTTTTTTTTTTTGGAATGTCCTCCTTTATCTCTAGTAACATTCCTTGGCTTGGGTTCTACTTTGTCTGATATTAGAATCAGCCAGAGCCAGCTTTGCTGACTTTGTTAATGTCTTTTTCCATCCTTCTACTTTTTAAAAATAGTTTTAAATTATGATTAGACATTATCTAATTATAATTAGATAATAGGAAGGTAAATACCTCTTACGTTAGTGCAAAATGAACACACCTTATTGTTTTAAAGATGTAAAAGCAAGAAAATGTATATCATAAATTCATCCAAATTTTAATCATTGTGTAGTAGGTAAATGCCATTTAAAAAAATCTAAATGGAAAATTAACTTATAAGGCAGTTTACAGAAGATAAAAATCAATGTCGGGGACTTCCCTGGTGGTCCAGGGCTTGAGACTCTGTGCTCGCAATGCAGGGGGCCCGGGTTTGATCCCTGGTCAAGGAACTAGATCCCACGTGCTGCAACTAAGACCCGGCACAGCATGCATGCATGCATGCATGCGTGCGTGCATACATAGATCAATACATTTAAAAAATCAATGTCTATTTCAAACTTTAACTAAAAAGGAAAAAAAGTTCTCTGTCCTCCCATTTTTTTCTTCAGCATATTTGTCTTTTGGAGAAAACATTACATTCTGAGACCACTTTTTTAACAACAGTGACAGAGATCAAGAGGTCCCTAAGGTCACCCTTCTCCACACATGTTTGAATGGAAGGAAAACCAGAATCCTATCAGTTCTTTGGTGTGTTGGTGGAATTGGTGTTTCAAGCAGGAAATGAACTTCTTAGTTCTTCCTTCTGCTGCACAATCTCCATAATGAATTTGACTCGGCTTATATATGTGTTCATTTCTTCCTGAGCCATTTCAGTATGAGAAAAATTTTGTGAGATAGTCTCTCATCATCTATAAAATGTGGCTCCACAAATATTTGTGTTTGACTTTATCCTGTGTCTCTTCACAAGTGTTGGGTTTCCTCTGGGAAGAAGTGCTGCTGGGAGGATTCGTGTTCCTCCCGTGTTGTCTGATGGGGCGTATTTTATAAGCCAGCATTTGGACATGTTCTGTTTTCTCCATTTGGGCCTTTCCGCCTCTGCTCTGGCTTAATTTCTAAAAGCACATTTTTCCTAACCCCCAGGCCATATCTGTCTCCTCTTCCTAATCTTAACTGCCTGTATCTAATACACTACTAACATATTTAACACTTAGAAAAATCCTTGTGGGTTTGCACCTCACTGGACATTTTCAAAGGATAGTTTGCTTTTATTGTTTTGAAAGAGTTTGTTTTAGCAACTCTGTACCAGTTTAATTGAACATCTGATGTTTAAGAGTTGGATTACTGTATATATAAATATATATCTTGACTCTTTTACTTTCCGTATTTTCCCATGCCATTTAGAAACTTTCAACAACATTGTTTGAAGTTGTAAAATACTCTGTTGTGTTTGTATTGTAATGTATTTCAGCGTTTCATGTTGTTGAATAGCTAGAATTCTCCTACTTTTTCACAATATAAAATAACTCCAGAACTGAATTCTTCTCAGAAGTCTTGTATTTGAGATGATCTATTTAGTTTCGATTACTGAGGCAAAGGCCATAAAGGCTGTTAATTCGTATTGCTAGATTGCTTTCCAGGAACGATTAGGTTTTACATTTATTTTCGCTAATGTTTTCCAAAAGCCAGGTTAATAAACACTTCTGGAATAATAAGCTACCGCACCACATTTAAGATCTGTAGAATGCAGATCTAGAATGATGCTATAAAATGAGTTGTTTTCACTTCGTTAGAGGCAGAGGTTTAATAAGTTTCATTTTTTAATCATGAAAAGTGTTTTGCTTCACTGAACACACACAGAATTCAGTTCTGTAGTGTTTGTCAAGTACCTACGTGTGCTAGGTGGAGAAATATAATAAAAGAGATGGTTCCTGTCCGTCCGGAGTCCAGACCCTAGAAGAGAAAGACCCGTAATCATCTAAATGTTTTATAGTGTAATAAACTGTACAGATATGAAGTGAGCGTGTAAAGTGCTGATGGAGGGTTGAGGAGAACAGCTATTTGCGCCAGAAGATCAGGCGTCGGCGCTGAAGTGAAATGGGGGAGCAGAGGCATCTCGGGGAGAGGCTGCCCGGAGGGGTCCTTCAGGGCGTTGGGGGATGGGGAGGCCCGTGCTTTACAGGTGAAAGCTTCACTCCTGCGTTTCCAGGTTATTTTATTCCCCTTCCAGGATGCACGCAGCCACCGCTCTTACTAAGGAGCTGCTCCTTGTCTCTGGCAAACGCCTTTAATGGATGGTCTTCAATGCTTTTCTCAGTGTCTCCTGCTCTCAGTCTGTTACTGAACTATATAGCTGAACAGAACAAATGGATCTCAGCCTCCATTCACCTCCGAAGGAGCGAGCGGCCTAAGGAACTGGTTTTTCCCGCAGCTGGCATAGTGACCTATATTTCAGAAGTACAGAGTTCTTAGTAAAGGAATGTACCATCATATCTCTTTGGGAGCCGTACCGAGTGCTGTGTCAGATTATGTGGTTTGGTGATGATGGGGGGCAGGGGCCGTCTTAAGACTTTCAGGATTTTGCTTTGCTAATACAAAAGTCATGGGTAGAAATATGCAAAAGTGGGCAGTGCCAGGCTATGAAAACTATCAACTGTTACTTGAATCGTGAAGTTTGATAGTTCTTTTAAGGACATGGTGAACGTCTTATGAAATGTTGTTTTCATGTTTATTTTAACAGGATGAAAGTTAAAAAGCTGCCCATGATTCTAGCTCTGCATCTGAAAAGATTTAAATACATGGATCAACTTCATCGATACACAAAACTTTCTTACCGGGTCGTTTTTCCCTTAGAACTTCGTCTATTTAACACTTCAGGCGATGCAACCAATCCTGACAGAATGTACGACCTCGTGGCCGTCGTGGTTCACTGTGGAAGGTAACAGGGCCGTGGGCCATGGTGGCAGGATGCTCGGTGGTGGGCAGGTGCACGCACAGGACGCTCGTGAGCCGCTCAGATATGCAGGCCCTTTGGAGGTTTCCGTAGCCCTCGGTGCTGTAGGACGAAAATAAGTTTATTTCAAATGGATATTTCAGATGCATTTTACCATTTCATTCTTAAAACCTTTACATATTAAAATAGTGTGTTATTGCCTGGATTTGATACTTGTTCTTATTATTTAAATATTATTCTGGGAACTTTTAAGTCCTGTTAGTTTTTCGTTTCCTTTTTTCTTGATTATTGGTTAAAAAAAACACTGCTTAAAGCGATTTTACAAAGTAGGTTCTTTCTGAGATTAATTGGATATGTTCATCATGTTAATGATTGTGAAAAACGCTTTAAAAGGTTTTGGAGATAATCTTCAAAGATAAGCTTTCTGATTTTATAAGTCCGTGTGTTTGTTTCCTGTTAGCCAATAGAGTGTACCATCTCACCTATAGATCTTAATTTATAGAATAGCTCAAAAAATTCTCAAACCACAGGAGTGTCACATAATCAACATTTATATTTGGAACATACAGTCTTCATTGACTGTTTAGAATTTCCTGTAATAATTTTATTTTTTATTTATTTATTTTTGGCCACACTGTGCAGCTTGTGGGATCTTAGTTCCCCGACCAGAGATGGAACCCAGGCCCTGGCAGTGAAAGTGCCGAGTCCTGACCCCTGGGCCTCCAGGGAATTTCCTCCTGTAATAATTTTAAAACAGGTCACTCATCCTTTTCCCCCTGGCTGTTGCAAACTTGTACTAACAGCGTGTTGTACTCCAGCCTCTCCTTAGCTGTCCCTCCCTCTCCCAGCTTTCTGCTCAGAATATGTCAGGACAGCTGGGAGGGAGTCCACTTCTGTCACAGTCTTTAACCTCCATGGTCTGTGTCAGCCCATCTCCTGCCTCTTATCCTCAGCAGAAATCTTTGTTTTCCATTTTCGGAGCATTATGTTTCTAAAGAAAGAGTGATGACATCTGAACAGAGGAAAACAATATCGGGTACCTTACAGAACCCTGGTGTGATGATCAGACTGGAGGTTTATTTTAGCATTAAAAGTGGTGTTTTTTTTTAAGTTTTGAGGTATTTTCCTCTACAGTGAAAAAGTACTATCTTTGTGTCATTTTGTCACCTAAGATATTCATCTCAACTATGGGATCAAAGATCTGAGGAAACTTGGAGGCAGCTTATTCTTATATCTGAGGTTGCTACTTTTAAAATAGTATTCACCATAAAGAATAATCTGTGTTGAAAATTACTTCAAAGTCTGTAATATAATAATTGTGGTAGAATTATAATTTGATTTTAAAAGTATATATAAGCTTTTATAGTGAGTCATACTTAAACTGGGAGAGGTTAAAAATCTTTGACGTGTTCTTTGTAAAGAATTTCTTTTAGGGACTTCCCTGGCGGTCCAGTGGTTAGGACTCTGCGCTTCTGCTGCAGGGGACATGGGGTTCGATCCCTGGTCAGGGAACTAAGATCCTGCAAGCCACGAGGCACAGCCAAAAAAAAAAAAGAATTTCTTTTAAAAGAAATAATCCCACCTTTATTTTTACATTCTTCTAGATTTCTGTATTCCAGATTTGTTGAAAATGAGATGCAGAGGCAATTATAATAATTATAATGGTGCTAAGAGTTAAGTACTTAAAGCTAGCACTAATAATACTAAAAAAAAGTCACTTGTTTAAAGAAGTTTATGAAGTTGGAGCTTGATTTCAGAGCCCAGGATTCGATATCTGTACTTTTTCAAGCATCACATGGAATCCTTCCTCGAGAAAAACTATTGCCGAGGGTTGAGACTCAGAAATAACTACGTGCGTTGTTTTGTAGTTTAATTCAGCGTGTTCTGCCTGTGATCACCTCTCCTCCCCCCAAAAAAATGCTAGAAATTTTTATTTAAATCTTTTATAGAAGCAAATTGGAAAATCACTTCAAAAATAATAATTTTAGGGCTTCCCTGGTGGCGCAGTGGTTGAGAGTCCACCTGCTGATGCAGGGGACGCGGGTTCGTGCCCCGGTCCGGGAAGATCCCACATGCCGCGGAGGGGCTGGCCCCGTGAACCGTGGCCGCTGAGCCTGCGCGTCCGGAGCCTGTGCTCCGCAACGGGAGAGGCCACAACAGTGAGAGGCCCGCGTACCGCAAAAAAATAATAAAAATAAAATAAAAATTAAATTTAAAAAATTAAAAAAATAATAATAATTTTAGGGCTTCCCTGGTGGCACAGAGGTTGAGAGTCCGCCTGCCAATGCAGGGGACATGGGTTCGTGCCCCGGTCCGGGAAGATCCCACATGCCGCGGAGCGGCTGGGCCTGTGAGCCATGGCCGCTGAGCCTGCGCGTCTGGAGCCTGTGCTCCGCAACGGGGGAGGCCACAACAGTGAGAGGCCCGCGTATCGCGAAAAAATAATAATAATAATAATTTTAAAAGGCAACAGAGAATTTTATAGTATAGCTTTATATAAAGAGAATACTGGTTGTATCTCTCAGAGTAGAGTACTGATTATTTGGTCTTAAAATTGAATGCCAGTTCAGATCAATGTAGCTTGATCTTTTGGGGGAAAGAATAGGTAAGGAATATTTTTATCTGTTTCAGTTTTTCTACTTTATAAAACGTGGACTATAGGGCATAGAAGAGCAATGCTAATAAACTTTGTATAAAATTAACTTTTATTTCTCTTTGTTTCAGTGGTCCCAATCGAGGCCATTATATTGCAATAGTTAAGAGTCATGATTTTTGGTTGTTGTTTGATGACGACATTGTAGAAGTAAGTAGTTTCCTAATTTCTTATTTTTCTTCAAAGTTGTGTGTGTATTTTGCTCTTAACTTTTTCCTTCCAGCTTCTCATTGTATATGACAGGTCTTCAGATTGTAGTCTAATTTCTACTTCTTGCTCCCTAACATCCAGTCCCATTGCTGTAATGGTCAGCTAACCTTTAAAATGTTTAGAGGGCTTCCCTGGTGGCGCAGTGGTTGAGGGTCCGCCTGCCGATGCAGGGGACACGGGTTCGTGCCCCGGTCTGGGAAGATCCCACATGCCGCGGAGCGGCTGGGCCCGTGAGCCATGGCTGCTGAGCCTGCGCGTCTGGGGCCTGTGCTCAGCAACGGGAGAGGCCGCAGCAGTGAGAGGCCTGCATACCGCAAAAAAAAAAAAAAAAAAAAAAAAGTTTAGAATAGGCACTTCCCTGGTGGCACAGTGGTTAAGAATCTACCAGCCAATGCAGGGGACACGGGATTGATACCTGGTCCGGGAAGATCCCACGTGCTGCGGAGCACGTAAGCCTGTGCACCACAACTACTGAGCCTGCGCTCTAGAGCCCGTGAGCCACAACTACTGAGCCCGCCTGCCACAAGTACTGAGCCCGCATGCCACAACTACTGAAGCCTGCGTGCTTAGAGCCTGTGTTCCACAACAAGACAAGCCACCTCAATGAGAAGCCCTCACACCTGCACAGCAACCAAGAGCAGCCCCTGCTCGCCACAACTAGAGAAAGCCCGCGTGCAGCAACGAAGATCCAACACAGCCATAGACAGATAGATAGATAGATAGATAGATAGATGAATAAATAAAATTTTAAAAAATGTTTAGAATAAAACAAGGGAAATCTTTCAACAGCAGAGCTAGTTTAAAAAAAAACACTAGGGCTTCCCTGGTGGTGCAGTGGTTGAGAGTCTGCCTGCCGATGCAGGGGATGCGGGTTCGTGCCCCGGTCCGGGAAGATCCCACATGCAGCGGAGTGGCTGGGCCCATGAGCCATGGCCGCTGAGCCTGCGTGTCCGGAGCCTGTGCTCTGCAACAGGAGAGGCCACAACAGTGAGAGGACCGCGTACCGCAAAAAAAAAAAAAAAAAAAAACACTATTAACAAAATAACTTATTGAGCTATAAGGCACAGTAAAGCATGCAAATTTTAAACAACTTAAATTTTTACATGTGAATGCGCGCCCACACGTAACCGCCATCTAGATCAAGATATAGTATATTTTCAACACCCCAAGAAGCTCCCTTATTCCTCCTCCTGGTCAGTACCCACAGCTTTCCTCCCCTAGCCACCATCCTCTGGAATCCACTATTTTGAATTTTACTATGTTACTGTGATGAATTTTGCCTGTGTTTGAATACGAGGGGCTCATCCAGTGTGACTGCTTTTGTGTCTGGCTTTTTCACTCATCAGTACCTGTGCAACTCAATCTTGTTGCCTGCAATGGTAGTTCTTTCTTTATTGCTGTCTGATTTTCCATTGTACGGCTATACCACGTTAGAAACTTGACTTTTTGTCCATTGTTGACTATTACAAATAAAACTGCCTTGATTATCCTTGTACAAGTCTTTTGTTGGACATAGGCCCTCATTTTCCTTGGGTATATTGTAGATTGAACCATATGAAACAGCCATTTTTGTAGGTCCCAAATGGTTGACAATTAGTGGTTTCCTATAGTTCAGGGTAGAATAGAATTGCTGGGTCACACACAGGGTGATTGTATGTTCAGCCTTAGAAGATGATGCTAAACATTCTCCCCAGCGTCTGTGCCATTTTACGTTCCTCCCCGCTATGCATGAGAGTTGCATTTGTTCCACGTTCTCACCAGTACTTGGCATCGTCCGTCTTTTTAATTTAAGCCATTTGGGTTGTGCAGAGCTGTTTTATGAATGAGAAAATGAAAGGCATTATTCTAAGAAAGCTTGAAGATTTTATTGGATTCAAGCAGTTCAAAGAGCTTGTTTTTGTACTAAAGTTTGTGTTTTGCCTCACAGAAAATAGATGCACAAGCTATCGAAGAATTCTACGGGTTGACGTCAGATATCTCAAAGAACTCTGAGTCTGGCTACATCCTTTTCTATCAGTCCCGGGACTGAGGGAACCGCGATGAAGAGAGACCTTCTGCCTCATTTCTTCTCTGGTTATTTGGGAAAGGATCAAGCACCAGTTTTCCAAGAAAAGAGAAATGCAGGAAGCTCAGGGGGCAGTAGCACACTTTGCACACAGTAAAGCAAAGACTGGATTAACATGCTCTTCCTACCGTGGTAGTTGATTGATTTGCTCAGGTATCATGCTGTCTGCACAGTTCCATACAATGAGGCAGTGAAATCAGAGATACCAGCTCCTCTTGTAAAACAGCCTTCCAGTAATTGACATGCATTTTCTCTTCATTAATTGCACCAGTAATGATTGAACTCCTTGGGGGTGCAGTAGAAAGAAAAGGAATCTGTGAGGTTGTACTGACAATTGCAGGAGATGATGTTGAACACACTGCATACATTTGCCTGGTTGAACACATCGAGAAGCAATACTGGGTGGTCTTTTCAAGCGTAAACCAGAAATACTTTTGGGCCCAACACTTGCAGTTGCCTTCCTGATGTAAAGAAACTAACAGATACTAGAATCCAGTGTCAGGAAGACAAATACGTTTGCTTCTCTGAAGAAGCTTATAATAATATACAGTATATGTATATCTAGGGAACAGTTGGTCAAAAGTGGCTTTTTGTTTCCCCAAGGGGAAAGACTGGCTTTGTAATTACAATTTTTTTCCTTATTTATTTTACTTAAAACTGGTAGAGTCTAAGTATTGTATGAAGTGCCCATGATTCTGTCGTAAATTTCAGCATATTTTTATTAGTTTTTGTCAGTTTAACTAATCCTTTTGTTTCTGTTTTTAAGGTGAATTTTAAACTCTGTTTTAAATCATAAGTTACCTTAAGAAAAATAGCAATGAGAGGAGGTACATACTCTTTTTCGGGAGGAACTGATATCTCTGGCTAAAGATTTGTCCTAGTTGTCACTTATTTCATTCAGTTTTAATTTCAGTAAAATTAAAAACTATCCCAAATTCCCTGTCATTGTGGAATGATCTAAGAAGTCCTGGTGCGGTGGTGGTGTGCGGCCTTGAGAGTTCGTCAGTGCTCTGCTTCAGGTTGAGGCCACGTTTGGGAAACTCATGTCATAGCAGCTACGTTACTTTCAAATGTTCTTTATCCTGGAAAGAAGTGATCCATCCCAGCCCCAGCTCCTGGAGAGCTAACAGACCCTGTGAGGGTTACATTTTAATGAGGTCGACCAGAAGTACTTTGAAAGCAAGTCTTTTTTTATTTTTTTTCCCCTTCCACCTTTACAGATGTTATTGGAATTTACCTTTGTGTTTAAGACTTCATTCTGTTGGCAGTTTCAAGAAGTAATATGTGTGATGCAAGATGTATGTAAACCGTTGCAGTTGACACTTTGCCATGCATCAAGAAGTTGTCTGACCGTGGCCGAATGTAACTTGCTGAAAATAATTGAATATATATTCAAGATAATAGCAATCAGGCCTTAGATGTTCTTTATTCATGTTTTTTCGAGGCAGGAATCTTTTTGTTTTAATCGTTGTAATTTTGTAAACTTATTTTACTAATACTGTTGAATCTGAAAAACAAGCAACAAAAAAATGTTTTGTCTGCTGCTATTATTAACATTTATTATCTGTATCTTTTAGCTCAGGAAATGACTTCACCTGTTCGTTCCATGGATTGATCCTTAACAGGGTCACTTAGCTAATGGGGCTGTTGAAACAGATGTACTGGGAGAAAATGATGATATATTTTGACAGATTGCTTTTTAAGAGACAGTTTCTAAAGCCTTGCCCTGGCTGGAGTGGTTCTGGTGCAGATTATATGGCCTGCCTGATCCACCACCACGGCACAGAGAATCACAACCAAGGGTGTGGGCAAGGTGATAGCCGCGGAGGTGGAGGCATCTTTTATTTTGAGGGCTTTAGCCAAATTGTCTTGGAATTTAAAGCGAAGTTTCTGCAGCTTTCAGTATGGAGACGAGGAGTAATGTGAAGCTGAACCAGTTTTTCCTTGCGTTGGGCCACAACATGTATGAGAAAGAGAGATGAAGTCATTTGCATAAAGGTACAGCCTTGGGTTACTACGTTGTGTTTGTTTTTACATTTTGCATTTAAAAAAACGTACAGTGAAGTAAAAGCCAAGGTTAGATTTCCTATTAAAGCAAGTTCTAGCGTTGTTTTTGAGTTCCATGGTAGTCACACACTGTTCACATCTACACCCTGTTTAATAGGATGACTTGTCGGGAGGGGACGATGGGGTGACGGTTGTCAGTTTTCTGTGTACACTCTGAGTGCAGCTGCATCTACGTAAAATGTCTTGAAGCTTCTCAGAAATACAGTATACTTTAAAAACATGTAGGGTTAGGGTTGGGGGAAAAATGCAGATATAGTAAGTAAGAAAAGTGACCCATATCGAATGCGTTGTGAGGTTGTGTGCTGGTCCGACTGATGGAACTGAGGGGTGGGTTTCAGTTGTAAATGGTGGCTGATTGCTGTCTAACTGTGTACATGTATGTTGGGATGGCTATCCCATATTTTGTATATTGGAATAAAAATTTCTATAAATTATCATAACTGAAAGTAAATATTCTAAATTAAGTCTCACTTCTAAGTCACATGGCTTCTGTCTTGGCGGCTTTACCTTTTAAAGTTGGCTCGAGACAGGAGCCCTGAGACTTTGGGCAAAGAGAAGAGGTGAGGAATGTAATATATGGGTCTCGTCGCCTCTGACCATCCGTGTAGGGTTTTTTCTTTCCTTGACGGCAGTAGAAAGACCTCACTCCCATAACTTACTACTCTTGATACTTTCTTTAAAGCTACTTTTCAATAAAGATTCTCTCATGAGGTATTTACCTGGGAGTTGGGAGGCTAAGGCGCTCAGGTCCTGGCTCTTCAGTGAATTTAACTGTGTGACCTTGGGCAAGTCACTTAACCTCTCTGTGCTTCAGTCTCCCTATCTTGTAAAATGGGAGTAATACCTACCTCACAGGGTTGTTGTGGGGATTAATTAGATATAATGTCTGTAAAGCATCTAAGGTTCTTGAAGAAGGCGCTATATAAATACAAAATAATATCTATTAAAGTTGGTTTATTTGTGCTTGTGGGGTTTTGTGTGTTTTTTCCTTTTTTCCTCAAATGCATTTGCAAACTAGAAGTACTACACACTTCGGACACTGTGTTACTGGTTTTGCTCAGAAGTGACTACTTGTGTGACCCAAAGAGATTTTCCCAGAACACATCCCATTTGTGTAAAATAGCATTCCGTACGTGCCTGCGTGTTTCTTCAGCACGTACCTTGCATTTATTTGTCTTTATTTAGTAGCATTGTCCTTCCAAAAATCCCAAGTTTAGAAATGTAAACTTAGAATCTCAGAGGGCAAGGTATCTTAACAGTCACTGTTGCTAGCACCCCTCCTCCCTTCCAGGGTGGTACTTGCTCCTGTAAAATCAGCACTTGAACTTGAGAACTTGAAGCTTCGTCAGCTGTTGAGTGACTGCTGTTTATTTATCCTCACCATTCTTGGGAACCCTGGCCTGGAGGCGCTCTTGTTTATTCACGTCTCTGAAGGACTGTTCTCAGGGTGAACACCGTACCCGTAGGTGGGGAACTGAGATAATCATCTGTATCATGTTGAACTTTGAGTAAATGACACTGTCTGTTTTCAAGAGTTTTTCGTGGACTGTTGAAAAGCCAAGACCACCCCTCCCGTTTTCCAAGTTCCCTTGTCTTCCAGTACCTGTGCCTGTTATATGAAAGCTCTTCCTCTTCTCCTCATTGATGTGTTTTCTGTGATAACCCTTTTTTTTAAATCTCCAGAGCTGCTGAAATAGCCCATCATTTTTGAGTTGACCATGTGATAGGCCCTGGACTCAGCATTTTACGTTTCTTAAAGCTTCATCTTGAAGACAGTGTCTATGAGGTTCATTTTACAAAAGAGGAAACTAAGGCTTTTCAGAGGTTAAGTGATTTTTCCCAAAGTCACTCAGCTGGAAGGTAGTAGATCCAGGTGTCAGTGGATCTGAACCCCTTGTTTCCCTGTGGAAGGTTCTAAATTACTCTCAGGAATTCTCCCTCAAGCAGCCACTATGGACCCCTGATTTCTGAAGAAACAAGCTTACACGATCCATCATATGCCACTTAACTATAATCCACCTTAATACTGGGTTCCTTTCTTAAATTTCCTCACCTGCTGTCAATGATGTGCCCTATAATTAAACTGATCTAGGACTTAAGGAAAACATCATACCTTCTAATTGTTTTCAAAGAAGCAAAACTCTTTGAAGATCAAAAAAACAGTCCCACTCCACTGAGAAGTCGTTCCCGAATCTGGATAATGAGCAGAATCACTGGAGGAATCTTACAAACGTTCAGATTCCCGAGATCCATCCCCGAAGATTTTGACTGAAGATGAGAAATCGAGTTCTCAAGGGCTCCCAGGTGATTCTAACCATCCAGGTTTGGGCCTGTGTTAGAACTCACCTGAGGTTCTAGATCAGGGTTTCTATAAGTTCACTGCCAATCTGGAGTTGACCTGTTGGGAGCATTGTCAAAAAGTGAAATCATCTAAGGAATACTCATGGGATACTTAAGAGGGACAGAACTCTTGTCTTTACGTACAGCATTTGAAGGGCTGCCGTCTAGGGGGTGTTTTGCTTCTAGGGTTGAGTTGGGACATAGCAGTGGGAAGAGCAGAAAGGCCCTTAAGTACAAGGGAGAGCTCTCTGTTGGCTCAGCAGTGAGAGAAGATAAGAAATGAAGCCTCGAGCAGACGCGTTTTACCATTGGCAGGTGGGGTGCCTAGACTGGCTCAGAGGTTGTGCTAGAAAAACAAGCTCCTTCCCACGTGAGGCTGCAGGGACAGGGCGGACAGGGAGCCATGCATCCTAGGCCAGGGCTCGTATTCCCTCCACATCACACTGCCCTGCATCTTTTAAACTAGCTGGACGTCGGGTGCTGTCATTTACCGCAGGGAGAATCTAGATTGCACTGGTCAGTTAGGGTGGGAAGCACCCCTTCGCCTGTCCCTGACTTGAAAAGAGGTAGGTGGGTTGAGCAAAGCACACCAGTCTCTAGGTTTCAGGTGGCAGGAGTTGGTTTCGTATGCCTTCAGTTTGTGCGGGCACAACGGCCTTGGGTGAACCTACCCTGCATGAAAGACGCACTCCACCGTCTCTCAAAATACTTTCCTTTGGAGAACACTCAGGTTCTTCAGATTTAGGAACCTCCGAATTGTGGCCAACTTGGTAGAAGACATTAAAAAGTGACCAAGGAGCGATGGCTCCCCTTGTGCGGTGGTGCAGCCCTTGCCCAGTACATCCTGGCAAGCGCGTGTTGGGTCATTGACAAGATTGCAGAAGAAGAGGCGTGATTTTACTGTACTCGGTCATGTCGTCACAGAGTCTCACCCACTGCAAGGCCCAGGAACAAGACAGTGATCGCATACTGTCTGTGCACATTTTGGGGGGATAAAAGCAATGATGACTTGTGTTGTTTATAACCTATTTACTGAAACTTCTGTTTGCTGGTAGCTTTTCCCTTCAGGAAGGAACCATTTTCCAAATGGAGTTTGTTTTAGGATGCAAAAATGAATTCTTGGGCTTCCCTGGTGGCGCGGTGGTTGAGAGTCCGCCTGCCGATGCAGGGGATGCGGCTTCGTGCCCCGGTCCGGGAAGATCCCACGTGCCGCGGAGCGGCTGGGCCCGTGAGCCATGGCCGCTGAGCCTGCGCGTCCGGAGCCTGTGCTCTGCAACGGGAGAGGCCACAGCAGTGAGAGGCCCGCGTACCGCAAAAAAACAAACAAAAAAAAAGAATTTCTTGGCTGGACTTGACTGGTTAGTTTTTAATAACCTGCCAGAGTGTCGCACTTATTTAAGGAAAGATAAAAAGTGATGATAGGATGATGAGGAACGTAGACTTACAAAATGGCCTGTCCGTGGATAAGATGATTAGATGGGATCATGGAAGCTTCAGAAAATATAAGCATCTTACCTATTTTCCCAGCATTACATGTATTTATCATTCTAAAAGCCATCTCAATTATTGCACTCTGCCCAACAGATGTATATTTTAAGTTCCTATCGTGAACCCAAGTATGAGCAATGTAGTGTCTGGACTTCTATACATCATATCTACTCTATTTTACTATATAGTAAGCTATTGACGAGAACCGGTTGAACTTACATTGATTTACTGAACGTAGTTACACAGTGAGGTAAGGCTTAAGATCCTATCCCAAAGCAGGCAGGCAGGCAGGGGTGGGAGATTTGTGCTCTGAGAAGCAAATCCTGAGCTGTGGTGTGGAGAGGGGTCTGGAGGGGCCAGAGTTGGGTGTGTGTGATGAAGCTTCAGGGCAACAGGACTCTGCCGCGGGCTGGCTGGGGCGCGGGCGAGGGGAGCAGTGTCTAGGAGGACTCCTGGATTTGTCTCACTAGCACAGCTTACGACACAGAAGCCTTCTGCTGAGAACCCTGGAGGAAGGCCAGGCTTGGGGGTTAGGTCATAGTACTCCACGGTATGAATACCACGGTTTCTTTATAAGCATTTGCTTTTTTTTTTTTTTTTTTGCGGTACGCGGGCCTCTCACTGCTGTGGCCTCTCCCGTTGCGGAGCACAGGCTCTGGACACACAGACTCAGCGGCCATGGCTCACGGGCCCAGCCGCTCCGCGGCATGTGGGATCCTCCCAGACCGGGGCACGAACCCGCGTCCCCTGCATCAGCAGGCGGACTCTCAACCACTGCGCCACCAGGGAAGCCCCATAAGCATTTGCTTTTAACAAACTCACACTGCCTGGCAGTTCGGGGAGGCCTAGCTCTGATGGCCGGGGAGTCACTGGAATTCACACGCTCAGGATCTATTAGCCTCTGTCCCACATGCCACGGGGCAAAGCTTTAACAGTAGAATTTGAGATTAGGTACAAAGTTGAAATGGCTCTTGTACTTCTGAGATAATTACTCTGTGGCCAGGGAACTCCCAGAATGTGTTACAGGGTCTACAGTGATTCCGAGGTATTTAATAACTGAGGACAGATTGATAAGCTTAGCAGCCTCGTGGTGAAGAATGTTGGGTGTCTTGAAAGCTTTTATTGGAAATGAATCGTATCTATCCTCTGCTCTGGCATAAATAATTTCCTTCTATGGAAAGGTGATACGTCTTAAGGACCGTGGAGGGGCTTTAGAACGAGAGAAAAAAAAAATGCAGTTGAAGGGCAACTTGCAAAGTTTTCAAAGGAAGTTTTGTGAAGTGAATTTACTGCTAGACAGATTGAAGTCCAGTCTGATGAATCTGATGGACCTGCCCCAGGAGCCGGGTGCCACTCTGTGAGATGCAGGGGTTGCAGTCCCATAGGAGGAGGGCTGATTCCAGGGCAGCCTTGCAGTGCCCGGTTCACTGGTATCAAACATGCTCCCATTCTCTCCAGGGGGAACTCTTGTCAGAGATAGCTGCTGACGCGTCAAGTTTCTCT
Source organism: Lagenorhynchus albirostris (assembly GCF_949774975.1). Lineage (NCBI taxonomy): Eukaryota > Metazoa > Chordata > Mammalia > Artiodactyla > Delphinidae > Lagenorhynchus > Lagenorhynchus albirostris. The sequence continues at coordinate 4,740,027 of NC_083112.1, read as the reverse complement.
GACACAGGTCTCTTGGTATCTTTCCCAGCACCACTCTAGATCTGAACTGGTGGTCACTTGGTGACCGTAATGTTCATTGCCTTCTCCTTTATATGCCGAGCTAATCAGACACACATTAAGTGGGCAGCGAGCCAGCCCTTCAGAGCCTCAGGACCCAGTCTCATAAGCCTGCTTTCCTCATTTATAAAATGGCAAAAGTAAGGCCATCTTGTAGGAATGTCATAAATGGGATTGAGATACATGTAAGATACACCTGGTACAGTTCAGGGCGACAGTCCCTCAACAGCGTTGTCTAGAAACTTCAGCGGAAACCTAGTACTGATTTCGTAGATATTGAAGAGTTATTATGTGAAAAGCATCACTTCAGTTGTTGCAGGGGATGTAAAGATGGCTAAGACGCCATTTCTGTTCTCACGGCGCTCACAGTGTAGAAAATAAGCTCATAGTTGAAGAAGAAAGACAAAACGCGAGTAAAATGTTCTTCGGCCGCAGGAGGTGTCAGAGGAGACTCATGTGGTTTAGAGCGCATCCCGGCCCCGCTCCACGTGTCAGCTGAGCAAACGCCGGGCTTCATTCAGCTCCGCGCCCGTGAAATAGACATCACTGGATGCTGCCTGAGGGTCCAGAGGGTGAGGATTGCATTGCAGGGGCTCAGCCAGTGCCAGCAGGGATCTATTGATGCAGCTCCTGTGATTGAGCACCCACTGTGTGCCGCCAGCTTCCAAGAGCACAGAGTGAGGCCTTGTGCAGCTCAGTGGAGGAAGCAGGCAAGCCAGTAATTAACTGCAAGAATACAGTGTGGAGAGCCCTGATGGGGACGTAAGTAAGACAATGCAGGAACACAGAGGCAGAGCATCTAAATCAGACTGCAGACAGGGAAGGCGCCCAGAGGAAACGCCACTTGAGCCGAGCTTTCCAGGAGAAGTGAGGGTTATTCAGAAGAAGGAGGGGATAGAGAGGGGACGCCTCTGATTATAAAGAAGACAGTATGTGAGAAAGTGCTGTGGACAGGAAGCGTCGCCTCCTTGGGAGGTGCGGCTGTAGTGTGGTCAGAACCAAGAGGCAAGGAAGGTAGGGCTGTAAATCCAAGAGCGTAATTGATCAGGCAAGGAGTCTGGATTTTCCTAAAAGGCAGAGAGGGGACCTCGGGAGGGTTCTAAGCAGAGGACTGATTTCTTAGAGCGACGCTTGCGAAGAGCCTTTTAGTAGATTCCTCCTGCCTGGAAGAGGAAGACCAGTGAGAAGGCTGTGGTCGTCCAGCTGAGAAGGCGTGAGAGCCTGGCCAAGGGGCGGCTTTGGGGGTGGGGGGCGGGTTTGGGACACCAGACGCTGAGATAGGATCTTTAGGACGTGACTGCCGTGGTGGGGTTCTTGCGGGTTCTCTTGCAGGTCGTTTGGTCCCTCTCTTCACGCTCCGGTGGGGCAGCCTCACCTACTCCACGCCTCCGACTATCAGCGACGCTAGTGACAAATCTTTACCTGTTGCCTAGGTGCCTTGAGCTCCAGGGCCTTCTAGCCAGCTGTCACGTGGGCCGCTCCATCCAGATGTTACACAGACACCTCAGACTCACCTGGCTCAACCCCCATCCTGCCCTCACTCACGTACACAGGTCAGAGACTGGGAATCGTCCTCCACGCCTTTATGTCCATCCTGCCAATACATCCAGACCTCAGGTCCTCTCAGGACGACCCTCTAAATCTCCTGAGCCCACCTACTTTGATATCTCTAGGCCATGGCTTTGGTCCAGGTCGCCACCACCTTGTGCCTCCTAATGAGCATTTCGGCCTCCAGTCCTGGCCTCGGTAAATCCGTTCCCCACAGTGAAATTTGAGTGCTCTTTTTTTTTTTTAATTTATTTAATTTATTTATTTCTGGCTGCGTTGGGTCTTCGTTGCTGTGCCCAGGCTTTCTCTAGTTGCAGTGAGCAGGGGCTACTCTTCGTTGCAGTGCGCAGGCTTCTCATCGCGGTGGCCTCTCTTGTTGCGGAGCACGGACTCCAGGCCCACGGGCTTCAGTAGTTGTGGCTCGCGGGCTCAGTAGTTGTGGCTCGTGGGCTCTAGAGCGCAGGCTCAGTAGTTGTCGTGCATGGGCTTAGTTGCTCCGCGGCATGTGGGATCTTCCCGGACCAGGGCTCGAACCCGTGTCCCCTGCGTTGGCAGGTGGATTCTTAACCACTGAGCCACCAGAGAAGCCCCTGAGGGCCCTTTTTAAAGCGCGCACACTTCCTGAATACATGCTGGAAGAACTCATCTAAAACGCACACATGAAATGGGAGCGAGCTAGTGCGGAACGAGATCGTGTGGCTGATTCACTGGGAATTCTCAACACGAGCCGCTTCACTGCTGTGTCTTAAACGGAGCAAGTGTTTTGCTGAGTGCAAATGTCTGAATATTCATTAGGTGGAGATTTTGAAAAATGGCTTAAAAATTTTTACATCCGTCTTCTGTGCACATCATAGAATGTTTCCTGGAAGTAGTCAAGGGAGAAATGAGACAGCCAGCTCCTTGTTCCAATGTCATTCCCTGGATAAAACCTCTTTGCCCCATTGATTTGGAGAAATGCCACCTCCATCAGGTCCTGAAATCCCGCATGAACTTGGAGCTCTCTGGGGCCCTCTGTTCGGCTTCCAGACCTGCCTGTCTAGTCCCAGGACCACATAGCTGTGAACCCCATGGTCTTCACGTCTTAGTAGCACTTCAGTGAAAAATAATACGGACAAGCATGCAGGAGTGCCTAGTGCTTTCCGTCTCTGACTATTTAATACATTTCAGAAAGTATTTGGGCACTGATTTTTTTTTCACAGAACGCTATTGGCGTCCTGTGGAACACAGGCATTCCCTGGATTTGAGAAATACTGAACTTGTACATCTTGCTTTAGAAAGGCCAGCAGGCCTGTTGACCCAGGAGGAGGTCAGACTCACGCGGCTTTTACTGTGCACCTGCTCTGGCCAAGCATCGTGCAGGAAAGTGTTCAGGTGTCTCGTCTCGTTTAATCCCCACCTCAACCCTTTGGAGCAGCGGTCATGCCCTCTGTTTTACTGGGAAGGGTGGGAGATTCAGGGGCTGTGTTCCGACGAACGTCTAATACCTACGGAGCAGCGTGCCAAGTGCTGGGGTGGACGGCTGCTTCTGCCCACGCCCTGTCCTCAGTCACGCTGCACTGTGGTTGCAGCCCCAGGAACAGGAGTGACGGGGCGACTTGGGGAGCACTTGTGAGCAGGCCGGGGCTCGCCCTACCCTCTCACCGCCTGGCGCTTCTCCCCTGCGGGAGCTGGGATCTGGACCCAGGAGGCGCTGGGCTCGAGTTTGCAGCCTGCACAGTGGACCGCCCTCACCCTACCTCCACTCCCAGGCCCAGCTTTTCTGCCCCGGGCCTTAGAGCGGGCCGTGCCCTCTGCCCTCATCCTCATCGTACCCTCACGGATCCCTCAGCAGGATGTCACTGCCGCCCTGGGCCGTCGTGTCCTGGGCTCTCCTGGCCACCAGAGGGCCGTGGCCAGCCGGGCCTCCTGCGGGCAGGATGGAGCTGCCTCTCAAACCCAGGACCCGCCACGGCGAGGCCAGCTGGGTAGAGCAGTGACGTTTACGTGATGCAATAACGCAATACGGCCCCCACCAAAGTCCTGGGCACGCGCCACACCTGCCCCCATCTCCCTCGTTTACTCAAGAGATACTTACGAACCTCCCGCCGAGACACGGGGCTAAACATCAGATTTATCCGTTGTTTCCATGGAACAGTGTCTCGGGGTTCAGGCTGCGGGTCCAGGGTTTGAGAGCATCAAAGTGGAGAGATCATCACAAACTCTCAAAGGGAAGTAAAATGTCTGGACACACCATCCCACCATGTTGTTAGGAGGGTCCTTCCTGCACCTGCACTATGGACGCCAGCGCCCCTGACGCTGTGCACGTCATTGACCTTGACCGCTGAAGCCCAATTCTCCAGTTTATGAAAGGATATTACCTTCGTGAGCAGTGTGAGATGGGATCAGAGTTCCGTGCAGGGCAGTGTTTGCACAACTCAGCCCAGCTCTTTGGTTTCCCAGCAATTGTTACGGAACCAAGAGCCGGTGCCGCGATCCACTGATGACTCCGGAACAGGGCGGGCAGACTGGGGGTGTGGAGAGACGGGAGGCCACTCCCCACGAGTGCTTCTAGCCTAGTGCCGTGGACCCTTTACATCTCAGCAACTGCTTCTGCGACAGAGCAATCCTTCATTTTGATATCTTACGCACATAATTTGGTTCCATGCGGGCGTCTTGTCAGACTCAGGCAGTGAGTCCCCAAAACCAAGGCGGGGGTGAGTTGAATGGGGGAAATGATTGTTTTCTCAAGGATTAAAATAAACAGAGAGGATGGGTTATTACATACTCAATAATGTTGGCCCCTTGATTAAAAATACAAATGTAATTCAGCTCAAAATCATTCTCTAGTTTGCTGTTCTACAAAATTAGATTCCAGTCATAAACGAGCTGACTCTCTTAAACACAAGCCGTTTCCCTCACGTCAACCGTCTCTGGAGAAACAGCCTTCCTAGCTTGGATTTTCCATGGATGGAATTTTGGCCAAAACATGACTAATCTGCTTCCTACAATCATTAAAGGCTAAGAGGCAACATGGCAGAATGGGGAAGCTTGGACTTTGGAATCCGATCAACCTGGATTCTTTACCTGACCCGCTGTGTGAGTTTTGGTCAAGTTACTTAACCTTTCTGAGTCTATTTTTTCAGGTAAACAAATGAAATAAATTAAAACATTTAAAATGAGGATAACAATGTCTACCTTATACGGTTGTTTTTAGGTGTTCAGATACTGTATATAAAAGTGCATAACATAGTACTTGGCAAAGATTAGGCCCTCAGGATATGGTAACCAGTACTATTACTAATGCTTAGTAGAACTCAGATTAGAAGACTGTACACATTGGTTCCAGAACCCAAGGGCTTTTTCTTCATCGTAGAAAGGGAAATACACTAAGCCAGTGGTTCTCAGTTTCTGCAGCTGATTAGAATCTCCTGGGAAACCTCCAAAGATTCTGCTTTTTTTTTGCGGTACGCGGACACCCCCACTGCCGCGGCCTCTCCCGCCGCAGAGCACAGTCTCCGGACGCACAGGCCCAGCGGCCACAGTTCACGGGCCCAGCCACCCCGCGGCACGTGGGACCCTCCCAGACTGGGGCACGAACCCACGCCCCCTGCATCGGCAGGCGGACTCCCAACCACTGCGCCACCAGGGAAGCCCCAAAGATTCTGCTTTTAACTGATCTGGGATGAGGGCGGGTGTTCTTCTTCCCTTTTTTTTTTTCAACTGAAGAATAGTTGACATACAATATTATACGATTTCAGGTGTACACCATAATGATTTGAATTTATATACATTATGAATTAATCACCACGGTAAATCTAGTAGCCATCTGTCCCCGTACAAGCTTATTACAGCCCTATTGACTATATTCTCTGTGCTGTACGTTACATCCCCGTGACTTACTTACTTTACAGCTGGAGGTTGGTACCTCGCAATCCCCTTCACCTATTTCAGTCATCCCCCCCACCCCTCCCTCTGGCGACCACCTGTTTGTTCTCTGTATCTATGAGTCTTTTTCTGTTTTGTTATGTTTGTTTGTTCTGTTTTTTAGATTCCACATATGAGTGAACTCATATGGTATTTGTCTTTCTCTGCCTGACCTATGTCACTTAGCATAGTACCCGCTAGGTCCATCCACGTTGTCACAAATGGCGAGATTTCTTAGGGGCTCACGTATCTTTTCCAATTAGCGTTTTCATTTTCTTCAGATACATACTCAGAAGTGGAATTGCTGGATCGTATGGTAGTTCTATTTTTAAGTTTTTGAGGAACCTCCATAGTGACTGCACCTATTCACATTCCCACTAAGAGTGCAGGAGGGTCCCATTTCTCCGCATCCTTGCCAACGCTCGTTATTTCTTGTCTCTGACAATAGCCCTTCTGACAGGTGTGAGGTGATACCTCATTATGGTTTTGATTTGCATTTCCCTGACGATTAGTGATGTTGAGCATCTTTTTATGTGTTTATTGGCCATTTGTATGTCTTCTTTGGCAAAATGTCTACTCAGGTCCTCTGCCCATTTTTAAACGATTGTTTGTTTTTTTGATATTGAGTTGTGTGAGTTCTTTATATATTCTGGATATGAACCCCTTATCAAATATATCGCTTGTAAATGTCTTCTCCTATTCAGTAGGCAGCCTTTTCATTTTGTTGCTGGTTTCCATCACTGTGCAAAAGCTTTTTAGTTTGATGTAGTACCAATTGTTTATTTTTGCTTTTGTTGCCCTAGCCCGAGGAAACAGATCCAAAAACATATTACTAAGACTGATGTCAAAGAGCCCGTGTCTTCTTCTAGGAATTCTGTGTTTCCACATTCTTTTAAACATGCATTTAATGCGCTGTCAGGGCTGAGAAGCCCTGCTCTGCGTCCTAATCAGCTGGGACAGGCTGACCAGACGTCAGGAAGCCTCACAGTGGTGTTCGCTTGGGGTCTGGCCTTCAGCCTCATACGTTCAGAACTATCTTATCAGAACCCTCAAGGTCATTGGTCTTAGAGAGACAGACACAAGGTGAGATTCAAATGGAGGGGTCTGAATGTCGTCTTATTAATTTATGATGAAGAATATACCTGTCAAACTGACCAAGTATATGTGTTGGCCTGAACAGCATATTTTCCCTCTAAGCAAACTCCTAAGGAAGCCACATGACGAGGAAGGACTCGGAACAGAGGAAGTGGCCCCGTGGTTTGAACGTTGACTGCCGTCGGGCCTGAGATCCCACGAAGGGTATGCGCCCTTTGGGAAGGCTGGATGCACCGGCCCTCTTTGCCAGGTCCTCTGTCACCCGTGAATCGGTCTGCACGGCATGTCGTCGGTTTGCTTCCAGATCACCTTTGCAGGTCACCACTATCAGGTCATTCAGAAATGGATTCCAGAATGGGAGTCAAGGCAGCAGAACTAGCTCACATCCGTGTCTAACAAAATGACTGGTCATTCCATCAGAGAAGGGGAAGGTCTGGACCGTGGCTCTGCTTTTTTTTTTTAATATAAATTTATTTATTTTTAATTTCGGCTGCGTTGCTGTGCACAGGCTTTCTCTAGTTGCGGCGAGCGGGGGCTACTCTTCATGGTGGTGTGCGGGCTTCTCATTATGGTGGCTTCTCTTGTTGCAGGGCACAGGCTCTAGGGCGCATGGGCTTCAGTGATTGTAGCACGAGGGCTCTAGAGCGCAGGCTCAGTAGCTGTGGCTCATGGGCTTAGTTGCCCCGCGGCGCGTGGGCTCTTCCCGGACCAGGGCTTAAACCCATGTCCTCTGCACTGGCAGGCAGGTTCTTAAACCACTGCGCCACCAGGGAAGTCCCTGTAGCTCTGGTTTGATGAGAGCAGGTGTCATAAACATACATATGAGTGCCCCAGAGGAAAGGACCTGGGCCTTGATCTCTGTCCTTCTCATTCCCAAGGAAGATTTGAAAACTGCCGTGAAAGCTGTGGCTAAAATTTTGCCTGAAGGATTATAAACATTTAACTTGGCTTGTAGAGCTCGTTACTGATTCCACATCTGGGCCGAGTTGGGGATGGTGGACCAGGGCCCAGCGGCTTCTGAAGCCCGTACATCTGAGGAGAGGATGAACATCCTATGACCAATGTGCATGTGATCCTGCCAGGCCGGGTTCCCAGCAGGGGGACATTAGGAAGAGGGTGTCAGTGAGTGACCGGATGGGAGGAGACCCACAGCTGAGGCCATCGTTCCCCATCAGCACGTGGGTGACAAATGACCAGAAGAACAGGGTGACTGAGACATTGGGGTTGTATAAAATGTTACCCAGGGAGGAAAAAAGCAGGAGCTCAAAGTTAGGTTCACTTTGGGTTCAGAGTCTGTCTTTTTTTTTTTTTTCTCTGGCCACACCGAGTGGCTTGGGGGATCTTAGTTCCCTGACCAGGAATTGAACCTGGGCCCCCTGCAGTGGAAGCACCGAGTCCTAACCACTGGGCCGCCAGGGAACTCCCCAGAAGTCTGTCTTTTAAAAAGGATTAATTTATTTAGAATTTAAAGATCACCAAAGAATTGAGGATGACTATCTGGTCTTTCTTACTAGAGAGTGAGAGCCAGGTTCGGTTTACTAACCAATGATACAGGTTAACTGTATTGATTGAAACCCAGCATTCAGTATGGCTCTGATACTAACTTTAGTTCCTTCTCATGAACGCTAGTTCCTTGGCCAGGTGGGGCAGAGGGAAATCTCTTGCCTAGGCTGTGTTTGGATCTTCGCTACATTTAGCCACCCTAATTTTGCTTTTCTGATTCTCTCCTGTGGGACCCAGACCGGTTTCCATCAGATAAACCATGTGCTTGCGTCAGGGACTTGTTTTCTACAGGAGTCCTATTTTCCGACCTCCTCTATGCTGTCTCACTGGAGCAAACTCGCTGGCAGGTAGCAGTGAACCTGGTGTCTCCCCAGCTCACCTGCACACCTTTGAGGGGAGCTGGGTTTGTTCCTAAACCCGCTGATGCCCGTGGTTCATGTTATTGTACTTAGGAAATGTGATTACACACTAAGAAGTCAGCCCATTAACTATTCCATACGTGAATATAACGAGTGTAAAAGGGAGAACTGCTTCTCTGAAAGCTAAGTTGAATGATTTGGAAAGATTCAATACAGGTAACTTAAAGATTTGCTTTAAAGTAAGTGTAGGGGAGACTGGGGGAAAATAATTTAAGAACGGAAGCATTCTGTACTGAAATTGCTTTTCAACAGTCTGTAAGATCTCTTGCCCATTTAAAGTAATCAGAATTTGAAATTGTAGATAACACATTATAGGTGTGATTTATGCAAAAAAGGAGACAGCAAGAATCTCCAGTTGGGGCACTGCACAAAGAAAAGGCTTTGGCCCTGGGTCAAAATACTGGCAAATAATTGGCCATGTATATGTGTTTTAAGGTAAAATAAAATGTTTAAAGTATTTATATAATTCCTAAATCACCGATTCATCCACTTAACACTTACTTATTGAGTGCCTACTGTGTGTCAGTGTTCTCAGCTCTGGGAATGCAGAAATGATTCAGACCAACCAAGTCCCTGTGCTCAGAATGTACATTCTCGTGTAGGAGTCGGCAGGAAACAGGCGTGTAATATATACCTGTGACGTCATGCACCTCTGTGAACCGCGCAGGTGAGCAGAGCCGGTGATGGGGTGAGGAGGCAGGGGCAGGAAAGGCCTCTGTAATGAGGACACGTGAGAGCAGAGAAGGAATCACGTGGAGAGCCACGTGGAGATCAAAGGGAAGACTATAGGGGCAGAGGGACCAGTGGGGCAAGACCCCCAGCCGGGCCTGAGCTGGACGTACTGAAGGAACCTGGGGGAGCGGGTTGGAAGGCGAGTACTTCGGGGTGAGGAGAGACACCGGCAGGGCCACGTCACCGTGGGGGTGACTTTGGATCTTACTCAGAAAATGAGGGAAGCCACGTGGTGGGAGGGATGGGAGGAAGGAGCCTGGCTAGGTATGATTTCTCATTTTATTTTTATTTATTTATGTTTTTTGCGGTACGTGGGCCCCTCACTGCTGTGGCCTCTCCCGCTGCGGAGCACAGGCTCCGGACGTGCAGGCTCAGCGGCCATGGCTCACGGGCCCAGCCGCTCCGCGGCACGTGGGATCTTCCCGGACCGGGGCACGAAGCCGCGTCCCCTGCATCGGCAGGCGGACTCTCAACCACTGCGCGACCAGGGAAGCCCTGATTTCTCATTTTAAAAGGCCGCTCTGCTGCTGTATGGAGAATTGAAGATAGAGGGGCAAAGGTGGAAGCCGGAAGTCACAAATGGCACAGACAGGGCCCAGCCAGCGATGCCCAGGAGGACGAGCAGGGAGGACCGGACGCCCAGGGCGGTGCGGGGAAGCGAGAGAAGCAGGCGGAGGCGGAGGGAGTGACCCCTACAAGCGGCCTGATGGACACGGAAGGGAGGGGGAGGGGGGCTTAGGGAAGGGACAGGGATGTTGGTGGGCGCGTCCCGGGGGGATGGGAGCGGAGGGGCGCCCTGGAGGGCGAGGTGCTGCGGCCTTTGAGTTCATTAGAGGGAAGAAGGCGGGACTGGGTTCAGCGACGACGAGGAAGCCTGCTTTCCGTCTGTCTCCGCAGCTGATGCGTTGGGAGGTGGGCCCAGGCCGCTCTTGCCCATTTTTGGCGGCGCCGCCCGTGGAAGCCGCTCAGCAGAATTCCGCAGAGGGAAAACAAGCCAGAGGCTGACACTTCTCAGGCTTTAGGTGGACGCTCTGCGGTTGGAAGGCTTTTGGAAAATGGCTGTTATGGGAATGTATTTTATATACAGGTGTCAGCAATCTATTAAAAAAAAAAAGTTCCCGGAAGCCTCGGGACCTGGCGCGGACCGGAAGTATCCCGCATCAGGTCACCCTTGGGGACCAGGAATTTCTGGAGGGATGGAAGAAGGAGCATGGTTCAGAGATGTTACCCCGACGGCCTGGCTTTAATTTTCTGCCATTTCTGCCTCTACCCCGCGGTTCCGGCCCTTGGGAACAGCCGATGCCAACAGGTTGAAGATCCTAAACCTTTGAATTTTGCCCCAGCACAGCCCTGCTTGCCCTTGATAAGCCCGAGACCGGGAGGTGAAGGCAGACATGTGCTTTTTATAACAAGAAAGCCCACGTGGGTCCTTACAATCTAGTGTGGCCCCTGTGAGGGATTCCTCCTTCCTGGGCTGGAGGCAGGTCAGGGCCCCGAACCCAAACAGGCTGAGTGGGCCTTGCTTCACAGCCCACACCTGCCTCTTTCCTGGTAGGAAACAGGCATTCCTGCCTAGAAAGGGCCTGCCCATCAGGGAGAGGCCAGAGCCCGGGCCTCCATCCCAGGATGAGCTGCCTACCTCCCTGGGCCGTCTGGGTGGGGAGGGGGCTGAGGGTGCAGGCAGGATCAGGTGCCTGAGGGGACCAGAGGAGGGGAGGGTGACGCTTCTCCAGGCAGGACAGCTCCTGGGGGCGCTCGACCAGATTTTATTAAGTTTTGAAAATGTTGCTTTTACTGGTAAATAACCACCAGCATACCTAAAGTTGCATAAAAATATAGGTACAATTTAATACCTGCAGCCTAGAAGTCCCCTGTGTGCGTCTTTCTGGTCAACCCCCTGACCTCCCAGAATGACCAACAACCTGTGATAACATTCTCTTTACTGCCCTTTATAGTGCAAGCATGCATGTGTGTACCTTAAACACTGTACTTTAGCGTTATTTCTAAACTGCACAGGAATGGAGTCACGTTCCGTTCCTTTATCCTGCTTCTTTCTCAAAGCATCGTGCTTTGAGATTCATCCAGGCTGTTGTGCGCAGACTTAGTGCACTGGTTTTCACTGCTTATAGGATTCTCTCCAGTGAGTAGACCACAGTTACTTATTCATTTGACTGTAGACTGGGAATTGGCCGTTGTACAGGGCTGCTGGCAGTGGGCAATGCTGTTATGAATATTTCTGAATATGAGTCACACGTGCAGTTTCTCTGGGGGCTGTACCTTGCGAAATGGAAGTTCTGGGTTTGCGTATCTGTAATTTTAAAGATGATGCTGAACTGTTTTTCAAAGAGGTATCTGGGTTGTCCAAATCTATATCCTTGCTGACTTTCATGTTTGTTAATTATGAAAAGAGTATGTCAAAATCACCTACTATGTGTGTAGATTTGTCTATTTGTCCTTTTAGTTCAGTCATTTTTTTTGCTTTATATACTTAAATCTAGGTTATTAGCTATATCAGATTGTTATATCTTCTTGGTCAATTGATCATATTCAAAACAATTTTGATTTCAACGCAAGAATGTTGATAAGAGCACTGTGCATTGCCGGTAACACCGGACAGCCCCACGTGGGAAACTGTCCAAAAGTGATCATTTTGTCATTACGAAGTGACCCTTCTTATCTCTGTGGATGCTTTTTTTTTTGTGGTACACGGGCCTCTCACTGTTGTGGCCTCTCCCGTTGCGGAGCACAGGCTCCGGACGCCCACTCTCAGCGGCCATGGCTCACGGGCCCAGCCGCTCCGCGGCACGTGGGATCTTCCCGGACCAGGGCACAAACCCGCGTCCCCTGCATCGGCAGGCGGACTCGCAACCACTGCACCACCAGGGAAGCCCTCTGTGGATGCTTTTTGCTCTGAAGTCAGTTTTGGACTTCTAACCTTGTTGACTCCAGGATCCTAGAGATTCTGGAGAGCCAGAGGGAGTGAGTTTGCTGAGTGAGCCCAAGAGGGCAGGAGAGAGAGTCAGGCTGACCCCCTTGAGCCGCCCGGCCCTTGGGGCTCAGAGAGGTTGGGGGACCCTCAGTCCACGCCCTCCTGGGGACTGGAAGGAGGCGGGGAGGGGGAGCAGAGCCTTGAGGACAGCGCTCCCCATCGGAACACCTGCTGGGTGGGGGGTCAGCTGCCCACACACGGCTTTTCCACGTGCTCACCCCACTGCTCTGAGATTCGGTTTCTAAGGCTCTTGTTTCTATGCTGTGATGTGGTTGTCGACAGTATTTTCAGAGGAGGAGCTTTGAAATGCGAAGGCATTTATGACAGTGGAGTGACTCAGGCTGGGGCTCTGCTGTGGGTGACTCAGGAGCTGGGCCCGGGGTGGAGGGTGTTCTGGGGCTCATAGGGCTTGTACTGGGCAGTGAACAGGAGCCTAGACCCCTTCAACCGAGATGCAGGCTCCTCGGCTGCCCCGAGAGGCCGGCGGAGTCTGGAATTTGGGCTCGGCGACAGGACAGGAATGGAGCTGGCCCAGGCCAGCGGGTCATAGCTTCCATCTGTGTGCGTGTCAGTGCGGACACGGTGGCTGAAGCCAGATTCTGACTCACCCCCTTGCTCGTCTCTGCCTAGTGTCACCTTAAAGCTGCTCAGCAGAGAGACCATGTGCGTCTGTGCACTTCACAAGTGGGGACCTTCCAGACCTGCCCGGCTTTCCACCTCATCAAGAAACGTCCTACCTTCTTTGAGCGCTCCAGCCCCCAAATCAGCGGTCCCCTGGTCCCACAGTCATTGGAATTGTGCCCTTGTAAGTAATAAGTTCACTAGTATGGGATCAACCAACACTGTCTTATTGGGTGAGTTCCAGTGTTTTTAATCTTCATGTATCTTAAATCTGATGTGGAGCCTAAAACCCCAAATGCACTCCTTCAGTCAGGCCCTCAACAGCCGGCATTGAGGCTGTTCAGTAAACTCTCTTTGGGAAAGAAAGGGGTAAACTTAGATTCTCCTCCAGATCTACAGATGCAATTTCAAAATGACGTCTCCACCGAAGGACCTAGATGCCCGCTGGCTGTGCATGCTGGGTCATTCTGTGTGTGTGTGTGTGTGTGTGTGTGTGTGTGTGTGTGTGTGTGTGTGACTGAGTGGTATTTGGAAGCCTGCATGCCTCTTTTCTATAGTTGGAAATTACTTGGCAGGTCAAAACAGTGAGCTCCAGGCCTTATTCTCTGTCTTGAATTTATAGACAGAGGCCCTTAGCTCCTTGAGGCTGATGTGAGACAGCAACAACCTGTTTTAGCTCTTTTGTGGATGAGCCGGGACCAGTGTGCAGGGACATGGACGGATAGGGTGGGGACATGTGAGAAGGCAGGTCCAGGCCTGAGGGCTGTGGGTGTCACAGCAGGAGAAAGTTTGGACGGACGCTTATAAGGTAGAAAAGAGCAGAAAAACAGGTTGTGCGAGTTCAGGGGCCAGTTAAGTAGGACGTTTCATCTCATTCCTTGTGTGTTTTTCCCAGGGATCTAGAACTAGTTTTTCCTCCACAGTCATGTGCATCGTTGCCAGGGACACAGAGAAGACATGCCGGCCAGGGACACAGGGAGGAGATGCCGGCTCTTGCCTCCAGACTGGTCACCCTGTGGTCCCACCTTGGGTTGGGCTGCAGCACTTCCTTCTTTTTAGGAGACATGGGAGCTCCAGAATCCATCTGTTTCCGAAGCAGAGTGTGTGATGCATGCGTTCCTCTCCGCAAAACACTTATTAAATGCTCTTCAGTGCAAGGCACTGCCTGCACCTACATGTTCACACTGAAAATGGCTGGTGAGTATTGGCGTTGGTCAGAGTGCCATGACTCCACGGGGCTGGTGTACAGCTGAACGCCTCCCTTAACTTGGAAGCAACTCTAGGGATGAAAGGAAAATGACCCACAGCCCAGGGATGTCACGGTCAGCTGGGATTGCCCCCGCGTTCCTACCTCTGCAGCTGAGTGTGTTCAATGCATGTTTGTGGGGATAGTGTCAAGGCATCGTGGAAATCAGTGACTTCAGTTGGAAGTCGATGCATCCTTGGGGTGTCTCTGACTCCCATCTGACAGTGCACGGGCAGGACCTGAGCATCCCCATGCTAAGAGCCGTAGCTGCCTCTCAGTGCCCTGCCTGGGGCTCAGGCCCTGTGCAGAGTAGGCTTGTTCCTAATCAAGCCAGAGCCTTGCATGGCTGAGGAAATCGGAGCCTGAAGAGTTCTGCCCCATCCCCCAGCCAGTCCCCGGAAGAGCTCAGCGGTAGCCCTCGTGTTTCTGGCCTCGCCTTGTGGTCTGTCCATTACCCCGCCCGGCATAGTTTCCATCTTTGTCTTTCTCATTTCCCGCTCTCCAGAGAAGCTATCCAGAGGTGACTCGTGCTTGCACAGAGGGACAATTTCCTGGAAGCCCAAACACCTGCCCAAAGTCCTTGCTCTGCAGGATCCCCGGTAGGTGCCTCACCTGCTCGTGCTCAAGCCTTAGACCCCCGGCTGTGCCCCTCTGGTCGGCCGAGTCATGTCCTGCTGTTTTGCACCCCAGGGCGGGCTGAGCCCCACCTGGAATGCGGTAAGCGCTCGCTGTGGACAGAGCCTCCCTCCTTCCTCGCCCCCCTGCACCCCCAGCCCTTCCTCCTATAGCGCAGTGTCCTGACTGTCCCCCAGGGCCACCTGCTGGCCTTCTCAGCATGCCATGGTCTCCCAGGCTCTCGGATCACTGGACAGCCCTGAGGGAGAAAGTGCTATGGGATCTGGGTCAATGGATGAAGCCAGGCAGCAGGGAGCGTCTGAGGGAGATGGACTGAGCTGCCTCAAGGTTCAAACCTAACTCTGGTTTCCTCCTTACAGGCCTGTGCGGGGCCCCAGAAGGTGGGGGAAGTTAGCATTCAAGTTACTTTGCTGCATATGGGTTGGCAGTTGGTTCTGTGTTTGAAAGAGCAGCTAACGTTTAGCTGAGCCCGTGACAGGAGGGTTCCGGACAAAGGAGTGACCTATTTCTCACAGGGCTCTGCGTACGGTTTGGTGGCCTAGGGGAGCCAGGAGTTTGCATCAGCGAAGGCTTCTGCCCAGGAAGCCCGTCCAGCTTATTCTGAGCAGCTGCTGGGACTCCCGGCAGTCCAGGTGAGAAGAAACCTCAGCTCAGGGCTGGCCGTGAAGGGTTGGGGACCCCCCACCCCGGGGTACAGAGTGGCTGGAGAACTACCCTTATGGCTTGACGGCGGGGTCCTGTCTCCCGCAGCCAACCCTGCAGGTGCAGCTGAGTCAGGAACCACAGACAAGGCGAGATTTGGGGCCCTGTAGCCCGGTGGTCACGTTACAGGCAAGAGGTGACTTTTGGCTCACGTGATTCAAGACCTATTTTGTCACAGAAATACAAAGTAGCAAGACAAAGCAAAGAAGTCATTAACTGTTATTATTGTTGCTGTAGAGTTGCTTTATGTTTTGTTATAAAAACAAAATTCACCTGAGTAAACTTGAAGATCTGATTGACTTTGTTAGCTGAGTCGTGAATTGGGCAGCATCCCATCCAGGTGGGAGCTCGAGGGGTTTTTATAGGGGGAAGGAGGGCGGGGAAGGGGAGCTATTAGCCAAAGAAAAGAAAGGATTGTTCCAGGCCAGGCTGATCTCTTTTGGGAGAAGGGGAGGCAGGGGTCGTACCTCACCAGCCTTGATCAGGAAATAGCAGATTGGCTGCTTTAAAGGTGACATTTTTAGGAGGGATTGAAACTGCCATTAAGGGGCTTCCCTGGTGGCGCAGTGGTTACGAATCCGCCTGCCAGTGCAGGACACACGGGTTCGAGCCCTGGTCTGGGAAGATCCCAGAGCCCGTGAGCCACAACTACTGAGCCCGCGAGCCACAACTACTGAGCCCGTGAGCCACAACTACTGAGCCCGCGAGCCACAACTACTGGAGCCCACTCACCTAGAGCCTGTGCTCTGCAACAAGAGAAGGCACCGCAGTGAGAAGCCCGTTCACCACAAAGAAGAGTAGCCCCTGCTCGCCACAACTAGAGAAAGACCGTGCGCGGCAATGAAGACCCAACGCAGCCAAAAATAAATAAATAACAAAAAAACAAAAACTCTAAAAAAAAAAAGAAAGAAACTGCTATGAAGTCTTGGTTTGCTGCGGGGTGAGGGTGAGGCACAAATGGCTCCACGTGGGGCTTGTAATTCCTTTTTCACCGTTTTCTCAGCCAGTGGCTCTGACATTTCTCCGAGTCCTCTCCCCTAAATGAACAGGGTAGGGTCCAGGGTGCGGTTTGGGCTTCCTTATAGAGTGTTTCATCTCATCTAACTTCTGCTCCAAAGTTGGTGAACTTCAGGCAAATTTTTCACCATGTGCACATGGTAAACACTTGGGTGATATTTTTATAGGCACCCAAAATACTTTAAATTATAATGTTAGTGAATGAGAAAATAATAGCACACGAATCATCAAAATCACTCCCAGGATTTCCAGTGTTTAAGAACAGCCTGGCTCAGGGGGTCCTGAACCCAGAGTTTCCAGCTGAAATGGTACCCCCGTGGTGATACTGCATGTATAATAAAAATATACATTTGGTTTTGTCCCAGGTTCCTGGCACAGGGTTTCTAGCCCCCTTGGAATTTCCTGAGTGATAGAGGTGATTGGGACCGCTTTTGTTATTCATAGCAAGCCCCTTTTGACCTCATTCAAATTTATGTTAATGAGGTGGCTCTGGGAGGATGGAGACTGGTTGCCAGAGGGACCAACGCTGTGATTAAAGGATTGGAACTTTCAGCCTCACCCCTGAACCTCTGGGGAGGGGGTAGGGCCGGAGATTGAGTCCAGGCTCCAAAGGCCAGGGATGTAATCCATCAGCCTTTGTAACGAAGCTTCCATGAAAACCCAAACTCAAGGGCTTTGGAGAGCTTCCAGGTAGGTGAACTCCTGGAGGTCTGGGAGGGAGGCGCACCTGGAACTCTCCAGGCCCCTCCCCCCACACCTGGCCCTGCACATCCCTTCCATGTGGTTGCTCCTGAGGTGAAGCCTTCATCATAAATTGGTAATAGTAAGTGAACTGTTTCCCTGGGTTCTGTGAGCTGTTCTAGCAAATTACTGAACCTGACGGGGGGTTGTGGGAACATCCAATTTGTAGCCAAGCTGGGCAGAAGTTGTGGCTAACCTGGGGAGCCACTCCCTGTGACTGGTGTCTGAGGCTGGGGACAGTCTTGGGGGATGGGGCCCTTAACCTGTGGTGTCTGGGCTGACTCTGGGCGGTCCGTGTCAGAAATGAGGTAAGCTGTAGGGCACTCAGTCAGTGTTGCTTGGTGTGGAAAAACCCACGCTTCAGTATCTGAAGTGTGTGGAGTACAGAAGCCGAGGTTTTTCTTTTAACCATGGTTTGCAGTATAAACACAACTTATAGTTTCCCTGTCCTACCAGCTTTGAAATTGTGTGCTGCTGCTTTTTTTTTTTTTGCGGTACGCGGGCCTCTCACTGTTGTGGCCTCTCCCGTTGCGGAGCACAGGCTCCGGACGCGCAGGCTCAGCGGCCGTGGCTCATGGGCCCAGCCGCTCCGCGGCATGTGGGATCTTCCCGGACCGGGGCACGAACCCATGTCCCCTGCATCGGCAGGCGGACTCTCAACCACTGCGCCACCAGGGAAGCCCAAAATCGTGTGCTTCTTGGTGAATTCTTACAATCAGCAAACATTCGACTCGTTGGCAAAGTGAAGCTTTAATAATATTTTGCATGACACCATTTCAACTTTGCCTAATTTGAATTAGTGTGAGATATATTCATTCACTGAACAAATCTTTTTGGAGTGACTTCTGTGGACCGGCGTCTTATAGGTGTTGGAGATTCAGCAGCGACAAAACCAAGTCCCCACCTCTGAGGACTTAATAGTCTCAAGGGGGGACTGACAATAAACAAATAATTGATATGATATGAGGTCAGGTAAGGTAAATTCGGCAAACAAAAATAAAGCAGAGGAAGGGATAAGGAAAGATGGAGGAAGAGGTGTGGTTTCAGATAGGTTACCAGACGGGGGGGAGGGGAAGGGCAGAGGCAGCAGCAAGCAATCGGAGTGTCTGGTGACTTTTTAACACACGCCTATTAACTGTGTCTTTGGGCAAGTGATTTACTGAATTTTTCTGAGTCTGTTTGCTCATCTGTTGAACCAGGTTGATAGCAATACTTGGCTCACAGGGTCGTGGTAAATATAGAATGTGATCATGTGCCTCAAACCTTTATCTCTGACCCCAGCACATACAGAGGATGTGCTGAAAACAAGGTGACTGTCACTATTATTATGACTATTGTGATTATTATCACCAGGAATAGTAAGGTCTTTGAAAGGACTTACTACCATTCAAGGCACGGGGACTCGGGCAGAGCACAGAGGCAGCCTCTCCTGGGAAATGTCTAAACTGTAAACACGTCTGTGGATATTTAAACACAGTAACTAACTCTCCTGCTGACAGGCGCTGGTGAGGGCTGAGGGCGGGAGAGCTGAGCCCAGGGTCACTGAAGAGAGTGGAGAGTGGGATTTTAGAGGACACGCTCATCATGAGTAGCTAACTTTAGGGCTGAAATTGGATATGACTTGAGAGTTCCTAGCCTGAAGGAGAAGAATGCCATCCAGATACCACTAATGCCATCTTCAGTATCTTTTGTGCATGCTCTATTGATAGGACGGAGCGTTTTGCAAGCTCCTATCAACACCCTGGAATTATGCTTAGTATGTGGAGAGAGGTGTACAAGTGCACACACACACACCCCTCGAACACGTGCAGGCCACCAGGAACAGGTGCAGCCCCCCCTCCAGGCCTCCCTCCTCCTCCTGTTCTCCTTTTCTGTTTTTTAAAGTTTTTTTTTTTAAAAATCTATTTTTTTCTAGTTGATAAAACCTATATTCAGGAGGGTTACAGGTGTTGATGAAATAAAGTATTTATTGATCAAAATCAGTAAATAATATACCGAAGAGAGAGTGGTGTTCAGAAGAAAGGATGTCTCCGTGTAAGTTTCCACTTCCAGTTAGTTTTGTTTATAACTCTTGTGAATTTGTTCCAAAGCAACTGATAGGTTAGGGAAAAATTTGAGCAAACGTGAACTTTGCGTTTGCCCGTGAGCATCAAGTCGTATCCAACTGAACTGAGCAGGGTAGGAATTCTCAACGTGCGCACGTGCACACGCGTACACACACAGACACGAGCACGCACACATGCACAACGCGCACACACTCCTGTACAAACACGCACGCGCGCACGCACATACGCACAGCCCGCGTCCACGCGCACGCACGCGCACGCACGCACGCACGCGTACGCGCGCACGCGTACGCACGCACGCAAGGCACGAGCACGCACAATGCACGCGTACGTAGGTAGCCGGACACCTCAGGCAGATCCCGGCGAGCTCGCTTCACCACGCCTGTGGTTCCAAAAGGCTGGGCTTTCCTTTGCTTTTGCACAGGTGAGCTTTTCTATATTAAAGAAAAAAGAAGAAACAGTCATTCCACGCCGCCCACGTCTAAGGCTCCAGGTTCACAACTCCAGGGAGCGTGTGCGGGGAAGGCATCGTTTGTGTGTGCGCACCTTCACCCAAATCCGCGAATGCTGCAGGAGCCATCCGTTTCCACGCCGTCCTGGCTGGCTCAGTGGTTTCAGGCCTCGCTGCAGTTTCCAAAGCACGGAGCGCCGGTGATAGAAAACGAAAAGGTCGAAAACAGATGTCCAGCAGTGATTCCCAAGTTAATTGTAAAAGAAGTCTATAATGTTGGCTTAGATTTTCAACTTCGATGAAACAGATATTTACTGTAAACACCTGCTTCGAAGGCCCTATCTCTCCAAGGCAGAAACACATGCCTCAGGATAAAAGGCTGGAAAGATTGCTTCCCTTTGACAGTGTCAAGGAAAACCGAGGACAGCGGGCCCTACCCGTTCCCCGTGGGTGTCACACTTTCCACCGTCCTCGAGGACACGGAGGCTGCAGCCCCGCCCAGCCCCCCGTTCGCAAGCCCGCTTCAGGTCATTTCCAAGGTAAGGTGCTGTGCTCATTTTCCTATGTTTGTGTTTATGAGCCGTCTATCATGTTAAAACTGCCACCGTTTTCGCTCGGGTGCTGTCTGTTTTGAACGTGTCCCTGGTATTCAGTTGTTTCTGGGCCCCATTTACTCCCGTAAGCCCGGTGCTGTTTATTGAGTGATTTTGTGTCCAGCAGTGGTTTTTAGGAACACAGATGTCACGTTGAAGCACAACGGACTGTATTTGCCAATGGTTTGTCAGCTGCGTTACTTGGTGATTACTCAGTAATCTCGGCACGTGGCCCCGAGTGACTCCGGGTGGAGTGTAGGGGGGAGCCAGTGTTAATATTTTGAGGAGCCTCACGTTTATGTATTAACTGACTTTTTATTATGTAGTTTTCCAAACATACACAAATGTTCCTTCTTTAAATGTTGAAAATATCTACCTGGAGCTCATCATGTAAGAGAGCCCAGGGACTGGCAGTCAGGAAAGGACGCTAGGGCCAGCATCAAAAACCCAGTTAGGGGGGACTTCCCTGGCTGTCCAGTGGTTAGGATGCTGCGCTTCCACTGCAGGGGGCACGAGTTCAGTCCCTGGGCAGGGAACTGAGATCCTGCAAGCGAACAAAAACCCAGCTGGGAAGTGGGACCTGGAGACAAAACCAACCGGAGACAATTGGAGAAAACACCCCCAGGTGTCCGTGATCTGGGCAGACTCTCGGGTGAGAGGCACAGGCTGGAAGGTATCCTGGGGAAAGCGCTGCAGCTGCGAGGATTTGGGGTGGGCGGAGTCGGGAGGTGGGAGTTACGAGCAAGAGAAAAACACGTCCAAGGGCGTCGGCATGAGAAGGTCACCACACATCTGTCAAGACCAGTGAATCATCTGGGGCTCTTGGCGTCCAGTGTTGGCCTCTGTCGGTGATGCTTGGGCGTCCGACCAGCTTAGGGTCGGTCAGCAGTTTGGAGCCTCCCAGCTGCAATCCTGGGTCCGTACAGCAGAGTGAATGTATTAACATTGGTGCGAAACGCCCCAGTAAAAGCCACCAAATCCATACCTGGGGGGAGCAGAGGGCGGGACTCCTTTCCTGGGGCTTACTTGGATCAGGTAACGCCAGCCGGCCTCCTGTCTTCACTAGGGACCAGGTGGAAAGCTCAGAGAGGCTGCAGGACAGGAAGAGCCCTGGCGGGTGCAATGGCATCTTGGTAACCTGACCTCCCCCCGCCCCCGCCCGGGTTTATCCCGGAGGAGGCTGACTGGAGAGGCCGGGGAGGGGTCCCCCCAGCACAGCACACCCCCAGGAGCACGCTCACCCCGCATTCAGCTGTCGGGGATCGCTTAGAAGCAGAGGGAATAATCTCTCTCAGCTGCTCCGTCAAACTTCCTCGCATTCCGCAGGGTCTGACGCCCCCCACCCCGGCATTGCTTCCTGCTCCGGGGCAGGGGCTGCAGTCCCTTCGCTGGTGGTGGCGGGGAGCTGCACCTCTCCTCCTCCTTGGCGGCGAGGGGCAGTACCGCTGCCCTGACAAGTCCCCGCTGACCACCTCCCTCCCCTCTCTTCCCATCACTGCCCCACCTCGATGGAGACTGTGTCTGGGGCACCTCTGAGCGATGTCCACGTAGATGGCCCGGCACCTCTAGAATACGTGGGTACCTGTCATCTCTTGTTCTCGGCCACGGGGCCTTGGCTGAAACACCAAGACAATGACAGTGCCTTTGGTTACAGTCCTACACACATGGATCATCTGTGAATTTACTGCTCTATCCCATTGGTCCCTTTGTGTGTCCGGTGCCACAGCTACTGTGTTTTGCTAATATGGTGAATTATACGGATTGATTTTCTCATGTTAAACCAACTTTGCATTCCTGGGGCAAATCCCATGAGGCCATGGTGCGTTACCCATTTACTATATTGTTGCATTCTATTTGTTAATACTTTGTTTAAAAATTTGTATACTTGTTTGTAGCTTTCTTTTCTTGTGATTTCTTTTAGTTTTAGTATCAGATAATGCTGACCTCATAGAGTGAGTCGGGAAATAATCTTTCTTCTTCCATTTTCTGGGAAAGTTTGTGTAAATGTGTATTATTTCTTCCTTCCTTCCAAATATTTGGTAAAAATTACGAAATTTACCGCCAGAATTTACAACCTTTAGGCTTGTGGTTTTCTTTGTGGGAAGTTTTTAAATGACTAATTCAACTTTACTTTTTAATAGGTCTTTTCAGATTTTTCTATTTGTTCTTGAGTCCGTCTTGATCATTTGTGCCTTCCTAGGAATTTTTCTGTCTCATTTCAGTTGTGTAATTTGTTGGTGTGATATTATGGTTTTTAATGAGAAATACACATTTGATTTTCATCCCTGGTCGTGGCACAGAACACCTGAAACCCTTGGGATTTCCTAAGTGATGAGAGTGCTGATGGTGTCTCTTGTTATGTTAATGAGGTAACTTCTAGAAAGTCACTAGGTAACGTAAGGATGGGGACTGGTTGCCAGAGGAAACAACCCCATGATTAAAAGGTTGGAGATTTCAGTCCACCCACCACCCCCTCAGGGGAGGGGAGGGGAGAGGGGCTTGAGATCGAGTTCAATCACCAATGGCCAATGACCTGATCAACCATGATTATATAATGAAGCCTCCATAAAACCCCAAAGGGATGGCTTCATAGAGCTTCCAGGTATGTGAACATGTAGATTTGCTGGGAGAGTGGTGTGCCTGGAGGAGGCGTGGAAGCTCTGTGCCCCTTTCCCCATACCTTGCCCTGTGCATCTCTTCCCTCCGGCTGTTACTGAACTATATCTTTTCATAATAAACCGGTACTCTAGTGAGCGGAATGTTTCTCTGAGCTCTATGAGTGACTCTAGCAAATTGATCATACCCAACCAGGGGTCGTGGGTATCACTGGCTGGTCTACAGCCAGTCTGAAGCACAGGTGACAACCTGGACTTGCGATGGGTTCCTGAAGTGGGGGAGGGGTGAGCAGTCTTGTAGGACTGAACCTTTAACCTGTAGAATCTGATGCTGCCTCCAGGTAGATAGAGTCAGAATTGAGTTGAGCCCAGCTGGTGCTGGAGAACTGCTTGGTGATATGGGGAAAAAGAGCACACATGGGAGTTGGCATCAGGTTATCCATAATGCTCTATTCTGTTTCTATTTATCATCTTTTATTTTCTGTAGAGTCTGTAGTAGTGCTTCATTCATGACATATAATTATGTCTTCTCTCCTTTTTTCATGGCTAGTCTAGCAAAAGGTTTATCAATCTTGACTTTTTCAAAGAACCAGCTTTGGTTGCTTGATTTTCTCTGTTGTGTTTCTGTTTCATTGATTTGTTCTCTGACACTTATTATTTCCTTCTATTTACTTTGGGCTTGATCTGTTTTTCTTTTACTAGTTTCTTTGGACAGATACCTAAATTATTGATGTTAGATATATTTTTTCTAATACAGTTGGCCCTTGAACAACACCGGTTTGAACTGTGTGGGTCCACTTATATGCAGATCTTTTTTCAATAAAAACGTACGACAGTCCTACACAGTCTGAAGTTGGTTGAATCTGTGGATTCGGATATTAGATGCAGAGCCACAGATACGGAGGGCTGACTCTAAAGTTGGACGTGAAGTTTTGACGGCTTGTTGAATTTCTGGGTGAAAGAATATTCTGGCCCCTCCATTCTGCTTGAACTTCATTTCTTAACATAGCCCCCACTCCACCTTTACCCACATAAAAAATGACTGCATACTCCTGTATGACTGAATATACCATGTGGAAACAGCTGAGATGAGGTATGTCTGGCTCACAGAATACGTGGTATCTCTTCCCGTCCACCCCAAGTATCTATTTATGGCTACTGATTTAAATGAGGGCAGAAAAGCTCTCGGTGGAAAACAAACTACATCTGAAACTGGGCTCCATACAGTTCGGGGGTGTTTAGCAATGAGGCTGGGACCAAGGCAAGAGCATGAGCTGATGGGGGGTAGTCATAGTGTAAAGAGGGGCTCTGAGGCAATTCGAGAGGATTCATTGAGGGTTCTGTACAAGACAGACGGGGGGGGGGGTTGGTGTCTTCAGGACAGGCTGGAGGGTGGTGTGTAGATCTGCTCTGACCCAGCCCTAAGGCTGAGGTGTGTGTTATGGGGAGAAAAAGACTGTAGTCCTAACCCATGGAACTGTCCTGTAATTCCCAGCACTTTATTTCTTAAGGCCAGACACACCTGATGAGGGAGCCGTTCTCACTCTCACTTCTCAGGGTCTGCCAGGCCGTTAGGTCACGCAAAGTCTGAGGTCCATCGACAGAGATCTATAGCTTGGAGTAGTGGAGGCTGCATGGCAGTGCTGGGCTCAAGGGTAGAGGTGGTTGGTGGTACCCTGGACTGCATATGAGGAAACAAAAGATGGTACTTTGGGACTGCCGGAAATGAATGGGAGCATGGAGGGGGCTTAGTGGTAGAGGTGGGAGCTAAGAACCATAGTTATCTGGATCTCGATTTTGTGGCGCTGTTGCTTGCCTACCCAACAGGTAAAGAACACTGATTTTGTTTAGTCCAATGCTAGTAATATTCACTCAGAAGGTGGGTGCAGTCCTGGGGGATTAGTTGAGTGTTGGAGGCATCATGGTACCCCATTTTCCTTTGTCAGCCATTGGTTCATGAGTGGGTACATGACCCACTTGTGGCCAATAAAACATAGGGGGGGACCACCAAGAGGTGTGATGATTAATTTTATGTGTCAACTTGGCTGGGCCATGGGGTG